>NC_143411.1:10149500-10855500 GCF_059467195.1 Physcomitrium patens
AATAATATTATCTTTTTATTAAAAATACTTCTATCTATTTTATATAGAAATATATATGGCAAAATAAAATAGATTAAAAAAATAATATAATCATTTTTTAGAAAAAAATTAAGAGTAATTTATAATAAAGATTATCTTAAAAAACTAAGAATTGATACTCAAAGAAGATTAGTGTAAACTTAGATCAAAATTATACCTCAAGCCACAAAATTATGCACCAATGATGATTTTGGAATATTTTTCCTAATTACAGAGTAAGTTTAGAGAAAAAACTTTAAAAATTTATTAAAACAATAGTCTTAAGTGATTTAGATAGATTTAGAATTTGAAAGAGTTTTTTTAAAGTGAAACATGATTTTAATGATTTTGAATTTTAAGAAATAAAAGAGGCTTATATATTTGAAGAATTTATAAATATTTTAGTAAATATATAGGTGGTTTTATTTTTTATTTTTTAATATTTTTGTTTTATTTTTATTTTTATAAATTTGAGATCAATTGAATAATTAGATTAAAAGATATAGGAATTTGATTAATTTAGAGTTTTTCATATTTAAATATTAAAATTAATAGATTTTTAGTGATTCCAAATTTTTTTTTGATTAGATTGATACAAAATTTTGTGAAAGCATATTTCACTTTGGTATCTATATAGTGCGAAGTTAAAAAAAATATAACTACTCAACAAAGAGTCAATGCTATTACAAGTTCAACATCTAGGTTGGAAAAAGAGGACACCATACTGTTAAGGACAAGAATTTAATGAAAAAAAATAAACAAGTGATACTTTTCTTAAAAAAAGATGACAAAATGGAAATAAGTAAATATATATATTAAAAAAAAAAACTAAAATAGCTATTGCTGAAAGACAAGAAAACTAGAGATATTTGAAATTAGATTAGTAAAAAGAAAGTAGTTAATAAGAGTGAAGAAGGCTTCACTCTTATTTCTATATATTTTAGCTAACTAGGAGCTACATGTCAACTTTTAATAGGATATTCAACATGTGTCTAATTTACAAGATATGTGTCTTAACTTGTAAGATAAGTTTCATATATGCACATCATATGGTTAACTTGTATTACATATTATCAACACGTGCAATACATGGCTAATTTATTAGCTAAGTATTTAATTTAACAATCACATTTAAACATATATAAAGGTGAAAATGTATCTATGAAGCTTTTAGAAAGCTTTTCTATAATATAATGTGAAATTAATCTACTTTTATTATTATTCATATTATCTAAATAATTATTAGAATAAATATGTATGTTTGTGAAATTATCTCACATTCTTAAGGCAAGTTCCATAAAGAGCATTGATCACATTGTCATGATGCACTTAATTTAAGTACATCAAAGATATTTAGAGGATAATTAGTTTTACTTATAAAAAGAGAAGAATATAATGTTAATATATTTACAAATTCGAGTAGAATTTAGAATATAAGATTGTTACTTAGAATAAATTGTTCTAACTTTAAAGGTATTATCTTTTAGGATACATATCCAGCACTATAGTGGTTCAAGGGTAGTATTGAAAGAAGATTAGGGTTGAGATTTTAACATCGAATGGAGATTTTTTATTTTATTTTTTTATTTTTTTATTTTTTTTTTGCTTAGATAGAAATTTATAGGAGGGGAGTTGCTGGAGTTTTCAATTGGAAAAATTCAAGATTGATTTTTCACAATTCTATGCTATTTATTAGATTTTTATTTTATTTTTTTATTTGAAGATTTTGAAAGAAACTAGATTTCATTATTAGCTTTCTAATAAGCTTTAACATGCAAGAAGAAGAATTAAGATAAGGAAGATTCATGTGAACTTATAGAAGGGAGGTTACAAAAATTTTTAGTCAGCTGAATTTAAGATTGGTTTGAAGTTTTCTATGCCATTTACTAGATTTTTATTTTTTTATTAATTTTTTCATTTGGAGATTTTGAGAGAAGCTAGATTTCATTGTTAGCTTTCCAACAAGCTTTAACATGCAAGAAGAATAGTTGTGATGAGAGAGATTCATGTAAATAGAACTTAAGATTGATTTGGAATTTTTTATGCCATTTATTAGTTTTTTTTTTTTTTTTTTTTTTTTTTTTTTTTTTAAATTTTAAATTTTAAGAAAAATTAGATCTTACTATTAGCTTTCTAATAAGCCATTGTATGTAAGAAGAAGAGTTGTGTTAAAGAATATTCAAGCTAATTTATAAATAAAGATTTTATGTATTGTAGCTATAATGAGCAACTAACTTTTTTCTTGATTTGGCTCTCATTCTCTATAAAATTTGTTTATTATCTTTAAAAATTTAAAGTTTTTAACTTGAGTTAAGCTCAATGAGCTAAAATTTTCATAGATTAAACTAGTAATAAGTAAGTTATAGGTATTTTAGTGAGAGGAGGTTTGAATTTGAGATTAGTTTTAGAAATTAGATATATCTTAGTATAAGAAAGGAATTAATGTAAAAATTATATTTAGCCTTTGAGCTTCCCTTTTATATTTGACTTTATTTTGGTAATATTATACTTTTTACAACCAACTTGTAATCAAGGACCTTGTATTCTTCTCAGAAAGCTTGCCGTTTAGATCCAAATTTGGTGCTTTTACTTAGATCATCTTTGGAATAATTGAGAGTAAAAATGAAGCACAATAGAGTTATACAGCTAAGGTACAAGCTTAGAGCATGAAGAAGAATATAAGAGTTAAAAGAGAAAAATAAGAGATTTTTAATATTTGAAGATGATAGGTGATTTTGGTAGAGCCAATGCAAGTGGCACTAGGGGAGTAAGTACCAATGATTTTCTCTTAGCTTTGAATATATTCATAGAAAGACAAAAAAATGTACAAGTAAGGAGAAAGATGTGACCAAGGCATTATAAGGCATAATCAACAACCATTGGAGGTTTGATGGGAGAAACATCATCAAGTTTCTTCAAGCATATGTAGAAGAGATGGTGATGCATTAAGTCTCTTAGTCTTGCTATATTTTTAGTTTTGAATAAGAATGCATTCTTAAAATTATGAAGTATGAAAGGGACTTGTATGGAGATGATTCAAAGGCTTGGAGTGACTTTGAAGAGAGGTTGAGAGACAAATTTAATAATAAAGCTTTTGATAGAATCACCAAGAGGTCATTTTTGAAGTGAGTTGAATAACAACTAGGGATGTCTATGGCCTTGAATAAATTGCTTAATAAGTTTGAAAAGAAATTCTCTCAACATTTATTTTTAAAGAGATTTTTATTGAATGTAAAGAAGATCGAATTCTTCTTACAAGCAACAAAGGAACTAGTAAAAAAATATACTTTTTGTGCTTTTAGCTATCAAATGGGTTGAAAAATAATTAACTAATGATTGATAGGGAGTAAAAGATGGGATACTATTAATAATCAAATAATAGCAAGTGAAGGTAAGAATAGAAATTTTGAAGCATGAAGCTCTACTATTTATGATGCCAATCATTCCATCAAGTCTCGTGATATCTACTCTAATTCAAAAAATATATAAGACTCTTTCTAAAGACATCCTGAAAAAATTAGTTAAAGACATAAAAGAATTGAAAGTAGAGATAAATGAATTAAAGAAGAGCCAAAAAACTATCTTTTTGTATGCATCTAAGGAATTAAAGAGATTTGTTAAGAAGTACATGTATTGTGATAGTTTTGAGCATAAAAAAAAAAGATTGCTTTGATTATGATGAAGACTAGAAAATAAGAATTATTATTTTTAAAGAAGATAGAGTGAAAATCACAATTATGATATTGTATTATGTATATTTTTACTTTAGAATGCACTGGGCACCTAGCAATTGAGAGAAATATAAGATAATCTAATTTAGTGTTGAATGACTTCTTACTCTAAATTGAATGCTAAACTTCTAGTGTCAATATTTCCTTCTTAAATTGTTGAATTATTCTAAAATTTCACTCAAACATTAGAAATCAAGACTAATATCTATACAAAAAAATTTCACTTCAATCTAATTGACATATTAATAAAAATATTAGAAACACTTATTAACACTCAAACTCCAATTTCTAAGACCTCAATCTACAAAAACCTTCATATATTTTAATTTAACCATTTAATTGACTTCAAAATTTGCATACATATTTATAACCAATACACCAACACACTATTCAAATTTTTCTTATATTCACACCACAAAACTTAAAAAATCCTTAAATTTATAAATATATTTTTATTTCTCAAATCCTAATCTCATCAAGAATATTATTAATTTTGAAAATCTCTCAAAATCTCAACATTGATTCAATTAATATAAATCTAATGTCTAAAAATCTCTCATCAATTCTATCTTCAGATCCCACACTTTGATCTCTAAAAGAACTTTAGAATCACCATAGGTGTATGGCTGTGTGCCTTGGAATCTCATTTTGATCCAAGTTAAAAATTGGTCTTCTTTAAGTATTAATTCTTAGCTTCTTGAGGTAAAATTTGCTAAAATATATTTTTAATTCTTTCTTATGGATGACTATATAATTTAATTTCTTAATCTACTTTATTTTTATTTTTTTTATTTATGGTCATTTAAAAAAAAAAGCTCATTTTATATAACAGTAATATTAGATTTTTTTTTTGTTATCTTTTTGACTATTATCTATATTTATAAGATAATTTGTTATAATAATTTAAAATTAGATCTTCTATAATATAATATATATTTTTCTTTCATTTATTAGCTATATTATATCATGACAATGGAACAACCTTTGATGCTCAATTTTGGAAGAGGTATGAAGAAGCTTGTAGAAGACTATATAAAGAGATTAAGTAGATTACATATGAGAGAGGTTGAGTCTTATTTCATTGAAGTAGAGATCAAGAGCATGATAGCTACTTTAAAGCCATTGACGGAGGCTATGGTTAGAAGGAGGGAAAGCCATTATGAGGGCAACAATTGAGATGACCAAATTGATGTTATTAGCATCAAAGCCCTTTTAAGGAAAAATAAGGATTTAGAGGACTAAGATGCTATTATAGAAGACAAGAAGAATAGGTCCTCTTAAGAAGATATTGTAGAATTTTCCACAAGAAGAGTCCACCAAAGATTAAGAAGTCTATTCAAAAAAGAATAGAGCTTTCCTAGCTATAAGCTCAAGCAATTCCTTCATCTCAACTAAAGAGTGGAGTTAGAACTCAAGAGAGTGGAACAAAAGATAAGAAAAAGAAATGTTCAAATAAGCCTAAAGATATGGGTCCTTCTTATAAACTTTAATTGGATATTGAAAGCTTTATTAATATAAAGGAAATTTTGGAGGAGAAGATTTTTAATGCAAAAATTGAATTCACCTTGAGAAAGGTACTTAACATTGTAAAAAAAGACTTTTGTGAGCTTATCATTGATGTCATTAAGAGTAAGAGGCAAATAGTAATAGAAACAATTATAGTGAAGGCATTGCACTTTTATTTGACAAAGGAAGAAAATCAAGAGTTAGAACAAGTTTTTATCCAACTTTGTGTACTTAAGTTTAAAAAGATTCTACTTGAAAAGCACAAGGAGGTATGTGAGCAAAATCATCTCACTTTTATTGCGTTAGGTAGTTCAATGGAGTAACTTCATTCACACAAGATTAGCTATCTTCTATTTTTTAACCATTATTTATCTATGATTTTATTTTATCAAATTTTATCAAATTTATTAATATATATTATTTATCAATTTATTTATTTATTTATTTAATAATAATAATAATATATTATTATTATTATTTAATTAATGAATTATTATTTAATTTAAATTTTAATTAATTATTATTAATTATTATTATTATATGTATTATTTTATTTATTTATTTATTTAAGTTGCCTAATAATCAGCTCATGAGAGTTTTTACATGCATCACTTCTTTTAGCAAAGAACCGGCCATACTAAACATTGATCACAATACCATCATTACTTATTATCATACCAAAAATATATACAAAAATCCTCTTAAAATTGTTGTCTAATCACTACTAAAAATCAACTATTACCTTGCAATAACATATTAAATCACAATCAATCTAACAAGGTCATCAACTCTCAAGCCATGTCTTGTTCTTATCGCCACCAAATTGTCTCCACGTCCCCTCAACACCACCACTCTAATTTCTTTTGATTGAAATGCCTTCACCTCACCGCCTCCTCTAAACGGCAGTATAGCTTAGATCCATCAATGCCAATCTAATGCAGTACAACGTTGCTTCTATTTCAGCTAAGTTGAGTTCCTCTAGATTTGACACCCCCTCCCCCTCTTAATCGGCAACTTTCTCTACTAATCTCGATCTACTCCTATGTCCAAAACCAACAATTTTTTTTCACTGTGTCTGCAACCAAATCTGCCATTGCTCGACTTCTTTGTCTATTGCACACCACACCTTCTGTTGCCTCGCTTCACTGCCCTCAATAATTCCTCTGCTTTCAAATTGTGGCGCTTCATACCTCATCTGTCCAATGCTATTGACATAACTTGCCTAGTCCAAAATTGTCTACACTAGAACCTATACAACTCACACTTGTCCAACAAGGTAGGTCGCAAGTTTGTAGTTTGTAGTTTGTAGTTTTTTTTTTTTTTTTTTTTTTTTTTTGTTTTTTCTTCTCTTAAGTCCTTGACACATTCCTATGAGAGATTGTTAGGGGCCTCTTTACAAGTCTTTCTTATTCTATTCTTGCTGAAAAATAACATGTCTTTAAAATTACTATTTTTAGTAATTTTTTTTAGTACTAAAGATTCAGATAATATATTTTTATTATTTATTCCTTTCTTCACTGCTTTATCAATATAATACTACTATCTCTATTTAATCTAATTTTAAATCATAATCGTTTTACCCACCATTATGATTATATCCAACTCTTAACATCTAAATGAGACTTTTTTTCAATAATTTACTCTACTTAACTACATCTCACATTTTTCTTCCTAATTCCATTAATTTATTTTAATATTTATTCTAATAACATTGTGAGTCATAAAATTTGGCTCACAAGGTGACTACGTAAGGCTATGGTAGAAGTAAAGAGGAATAAGAAGCAACAAAGAAATGGAATATAGAGTAGACGTAAGTGAGGTAATTGTGTCTAATTGTGTTTTTTATAGAAGGTTTGAAGGTGAAAAGATGAGTGCTCAGTTTATACATCTCTTTTAGATTAAGGCTACTATGGAGGCTCAAGTGAGATGGAAAGACCTCAAGGAATACACCTTGGTACTTATTGATCATAGATTAGAGATTAATATCATATCAATGAGGATTTATGAAATAGACAAGTGGTCTATCGACCTTAATCATGGATGGATGTTAAAGGTTGCTAATAATGAGTGAAGTGATTTGTATGAGATATGTCTAGAAATTAAGACAAGAATTAGGGATGTGGAGGTGGAACAAAATTTCTTTGTGTAAAATTCAACTATTTACTTGATGATTTTAGAAAAAGCTTATTTCATGGCTATGAAGATGGATACTAAGGTTTTAGATGATAGCTCTCATTATGTAAGGATTATGAACTATGATAGAAAAAAATCTATGTAATTCCTCACAATGAGATTGGATCATGAACAAAATAAAGACCAATTGAAAGAAGTTTTTTCAAGGATCAATGAAGATTTTTTGGATTTCTAAAGAATATCTATGTAGTATGGAAGTACTAGGATATAAGTTAATCTTTTATCAATACATTCTCTAATATAGATAGCTTTGAATGTAGATTTTTGGATTTGATGACTTTAGAAGTTTTGAGATTTCAAAAGATTAGAGACTTGGATCATATATATAAAGATTGGATGAAGAAATATTAGAATTTGTTTAAAATGTTGGAAATGATTTTAAGAGATCAAAGCATTTTAGATGTTATTAAAGAAGAAGGATTTGAAGATATTTATGTGAATATTTTTAAGAGATTGGCTTTACATATAGATGAAGGTGGAGCTAATATTATTTTAGAACTTCACTTAAGACAAATATATGATGAGGTTTTAAAATTTTTTAGGAGGCTTGGAATAGTTGATAGTCATGTGATATTACAAGAGGCTATAGTATATACTAAGTATAAGATCATAGCAAAGAAGATGAAGCCTATGACAATCCAATTATCTTAAGACACCAAAGAATACATCAAACAAGCTATTATAGAGCTAGGATTGAAAGAATTCAGAAGGATTCATTACAAGTTTATTAATGAGTCTTTGAAAAATTTTAAGATTGAAGGAGGTGATTTTTTAACCAATATGGAGAGGGAGTAGTTTCTAAAGATGTTTTCCAAAAATATTAAAGCTTTTGCTTTTGCATCTGAAAAAATTGGTTGTATAGATCGTAGTATAGTAGTATCTATATTTATTTTTACCATTCCATATGTATCTTGGAACTTGAAGCCTATTTTGATGTCCAAGGCTTTTCTTCCCAAGTTGGTAGATTAGTTGAAGGAAAAGATTAAGATGGGCATTCTTCAACTATCTATTGCACCTTACTCTATTCAATGGTTCTCCATGCTAAAGAAGTCTGGGATATTTAGATTCATTCAAGTCAAGAAATTGGCCAAGAAGGTGACTATTAGAAATATGAAGTCTAGACTAATAATAAATAAAGTATCAAAATCTTTTATAAGGCATGCCAATTACTCTTATAGAAATTTATATTCGGATTATGATTAATTTTAATTAATAGAGGAAAATAGGGACCTAACCATTATAAAGACTCCTTTGGATCTAGTGCACATTTATACTCTACTACAGGATGGAATTAATTTGGTGGTTAATATACAAAAATGTAATGAACCAAGTTTTAGGAGAGTTTAAGTTAGAGAAGACTATACTATATTTGGATGATATTTCTAACAAGAATTACAAATAGGAGGTTAAGGATTTGACATTAGAAGATAATGGATGACAAACATTTATAAAAGAATATATTAAAGATGTAGAATATATTTTGAAGAAATTTGAAGAGATAAATTTTATTTTTTTCTTTAAAAAATTTATATTTGGATTTTTAAAAATTGTGGTAGTTGAATATTTATATGGAAGCTATGAAAGGAAATCAAACTTGGATAAGATAAATGCTATAGCAAGGATGAAGGCAAGTAGGAGCACTACCAAGGTAAGAATATTTTTGGGTGCTTGTATATTTTATCATATATGGATTCCCTATTATGTTTGTATTTCAGAGCCTTGTATTTTTTATTAAAAAAATAGAAGAAATATGTATGAAAAGAAGAAAAAGAGTTGGCTATGGATAGATTAAAGGTGGTTTTGAAATCATTAACAATGTTAAGGTAAGTATATTATAATTATAAAAGATTAGTTATAATGAAAGTTGAGACAAGTCCCATAGCTATTGGATGGACTATTGGATAAGATGATAAGGAAGGTAACCATTTTACAATTAAGTTTGGAATAAGGATTCTTATTGAAAGACAAAGAACTTATCTACAAATAAAAAGATTTTTTTTAAAGTATACTCATTACATTGAAAACTAAGAAGAAATACTTAATAGGTGCTTATGTAGTATTAGAGACCGATTGCTTGCCTTTGCTTGGAATGGTTTGGAATTGTATTACATTAAATATTACTATACTTAGATGGATTACTTTTATTAAGTCTCTAAATCCTATTTTGGTGCATGTCATAGATAAAAAAACTTAGTCGCAGATATATTGTTTAGAGTTAGGTACTGAAGAGAAAAAATAATTCTTGTATAAAAAAAAGATAGAAATTTGGTCCAAGGCTTTGCATTTGCCACAAGTATAAGAAACCAATATAATGAAGTTTTATCTTTCAAAATTGATTTGTATGAAGCGAGGTTAAAAGACATTGGCTTGTATTTGAGCATAATAAAGAAGCAAGGGCATTGATTGGATAAGACCTTTAAGGATATTAGGTACCAATCCTACAACTATTTTTTATGTGATAGATTTTTGTCAAAGAGGCCAAAGAAGAGAGATAATATACTATTAAAAGTAGTAGATGATTTGGAGACCAAATACAAGATATTAGATAAATTTCATGATATATTGTGGACTAGGTATAGAGGAGTTTGGGCTACCTACACAAATATCAAAAAATGCCATAAAGAAGCTTAAGGTGCCAAGGTTGAATAATAAAGAGAGATTTAATAAAATTCACCAATTGAGGCTTAAGCCAATTAAAGATGATAATTGGATTTTGATTTATGATAGTAGTTTGATTTATCAATATTTTATTCTTTGTAAGTTTGCACGATGTTGCTTTAGAGTCTATATAGTGATTGAAGTGTATGATAATACAACTTATTCTCTTCAAGAATTAGATATAATATTTTTGAAGATTAGGATTGCTAGAAAGAAAATTAAAGTATTTAAACAATGAGATGGAATGAATCATATAGAGGATTTAGAGGCTTTTGAGCCTCAATATTTTCATCAATGGCTAAAAAATGATATGGCTCATAATGACTCTGATTTTGATAACGGAGGTGTTGTGGTCTAATTCATTGGCACATACTAGAGTATGTATAGATTTGGAGGGAATGAGTGTTGTGATGCACTTAATTAAAATGGATCAAAGATATTTGGAAGGTAAGTAGTTTTACTTGTAAGAAAGGAGGAATATAATGCTAATATATTCACAAATTTGAGTAGGATTTAAAATATGAGATTATTACTTTAAATAGATTTTAAAAAATATTTTATTTTAGAATATATATTGAGCTCTATAGTGGTTCAAAGAAGGTATTGGATAAGAGTTTATGGAAGGAAACTCATTGAGATTTTTAAGATGCAAAATTCAAGATTGATTTAAAAAAATTTATGCCATTTATTAGATTTTTATTTTTTATTTTTTATTTTTTTATTTTTAGCTTTTGAAGAAATCTAGATCTTATTTTTAGCTTTTTAATAAGCTATTGCACTAAAAAAGAAGAGTTATTACAAGAATGATCTAAGCTAATTTATGGATGGAGATTTTGAGTATTGTGGCTAACTTTTTCTTTGGTTTGGCTTTAATTTTTTTGATTTTTTTTTTTTTGATTTTTTTTTTTTTTTTTTTATTGAATTTAAAACTTTTAAGTTTTAGCTTGAATTAAGCTCAAAAAATTAAACTTTTTTTTAGATTAGATTAGTAATGAGTAAGTTATAGATATTTTTGTAAGAAGAGATTTGAATTTGAGATTAAAATTAGGAATTTGGTACATCTCAGCATAAAAAAAGAATTAATCTAAAATTTATATTTGGCCTTTAAGCTAACTTTTTATATTTTAATTAATTTTGGCAACATTGTTCTTCTTACAATCCAATTGTAATCAAAGACCCTCTATTTTCTTAAGAAAGCTTGCCTTCTTAACAGCGTTGTTATGTGGTATCATAACTATATAGTAAAAAATAAAAATTTGGATGTTATTATAGAAGAGCCTAGTAAAAAGATATAATAGAAAAATAAAGATAAATAATAGAAATATATTAAAAAGTTTAGTTTTAATACTATTTTTTATAAAAAAAACTTCTATTTGCTTTGTAGATGCATAAATGAGCCAAATCAAAATGAATGAGATAAGAAATTAATATAGGCATATTTAAGAAAAAATTAAAAAATATATTAAAATAAAAAATATCTCAAATTAATAAAACTGAATATCTAGAGATGATTGATTGTTGATGTGGGCCGAAATCAGATCACACTTATAGTCGTTTTGGATTTTTTTTACAAATTTAAATATAAGATTTGAAGGAAAACTTGAGGAGAGATTTTTAAATGTTTATCTCATGTTATTTGGATTAATATTGAGATTTTAAAGAATTTTCAAAGTTAGTGATGTACTTAATGGATTTAGATTTGGAGAAATAAAAATACATTTATAAATTTGAATTTTTTTTGAGTTTCTTAGTATGTATACAAGTGAAAATTAGAAGGTTTGTTTTTGTGCTTATTTTAAAAGTGTGTGGAAAATTTGAAGTCAATCAAGAAATTAAATTCAAGCCTGTGAGGATTTTTGTGAGTTATATACTTAAAAATTTGAGATTTAGGATAGTGAATGATTTCAAGATCTAGCAATATTTGCTAATTGGATTAAATCAAAATTTGGTGAAAATAATTAAGACTTAAATATTTATACACAAAAAAAAAATTTGATGCAATTAAATAGTTTAGTACGAAGAAATCATTATTGAAAGATTAACATTTAAGTTGACAAAGGAGGACAAATAACAATGAAAAGGTTTGGGAAGCTTTTATTGCTATTGGTATGTGCAATCTTCTTCAAATTTTCTGTATTTTTTGCTTACTTAAATTTTGCAAGGTATGCAAATTTTGACTCAAAATTAATTTTTTAATCATTAATTATTAAATTTTTAATCAATTATAGGATTTTAAGATTCTTTAAAGATTTAGATGTTGATTAAAGATTAATTAGGATTGATTTAGGATCTAGGATTCAGTTAGAATTTGATTAGGACTTATTTAATATTTGTTTAAGATTTTATAAGGATTTGTTTTGAATTTGGTTAAGATTTCATTAGAATTTGATAAAAATTTGATCAAGATTTGACAAAATTTGGTTAGAATTTGATTAAAATTTTATTAAAATTTGATTTGGATTTAATTAGGACTTATCTAAGATATATTTAAGATTTGATTAAGATGTTACTAAGATTAATTATGATTGGTTTAGATTTTATTATTTTTATTAAGATTTGATCTTAAATTTTGTTAAAATTTATTAAAATTTTAATTAGGATTTTAATTAGATTTTGATCTAAGATTTGATTAAGATTCATTAAAATTTTAATTAAAACTAAATTAAAATTTTATTAGAATTTATTTAGGAATTATTTAATTATTTAATTTTTATTATTTCTTTAGGATTTTTTATTGTTTCTTTAAAAGTTGCTATTTCTAATATTTTTTTAAAATTATTGTTATTTCTTTAAAAGTTTATTTTTTATATTTTTTTAAGATTTCTTTGTTATTTGTTTTTGAGATTAATTTAGGACTTTTTTGTATTTCTTTTTTAATTTCTTTTAATTTCATTTTAGATTGATTAAAATTTGATTAGAAGTTATTAAAGATTACTTAAAGTTTATTTATGATTCTATTAGACTTAGTAGTATTATTTTTGCATTTCTACTTAACTATTATATGTAGATGCCTAGTGTATACTCACGCAAGAAAATACAAAATACAACAATGTATTGAAAAAGTTGAAGATGTGACAAATTGTCTTTGTGACATGCTTTAATCTTTGTTTCCTTTGAAGGTAGTTGATACGTCTTCTTAGCCATCAATAATGTTCTATTTCATGGCAAAAATATCACCTTGATATTTAATTATTGTTGTGGCCTTCATAACTTCCTTTAAATAAATCATTTTTAATACAATAAAGAGTTGTTCCTATCTCCAATAAAATTACCAAACATCAAGAGTCTTTTAAGGTTGTGATACCAAATGCATTGTATCTTACTATCTATTTGAAGAAGAATATATCATTCTCAAAAATCTTCATTTCTATTCCATCAACTTGAAGGTTGTAACAATTACAATGACTTGTCCAATAACTCAATAAATAATAGCTCTTCAATTGAATTTTTTGGATCTTGGTTCTTCATCTTTTAAGAGCTATTAATTTAAGAAATCTCAATGAAATAAAAAATAGAATGCAAACTTTATTGAATATCTTATTTTTTTTGGCAAAGATTTGTTTGATTTTATATATTAATTTTATTTGATGTCATTCATGAGAAGCTTTAATCTTCTTTGTTGCATTTGCGACCATATGCATTGACTAATATGATATCTCCACCAAAAAATAAGATATTTCAATCTAAGTTGGTATTACGTTAAGTTTAAGACTTCTTCTACCTTGAATTCTTGATTATTAACCACTTTTATAAAAGGTGGTGGAATTTGTCTTCTATCAATGATATTTACTATCTAATATGACTTAAGAAGAGACACATTGTTATATAATTTGAGAATGCATTAAGCACCTAGCTATGGAAGGTAATTTGAAAATGCGACAACAAGATCTTATCAAGTCTAATAGAATCTTAACTAAATTCTAAATAATCTTTAACATCCTAATCAAACTTTAATCAATGTAAAAAAAATTTATACAAAGTTACAAAAGAAACATAAAAAAGTTATAAGTTAATCTAAAAAAAATATTAATCAATCCTAAAAAAAAATATATATTTTTTAAAATATTAAAAGTAGAGTAATAAGAAAATCTTAAACAAATATTAGATCAAATCCTAATGAAATATCAATAAAATCCTAATAAAATTTTAGATCAAATTTTAATAAAATCTTAAATCCTAATGATATCTTAAAATTTTTGATAAAATCTTAACCAAATCCAAAAAAATTAAAAAAATTCTAAATAAACATTAATTTCTTTTTAAAGTTATTTTAAAATCTTAATGAATATTAATCAAACCTAAAATATTGACTGGAATTTTACTTGCATTTCAATCTACAAGCAATTTATAAGTACACAAAATTTGACAAAAAAAAACTCATCAATTGAAATAAAAGCTCCCAAAACCTCTCTAATATTAGTCATCTTTCTTCTCCAACTTAAATTTTGATCTTCTAATAGCATTTTTTCTTTGCTTGATTATTGAATTTCATTAAAAATTGACTAATATATAGATTTCTAAGTTTAAATTACTCTCACTAATTTATGCTTCAATCAAATTAGCCGATATTGCAAGATTTCAAAAACCTTTATTAATCCTAAATTATAATGTTTTGAGACTATAAACCACAAAATCTCTCATGATTGCCAATGTAAATATTCAATCTATATTAAAAAATTTAAATAAATTAAAAAATATATAATTAAAAATAGATTAAATTTTTACTCATAAATATGTAATAATATTCATAAAATCCTCAAATTTGTGAATTTCTTTTTTATTTCTTAAAATCCAAATCCATTGACTACATCTCTCATTTTGAAAAGCCCTCAAAACCTCAATAGTTTTTAAATTATATGAAACAAACTTTCAAAAATCTTTTTATAAGTTTGCTCTCAAATCTTACTTTTCAATCAACCTAAGAATTTCAGATTTGCTATAGATGTGTGGTTTTATGCCTCAAGGTTTAATTTCAATTTTGATTCACAATTAGTCCTCTCTCGATATTAATTCTTTATATTTTGATGTAATTTTCATTAAAATCTATTTTTAATTTTTTTCTAAAAATATATAAATCTATTTTTAATTTTTTTTCTAAAAATATATAAATTAATTATTTATTTTATTTATTTTAATTTGACTTAATTATATTCCTATAAAATAAAAAAATCTCTTCTTTCAGAAGGTTGTCAAAGATATGAACCTTAAAGAACTTAAATATCAATACATTCTTGTGTCACTCAAAAAGACTAAAAAATCACTCAAATATGATATAGTAGTCAATTAGAATAGCTATTGCCAAAGACAAGTTGACTAAATAGTCTTGAAAGAAGACTAAGTACTAGAGAGGCATTGATAAGAGTTAAGAAAGATTCTTTCTTGCCTCCATATATATTCTTAATTAGGAACTATATGACAATTTCTTCTAGAACCTCTAAAACATGTTGACTTCATAAGACACGTATCTTAACTTGTAAGGCAATTTTTTTTGTATAAGTAATATATAGTTAGCTTATTTTGTAAGCTATCAACATATGGTTAATTTATTGACCAATTTTCTAACCTATCAATCAACTATAAACACATGTAAAGTCAAAACATCATTTATGAAGCTTTTAGAAGCTTTTTTAGGAAATATTATGAAATAAATCTACTTTTATTTACTTCTACTTAATCATATAAGTAAATATTAGAATAATTATGTATGACTCTGACATTATTTTCTTTGTAGAAATAAGTTCCATAAGGAGCAGTCATCATCTTTATGAATCTTGTAGTTCTTTATCTTAATTTTGATGGATGTCTCCAATAAAAAGCCTCAATCTTCTTTGTTGCATTTGTAAGATTTTTTTGCTAGCTTCCATGTGCATTCATTCATATCATATCCATACCAATGACCAAGACATTCTAATCTATTTTGGCACTGCCTTCAATTTAAGACTTCTTCTATGTTGAATTTTTAATTATTATCCATTTTATAGGAGGAGGTGGTATTTATCTTCTTTCCAAGATATTCATTGTCTTATATGGTTTAAGTAGAAATACATAGAATATAAGATGGATCTTTATAGACTTTGGTAGATGTAATTAATAAGTAATAGAATTGACTTGTTTTTAAATAAAAAAGGTCCAAACCTACAATAGTCCAATTTATCTTAATAACAAATAGTCTTGATTTTACGAAAAAGTAACCATATTTTATTACTTGTAGTGATTTGTGATTGTTCCTTGTGATATGCATCTGTATTGATTTTTTATCCTTGACCTTTTTTAACTATGCCTTTATTGTTACATATAGCTCTAATAAAAAAATTGCCAAATCTTTTGCCACTAGATTATTAATTTTTGAAAAGTCAAAAATATCAAGTTGTGCATGATAATCATAATTGAGAAAGAAAGGTGTGAATTGAATAGAAAAATGTATCAAATTATTATACGCAAACTCTACCAATGATAAAAAATTCATTCAATTATCTTGATAATAATTGATGGTATACCTCAAATAATGTTCTAAAATTTTATTCATCCATTTTGTTTGTCTATCAATTTGAAGATGAAAAGCCATAAAGAGCTTTATATCCACTTTTAAAATCTTGAAAAGGATTTTCCAAAATCTTGATGGAAATTGAATCTTCCTATTTAATATAATAACTTTGAATAATCTATGATAGTGATAAATGTTGTAAAAAACAAACTTAACCATTTCTTTATCTATAATAGATTTTATACATGATACAAAATATGCCATTTTGGTAAAATAATCTACTATCACAAATATAAAATCATACAAACGTGAGATTAGAGGTTTACAATAAAATCTATAGAAATAGAAGACCATGGTTGTTCCAAAATATGTAATGGCTAGAGAAATCTATAAAATCAATGATAAAGAGTTCTTGAACTTGAATAAATGTCACATGATTGTAGAAAGTTTTTAATTGCCTTCCACATTTGAAGCTACTAATTTTTTTTTGATATTAGTTCTTAAGTCTTATTCTATCTAAAATATGTAACAACTAAAAACTTTATGAAAAACTTAAAAAATACATAATTATACTTCGCCTTCTGAAATACATAATTGTCCATTGAAAGTAGATTATTCTTAAACTTGAAAGTATCATGAGTCTTAAAAGAATTATTTTTAATATCATGAATAAGAAGATTAGAAGAAATACTTCATTGAATTTGCTTGACAAAGGTTGAATCAACAATCAATGTTGATTTTATTGCTCAAATATAAAAATGTTCTAGCTTCAAGTGAATTGTTCTTTGTTGATTGAAAGCTGCATCTTTTTTCTTTTGATGCAAGATAAGAATGTCTAAAAAGGATGTATAAAAAATCTTGTTGTTTTTTGGATCAATAAGTAATCTTAAAATCAAATCTTGATAAAGACATGCTTTAATAGGCTTTGTAATAATTCAAAATATATACTGACATAAAATACTCAAATTTCTTGTAATATATATTTATAGTAATTAGAATAGAAATACCTTCTAGATAATAATGCCATTCTTAAAATGAATCCATGATTGCAAGGTCTTTATTATCGATCTCATAATTAATTTTGGCTATTGAAAAGTTTTTAGAATAAAAAGCTATTAGATAGAACTTATCATTTGTTCTTATTTGTGACAAAATAACATCCATAGCAAAATCTAATGTGTTTTTTTTTTCATAAAAAATTCCTTCAAAAAATTGACGTGATATAAAATTAGTAGAAAAATAATTTGTTTTTTAAGGCTTCAAAAGATGCATTAACTTCTTTGCTCCATTCAAGTTTTTCTTTATATGTCAGGGCTGTAAGAAGAACCACAACTTGAAAAAACATTCTTAATGAAGATTTGATAACAATTGAAATTTCAAAAAAATTCAAAAAATATTATATATCTCTGATTATTTTTAAAATCTTCTAATTTATGATAGTTTGGACCTTCTTAGAATCCATCATAAGACCATTATATGAAATGATGTATCCTAAGAAGTCAACTTGAATAGTATAAAATATACACTTTTCCATCTTGGCATATAATCTTACATCTTTTAGTTATTGTAATACATAAAAAATATAAATTTTATACTCTTTTTTATTCTTAGAATAGATCAAGATGTTGTCTAAATAATAAATAAAAAAATCATCGAGAAACTTGTAAAAGACACCATACATTAAATTTTGAAAAGTACCTTGTGCATTTGTGAGTCCAAAAGGAATGACATTATATTTGAAATTTCTAAACTTAGTTCAAACTATAATTTTTCATTCATCTCTTTTATTAATCCATATTAGATTGTATGCTTCTTGTAGATATATTTTTGTATAGATCTTTTTTTAATTCAATTGATGAAGAAGTCTTGAAACCAAAGATAGAAGATATCTATTCTTGATAGTGATCTTATTGAGTCCTTGATAGTCTACATACGTCCGCAAAGATTTTTTTTTTTTTTTTTTAATAAATAAGGTAGGAGCCCCTACTAAAAATTTTATCTAATAATAAGCATAGAAAATATAAAAAAAGTTAATCTTTCTTTTGCAACATGCATGAATGTTCTTGCTCCTATCAATTATGATTTGGATATATTGGTTTCATGGATTTTTACTTGTCTAATAGAATCTTAGGCTAAACTATAGAAAAAATTAAGATTGTGAGAAATCCTGTCTAAAAGAGGATTATAACTTTCTAAGTATGATAATTCTAAAATTATTATATTAAAAAGAGATCTAATCATATTAAGTATCACTAAACTATTATAACCACTAGTTGCTTCTTTTATAGGAATAGTTTTATAAATAATATTCTAAAAGATAATAAACAACCATCTATTATTTCTACATGTACAAGTTTGATTTTCTTAATTAAAGATATATCTTGTTTTTTGACAAAATCTTTATTTATAAAATAGGCTGAGGCTCTTAAATACAATAAAGCTAAGACTTTGTAATTTTTGGTCTTAAACAAACTTCTAGTGTAAAACATGGTATGAGATATGAAGAGAGAATAAAACCTTTATTAGGAGTTATATAAGATTCTAGCTGCACAGTTTCTATTGTAGCAATAAAGACTTGTTTTCTAATATATTATCATTTTTAGCAACCATATTTCTCATTTTGTGATTATATTACTTTTTTTGGATAATATTAAGTAGTATCATTGGATTCTTTACAATATATTGGATTCAATCAAATTATGACTTTATCTCAAAATTTGATTAAATTTGATTATTATCATATAAGTTTGATACATTGTCAAATGTTATTATAGATAATCCAATGACATTGCTTAACCTTTGTAAAGACAGTGCTTAGCATTATCCAAATGACATTGCTTAACCTTTGTAATGACACTGCTTAGCATTATCCAAATGACATTGCTTAATAATATATTACTGCAACTGTTAATGACATTACTTAACATTATCCAAATGAAAATATAATTACACTCGTATAACTTTGATTTTATCTCATAATTTGATTAAATTTGATTGAATAAAATCATATTCTCAATAAGAGGTTTAAAATATACCATATCAATTTGTATTGATTTTGGCCTTGGTGAATAAGTTTCTAAAAACTTAAAAGCTATTATCATTACTTGACTTATTTTTTTAAAATAAAATCTTTGTTCTTTACACCTTTTAAATAATTCATTGTTGCATGTAATGGCTTGAGCAATAAATTATTCAAAAGATTTTACTTTAGACATTGTTAATAACAAATCTTTGATGTTGTCCTTCAATCCATATCAAAATTGATTGATAAGAGCTTTGTCATTCTTATCCTCGTCGCAAGTAAGATTTTTAAATTCATCAATACATATAGTGGCTATTTGTGATCTTTATTATAAAAATAAGAGCTTAATCTCTGCTATTCTTTTTTAATCACTTTCTTTGAATGAGACTATAAATACTTCTAAGAACGAATTCAAATTATAAAAGAGTTGTGAATCCTTTTCTATCAAAGGTGTAAATTAAGAGCGAGTACATCTAGATATTAGTATGCCTAAAAATCCAACTTGAATAAATCCATCATGATATTGGAAGAAATATAATTTTAGATAGATCTTGACTTATTACAAAAATCTTCAAAATTATGATTTTATTCAATCAAATTTTTCATGCATACTAATCCATATCTCCATTGTATCTGTAGAAGCAAAACTTCTTTGATTTAGTTATGATGTCAATCTACTTGCTTCCTTCAATATCTTGATACAGACTTTGAACTTCTTCTATACATATATGATTAGCACTTTTTTGGATGGTGCTAATGATGTGTAAAATTTCCATTCTAAAAGTATTGAGAAGTTTGTAAAGATCCGCAATAGATGCAAATCTATTCTCACTTGTGTCAAGTATAGTATTTATAATTTTTTCTTCTATTTTAAATAACTTAATAAATCCAAAAGTCAAATTAGAGGAGGATAATTTGTAGCCTGTAATGTCAAATAAAAATTTCTAGAAAGAGGGATAATCTGCTATTTTTTTTAAAAAATAATGTCAAAAAACTAAATAAGTTGTTAAAAGGTAGATAATTTGCAACCTTCAAAATATAACAATAGAAGTGATGTAATCCATTCACTTTTAAAATGAGAAAAAAATAATGAATTAAGACTCTTATGAAACTGTTAAAGACATGAACTTCAAAAAACTAAAATATCAATACACACTTATGATACTTGAAAAGACTAAAAAATCATTCAAAGTTGATATAATATCAATCAAGAATGGCTATTGCTAAAGACAAGAAGACTAAAAAGTCTTAAAATAAGACTAAAGACTATAAAAATATTGACAAGAGTGAAGAAGGTTTTATTCTTACTTCCATATATACTCTTAATTAAGAGCTATGTGGCAATGTCATATCGGACCTTCAAAATAAGTTGACTTTATAAGACACTTATCTTAACTTATAAGGCAAGTTTTTTATATGTACACTGTTGTGATGTAACACAACTAATATATAGAAGAATGTAGAAATTATTATATTATAGAAGATCTTAGTTCAAAATATTACAAAAAATTATCTTAGAAATATAGATAATAGTCAAAAGGATAGTAAAACTAAAAAATACTAATATTACTTTTTACAAAATGAGCTTCCATTTACTTTGTAGAATTATAAATAATATAAAATAAAATAAATTAAAAAAAGAAATAATATAGGTATGTGTAAGAGAGAATTAAGAGTAGATTTTAGCAAAATTTACTTCAAGAAGCCAAGAATTGATATCTAGAGAGGACCAATTGTCAACTTGGATCGAAATCAGACCCCAAGGCACAAAATTGCATACTTACAAAGATTCTAAGGTTCTTTTGGAAATCAAAGAGTGAAATTTGATAGTAAACTTGATAAATTTTTTATAAGCATTAATTTTGTGTGGTTTAGATTTTTAACTACTTTGTAAGAACCTTACAAAATCAACATTATTTTGGATGATTTGGATTTTTTTGAGATAAAATAGGATTGACATTTTCAGCAATTTCAGGAGTTTTGTAGTAGATATATAAGTGAAATTTTGTAGGTTAATGGTTATAGTTGTGCTTAATATGTATTATAAATTTTGGCTTGATTTAATTGTTGAATTGAGGATTATTGAGGTTTAAGTGGATCAAGGTCTCAAAAAATAGAATTTTAGGTCTAATAAAGGTTTTTAAGATTTCTTACAATCTACTAATTGGATTGGAGTGAAAGTTATGTATGTAAGTAGTAGAATTGTTTTTCTAAGTATATGAGAATTTTGAAATCAATTGAACAATGCTAAAGGAGATGTTACTACTGAAAGATCAACATTAAGATTAAAAAAGGAAGGTGACCAACATCTGAGTAATTTTAGGATTTTTCTTTCATTTGGTAAATGCAATAGTCTTCAAATTTTTTATACTTATTTATAACTAAGAAATTGAGAGGTGTGTAAAATTATAAATAAGATCAATGGTTTGATTGAAAGATATTGAGGTTCTAAACTACCTTAGGATTTGATTTAGGGTTTAGGATTTGGTCAAGATTTGATTTAGGATTTAGGATTTGGTCAAGATTTGATTTAGGATTTAGGATTCGGTTAGAATTTGGTTTAAGATTTAGGATTTATCTAAGATTTGATTTAGGATTTGGTTAAGTTTTGGTTTAGGATTTAGGATTTGATTTAAGGTTTAAAATTTGATTAAGATTTAGCTTAGGATTTAAGATTTGATAGGATTGGATTTAAGATTTAGGATTTAGTTAGGATTTGATTTAAGATTTAATGTTTATCTAGGGATTGATTTAAAGTTTAGGATTTGTTTAGGATTTGGTTTAGAATTTAAAAATTATCTAGAATTTGATTGAAGTCTATTAGGATTTCAACTAGGATTAAATTAGAACTTAGTTGAAATTTATTTAAGATATATTATGATTATTTTAATATTTTTTAGAAATTCTTAAGGATTCTTTTAAGATTTATTTAGTATTCTATTAGAATTACAATTTTATTATTGTAATTTCTATTTTACCTTCTATAGCCAAGTGCTTGGTACATTTTCAAGCAACACTTCACGTAATACAATAGTATCACATATTTAGCTTATTTTGTAAGCTACCAATATATAGTTAACTTATTGATCAAGTTTCTAGCCTACCAATCAACAAAAACACATATAAAGTCAAAGCAGCATCTATGAAGCTTCTAAGAAGCTATTCTAAAAAATATTATAAAATAAATCTACTTTTATCTACTTCTATTTAATCATATAAGTAAATATTAGAAAAAATATGTATATTCGTGACAAAGACAACATTAGAATTTATTAATTTTTACTACCTCTTTATTTATTATTTATATTTCTAAGATAATTTATTAAAATATTTTTATTTAAGCTACTCTATAATTTAATATTTCCTTTCTTCTTTCACCATATAGTCATGTTATCATATGACAATGTGAAATATGATATGAATCTTCATAGATTTTAATAGATGTAAATAATAAGTAATTGGATTGATTTATTTATATATAAGAAATGATCAAAGTTTATGGTAGTTCAACTTATCACCAACGCAAATAGTCTTGATATTACAATGAAGCAATCAAATTTTATTACCAATGTAAAATTGAAATTATTCATTATAATAGGCATCCACATTGATTTTTTGACATTCTTAAGTTATTTTTAATTATATCTTTATTATTATAAGTAACTCAAGTAAATAACTTATTAAATCTTTAATTGTAGGATTTTAAACTTTTGACAAATCAAAACCATCAAATTATAGATAATAATCATAATTACTAAAAAATATTATTATATAAAAAAATATATTATGTTATTACAAGCAAACTCTAGCAATGATAAAAGAGTTGATTAATCATCTTATTGATAATTGATGGTATACATATATTATACCAAATTTTAATTTATGCTCTTTATTTGTCTATGAATTTAAAAATAAAAAGACAAAGATAATTTTAAATCTATCTTTAGAATATTAAAGAGAATTTTTTAAAATCTGAATATAAATTAAATCTCTCCTATTTAATAAAATATTCTTGAATAAACCATGATAGCAATAGATATTGTTAAAAAAAAAATTAGTTATTTTTTCACATATGATAGATTTTATATATAATACAAGATATGCCATCTTAGTGAGACAATATACTATTAAAAATACAAAACATAAAAACCTTAGACTAAAAGATCCATAATAAAATCCATAAAAATAAAAGGCCGAGCTTATTTTAAAATAGATAATAGTTGAAGTAGTCTATAAAATTGATGACAAGAAGTTTTTGATCTTGAATAAATATCATATGATTGTATATAGTTTTTAATTGCCCTTCATATTTGAAGCCACTAAAAATCTTTGGCTATTAGTTCCAAAGTCTTGTTGTATTAAAAATGCCGTACTATTAGAAAGTTGTGACAAGCTTGAAGGACACGTAATTATGATTTATCTTTTGAAATAAGTAAGCATCTATCAAAATAGAATAGATTATTCTTAAATTCAAACTTAAAAGTTTTATAAAACTTAAATGAATTATTCTTATTATCATAAAGAAGAAAATCAAAGGACATACTTAGTTAAAATTATATAAAAAAGGTTGAATCAGCAGTTAATATTTATTTTATTGCTTGAAGATGAAAATGCTTTGGCTTCAAAATAATTATTCTTTGTTAATTCAAAATTATATTTCTTTCTTTTGGTGCAAGATTACAATATTTAGAAAGGTTTTCTAACAAACATTGTTATTTTTTTGATTGATAAGTGATCTTGAAATCAAATCTTTATAAATAATGCTTCAATGGATTTAACGATGATTCAACTTACATGATACCATAAAATACTTAAGATTCTTATGATCCATATATACAGTGATTGAAATAGAAGTGCCTTCTAGATAATGATGCTATCCTTGAAATGAATCCATAATTTCAAAAAGATCTTTATCATTGATCTTATAAATAATCTTTGTTGCTGAAAATTTCCTAGAATAAAAAGCTACTAGGTGGAATTTGTCATATGCCTTGTTTGTGATAATAAAAAACCTAATTCAAATTTTGATATATTTTTTCTATAAAAAATGCCTTAGAAAGTTTAATATAATACAACATTAGTACAAATATAAATGTTATTTGTAAAGCTTCTAAAGATGATTCTATTTTTTTATTCTATTCAAGTTTGTCTTTACATGTCAAATGTATAAGTGAAACTACAACTTGAAATAAGTTTTTGATGAAGGTTTAATAGTAATTAACAAATGTCAAAAAACATTGCATATTTCTTATTTTTTTGATAATTTTTAATCTATAATAGTTTAAACTTTCTTAGGATCCATGAAAAGACCATCATTTGGAATGATGTATTCTAAGAAATCAACTTAGATAGTGTGAAGTATACACTTTTTTATCATGGTATATAATATTGTATTATTAAATTTTTGTAATATACAAAAAATATCATGTTTATATTTTTTGTATTTTTAGAATATATTAAGATTTAATTTGAATAAAAAAATAATAAAATTATTTTTAAATTCTTCAAATCCATCATTCATAAGATATTAAGAAGAAAATGAGGCATTTATAAGTTTAAAAGATATCACATTGTATTCAAAATATCTATACTTGGTTCAAAATGTAGACTTTTATTCATCTCCTTCTTTGATATGTATTAGATTGAATGCTCTTCATAGATCTATTTTAATATAGATCTTAGCTTCATTCAATTGATCAAGAAGTTCTAATATCAAAGATAGAGGATATTTATTCTTGATTGTGATCTTATTGAATATACAATAATCTACATATATCTATAATAATCAATTTTTTTCTTTATAAATAAGATAGAAGCTCTTGTTAGAGATTTTGAATGGCATATAAAATTCTTAGTCAAATTCTTATCAATATGTTCCTTGAGTTCAATCAACTCATTTTTTAATAAATAATAGATTGATTCAAATAGTGGTTGAGCTCTTACTTGAGAATTAGTTGAACAATCATATGAGCAATGCTTTGGAAGAGTATTTGCATTTTTCTTATGAAAAATATCTTCATAATCTTAGTATTGGCTTGGAATTCTATTAAAAATCTTTTTACTATTAAAAAAAATCACATAAATAACACAAAGTGATCTTTTTTTTATAGCATGTAAGAAAGTTCTTATACATATAAATAAAAATTTGGTAGAATTAGAATTTTGACTTTTTTTTAGTTGAAAAATTCTTAATTATATTATAAAAAGATTCAAGATTACAAGAAATCCAATCTATTTAAGAAATATATTTTTTTAGCCACAATAAATCTAAAACAATTGGATTACAAAATAATATAATTATATTAAGTATTAAAAATCTATTATAACTATTAGTTGTTATTTCTATAAGAAGGATTTTATTAATAATATCTCTAGATAATAATACATTATTATCTATGATTTCTACATGAATAAGTTTAGTTTTCTTCATTAACGGTATGATATGTCTTTTAATAAATTCTTCAACTAAGAAATAACTTAGGCTACTATATCTAACAAAGTAGAGACTTTGTGATGTTTGTGTCCTAAATTAACATCTATTGTAAAACAAGGAGAGGGTTCTAAGGTAAGAATAGGAACTTCATTAGGTATTATATAAGGTTCCAACTACATTCTTATATTATGGTCTCCTATTATAGCTAGACAAACTTACTTTCCAACATATTGTCTTCTTTGACGACCTTACTTGTTATTTTATAGTTGCATTACTTCTTTAAAAAATGTTAAATAATGGATTTAGATTTTCCATAATATAAGAAAAATATTTTTTGACGAAAATGAGTCTTTTCTTGTTTAATAAGTTATTTAAAATATATTGTATTAATTTGCATATCTTCCAAATATATGTATTGAAAAGATATGAAAATTGCCATTAAATTATAAAAATATTGAGGCATATTTGTGCATCTCTTAGATCAAAATTTAAAAAGTGGATTATTATACTTCACAATAAAGTTAATTTATTGATGTTCCACTATAAAAGAAATAATATGATTTGGTGTAGATGTTGAAGGAACTTCAATCATCTCTACATCTTTATTTTCTACCAATTTGTTATTTTTTGTGGTGGTAATTTGAATTGTTGCATTCCAAGTATTAACTCTTTTTATTGTTCTTACATTTGTATCATTGCATGATTCATTTTAATAAGCTTTGCCATGATAATATTAAAAAAATAAAGATGTTTAATATTCTTTAAGACAAATATAAGTAAAGATTTGAGAATTAATGAAATACTAAGAATAAAATTAGTTTAGAAGAAAATAGTTGACAACTTCTAATATGCTTATGTCTTATCAAGAAAAATGGATAATCTACTTTTATTCAAAAAAAGACAAAACTCTAATATTACATGTGTATTCTTGTCAACCTATTAAGAATAAGAATTTAATGAGAAAAAATAAATAAGTGAGATTTTTAAAAAAAAAAGATAACAATAAAAATAAGTAAATATGAATATTCAAAAGAAGACTAGAATAGTTATTGCTAAAAGATAAGAAAACTAGAGACCTTTCAAATTACAATAGAAACAAGAAAGAAGTTGATAACAGTGATACAAGCTTCACTTTTTCCTCCATATATACTATCTAACTAAGAGCTATATTACAACATTCTATTAAACCTCCAATATGTGTCCAATTTACGAGACATGTGTTTTAATTTGCAAGGCAAGTTTCTTATATGTATGTCACATAGTTAGCTTATACCACAAACTACCAACTTGTACAATATATGACTAACTTGTGGGCAAAGTGTTCTATGATTGCTCGTTTTACTTATTCCGGAAGAAACCTCTTAGAATAAACTCATATAGGGGGATTCGAATACGGAAAATGACTAGTTGCTTAAGCGTTCACGTTAGGGTCACACAATCAATTACCTCTTGAATGTATTGTCACTATTTCCAATATCTGAACACACAAGAAAACTATAATCTCCTCTTTCACCTTATCGATCTCTTCCTTACAACAATTCAGTCATACCAATAACTGCTATTTCCACCAATATATTCACCCTCATAATCTCAAACTGTAATACTACGCCCTCACAGCTTTCAATACATAATTATCCTCCTTTCAATCACTGGAATTTTTCACACAAAATTGCCATTCATATTATGGTGTTTCACACAAACATAGACTCATTCTCTCTATTGAACTACAATCAAATTTTAGCATTCAATCTTTCTTCTTCTCAAATAATACCAATCATATTTCCATTCTATAATTTACTTCACAATATTCAGAAACTCTCAATCCTCTTATTCAAAGAAAATAACAAACAAAAGAAAAGAGGTAGCACCAAGCTTACCCCGGCTCACAACTATCACAGTGATGGCCCTCAGCTCATGACTATCATAGTCCGGCACTTTAATTAACTTCTACAACTTCTATATACTTTTTTCTGATTCTCCAGATTCTAACCATAATTCTGTAATTAAGCGCCTTTAAAAACTAAATCACTCATCCATCCTCCTGAATTTCCTATTATATGGACTATTAATATATTTTATCAATATCTTTCAAAAACTAATTAATATCTATTTTACATAGTCTTACTTCTATCTGTGCAGCGTCCTCGCAAACACTCAATTGACGCCTATCTAAAAATTATCTAACAAATCTCCACAAAAATTGCAATCTCTCAGGCCTATCTAATCAATCAATTACCACAGTATCTGTTATTAGTTCCATCGATTCCGGTTCCAACTGCAAATCTTCTTCTTCTTCTTCCAGTCCATCTATCAGCTCTTGCCTCAATTGGTTTGATAGATCTTCATTATACTCTCCCAATTCACGGACTTGAGCTTTCAGTTTCAAGTTTTGGAAATTCCAAAGTTTCAATTATTGTTGCTGCTGATTCATCTATTCTGGAACATCTTCAATCGACACTTGTGACTGGCTCCTCACTATTAACTCTTAACTAGAACTACAATTCTCAAAAACATAAGAAATATAAGAAAATGGCACTCCAGCCAACCCAAAACAACACCACAAAATGACTTTAACTGGTGCCTCACTCCTATTCTTTTACTACTTGGTCATAATGACAACACGTTACCTATACTGTCCGTGAAAGGTAATGAAAAGTAATCTTTCTTGGTGGCCATATTTAACTTTCAAAAATATTGACATATCCTGATTTTTCCATTTTTCTTTGGCACCATCACGATTGGCGACATCCATGTACTATGCGGAATAGGATAAATAAAACCCACGTCGAGAAGTTTATCCAATTCTTCTTTCACTAAAAGGAAATATTTTGAGTTAAGCTGGTGTTGTCTTTGACGAACTAGCGTAACATCTTCCTCCAAAATAATCTGGTGCTCACACACGTCAACTGAAATTCCTTTCAAATCCGCATACGACCATATAAAAGCAGATTTGTGATGGACGAAAAACTATTTTTAAGCATCCAATTCTATATCGATAATACCGACATATATTTTAATTAGCTGTGGCATTTCGTTGGTGCCCAAGTTAATAGATTGACACACAAGGTCTTCAACAACCTTTGATTTAATTGTCTTCCCCTGATTTGAATATCTTGTATTATTTGACATATGAAAACCACCCAAATCTGGTTCCAATGTGCTGACTCTATTGACTGCGGAATTGTTCATCCATTCGGCAATAGCATGATCCGAGTTAGTCGCATCCTCCTGATGCAGTAAATATTCGCTGGGACTTCCACATTGGTAGACTCCTGCCTTTGCTGTTGAAGTATTTTGTCCTACCCCAAATTATGGTGAACTTATAGTATCGTCATCTACCTCAATCGATTGACTCTCGTTCTCTGAAGTAAATTCTGATTTTGGCAATTGATATTCTCCAAGATATTGTATCAGATATATCTGTAAAATATTTTGATCACGACCTTTTCCAATTGTCAATGTGCCTCGGCCCCAATCGTTCTTAGCTTTGGCTTGATAAAACCAAGGTCTGCCCAATAAAATGGGATACGATAATATAGAACTCTGTAATCGAAATACAATATAATCGATTTTGTATGTCAATCCCACGATTACAATGGCAATATTTTGTAAGATTTCCATTGGCTTTAGCCGACTATGATCTGTCATTTCCAAGACCAATGTCATAGGTAGCAATTGCTTTAGATCCAAATCCTCCATTGTATCCGCGTTCATTAAATTGACACTGGAGCCACCATCGACTTGTATTCCTGAAATTAAAACACCATCGATTGATACATCCATTGTTGGTGCTCTCGGATCTAGATTTAAGCTAACTTCATGAATTTCTTAAGTGTGGGATCTTTGTCGTATTAGCGCTGAATTCAATGTAGATCAACATTTCGGTGCTATAGTCAAAAGTTGCTTCATTATAATTGAAGGCTGAATAACATCAAAATCTTTCAGAATATCGTAGGATTCCATATTTAAGATAATTTCCAATGCTTTCTTTCTTTTCATTGGTTTGAGTTTAACTCCGTCAGATAAGATATTCTTTCACCTTAGACTTGGAATTGGAACAGCGGCTAGGGCTTCCTTGGAATTCCCATCCCCAAGAGGATCTGTCAACGGATAGGATATTTCTCGGAACTGCATAGAGATCAGAACTGCTTGGAACGGAACCGAAGCCTCTATAATTGGGACCTCATTGGGTTGTGCCACTGAGTCAGGTCTCATATTGGGTATGAAGCCCGTAATAGGACGTGGATTGGATGGTCTCAACAAATTGGTACGTGGAACCAAATTAGGTTCCTCAGTTTGTTGAGGTCTCAATATTGGAATATGTTCCAATATTGATATTGGTTCATTTAGCCCCATAGACAGTGCTACTTGCTCTCTTGCGATTGGTTCATCCAAGTCTTGAATTAGATTCTTATCTTTTTATTGGCCTCTGATAAGCATTGCGTTCACCACCTTGACACGATGTACTGGTGAGTCTTGTTGAACAAGACCTTTGTCCTCCGTCAATTGGCTTGTTTGCATTTGCTTGTCTCGGTTATTATAATTAAAGGGCACATTGCACTGCTGATAAGTGTGACTAGACTGCTTACAATTTCTACATATTGGAGCATAGTCATCACTGGCCCTTGAATTAGGACATTCACTCGCATAATGTCTGATTTGTCTGCAACAATAGCAATGAAGTGGTCTCCTGCCAACTCCTTCAAGGATATTGGGTGTCTCTACTAATATATAATGGCTAGGACTGTTCCATGTCAGATGAGTAAAAGATCCTGATTGACCTATTGTTACTATAGAGTCTAGCATTGGCTTCGTCATGGGTGGATATTGATAGTATCCTGGTTGATTTATCGCCAATCCGTGAGTATTGAATATACCTTCTTGGTGAAATTTACAATTTAGAAAATTAGAATAATTCATTTTTTGTTTATTTGCTTGATTTCCATTCCAGCCAAACCTATTATTCATTTGTAGTTGATTGACATTCCATAAATTTGGTTGAATCATGGTCTGATTACTAAATTATTGTTGTTATCTTTACTAATTTTAACAATTTGTTGTTAGGTGCTTTCTTCCACAAAATGTACATTGATCCATCATTTAAGAGGGTGAGGAGCATTCTGTTACAGAATGACCATGTCCCTTACAATTACTATACTATACATTGGTCCTAGTATTGGTAGGCTTTTGCCTCTTCTCCTTATCTTTGGCCATATTGACGGCCATTTCCTCCATTTTCTTCATCAAATTCAATAACAAGGTTTCATTGGAATCTTTTAGAGCTGGCATTATTGATATCTCTATCGTACTTAATACTTCTTGTTGATACGAAAAATATGGAGCATACGCTGTTGTCACGTTCGATGGTATAGCTTGCAATAGGGTGACATTAATTGGCCTTGAATATTGGCATTGGAATTGGCCCTGAATATTGGTATTGGAATTGGCCCCTATTTCTAACATTCGTGGATAACTATTCATTGATTCGTTCCAAGTCGGATTTTAATATCTACCTTGAACTGGAATCATCATGGCTCCTGCAGTTGAAAACTGATCATATTGACATTCCTCCCAAACCTTGGCTCTATTAAGGCACATAGCCACCGTAACGGTTTGAGCTTCCTTTACAAACATTTTTAGCTCTAAAGGGTGCAAATCATTGATTAATATGGATAAAATAAATGCCTCCGGTATTTGGTGATTCGGCCACTTACTGAGTATATCAGCCACTCGACCATTGTACGATTCCACCACCTTTCCTAGGATCATTTTGTTATTCATTAACCTCTCTTGAAGGTGGTCTTCAAAACCAATTGGCCAAAAATGAGATAAAAATGCATTCTTCAATGCTTCCCAATTCAAAAATTGATTCACAGGTTGGCGGTTATATCACTCAAATGTTGTATCTTTCAATGCTGCTGGCAACCATCTTAACCAAATATCTTCTATTCTTCCATTATTGGCTACACATGCCATCAAGAATTGAGACAAATGTTAATCTGGATATGCACTTGGCAAACCTCAAAAAGTAGGTAATGGCACGATGCTAGTTGTTCGATCGTCCACTGCACCCATTTGAACTGCAATCGGAAGTACTGATCCTCTGGACATCATTGAATTTCTTGTTCTGCTAAAGTCCGTTTTAAAATAATCTCTGCTTTTCCTTATTCTAATTTTCGAGCTCTCAATGCTCCTCGATTTACTATTATTTTCCGTAATTAGTTTTATTGGTTGAATTGCACGTGAAAACGTCTGATTTTGAAATACAATATAGTTATCTTTATTAGCGACCAATTTGTGCCAATCTGAAGAACCACTATTGCTTGTTTTAGCGATACCCTCTATTGAAAAAATACCCAATGGAATACCAAATTCTTCTACATCTCCTTCTCTTTCAGTTAACGGCCTCAAGATTTCTACTGGAATGTTAACAAAATTTTCCGCGAGTATTCCTGGCAGTTTTTTTAATGGTACATACGACTGCAGAATTAGCAGTCTGTCCGGTTCTTCACATGTTCGGATGCGCTGACAAGCTTGCAACCATGGTTTAATCCAATTTTATCGATGCTTCCTTTTAAAATTATGTTCTTGCTCCTCTCTAAGCAAGTTCCTTCTTTGCGCTCTTCCCTGTCTTTCTCTCAACTGATTTATTTTCCTCGATGCAATGCTCTCGTTCTTATTAACCATAATCTTGCTTCAACCACTACTTAAATCATCTTCCATTGCCAATTTTCTCACACATTTGGTAATTAATTCCTAACACTCAAAGCTATTATCACTTCCTGGCAGCGATGCCAAAATGTGATTGCTCGTTTTACTTATTCCGGAAGAAACCTCCTAGAATAAACCCGTATAGGGGGATTCAAATATGGGAAATGACTAGTTGCTTAAGCGTTCACGTTAGGGTCACACAATCAATTACCTCTTGAATGTATTGTCACTATTTCCAATATCTGAACACACAAGAAAACTATAATCTCCTCTTTCACCTTATCGATCTCTTCCTTACAACAATTCAGTCATACCAATAACTGCTATTTCCACCAGTATATTCACCCTCATAATTTCAAACTATAATACTACGCCCTCACAGCTTTCAATACATAATTATCCTCCTTTCAATCACTGGAATTTTTCACACAAAATTGCCATTCATATTATGGTGTTTCACACAAACACAGACTCATTCTCTCTATTGAACTACAATCAAATTTTAGCATTCAATCTTTCTTCTTCTCAAATAATACCAATCATATTTCCATTCTATAATTCACTTCACAATATTCAGAAACTCTCAATCCTCTTATTCAAAGAAAATAACAAACAAAAGAAAAGAGGTAGCACCAAGCTTACCCCGGCTCACAACTATCACAGTGATGGCCCTCAGCTCATGACTATCATAGTCCGACACTTTAATTAACTTCTACAACTTCTATATACTTTTTTCTGATTCTCCAGATTCTAACCATAATTCTGTAATTAAGCGCCTTTAAAAACTAAATCACTCATCCATCCTCCTGAATTTCCTATTATATGGACTATTAATATATTTTATCAATATCTTTCAAAAACTAATTAATATCTATTCTACATGTTCAATCTAACAATCACATATAGACACATATAAAGGTGAAACTACATCTATGAAGCTTCTAAGAAGCTTTTTTATGAGATATTATAAAATAAATTTATTTTTATTTATTTCTACCTATTCATATTATCTAAATAATTATTACAATAAAAATATATGTCCATGATATCAACATCTAGGAGTATTAAGAGCTCTTTTTCTTTATTAATAAGTTTCATATTTCCCAATCTTTATATACTTGTTGTTTGCTTAAAGATTGAAATGTAAAAATTATTTTAGTTAAAATGAATAATTTCCTTATCAGATATTGAGATTTCTATAAGAATTTGGTTAGAATTTAATTAAGATTTTTTTAAATTTTGTTTAATATTTTATTAGAATATTATTAAAATTTCATGACAATTTTATCAAGTTCTTTTTTGAATTTGATTGGGATTTTTTTAGGATTTAATTAAGGTTTGTTAAAGTTTTGTTAGAATTTTATTAGAATTTTTTAGGATTTTTTTAAGACTTTATTAGAGCTTAGCTAGGAATTATATAGTATTTCTATTTTTAATGTATAAAAGTATCTTTATTATTTCTTTAGGATTTAAAAAAAGTTTAAGATATACTTATGATTTTTTTAGAGGTTTTTGTAAAGTTTTTTAAATTTTCTTTAAAAACTTATTTAAGATTTTTTAATATTTTTAAAATTTTTTCAAGTTTTTTTTTGGATTTGATTAAGATTGTTAAGATTTAATTAGAATTAATTTAAGATTAAATTAAAGTTGTTAGAATCTTATTGTTGCAATTTCCAATTTATTTTATACAACCAAATGTCTAATTTATTCTTAAGCAAGTCTTAATGTAATTCAAAAATATTCAAAGGCAGCTAGTAATTGCTAATACACTGCTTCTAATAAATATCAATACCTAAAAACAAACATTAGACAAATTAACTTTCTATACAAGTATAATTTTCTAAGGAGCATTCATTTGATTCAATGCTAATTATTTATATTTATAAATTGTATAATACTTATGCATAACATATGGCGCTTAGCAAAAAAACATAACTACATTTAAGAATATCAATGTAATCTTTGTTAGCTTGAAGATCAATACATCTATTGATCTCTTATGCAAGATGTTATTGCATGTAAATAAATTGCAAAACTTCAAATAAAATATATGCAAATTCTTGCAAACTTGCTTCTATCAGAACAAAAAAATTAATCTATTAATATCAATATGAAGATAAAATTATCAAATAAATATGTCTAGTTTTTTTTTAAATATGCAAAAAAGAGAATATAAAGATGTAAACAATATAGTTACTTTGACAATAACAAATAGGCACATTCTTGTCAAAGTTAAATCCACCAACATCTATAATACTCAATACAAAAATATTTTTTGTATCCATGCCTATTCTCTCCATGGTCACATCTTTTATTATAAACATTAAAGATGTGAAAATTAATAAAAATAAAGTGCCAATATAGTGAACTTTTGATACAATTCTATTGATTGAAAAAAATACATTGAGATAAATGATATATGGTATATAGTAAGTTGTGATGGTAGTAGTAAAAAGTGTAGGTGGCATACAATAAATGACACGTTGTGGTGGCAGTAGCAAATATTCTAATAGCACAACATGTGTCTTTTTTTAGTTTACATTGTATATAATTATAAGTAATTAAATGCATTATTTGAACCTTATACAAATCTAAGTTTAAAAATTCAAAAAAAATATAAATTTCTCTAGATAAATGTTGAAACACAAAAGTTTAAAAATATTCTTCAATATATAAATTTCTAAAAGAAATAGTTTCTTCCAAGATTAAATTCTTTTCTGGTTTTAATTTTACAAAGAGCAATGACATAATAAATTTTAAGCTTTTATTATTAAGTTATTTTTTAAAAAATAATTATTGATAAATTCATAATTTTTTTCTTGGATTAAGTTCTAAAATATAATATTAGAATTTATATTTTATTTTATACTAAAAATATTATTAAAAATTATTCTAAATATAGAAGATTTATTATCATTTGAAACCAAAGATTTAAACCTTAGATATTGTGAATATATATATATATATATATATATATAATATTTCTAATAATTCTAAAAATATTTCTACTACTTTAATAATCTTCTATCCACCTCATCTTATCACAACTTTTGCTATTGCTACTATAATTTGCCACCCATCCTGTATATTTATTAATGATTTTTCTATTATTATTAAAAAATTATGTTAATATATTTAATAAATAAATATAATAAAATTATATAAATTATATTAAAATTTAATAAAAAAAATTAAAAATTATATTTTTAAATTTTTATTTAATAATATAAATATATTAGTATAAATTTAATAAATATTATTTTTAAAATCACACTTTTTCATTTAATGATTGTAGTGGAATTTATAAAATCTTATATATATATGAGAATTTTAAAAAGAACCAATATTTTTCTAAAATATATAAATGTATTTATAATATTATTATCATCTTATACTTATTTTTCTTGAATTTTGTTTCATATATAATATTCTAGTATATTTAAATTTTAATAGGGCATAAGATTTTTTTCTTGCTTATAATTATATATTATGAAGTAATTTTTAGATTAAAATAAATACTATAAAAAAATTAAATCATATAAATTTTTACTCAAATATAATTGTATTTTTGGATGTTTAATTAGGATTTAAAATAATGATAAAAGTACAATCTTTATCTTATGTGCTACTCAATTATAATGATATATTGTATCAATGTTGATTTTTATTTATCTCTTTGTATGTATTAATTATAACAGCATAACAATTATGTTGTAGTTTTTTTTTAAAGAAACCACTTGGTGGACACCTCCTCTTTCTATGCCACACATCTTTGGACAATAAATTTTTTATTTACATGAAAGAATTTTAGGATAAATTTATAGTAAAACATTTTCTAAATAAAATGAATAATCTTTTTAAAAGCAATGAATGAATTATATAAAATTTATTATAATTTTTTAAATTTATTTTTTTAAAAGATAATAAATAAAGTAAAAAATAAGAAAAAAGAAATGTTATAAGCCATGACATGAAAATCTTGTACTACAAATTTATCTTTAAACTTTTTAGTGTAAATAAAAGTATTATTGAGTGTATACAAGGGTGTGTAGCACAAGAGAATATTCACACAAAAAAAAGGACGTTGTCTGTCTAATGTTCTCTTTTCTAATTAGATTAATAATTTTATATAAACAAAAAATAACCTAGCAAGTGATGTAAAATTGTATCTATAAAAAAAATATCTTAAAATTCATGAAAGTAAGTAAATACCCAAACAATATCAAATTAAGTATTTATTTAATTTTGATTTTATTTCAAGACAAATGTTTTTGTGGTAGAATGTATTTTAAATTTAAATTGGTAAAGAAAAACACTGTGTGGTTTTTTAAAGTGTATAGAACAGCCTTTATTATTTTGCCAAAATCACTTTTAGAAATAGAAACCACATCTTTTTGGTTTTTTTAATACTAATAAACCTAGAATAAATAAATAAAAGTGTTTAATACCATAACAATATGATATAGTAGATTACTTAAAATTTGAGATTTTTGGTTTTAAAAATATCAAAGCTAAACGAAGTATTAATCAATTGTCTAAGAATACAGTAAAAATTATTCTATCTTGTTCTGATTATGATTTTACATTACTAAGCGAAATAGCTTTTTGTATAATAAAAGATTAAAAAAACATCTTAAAAAAGGATGTATTTCATGTCTTATAAATTTTTTCTTAGTTCCTTTATAATATTAGAAGTAAATGCATATTTATATGCACAGTCTAAATCATAAATATAAATAAACTAGCCAAATGCCGTTATGGTATATCAGCTTACTCTATATCATGAAGTATTACAAACTTTGTGTGTTAGAGACTTTCTATCTGAACATAATGACTTCGAAGATGTATTTGAAAATAATGTTATTATTTACTGATACTGTAGATTGTATAGTTGCAATAACAAATTTGAAAAAAGGAATGTGATGTCTAATTATGCTAATCCAAAATCAATTACAGAAACAAATTGACAACTATATAAAAATATATTAGTAAGACTTCATAAAGAATTCTATGTGACCTTCAAAGTTACTACTGGGAGTGATTTTTTATTTTATCTTGAAAAAAAAATGAACCACAATAAATGTAAAAAATTTATTGACAAAAAAATTGCTATAAGAAATTAGATATTATTATTGATCTTAGAACCTCTAAAGATACTTGTTTCAAACTTATTGTAACATACCAATACTTTTGAAGTGATGTCAAAAAATTATAATTTATTCGGATTGTTTTTAATATTTAAATATCTTTAGTATTAAGAACAAAATAACTTAGATTGATTTTAGCATTACTTCTATAGTTGTTTTGCAAATTTTTGTAAATTTTATATTTGCATGATAATTTTCTTACTTATCCTGATAATATATTTTAGCTTTATAAAATGATTTCTTTCAAAACTTGGTCGTTTATAACATTAACCATTTACAAATAAAATACTGCCAAATTATCATGAGACTTTGTCTTTTTCTTTCCTCTGTTGTCCCTTTGCTTTTTCTTTTAGTAAAATAATTGAATTATTTAATTGGATTGTCCTTTTATGTATATTTTGCCTTATACTTTTGTAATAGCTTTTAAATACTTGTTACTGATGGTAGTACTCAGAAACAGTGAATTCAAATTTGGAAAACTGTAAGAGGCAATTAGTAACAATATTTTTTCCTCAAAAAAGTGTAATCTTATTAAAGAGACGAATTCTCAAAAAAAAAAATATTAATTAGTTAGAATTCTGAGATTTTTCCACTGGAATTTCTCATCAATTCAAATTCTACTACCCTAAAGGTGATTAATTAATAAATTTCCAAGAGGATACCTTATCAAATTCTATTTCAACTTTTCTTTTTATATCACTTGAAGACAAGAATAAAACTGCAGCAGACAATGTCACATTTCACATTGTTATTATTTCCCAAAACTTGAAACCTTCCTGTATCAAAACCTTCAAACATCCGTATAAACAAAAAGAATTTAAAAATTCATTTATTTAACAATAAATTCCATTTCTTCCTCTTCAAGCATCACAAACTCTCTGTTATCAACAGCACAAAGGCAAATGCAGCACAAGAATCAGAGAATGAAGCTGATTGCCCAATAAACACAAATTATATCAAAGAAAAAACAAAAAACAAAAAAAACCCTGAATGTGGGTAAGTGGGCACCCATCAATTCCATCTTGGGGACTGGGAAAAGAATCTATAAAACACAATTTTGGAGTGTAAGCACAAACTCCAAAAGCCCTTTTGGTCTCCAAGCTCCACTTGGTGTGACAATGGGGCCATCTCTCTACTGGCCACCAAAAAAACACTAAACCCTAGAACTGAAGCTAAAATAAAAAGCTTTCAAGCATGGGATTCAGCAAAGTAATTTGGCTGTGTCAGTATTGTTTGCCCTCCTCATTTGGTGCAATGGAGGTGTTCCTTTTGTCACCATTCTTGTGAGGTTCACACCCCCTAGATTATATTTCCCATTGGTGCTCCCAAACTCCCCCATGATGAAAAGGAGAGAATGAATGAATGAAGGAAGAATGAAAGGAAGAAGAAGAAGAAGGGAGGTGAGTTTGTTACTAGTAAAGCTCCAGGTCTTTTAGCAGGTTTTTGAAACAACTCCAATTGTGCCATACAAAGGGAGACTGGATGATTACAAAAAAGTAGAATGTTTGGAAGTCCATGGGATATTCTGGAAATGTCAACATGATTGATAGTATAATTAGCTATCCAGGGTACAAATATTATTATTTTTTGTAAAAAAAAAAACAGAAATTGGAGGAAATGTAGAATAGAAAACTGAAACAAAAAAGTTGAGAAGCAACAGTTTTTGTACCACCATATTGAAAAGGATGCCCATGGGAATTGAAATATGTAGACTAAAAAACTTTTAGCATGGACTGGTATCATCCATTTGTCTCTCTCTCTCTCTCTCTCTCTCTCTCTCTTTGTCTTTTTCAGAGCTTCAAAATGGATAGTTGTCTCTCTCTCTGAATCAACCAAAAAACAAAAACAAAAAATAAATAAATATGATTTCTTTATTTGCTCTCACCAAGATCAGAAGTTGCATCTGGCATGTACAAAATTCACCGTACTTTTAAAAGCAATTTGTCCATGTCACTTGCTCTACTCAACTCAAGCCCATGGATGAGGCCACATCAACCCAAAACAGTGTTGCCATTTGTAGGCCTCACTGACAAACATAGAAACACCAACAAACAAAAGACAATGACAAAGGAGACAAGAGATTGAGTACATGAGGTACAAATAGAGCTCACATGGCAGTGTGGTGAGACATCATCCTCCATGGGGTCATTTTTTTTTTGAGGTGCCAAGCCCACAACAGAAGGCCTGGCATGTGGCCAAACAAGGAGAAAGACAAAGGATAAGAAGGGAACAGGGGAACTGTGGAAATCTCTGATGGGGGGTGGTGGTTGAAGACAGCCAATGAACAAGAAAAAGTCTTCATTGACAGCAAGTGCAAGTGAGTGAGTGTGTGCGCATGTGTGTGTGTGTGCATCATTCCCAAGTGCAAAATGCCAAATGGGCCATTAGTGGGCCAAAACAGGATTTTGTTTGGTTTAATGCTGCTCCCTGCGTCTGTCTCTCCCACCTCTGCCACCTGTTCCTATGTAAGTTTAGCACCCTGGACTTGTTCTTTGCTTTGCTTATGCCTTTGCCTGTGTACTTGTATTTAGCTCATTTCCCTCATGTTTTGTGCCGGTTCCCTTGTGCATCTCTGAGGGGTTGTGATCCTCATTTACATCACTGGACAGTTCTAGTTCAGGTATCCATTGGGCTGGTCTCAGTGTGTGGGAGTCAAACTTCACTTTGAAGAGCTAGGAATTGGCAATTTTGTGAGAGGAGGGTTGTGAGTGGTATATGTTTTTTTTTATTTGGTTGAAATTTCCATGATTTTTGATTAGAGGGCTTTTGGTGATGGAGAGAAAAAAGCACATCATGAGGTTTGATTTGGATTGAAGTATTGCAATGCAAGTCCAAAAAAATTGGGAAAAGTTGGGATTGCAGTTGAAGGAAGTTACAAAAACGTATTAACTTGCATTTTATTTATAATTGAAAACTGACATTAGATGAGACATACATTACCAGCACTGTAAGCACTGACACCATAGACTTAAGAGTGGTAATCCAAAAGGTACCCACCCCAGTGCAGGTCAACAAGGGACCTGCTGCTATTCATCAGACCAGGGTGTAGTTACAAAACTAGGAGCCAGGTAGGAGGATGTGGCACAGACTCTGCAAACTTTCCAAACATGCCCAGTGTGACCAAGTAAAAATGCATATGGCGACAACATTGCGCTTACACTGGTGAAGATGGACATCATGAAGAAACACAGAAGTACGACTGATTTGGCCAGTTGTACCACTTCACAAATGGTATTTTTATTTTTTAAAATCTAAACCAACTAAGAATATTACTAACTTTGAAAATCCCTCAAAAACTTAATATTGATTCAATTAACATAAAACTAATGCTAATTTTTTTTTCTTTAAGTCTCTTTTTAAATTTTATTCTTTGATCTCCAAAAGAATGTCAAAATTGCCTTATGAATATAGTTTTATGCCTTGAAATTTGTTTTCAACAAAAGTTGACAACTAGTATTCTCTAGCTATCAATTTTTAGTAATTTGAATTAAGTTTTGATTTATTTTATTATTAATTATATCTTAAATATACCTATATCAATTTCTTATCTCATTTACTTTGATTTGGCTCATTTATGCCTCTATAACGAAAATAGAAGTTTTTTCTATAAAAAAGAAATATTAAGACTAAATCTTTTACTACCTTTCTATCATTTATCTTTATTTTTTTACTACATCTTTTTGCTAGGCTCTTCTATAATAACATCCATATTTTTATTTTATAATATATATTTGTATTATTACATGATAACAATGACTAGACTTGAAGCATCTTTGAAATAATGATGCCATTCTTAAAATGAATATACAATTGTAAAAAACTCTTTATTGTTGATCTTATAATTGATCTTAGTTGTAAAAAAGTTTCTCAAATAAAAAGCTATTACACAAAGTTTTTCATTTTTTCCCATTTTTGACAAACTTGCACTCAAAGCTAAGTTCAATGCATTTGTTTCTAAAAAAAATACCTTCAAAAAATCAACAAAATATAAAATTGGTGCAATAATAAAAATTATCTTCAAAGCTTCAAATGATGCCTTGATTTCTTTACTCCACATAAGTTTGTCTTTACATATCAAATGTATAAGTGGATCTATAAGTTGAAAAAAGTTTTAAATAAATATTCAATAATAATTGATAAATTTCAAAAAAATATTATACATCTCTTACTATTTTTTGAAATCTTTCAATTTATGATAGTTTGGACTTTCATAAAATTCTACATAAAGTCATTATTTAAAATAATTTATCTTAAAACTATATTTTTATTATAGTAGATTATTTCATTAAAATATCATATTTTATATCATATATAAAAACTATTACAAGTAAAGAAATATTGTTAAGGAAATATTTATACTTTTTCAATATTTATTGCTATCATGGATTGCTAAAAGATATTTTATTAAAAAAAAAGACTTAATTTGAATTAAGGTTTAGAAGAATTTATTTTTAGATACTAAAAGTAGACACAAATAATCTTTGGCTTTCTATCCTCAAATTGATAGACAAAAGAAATAGATAAATTAAGTTTTAGAATAGTAATTCAGGTGTTCCATCAAAATAATTGAATTTTTTGCCATTGGCAAAGTTTACTTACAATAATATAATACATTCTTCAACTTAACAAACATCTTTCTTTACCAATTATGGTTATAATCAACAACTTGATATTTTTAATTTTTTAAAAGCTAATAATTCTATGAAAAAAGATTTGAATTTTTTTTTATTAGAGCTACATGAAATATTAAAGGCATAATTAAAAGAATCTTAAATAATGACAAAAGATTAATACAAATGTCTATCACAAGAAACAACTTTAATTCTACATGAATGATAAGGTATAGTTACTTTGTTCTTGTAACAAGTTAGATTAGTTGCTCTTGTGATAAGTTAGATTATTATAAACTTATATCATTTTTTATTTATTAGGTAAAATAAACCTACACTAATTGGAAGTATATTCTAATTCACTATAAGTGAATTAATTATGGAAATCCTAGAATTTTTAGCTTTTATTTAAATTATAATTAACTCATTCTTAACATCCTTAATTCATCTATATGTGAGATAAATAAACCTCTAATACTTGAACACTTCTCTTAGTTCACAAGAAGTGAATTAACTATGAAATTTTTATAAGTTGTAACTTCTATTTAATTTCTAATTAAGTCACTTTTTACTCTTCTTAAATCATCCAAATAGCCAATCAACTTCTACCATTAAATCATATTTACATTGATAAATTATTCATAAAATGCATATCTAATATTTTTTTAATTCTTTGTTTAATTTAATTTAATTTAATTTTATTAATATTTTATTTGTACATAAATTATCATCCATAAATAATTTCTCATTTATAAATAATTTCTCATCTAATCTCAAATCTCATCCACCTAAACTTCATTTATGGTTAAAATTCAATTGGTCATCAATTCAATGATAAACTTATCAAACTACAAGTAATTGACTTAGAAATTTTCAAAAAATGTAAAAGATTAATAATGAGTCTGGACAAAGGCTGAGAAATGCTTCTCATATGGATCAATCTTAGATCTTTATTTCAATGATATATAGGAATTTCAAATGCTAAGGGTTGGATTTAACACAACAAGTTGCAAATCACTAAGAAAGCTCATTACTCAAGTTCAAACTTCCAAATTGATAATCCTATCAACTATCCATTTGGATTTGTAAGAACCCTTCTTAAATCAAACATGAACTGTAAAATAATTCTAGTTCTAAATTCTCCTAAAGGAACTACAGCTACTCTTATAATTTAAGACTTAATCCAATAGCCAACTCTCATGCTAGTAGATTGTCTATCCGAATCACTATTGGATCTAAAAATAATAATGTTCTATATGAGTATATTCTTGGAACTATTAAAAATTTGCAATATGATTCAATTGCCTCTACCTTTTAAGAGTCTACATCTTAGTGTAGTACCACTAAACCAACCAATACCTTTTAGAGTTATTGTCTATTATAAATTACGTGTATTCTTACTTGAAAATGAACAAGGTATTTAGTTGTAGAAGATAAGTAGAAATGCAATGACAATCCTACCATGTCTAATAGAGACTTAAATAAACTTTAAATAATCATTAATTATTCTAATCAAATTTTAATTAATTTAAAATAAGTTTAAAAGAAGTCACAAAAAAAATATAATAAGTCATAAATTAATTAAAAAAAAATAACAAAGAAATCCTAAAAAATATAAAAATAAATCTTAAAAAATTAAAATAATCTTAAAAAAGAATAAAAATCCAAATCCAAAATAAATTCTAAATAAATCTTAAATAGATTTTTATTTAATCCTAATTAAAATCTTAATAAATCTCAATCAAATCCTAAATCAAATCTTAATTAAAATTTTAATGAATCTTAATCAATTCCAAAATCAAATCCTAATTAAAATTTTAATGAACGTTAATTAAAACTTAAATCAAATCTTAGGTTATATCTTAGATTAAATCCTAATTAAATCCTACTTAATATCCTAATTAAAATCTTAATGAATATTAATACAATCATAGATAAAATCCTAATGAAACTTTAGTTAAAATCCTAATTAAAATTCTAATACACATTAATCAAATCCTAAATCAAATCCTATTGAATCTCAATGAAATTCTAAAAAAATCCTATATTCAAACTAAATTCTATACGAATCTTAAATAAAATCTAATAAAATCTTAAATCTTAAATAAATCCTTAAAAAATCATAGAGTAGATTAAAAATTCAATAACTAACAACTAAACCATTGATTTTGATTCAAAATTTGTAAAAACTAAATTAATAAGAAGTATAAAAAAATTGAAGAAGATTACACTTACTAGATAGATAATAATTCTTAAATTCTACTAGAGTACTAATCGACCTTTTTCTTCAATCTTGATGTTGATATTCTAAAGTTACAATTTTTTAATTTTACCATTCAATTGATTCCAAATTATAAACAACTGTTAGAAGTCATATTAACTATTATTAAGTAAAATCATATACTAATCCAACTTGTAAAATAATAAATAACTTGGAAATCATGTATCAAGGAAATGAATTTTGAAGAAATAAATCCTTAATATACTCTTGTATCATTCAAAGGAACTAGAAAGTCACTTATAGATTATATGTTATTAAACTAAAATGACTATTGCCAAAGATAAGAAGACTAAAAAGTCTTGAAATAAGACTAAAGACTAGAAAGGAATTAAAAAGACTAAAGAATACTTCACTCTTGCCTCTATATATACTCTTAATTAAGAGCTACATGGCAATGTCTTATAGGACCTCTAAAATATATTGACTTTGTAAGACATGTATCTTAACTTACAAGACAAGTTTTTATATGTATGCTACATTGTTAGCTTATTCCATAAGCTATCAATACGTGATTAATTTATTAACTAAGTTTCTAATCTACCAATCAACTACAAATCCATGTAAAGTCAAAACAACATCTATAAAGCTTCTAGGAAGCTTTTTTAGAAAATATTATGAAATAAATTTACTTTTATTTATTTCTCCTTAATTATATAGGTAAATATTAAAATAAATATATATGTTTGTGATATTATCCATCCTTCTAAGAACAAGTTCTACAAGGAGCAATCTTCATATGTTGATAAAATCTAAAATACAAAAAATTGTATTTGCGACATACTATAATCTTTCTCATTTTTGAATATAATTGATACGTCCTCTCAGTCATTATTAATGTCTTATATGAAGACAAGAAGACCACCTTGTTATTTAGTCATTATTGAGACCTTTGTAACTTCCTTCAAATAAAAAATTTGGAATATCATCAAAAGTTATTCCTACCTTTAATAAAATCACCAAACATCAGAAGTCTCTTCTAAAATTTTATGATATCAAACATATTATATTTTACCATCTATTCGAGGCAGGACATGTCATTCTTGAGAATCTTCATCTTGATTATGTTATCTGGAAGGTTGTAAAAATTATAATGTCTTATCTAATAAGTCAACAAATAAAATCTCTTAAATTGAATCTATTGATTATTGATTTTTTATTTCTTTAATGTCCCAAATATATAGAAGCTACAAACAAGGATAGAATGTAGACTGCTATTTTTTTTGAATCTTATTGCTTTTATAGTAAAGATTTGTTATTCTTTATTTTGATTTTGATAGATGTCATCAATAAAAAGTTTCAACTCTCTTTGTTGCATTTGCAAGATTTTTTACTAGTTTTTTTGTATATTCACTAATATCATATCTACACCAATGAATAAGATATTTCAACCTATTTTGATGTTGCCTTGAATCTAAGACTTCTTCCACCTGAAACTCTTGATTATTATTTACTTCTATAAAAAGAAGTGATATTTATCTTTTTCTTGAGATATTCATTGTCTTATATGGCTCAAGAAGAGATACATAAAATATGAGATAGATCTTTATAGACTCTGAAAGATATAATCAATAAGAAATAAAATAAACTTATTTACAAATAGGAAAAGATCTAAACCTATGATAGTCCAACTTATCATAAAGATGAGTAATCTTGATATTACAATAGAATAACCATACCTTGTTACTTACATTAAATTATTGTTGTTCCTTGTCATAGGCATCTATATCAATCTTTTACCATTTTTGAACTTCTTTTAATTTTTACTTTATTGTTGAATGTTACTCTGACAAATAATTTGCCAAATCTTTTACTGTAAGATTATCAACTTTTAAAAACTCAAAAGTATAAAATTATAGATGATAACTATAATTGGTAAAAAATGATGTTTGTTAAGTAGAAGATTGTATTGAATTATTGTAAGTAAACTCTGCTAATAGCAAAAGAGTTATCTAATCATCTTGATGATAATTAATAGTAAACCTCAAATATTGCTCTAAAACTTGATTCACCCATTTTTTTTGTCCATAAATTTAAAGATAAAAAGCTAAAAAAAACTTTAGATCTATCTTTAGATAGATGTATTTATAACTTTAGATTGTTGAATTAAGAGTCAATTTTGATTTTATTTTTTAAAGGATGAAAATACTTTGGCTTCAAGAAAATTATTTTTTATTGGTCAAAAGATATATTTTCTTCTTTTAATACAAGATAAGAATATTTAGAAAGGATTTTTGACAAAACTTGTTGTTTTTTGAGTATATAAGTGATTTTAAAATCAAATCTTGATAAAAACATATTCTAATAAGGTTGGCAACTATTCAAAATAAGTGCCAATATAAAGTATTTAAGGTTCTTATGATTTATATATATGATGATTAGAATTGAGGCACTTTTTAGATAATGATGCTATTCTTGAAATAAATCCATAATTATAAAGATGTCTTTATTGTGGATTTCATGATTAATCTTGACTGCTAAAATTTAGTTGGAATAAAAATCTATTAAGTGGAGTTTATTATTTGCTCTCATTTATGACAATATTGCATGTAAAGCAAAGTTTGATATATCTATTTCCATAATAAATGCCTTGAAGAAGGTAATATTATATAAGATTGGTGTGAAAATAAAATATTTTTTTAAAATATCAAACAATGCTTTGGCTTCTTTACTCTCTTTAAATTTGACTTAACAAGTCAAATGTGTAAGTAGAACTATAACTTGAAAAAAATTCTTAATAAAGATTTGATAGTAATTGAAAAAGTTTAAAAAGCATTATACATCTCTTACTGTTTTTAAAATCTTCTAATCCATGATAGCCTAAATGTTCTTTGGATCCATCATTAGTCCTTTGTTAGAAATGATGTATCCTAAGAAGTCAACTTGAGTAGTCTAGAATACACTTTTTTCTAACTTAGCATATAATCTTCTATCTCTAAGTTTTTTTAAACATATAACAAATATCAAATTCATGCTCTTTTATTTTCTTAGAATAGATTAAGATGTTTTTCAATTGATAAACAACAAAATCATTAAGAAACTCATAAAAGACATTATTTATTAGATGTTAAAACATAGCTGGTGCATTTGCAAGTCCAAAAGGCATGACATTATATTCAAAATGCCCATACATGGTTTGAAATATAATTTTCTATTCATCTCTTTTTTAATGCATACTAGATTATATGCTCTTCATAGATATATTTTTGTATAGATTTTTTTTCTAATCAAGAAGTACTGAAATTAAAGGTAGAAGTTATCTATTATTGATGGTGATCTTATTGAGTCTTCAGTAGTCAATACATATTTGTAGAGATCCATCTATTTTCTTCACAAATAAGAAAAGAGCACTAGTTGGAGATTTAATATGGAATATGAAATTCTTAGACAAATTTCCATCAATATAATCTTTAAGTACAACCAAATTTTTTTATGATAGGCTATAAATTGGTCCAAATGGTGGTTGAGTTCTTTCTTGAAGATTGATGAAATAATCATAAAGACAATATTATAAAAGAATATTTGTATTTTTTTTAAAAAAAATCGTCTTAAAAAACTTGATATTAGCTAGTTATATTATTTGATATCTTTCTACCATTAGAAATGGACGTGGCATATATAGCAAAAGATGAATCTTTTTTTGTGGCATGCATGAAAGCTCTTGCACCTACCAATAAAGATTTTGATGTACTAGACTTATATATTTTTACTTAACCAACAAGATTTTGGATTCAAATATAAAAAAAATTAATATTACAAGAAATTCAATGTATTTGAGGATTATACTTTTTTAATCAAGATAATCCTAAAATAACTAGATTGAACAAAGATTTTATTATATTAAATATTACTATGCTATTAAGATCTTTAATTATTACATCTAAAGGAATAATCTCAATCATAATATTTCTAAAAGATAGCAAATGGCTATCTTTGACTACTACATATACAAATTTAGTTTTCTTGATTGATGATATTTCTTATTTTTTTGATAAAATCTACATCTACAAAACAAGCTAAGGCTCTTGAATTTAACAAAATTAAAACTTTGTGATGTTTTGGTCCTAAATAAACTTCTATTATAAATTAAAGTAAAGAATCTAAGGAGAGAATAAGACCTTTATCAGAATTTATGCAAGATTTTAGCCATCGGATTCCTATTGTAGCTGAAAAAACTCATTTTTCAACACATCATCTTCTTTGGTAATCATACTTCTGATTTTGTAGTTGCATTGTTTCTTTGGACAATATTAAGTTGTATGTCAAGCTTTTCTATAATATAACCATACTTTCTCTTGATATTTTTGAGTCTTTTTTTGCTTTGTGAAAAATTTAAAACATATCATATCAATTTGCATTGATTCTAATCTTGATAAATAAGTTCCTAAAAACTTAGGAACTACCATCATTATTTGACTTATTCCTCTCCAACCAAGTCTTTGTTCTTGTTGTCTTTTAAATAATTGATTATTGCATGTAATAACTTGAGTATTAAATTATTTCAAGGAAATGATATTATTCTTCAACCTATATCAAAATTGATTGATAAAGGCTTTATTATTCTACTCCACATTGTCATGATGTAATATGACTATATAGTGAAATTATAATCAAAATTGAATTTCTAATTAATATCTAATTATCTTAGTTTAATTATAATTTGAAGTATTTAAACATGGCTTTTATAAAAGCTTCTTAGGTTATTTTTTTATCTTAATAATTAGTAGGTTGAAGGTTAGTTAGTAATTTTACCTTCTAGGTTGTAGAGACTCTTCTACTACCTTAGAAAGACCATAAATTGATGAAATCAGGTTACAAGAGGTAAATAATTAGTATAGTTGGTACTAGGATTAAGTTGAGAGTAGGGTTGGGCTAAAAAATCCTTAGGATAGGATAAATTAATACACGGGGATCGACCATTTGTGAGACATGGTCGGAATCAGACCTCTGGCCACTAAAACGATGGCCTAGGGCAAAATAGGGATTCATTCAAAGATCGGAGGTTAGGATTTGAAAGCTGCCTTGAAGTTCTTTTTAGAGATGATTTCTATGATATCTGAAGATCTATCAGTCGGATTAAGGTGAAAATTGGCATGGTATTGGAAGATTTAAAGATCAAGCTACACACCAATTTTGAAACAAAATTAACGGTTGGAGAAGGAGAAATCATTGCTGGAATTTCTGCTTCACTTTTCAAGTTGGCGACCGAGTGACATTGGTACAATTTTTGGAGGTTTTTTTACAATTTATAAGTTGGATTGGACTAAAAATTCTTGAACATTTAGAAGGCTTGCATTGACAATTGTATGCAAAATTCCACATCAAGTGGATGGTCGGATTGGGTGTGACAGCTTGTTAAAGCTCACTAATTAAGATTGGAATTTACAAGAAAAAATCTAAATTTCTTAAATATGAAAGTAACAAGGTAATTGGGATTTATGTACGGTTAAGACTACTAAAAAGAGTATTTTAAGTACTTTTGAATTGAAATTTAGATTATATTCTTCTCGCATGGATGAAACCTATTAGGATTTCTTGATTACTTGTGAAACATAGTCTTCTTCTTGCACAGCTAAGTGCCTGGTGCATTCGTGAGCAAGACAATACGTAATATGACAACGTCACAAGTAAGGTTTTAGAATTCAATTGTATATATGGTGGATGACTATGATAATTGCCATAAAGATAAGAACTTGATTTCATCTATTTTTTTTCAATCTTTTTTTTAAATGTGGTTGTAAACGCTTTTAGGAATAAATTCAAATCATAAAGGAGTTGTGAATCTTTTTCTATTAATGGTACAAAGTAAAAAAGAGTACTTCTTGATAGAAATATGTCTTTAAATCTAACTTGAATAAATCCATCAAGGTTATTGAAGGGATGCAACTTTAGATAGAGCTTGACTTATCATAAAAATCTTTAAAATTTTTATCTTGTTCCATTAAACTTCTTAAGCATACTAATCCTTATCTCTATTATATTTATAAAAAAAAAACTTTGTGAATATGGTTGTGAGATCGATTTACTTGCTTCTTTCAATTGTATAACTTCTTGATGTAAACTATGATTTTTTTCTGTAGGCATAGGAATAGTACTTCCATAATTCATATTGTAAATACATGAGATTTTTACTTTCAAAGCATTGACAATCACATGCAGATTTATAATAGTTATAAATCTATTTTCACTTCTATTAAAAATAGCATTTATAATCTTTTTTTTTAAAGAAAATTCAAATAAATTCAAAAATTAAATTAAAGTAGGGTAATTCACAACCTTTTATATCAAATAAAAATTTTGACAAAGAAGAATAATCACTTTGTTTCAAAAAAATCAATGTTAGAAAATAAGATTGTTTACTTAAAGATGGATAATTTACAATCTTCAAAACACAACAATAGAAGTGAGGTAATCCACTCACTTCTAAAAAAATATAAAAATAGTAAGTTAATACTTTTGTCAAACTATCAAGGATATGAATCTTCAAGAAAGAAATCCTTAATACACTCTTGAGTCACTCAAAAGAACAAAAAAGTCACTCAAAGATGATATGCTATTAAACTAGAATGGCTATTGCCAAAGATAAGAAGACTAAAAGGTCTTGAAATAAGACTAAAGCCTAGAAAGGCATTAATAAGAGTGAAGAAGGCTTCACTCTTGCCTCCATATATATTCTTAATTAAGAATTATGTGGCAATGTCCTATAAGTCCTCTAAAACTTGTTGACTTTGTAAGACATGTATCTTAACTTACAAGGCAAGTTTTGTATATGTATGCTACATGATTAGCTTATTTTGCAAGCTATCAATATGTAGTCAACTCGTTGACTAAGTTTCTAACCTACCAATCAACTACAAATACATGTAAAGTCAAAACAACATCTATAAAGCTTCTAAAAATCTTTTCTAGAAAATATTATGAAATTAATCCACTTTTATCTATTTCTACTTAATCATATAGATAAATACTAGAGTAAATATGTATATCCATGACACCATCACTAGTCTTTTAAATCTTAATTTTTGAAACTATAATCTACTAAAATTTCCATATTATTTAATCTAGCTATTCAATTAATAATAAAATATCAAATCTTCATCCATAAATATCTGTAAAGTCACAAAAAAATTTCAAACTTATAAATTTATTTTATTTTTTAAAATCTAAATCCATTAAGTACATGTCTTAATTTTAAAAATCCCTCAAAACTTCAATATTAATCTAAATGATATAAAACCAACTTTTAAAATTCTCCTCTTAAGTTTGCTCTCAAAATATATTCTTTAATTTACAAAAAAATCCTAAAATTTCCTTAGGTGCATGGTTTTATGCTTTGAGATTTGATTTCAATCCTAATTTATGGCTAGTTGTTTTTGGATATTAATTCTTAATAATTTGAGTTAATTTTTTCTTTAATCTATTTTTAATTTTTTGAAATATTTCTATATTAGTTTCTTATTTTATTTACTTTAATTTGATTTATTTATGTATCTACAAAATAAATAGAAATCTCTCCTTTAAAAAGATTAAACATTTTACATCTTTCTATTAGAATCTTTTGTAATAACATCCATATTTATTATTTATTTTTTATTATATAATCATATTATCAAATAATAATGGTGACAATGCATAAAAAAGGTATTTATAGTACAATTATACTAAATAGATATAGAAAATAGAAGAGATTCAACCAACTTAATGAAGAATTGCACAATCATGTATCTTCTTGCTCAATTCAGCTTGTCAAGCCATGACTCTTTTTGGCAACCAACATTTTCACATTCATTGCAGTATGACTATAAGAAAAAAAAAATTATAATATTGAAAATTAAAAAAAAACTAGAATCCCACGATTCTATAGCTCTATTATAATGTATCACACTCAACTATTATAATTATAACAAAAATAATGTAAAGAGAAGTATTGCAAGAGCTCAAATAATCTTATTATTATTATTGCTCCATAATATGCACTACAATACTCTAGTTGAAATTGCTCATAGAAGTAATACAAGAGGCTTGATTACATAATATTACAATGTGGAAATTACTCATTATCACTACCATCACCTTATATTCAAACAATTCTAGCATGCAACTCTATACTATTATACCCTAATTTAAATAAGAGGAGAAAAATTGGATCTGGTGTCATGCTATAACATGACTAATAGGTGAAAGAGTATAGAAATTATTATAATGTAGGAGATCTTAGTTCAAATTATTAGAGCAAATTAACTTAGAAATATAGTTAATAGTTAAAAGGGTAGTAAAAATAAAAGGTACCAATGCTGCCTTTTAGAAAGGTGACTTCTACTTACTTTGTAGGACCATAAATAAGGCAAAACAAAGTATATTGGAAAAATAAATGACATATTCATCTTTAAAAAGAAGTTAAGAGTAAATTCTAATAAAATTTACTTAGAAAAACTAGATATTGATATCCAGAGAGGACAAGTTATGAATCAAGGTCGAATTTAGACCCTAAGGCACAAAACTGAGTCTCGACGACGACTCCTGGGTTCTTTTGCAAATTGGAGAGTAGGATGTAATAGCAGATTAGATAAGGTTTTTATGGGCATTGATTTTGGGCGATTTGGAGTTTTTATGACTTTGTAAGAGCTTTTTAAAGTCAAGATTGTTTTCGGATAACTTGGGGTTTGTGAAATAAAATAGGGTTGATATTTCTAGTGATTTCAAGAGTTTTGTAATAGATCTATAAGTGAAATTTTAAGAGTTATTAATCTTAGTTGTGCTTAATATGTGTTGTGAATCTTAGCTCAATCTAATAGTTAAATTGAGGATTATTGAAGTTTAAGTGAGTCAAGGTCTCAGAAAGTAGAATTTTAGGTCCAATGAGTTTTTTTAAGATTTCTTACAATCTACTAATTGAATTGGAGTGAAATTTATGTGAAAAGATATTAGACTTGTTTTTCTATGTGTATGAAAATTTTGAGATCAATCAAAAACTGAAAAAGAGAGATATTGGCTCTGGGAGATTGGCATCAAGGTTGGAGAACGAGGCTGGCCAATACCCAAACAAGTTTTTGAGGCTATCGTCTATTTGGTAATTTCGATCTTTTTCAAAAAATTTGTACTTATTTTCAACTTAGTTTTTAAGAGTGTGAAAAACTTGAGTTAAGATCAATGTTTCATTCATTAATTATTGAGGTTTAATTTAATTGTAGAAATCTTTAGGATTTAGTTAGGATTTGATTTAGGATCAGAATTTGGTTAGGATTTGGTTTAGGATTTAGAATTAGGATTAGGGTTTGATTAGGATTTGATTTAGGTTTAAGATTTAAGATTTGATTAGGATTTGATTTAAGATTAGGATTTGGTTTAAGATTTAGGGTTTGATTAGGGTTTGATTTAGAATTAGAGTTTGATTAGGATTTGATTTAGGATTAGAATTTGATTAGAATTTGATTTAGGATTTAGGATTAGGATTAGGATTTGATTAGGATTTGATTTAGGATTAGAATTTAGAATTTGGTTAAGATTTGATTTGAGATTAGAATTTGGTTTAGAATTTAGGATTTAGGATTTGGTTTAAGGTTTAGGATTTGGTTTAGGATTTAAGTTTTGGTTAGGATTTGATTAGAATTTGATTTAGGATTTAGGATTTTATTTGAGTTTATTTAAGATTTAAGATTTAGTTAGTTTTTGGCCTCAAGTTTGAATGAAGTAAGATTTCAATTAGGATTAAATTAAGATTGAATTGAAATGTATTAGAGATATGTTTGTAATCATTCTAATATTTCTTTAAGATTTCTTATTGTTTCTTTTGAATTCCTTTGAAGTTTCTCTAAATTTGATTAAAGCTTGTTTAGCATTATTAGTATTTTATTAGAATTAAGATTTTGTTGTTGCAATTTCCATTCTACCTTCTACAACCAAGTGCTCGAAGCATTCTCAAGCAATTTTTTATACATGAGAGGAAAAAATAAGAAGCGATTGTTATTTTATAATAATAAAAAAAATATAATAGAAAAAAAATTCCAACTCCCTACTTCTTGTCTCCACAATCCTACTCACATAAAAATAAGAGAGAAGAAAGAGGTGAACCAAGTCCATAAAGCAATTACAACCATTGCATAATTCTAAAAGTGATGATAATTTGACAAGAATGAAAAAAACATATCGATGTTCCTCCAAGTTTAATTGCTGTTAAGCTTCACTTTATTATTTTTGTGATATCAATGATCCTTGTAGGGTATTAATATCTATTGACATTGATTGTTGTATTATAATATTAAATAGCAGCATAAAACTTTGTATTATAGGTTGTGCTTTACAATTTCTGAAATCTATAGCATCGACCTTCTTTGCAGTCTTAATTGCCTTTTCAAATATTTGTGGATTCTTTAATTCTACTTCTTGCTAGATTCTAGGTTTTAAATGTCATAGAAATCCATCCATCATCTTCGCCTTTCAAACATTGTCAATTTAGAGACATAGGGATTTGAATCAAGAGACCTAATCTTGCACCAACCTAGATTGTATAAGATTTTTTAATTGATCATGTGCTATCTTCTTTGAATTGATGGACCAAAATTGATTCTTAAACTTGGTATCAAATTCCTTTCAATCACTATATCCGCCTCAAATTCCATAGCTTTGAACTTGATGTTGCCACCAAATTGTTACTACATTTCTCAAATCGCTAGTTGTATACATAATTCTTTTAGTGGTATTTATCTCGAATAATTAGAAGTATTGTTGCATGTTAAATAGCCATTGACATACAACTTCTTGCTTTGAAGTCCTATAATATGTATTAGGCTTACTCAATTTTAACCTAGCAGATGACAACTTCTTTGTCCTAGAGGCTTCTATTTGTCTTTGCAAAGTAATTATCTAAGCTAAGAGATGTTGTATTTGAGTATCCATCTAGGATTGCTCTGCCATATCTCCTATACTGTAATTCCTTGTTGGACTCTATTATTGTAATGCCTTCTCACTTTTTAATTGACTTTTAAAGATTAATTCATAGTAGCCTCAATTTAATACTCAGTGTAACTACAAAAATTGACCTCAAAATAGATGATGACTATCAAAACACTACCAAAGAACAATCTAACATTTGGTCTAATACCAATGAAATGGGATTGATTTATTTTAAGACTCTAAGATCCTTTAATCTGCAACAATATAAAACTTCATTATAAAGTAGGACAAAATAGATTAAAACAAAACTCAACAAAACTAAACAAAATAAGTAAATGAAAATAAAACATAATAGAATTGAACAAGAAGTTACAAAACCAATTTTTTTTAAGAGAAAAGATTCAAAGTCATACTTGACCAAATGCCTTAAAGGCCCTAGCTTATCTTATTTATACTTTGTACTACTATCTTAGATTTTCTAGAATGTTCTTCTATCATGGATCTCACTTTGATAACTATCATATATTCTTTCTAGAAGGTTCTTAAGTAGGTCTCACCTAAATAATTGTCATTGGTCCTTTGTAGAAGGTTCTATGATATGCTCCATTTAGATAACTTCCTTAAGCTCTTTCTAAAATATTCCACAATGGATCCTACATAGTCTACTAATCTAACTCCAATTCTAGAAACTTCCATAACTTCTCCAACATATTTTCAACTATCTATTATTATATGTCAATAATATAAATATCTTATCTATATCCTATTATAACTATACTATAAGATAATATCAAATCTATTATTGATATATAAGAATATATATATATATATATATATATATATTGTATTATTAATTGAGAATACTAGCCTTAATTACCTTGATGGTCGATCATTTGTAAGACAAGGTCAAAATCAGATCTCTAGCTACTAAAATGATGACCTAAGAAAAAATAGCAAGGTATTTGAAGATCGGTAATTAGAATAAGAAAGCTAGATTAGAGCTTGTTTCAAAGACATAAGGCTTCTTTTTGTAGGATTTAATTTGACTTTATAATTCTTATTCAAAATTAGAGTTTGTATTAGCAACTTGGAATTTATGGAATATAATTAGAGCTAGCACTCTTAGCTAGTTAGTGCAATTGATTTAATATCTACAGTTCAAAATTCGAAAGTACTTGATTAATTGGATGTACTAAATATATATTAAATTTTGTCATAATCTAATGATGAAGTTGAACAATATTTGGATTTTGGTACAAGAAGGTATTGAAAGTTGGCAGTTTGGGATTAGGTAGGGTTTTTAAGATATCTAAAGATCTACTAGTTAAATCAAGTTGAAATTTGGGAAGATATTAGAAGACTTGAAGAACAAGTTATATACCAATTTTGAGTTGAAGTTAATTGTTGAAGAAGGAGAAATCACTATTGGAACATTTGCATCAACTTTTTAGTTTGTAGCCAAGTAACATCAGTGTGATTTTTGAGCATTTTCTCACAATTTATAAATTAGATTGGAATAAATTCTTTTTAAGCACATAGAAGACTTATAGTGGCATTTATATGTAAAATTTTACTCTAAGAAAATAATTAGATTAGGAGCTATAACTTACTAAAACTTATTGATTAGAATTAAGGCTTATAAAGAAAAGTCAAAATTACCTAATTATGAAAGTAATAAGGCAATTAGAATTTATGTATGGTTAAAATTAATAAAAAGAGTGTTTTTAAGAATTTTATATTAGATTTTTAGAGCTTTTGAATAAATATTCAAATTGCATGATTCTTATAAGAGTGAATATATTAGATTTCTTAAATACTTATAAAATACAATCCCACCTTCTACAATGAAATGTCAGGTTTTAGTATCAAATAAGATGATATGTAATACAACATAAGTGGTGAATCCATCGTGAAAGTTTGAAAAAGAAGGTATTGCATTGTATTTGTAGTTATTTAGAATTGATGGAACAAAAGGTTGAATTTGAAGTTTTTGATAGAGTTTTGAATAGAGCTTCAAGTGGATCTTCAAGTAGAGCTTCAAATAGGTTTTGTATTGCTGAAAAAATTATGTACTTTGATCCAAATACTGCAAAAATATTTCAAGCATTTACATTATTTATGCAACAACAACACGGCAATGATCATAATGATGCTTTAATAACCAAAGCATTATAAGCTGTAGTTAACAAGATTGAACAATTTGATAGGAAGAATATTTCTAAATATTTAAGATATTATATGCAAAAAATAGAATTAAAAAATATTTCTAAAGAGATGATTCAATTATTTGAACTTGCTACAATACCAAAGTAATTAGAATTAGAATTATAGTTGAAATTTACAACTAGATTAGCAAATTAATTGATTTTAATGATTTATAATTTAGATTTGACCTTGTAAATAGTCAATTTTAGGATAAAAATGTGTTTTGGATACATTGGTTGTGTTAGTTTTGCCAAATAGGCATTAATTTTTGAATTATGGTATTTTCAGCCTTCAAATCAGATTTAGGCCTACAATTACTGTAGGTCGTAGATCTAGATTAGAGATCTTAGAAATCAAGGATGGAGATGTTGCCACCCTCCCACAAGCCTCCATTCAATTATATCAGAGTGGCTTGGTTTTCCAAGCCTTCTCTCCCTTTCCTTTTATATGCAAAGCTATACCAATTTTTTTCCCTTTAAAAAAAAAAGACTCCTTCCATTTTATAACCACTTAGGTTTTCTCCTCTTAGTTTTTTTAGTAGTATTTTTTTCTTGCAATATTTTGTGACTACCTTCTTTTAGTTACTAGCTTTTTAAAGACACTAAGCATGCATAATTTGGAGCTTTAATGAATTGTTGGCAAAATTTCAAGTAAGAAAGGTGCATTGCCATGGCCTTAGGAAACTGCCAACTTCAAAACATTATTGCTCAATGATGTCTATCTTATATCCCAAGCAGTTTCTGGTGTTTATTTTGTTGTAAAGTTGAATTTTTAGAATTTTTTTTATTATAATGTTTGAAGATTTTATGAATTTTCAATGAATTCTTAAGTAAGAAGAGGTCCACTACTAGCTTGTACAAAGGCAGTGCATTAGAGTTAGCTTTGGAATTTCATATCATGGTGCTTGTTGAAGAATTTTTTGTTAAAATTAATACATCAAAGGCGCCTTAAATTCTAGTTCTAAGGAGAATTTAAATTGGAAATTTTGAAGCTTTTATGAATCTTTAGCAAATTTTTAAGTGCAAGGAGGTGTGCTGCCCTAGCAGTTCGGGAGGCCAACTTTAAAAAATCACATCTCAACTATTGCAAATTAGAATATTGCAAAAATTGAGGGATAAGAGTCCATCTAAGTGAAGGTTTTGCATAAAAAAATTCACATATGTAGGAGTCAAAGGAGATTTTTGATGGATTTCCAATTGGTCAGGGTTTGCTACTTCAATTCGGCATGATGAAGGTAACCTTTCTTCCCTAATCTCCTCCTAATTACATTTGTTAGTGCATGGATTGCTGGATTGACTCTTCACTCATCTTATTACCTCTAATTAATACTACTTTATTGAACCTTTTACTTCATCTTGATAATTAATTGTTAATTTTTTTCAATTACCTTCTGACCTTCAATTTTTAATCTTATGTTATTTCAATCTTTATTTAACTTTTAACTTTAAATTTACTTTTTTATCTTCAACTTATGACCTTTATATTATTCTATTTATACTTAACTTTTAACTTTGATTTTACTTTTTATCTTTAACTTTTAACCTTTAAGTTGTTTCATTTTAATTTAACTTTTAATCATAATTTATAACTTTTATTTTTTATTCTGACTTTTAACTTAATTATTTATTTTATTTTTTATCTTTTATATTAAAAAAATTATATCATTTTGTTTTTTATTTTATTTTTTATTTATTTATTTATTTTTATCTTATCTATGGTTTGTATCTCTATGAGAGTTGATATTGGATTCTAACCTAAGTTACAATTTAATTAAATTAGACTTAAGTGAGGGGAGAAAAAACCACTCACATGGATCTTCAAATCAAACTTGCAAGGCCTGAGGAGAAGACTTCTACAAGAAGTTGAAAGGCTACTTTTAAACAAAGGCATGTGCAAAAATGTATTTGGTGTAATGATGGTTCTCATTCTTGAATGGATTGTAGTGAATTTAGTAAGATCGTACAATAAGGCATTGTTTATTAGAAAGATGGAAAAGTTGCATTCAAGGATATTAGTGAACTTCTCCAAACCAACTTTGGTAAAGAAGGTATGAAAGCGTTGGTTAAGAATTATTTGGTAATTCATGGAGTTGCAATAATAGAAGTTGCAAGTTATGGAACTAGAGTGGATAATGATGGAAAATAGAATTTTGTTGGAAATATTTAACGAAGTGAACTTTGGTCTTCTACCATTTTAACATTGTAAAAAGAGAAGATGCTGCTGTATTGTGTTGTGGTTCGGCTACCATGTGAAAATAATGTGTTTATATATTTAATACACAATATACTAAAAAACATGGTGAAAGCCATGTTAGTAGATTTTTATTGATTATAGGATATAGATAGATTACTATCCAAAAAAGAGATTTTTTAAAAGGACTTCTATTAGAATTCATATAACTTTATTTTCTTTTGATAGTGACTTTTGAAGTTGATCTTATTAGTAGTAACTTTTAAATATTTAGAATCACCATTATTAAACATTGGTGATCTTTGAAGTTTTATTTTGGTTCTTTTATTTGGTGGTTAGGACATATATTATATAAAACTTATAAAAAAATGCTTAGAAAGGATCTTAATAGCAAAAAAGAAAATTTAGGCCATCCATGTAGATTAATGAAGATGGATTAAAAAAATCTCAATTCCTATTGGCTAAAAATCATGTCTAATGGACTTCGAGGAGGCTGTTTGAGATCTTATTAGAGATTAGGATTATTCTTTTGGCGCCATTCGAGCTTTTGAAGACTAAAGTCAGTAAGTTTAGGTTTTTGACTATGGTTTTTGTACAAAATTTGTGTGATTTAGAGTTTCTATAAAAGAGATATAAGGGCTCAAAGTTAAGGTATTGATTTTGTTCCTATTGTCATTCTTTTGGACATAACACACGTGTACAAAAAGCAATAAAGGATTAGCAACTTGTATTGGAGAGAGCATTTTTTTGGCTATACTTTTGGTATACTGTTTGATGGTTTCTAAGTTGAAATAAAAGAAATATTAGAAGTTTAAGTCAATGCTTCAAATCTAAGGATAGCAAGTAATCTAATGTACTAATGGTTGTATTTTGAGCTATATCTTGAGTAATTTGATAAGATTTTGGCTCAAAAGCTTTTAGATTGTGTATAATCATGTTACTAAACTTTATGCACAAATTTTGTGGCATTTAGATTTTTGATTTTTGAGATATGAAGAAAATAGTTTTCAGGTGCTTGTAGATTAGGGTTTAGTACATCTGCTAGGATTTCCAAGATATCAGAAGTTCAGTAATAGATTTATGATTCATTTATTTTATAGTAAAGCTTAAAGATATAATCTTTGCTATATATAAATTAAAAAAGAATTAAACAGTTGAATCAAGAGATATGAATTTCCAAAATTTAGGATAAAAATATCTTTTGTGGAAAGAAAATATTTTAAAGGGTTTTATTATAATTTGAGCTTTCATATAAAATAAAGGGATTTTGGGAGATAAGACATCAAATACAAGCCAAAGCTAAACTCTCTACAGCTAGGTACTTAGTATATTTTCAGATTACAAATTAAGCCATATGACAATGAAAAGCTTTATTAAAAATTGTTCCAACAATTTGTAGTGCTAACAGTTGAGAGGATCATGTAGAAGCTTTGTCAATACATGCATATATTGCTAAAAGCCATTATGAAGCTTTAATAGAAGAAGAAAGGAGAAAAAATTTTGATGATTTAAGAGAAGGAAATTCTTTAAAGAGGCAAACTCAAGGAAATAAGGCTCGTGAAGTGGCTTTGCAAGAATTGCCCACAAAAGATACTTCAACAATATTGGAAGAAAAAGTGAAGGTGATAAAAGATATAGGTAAATTAATAACTTATAAACTACTTTCTAATATTGAAGTGGTAACAAATTTAAAGGGAGTGCTTAACAAACATTTTTTCAATGCTAAGGTTGAATTTATATTCAAGAAAATTTTAGAAATTGCTAAGAAAGAATTCTATAATGTCATCATTGATGGTATTAAACAAAAGAGGCAATTAATGGGAGAAGTTGGATTGAGTCATGCTATTGATGTACGTCTATATGAGGATGGAGAAGATGAAATTAATAATTGTTGCAAATAATTAGCAAGTGAGGGAAGGAGTCATAATCAAAGAGTACATTTTGATGATCAAAGTAATAAAAATAAAGAGGTTTTAAGTCATCATACTTGAAAGCATTGTGCTAGAGCAACCATAGAAGCATTAGTGAAGGTTGGAGATATAGATGAGATAATTATTCTTTTGATTCATCATCATTTAGAGATACATCTTATATATAAAGATCTTTACATGAAATAAAGGTGGCCAATTTAAACGGAATATGGATGGACAATATGAATAGCTAATAATATACCAGATAAGTTATATGATACTTGCCAAGATATAAAAATTTGAATTGATGATGTTGCAATGGAGCAAAATTTCTTTGTTTAAGATGCAACATCTTATCTTCTTATTTTGGAGCATATAGAATGGGTAGAAATTCATTTTTATAAGGTATTAATAAAGTAGATTAATCATTCCTAGGATAGTCAATTTAATAGGATGGATGATTGAATTAATTGTGAAAAATGGTTTAGTAGGAAATGACAATTAGAATCTAGAATTTTAGAAATAAATATATAGCAGTCAAAGAAGATATTGAAGGGGCTAGACTATGATAGTCATGAGCCGAGATAAGCTTGGTGCTATCTCTTGTTTCTTGTTTATTTTATTGTTTTAGATTTTGATCATGGGAAAGTAAATCTGTAGAATAAATCAGAGATTGATTTATAAGATATTGAGTATGAAATTGGAGCACTATGTGATTGAATTATTATGAGAAGATATTGGAAGTTTGTTATCAGATATTGGAAGATTGTTCATGGATGGAAGATTATGATTGTTGTTTATTGAGAATTGTGTGTGTTTCGATAGAAGAAGTTTGTGATTACAAAATTTGTGTGAAGCTAGATTGGTTGGAGTGAAAGTCTGTTATTTGTGGTGTTGGATGGAATTTATATATTTTGAGTGGTCTTTTGAAAGTACAAGATTGCACTTTGTTGTTATTAATTGATGAAGGAGTATTGTTAGTAGAAGAAAGTATTCTATCATTTTTTGGTATTTTTAGCAGTTTGGAATATGATTAATTATATGATCCTAACATGTAAGCTCATGGGGTTAGTCTTTACCTACATTTGAATTCCCCGTATAGAAGTTTATTTTGAAAGAAATTTGTAGAATAAGTAAAACGATAACTACATTTTGGTGCCACTATCGAGGAATGACAATAGTATTGAGTGTTAGGAATTAACTGCCGAACGAGTAGTTTTGGATATTGCCCAAAGAGGTTATAAAATTGAAATTGGTTTGAAAGTGAAGAAAAATAAGTAGTTAGATAGAAGATAGGAAGAAAATTTAATAATACATAATAAAAAATTATGATTATTAAGAATGAGAACATTGCAGTAAAAAAAATACGTTAGTAAAAAGAAGGATAAGAAAGAGCACAAGTAAAAAAATTATTGTGAAACAAGTTAGAACCCAAGTTAAAAAGGAAGCATTGACAAAGTTGGATTAAGCCATGGTTACATGCTTATGAGCGTATCCAAGCATACCCACAAGCTGACCGACCTCTAATATTTCAAATATATATACCGTTAAGAAAATTGCTAAGAGCACTCGTGAGAAATTTTGTCAATAGCTAAGCGTATCTTCAAATCTGTTAGCTACTTTAAAAGATACGGTATTTGAATAGTATAACCACCAATCGGTGGATCAATTTTTTAATTGGGAAGCATTGAAGAATATATTTTTAATCCATTTTTATCTAATTGGTTTTGATGATCAACTTCAAGAAAGATTAATGAATAGCAAAATGAATCTAAGAGAAGCAATGGAATTGTACTATGCCTGTGTGGCAGATATACTCTACAAGTGGCCAAATCATCAAATGCCAAAAACTTTTGTATTATCTATATTAATCAACGGATTGTAACTACTTGAACTAAAAATGTTTGTAAAAGAGGCTCAACCAAATACAATAACTACATCTCTTAATTGAGCCAAGGTTTGAAAGGAATGCCATTATGAATAGTTTTTAACTACATAAGCTATTATGATTCTAGTTCAAGGAGGTTATCAAATCTCGGCATAGAATGAAGTAGTGATTAGTTATCCAAGAATATTTGATACAAGGACCAATTCAAGTGCCAATACATAGGAAAAAATTAATGTCACCCTGTTACAAGCTTTACTACCAAACATAGTAACATTGTAGTTCCTATACTTTTCTTATTAGCAACAACCATTCACTAGAACAACGTTGCTAATAGTATCAACTTCGAAGGATTTTAATGAAACCTTGTTATTAAATTTGACTAAGAAAATCAAAGAAATGGTAGTCAATATGACAAAGGATAAAGAGAAGATGCAAAAACCTACCAATATTAGGCCCAATATATGATATAGTAATTGTAAGGGCCAAGGTCATTTGGTGACAGAATGCTCCTTTCTTCCACAAATGATGGTACAATATACATTCTGTGAAGGAAAGTATTTGGCAACTAATTGTTGGAATTAAAAAAAGTAACAACAATTTGATAATCAGACCATGATTCTATCTACTCAATAGAATGTTAATTAAGTTCAAACGGGAAATACGTTGTCATAATACATGAAGTCTTGCTTGAGAATGCTCCGAGTACCTGGCTGTGGAAGATAGAATAGAAATTACAACAATAAAATCCTAATTCTAATAGAATACTAACAATGCTCTAATTAGACCAAAATAATGGTAAGTAATCTTTAATCAAATTCAAAGAAATCTCAAAGAAATTTCAAAGAAATAATAAGAAATCTTAAAGAAATATTAGAATGATCAGAAATATCTCTCAAATATATCTCAATTCAATCTTAATTTAATTCTAGTTAAAATCCTATTAGACTTCATTCAAACTTTAGGCCAAATCTAATTAAATCTTAAATCCTAAATAAATCCTAATAAAATCCTAAATCCTAAATTAAACCCTAAATCCTAAATCAAATCCTAATCAAACCTTGACCAAATTCTAAACAAATCCTAAACCAAACCCCACCAAATTCTAAACCCTAAATCAAATCCTAAATTTTAAACCAAATTTCAACCAAATCTTAAACCCTAAACTCTAAATCCTAAATCAAATCCTAACCAAACTCTAAATCCTAAACCAATCCCTAACCAAATCTTAGTAATTCCTACAACAGATTTAAATCTCAATAACTAATGTATAAACCGTTGATTTTAACTCAAATTTTACAAATTTCTTAAAAATTAAGTTGAAAATAAGCATAAAAAGTTTTAAAAGGACAGGAATTACTAAAAAGATGATAACCTCAAAAATATACTCGATTATTGACTGGCCTCCTTTTCCAACCTTGATGTCAATCTCCTAGTGCCAATATCTCTCTTTTTCACCGTTTGATTGATCTCAAAATTCTTTAATACATAGAAAAATAAGTCTAATATCCTCTCACATAAATTTCACTCCAATCCAACTAGGAGATTGCAAGAAATCTTGAAAAACCTTATTGAATCTAAAATTCTACTTTCTAAGACCTTGACTTACTTAAACCTCAATTACCTTCAATTCAACTATTAGATCGAGCTCAAATTCATAAAAAATATTGGACACAACTATAACCATTAATCCACAAAATTTTACTTATCGATCTATTATAAAACTCTTGAAATCATCCAAAATATAAATCCTATTTTATTTCACAAAATCCAAGTCATTCAAAACAAACTTTGACTTTGTAAAGCTCTTACAAAGTCAATACAGATCCAAATCATCTAAAACTAATGCTTATAGAAATCCTATCTAATCTTCTATGAAATTCCACTCTTCGATTTGCCAAAGAGTCCTAGAGTCATCGTCAAGACTCAGTTTTGTGCCTCAGGGTCTGATTTCGACCATGGTTCATAACTGACCCTCTCCGGGTATCAACATCTAATTTTTCTAAATAATTTTTACTAGAATTTACTCTTAAATTTCTTTTAAAGATGTCTATATTATTTATTTTTCCAATCTACCTTATTTTGTCTTATTTTTGGCCCTACAAAGTAAGTAGAAGCTATTTTTTCTTAAAGGGCAGCATTAATACTAAAAGTTTTACTCCTTTTCTATCTTTTATCCATATTTATTTTTTTTTTTTTTAACTTGGCTCTTCTATAATAAGATCCATATTATCATCTTTCACCATATAGTCATGTTACAACACGACAACATTTGGCTGGAACAAAAATCATTCAAATAGGTAAAATTGAGACTTTAGTAACCTTCAAGGTCCAAATTATAATCCGGGTTCTATATCAAACTTCCATAACTATGTGAAAGAACAGCCGAGATATCAGTGATATTCTCCATTATTGCAATCGATTCTAGTTTTCTTCATGCCAATAGGACAATCAAGATCATTTATGAATTCAACTTGGAACAAACACAACCAATATATTGTAGTAGAAACATCCAATATGCCTGATGGAGGTGGAAGTAGACCACTTCATTGTTATCATTGCATGCAGATTGAACATTATGCTAATAAATGTTCTAATCCAAGAGCCAATGATGACTATGGTCCAATTTGTGGAAATTGTAAACAGTTGGGGCATTCATATTAGTAATATAACCGGAAATACACTAGGAACTTAGCTACAGAAGGTGAGATTATGTTTCACAAGTAGCCAAGAAACCCTAATAGGTTTCACCCATGCGAGAAGAATATAATCTGAATTTCAATTCAAAAGTGCTTATAAACACTCTTCTTAGTAGTCTTAACTGTACATAAATCCCAATTACCTTGTTACTTTCATATTTAAGCAATTTAGATTTTTCTTGTAAATCCAAGTCTAATCAGTGAGCTTTAACAAGCTGTAACATCCAATTCGACCATCCACTTGATGTGGAATTTTGCATAAAATTTTCAATGCAAGTCTTCTAAATGCTCAAGAATTTTTAGTCCAATCCAACTTACAGATTGTGTGAAAACCTCCGAGCATTGCACCAATGTCACTCGACTGCCAACTTGAAAAAAAAAGTAGAAATCCCAACAATGATTTCTCCTTCTTCAATTATTAAATTTGTCTCAAAATTAGTGTGTAGCTTTATCTATAAGTTCTCCAATACCATGCCAATTTTCACCTTAATTCGACTAGTAGATCTTTAGATATCATAGAAACCCTACCTAACCACAAATTGCCACCTTTTGAAACCATCTTGTGCTAAAAACTAGATATTTCTAAACCACGCCATTAGATTATCACAAAAAAATTTATACACTTAGCACATTTAATAATCCGAACAATATCAAATTTTTAACTATAGATGTCATGTCAATTGCATGAACTAGCCAAAATTAGTAGCCCTGATTATATTATATGAAATCCAAATCATTGATACAAACCCAGACTTTGAAAAATAATTTCAAAGTCTTCCAAAATCCTCTCAAAACAATTCTTATGTCTCTAGAAAGAACTTCAAGCTAGCTCTCAAACCCCAACCTCCAATCTTCAAATAAAACCCTATTTTGCCTTAGGCCATCATTTTAGTGGCTAGAGGTCTGATTTCAACCTTGTTTTATAAACGGTTGATCCATACGTATCAATCTATCCTATCCTAAGGATTTTTTAGTCAAAACCTACTCTCAACTTAACCCTAGTACCAACTATACTAATTATTTATCTATTCTAAACTGATTTCATCAATTTATGGTCTTTCTAAGGTAGTAGAGGAGTCTCTACAACTTAGAAGGTAAAATTAATAACTAACCTTCAATCTACTAATTATTAAGATAAGAAAATAACCTAAGAGGCTTTTATAAAAGCCATATTTAGATACCTTAAATTATAATTAAACTAAGATAATTGAATATTAATTAGAAATTTAATTTTGATTATAATTTTATTTTAAAGTCATATTACATCATGACAAAGTTAAATCCAGTTCATATAACGGGCATTTTACCGATGATGAGACCTGGTCCATCTACGCAAACCAATGAAGTTCCAACCACCAAGATTTTCACTCAGCCTAAATCGATTGCATCCTCTGTGTAGTTCCAGGAGACATCTTATTCATTAAAAGATCTTTTCATGAACGAATATTCTAAGAAAGCTCCTCCAATTGTTTCAATTCTGAGTCCAGAAAAAATAAATATATTACGTCAAGGAATAAAACTGAAAAAAAATATTCAAATCAAAATTACTAATATTGAATAAAAAAATATACTATATTATTTTTTGGTTATAATATTCAACTTTATCATATCCAATTTTATTAAGATAGCTCTAGCTTTATCAAGCCAAGAACAATTGGAGTTGTAGTACTTTGACGATTGAGAAAGACAGAGACAAGATGGTGTTACAAATGTACCCGATACACTGTGGTTGTCATTTTACTTATTCCAAAAGAAACCTCCGAGAATAAATCCATATAGAAAAATTCGAACTCAGGAAAAGACCATGTATATGAGTTTCAATTGTTAGGGTCACACAATTAACCGCTATTGCTGAATGCTTATAATATCGAAAAATACTTAACTTTTCCTTCTATTGTCCACTCTCTCATATCAATACGATAACAACCACGACATCAATTTTAGTACCCTGTGTAGTTTATGAACACACAAGCACAACCCAAACCTTGGAACAAACAACTTCCAATCCACAGAATCTGATCAAGAAAATTCCTTCGATTACAATTTTTCTCCATTGAACTTACAACCTTATAATAAACAGTGGCTGGAAACTTCCATACATCATCAATCTTTCACAACAATTGATGAACAGTGATCCATAAATAACTTCATAAATCAAACATTGATTCATTAAATCGATTCTCTTCACTAGAATCAACACTTACACAAAAGAAATAAAAAAATTAAGAAGAGATAGCACGAAGCTTATCCCCGGCTCAGTACTATCGCAGTCTGGCTTTTTCTTCCCCTCTTCCATCCTCTTTATACTACCTCAAGCTACCGACTCCTATACTACAGATGATAACTACTTTTTCTGACTATTCATCCATTCTACCTGCTGAACCACCTTTTCAGCAATTATCTATCTCTATTTATACTATACACTAAGTATCTACATTTTGAAAATAACTACTTATTCTACATAGTCCCACTCCTAACTATGCAGCGTTCTCGCAAACACAGTATTGATGAACAAAAACCAATCTTTTTTTTTTTTTTTTTTTTTTTTTTTTTTTTTTTTTTTTTAATTGGATTGTTCAATCTCTTTGATTTTTAGCATTAGCTCCATTTGGTCTTATTCCAAGACTATTTCTTCTTTCTTGGACTTATCCTGAATCTCTACCTTTAATTGAGCTGTTAAATCTTCATTATACGCTCCCAATTCTCAAACATGAGCTTCCACTTGGAGGATTCTGGCATCTTTAGCTTCCAGTTGTTGCTACTGCTGTTGCAATTTCTCCTCCAATTTTCCAATTCTTACTCTCATTGAGGAAAATGTTTGTGACTGATCAATATTGACTAAATCACTCTCCAATTTTGTTATTGTTTCCTTTAAAATAACAATTTCTACTTGTAACTCATCTATTTTGTTTCGACATTAGTCACCCAATTGTTTCTTTTCAAGCTCCAATGCCTCCTTTTCTTGTTCCATCTTCAACTAAGCGTTCATCTTCTCCTGTTTCAATCACTATGATTTGCAAGTTTGTAGTAATTCTTGCCTTTAATTTTTCAAGATATCCTAAATCCTCTATTTCTCCTTTAACTAGTTTTCCACTCTCTCATCCAATTCACGCTTCACTCTCATCTTCAATTCCAATTCTACCTTGATGACTTATTCTTGTTTCTTGATTTTATAATTTTGCTCCAATATTATTTTTTTGCTCGCTTCCACTTACCTTTTTAAGCTACCCTCATCTTCGAGCTTAATCACCGTAAGTTGCAGCTGAGAAATTTGATCCAATATAACTTCCTTAAGACTCCACCCTTCCGTTACACCCCATTGAAATCCTAATTGATTGTTTTCCCTTGAAACTGGTATTGGTGTCGTCATCTCTATTGTCGGCCAAATTGGAACTCGCTCTGGTGTAGATATTGGTCTTACTTCTAGTTCTGCCACTCTGCTGGATTCTCCCACTTCATAAACCATTACCCTTGGTCTAACCATTTCTATTTGTAAACTTTGAACTACTTCCATCTTTGATTTCGTTCGAGAGACGACATTCTTCCTTTGAAGTAGCTTCTTGGCCTGAAGTCATTTGACGCATCTCTTCCCACCTCAAGCTCTCCGGTTGATAAATGCAAGACCTTACGTAAGATATTCTCATCTTTCCCAATCAGGACTCCTCTTACCACACTCGAACCATCCTCTCGATCATAATTTTTTATATATTCTGCCACTCGTTCTACATCAATTGGTAGTAGTTTATCCGATCCTTGCAAAAACATAAATAACTTTGTATTTCTAAAATCTTTTTGCCTTTTCAATGACCAACATATATCTAACTTCATTGGTTCTATGTTAGTCATAACTACAAGAGACGGCGATCCCAGATCACACTTAGACCTTTTATTGCGGTGACTATCCAATTGTTTTGGTGCTCTCTTCGCTCTTTCCATCGACATTGTGAAAATCAAACTCTCACTACTTCCTCACGCTAATAGTATTGCTAATTACTGTCATAAAGCTTACAGTTCAAAGGACAATGTCTGAAATTTGTAACAATAAAATCTTCTATGAGTGCCTTGCTCCTAACTGCTTACTCGGAGTCCGAATCAAGAACATCTAATCCAGTGTATCTTAATCTCATATCTAATCAAGAATGTCTAATTTCTTCATTAGTCAGTTTCAGTACCAAAACTAACTATCAATCGTTTCCTAACTATCACAACCTTTCCAATCCTGTCGATATTCATTATTACAGAGACTCCCTTCTTCCACTAAGTAAACTTGTCCTGGGTTTATGTATAATACAGACGTAACCGATTTTCATTAACGCGTGTTGTGAATTGGGTTCTCAAAAAATCTTCCAATTAAACTGAATCATTAGGGAAATTTTCCACTACCCTATATGTCCTATGCCATCGTAATTGAAATTTATCAAGAAAGTTGTTAAAATAGCTATCATAAAGTAGCACCAGATCATTGGGTATAAAATATTTTGGTCGTAACTTACTATCATAATAACTCTTTCTGCGGTGCTATGTAGCTTCCATGATCAAGAGAGCCATAGCCCTAGCTTCATCTAATTTCTCCAATTGGACTAACATATATTGAAGAGATTCTCTGTCTCCTAGATGTTCATCCAATGTAATTCGTAAACTTTGGACTTCCAATTCAATTGATAGAATTGCCTCCTAACCGTATACCAATTGAAATGGGATAGAATTGGTAGTTACTTTATATACAATACGGTATGCCCATAAAGCTACAAACAATTTAGTGTCCCAATCGGTTCCCGTTCCTGAAATAGTATTTGTTAAGATCTTACATAAGATACCGTTTGTCTTTTCTATCTACTCATTGGCTCTTGGATGATAAGGTATAGTTTTGCGGTGCTTGATCTCATACTTTGCTATTAATGCTTCAATTGTTGTATTAATAAAATATGTGTCGTGATCACTAACCAATTCTTTTGGACAACCGAAACAAATGATAATGTTCTCATATAAAAATGTTGCTATGGTATTGGCATTATCAGTTTTTGTTGCCATGGCCTCCGCCCATTTGGTGACATAATCAGTGGCTATTAGAATATAACGTTTATGGCCATTTCGAGAGGCAAGTGCAATGGGTCTGACAAAGTCAATACCTCATTTTTCGAATGGTGCCTATGCCAAAATTGGTACCAATGGCATTGCAGAAGTTCTAATAGGACAACCAATTTGTTGACAAGGATCACAACGACGAACATATTGGTGAGCATCCGAAAACATTGTTGGCCATCAATATCTAGCCATTAAAGCCTTATGTGCGGTGCTATCATCCGTAAAATGTCATCCACAACTGTCCAAATGACATCTTTCCAAAATTGTACGAACTTCACTTTGAAAGATGCAACGGCATAAAATTCCATCCCGCCCTTGTTTGTACAAGGCATCTCCAATCATGGTATACGGTGCACTTTTTAAAATCAGATGCTTCTTTAATTTTTCATTATAAGAATTTTGAAAAGTCTAAAACGTTAAATATTGGATCAATTCACCATATTCGAGTGTAATGACATCCATAGCGAATAGTTGTGCATCCGAAAGAGCATCATTTATTGACTCATTATCTAGTATATTAGATAAATGGATAAGTGATCTACATTGGCATATTTCTTGCCAGATTGAATGTTAATCATAAAGTTGAATTCTTGGAGAAGTAACACCCATCGAGCAATTTGTTTACTCAATCGAGGTTTATTTATCATATATTTAAGCGTATCATGATCAATGTGGAATACAAATGGGTATCCAACTAGATAGTGGCGGAATTTTTGTACAGAGTAGATCATTTTGAGGGCTTCTTGCTCGGTAGTATTATAATTTTGTTCTGCAGCAACGAATTGTTAGCTCGCATAATATATGGGATTATCTAATCCTTTTTCATTCTTTTGAGTGAAAATGGATCCAATAGCAATATTGGATGCGTCCACATAGACATGAAACGGTTTTGTCCAATAAGGTATTACAAGAATTGGGACAGATATCAATTTTTGTTTCAATTTGTCGAATGCGAAAGTACAGTCTTCAGTCCATATTGGACTAGATCCATTTGACGAGGATTTCTTTAACAAGTGGATTAATGGTTGACAGATAATCGCAAAAGATTCAATAAAATATCGATAGTAGTTGACATGATGAATGAAACCGTGTATGCTCGACACTGTATCTGGCTTTGGTAAACCCAATATACAAATAACTTTATCGAGATCCATAGCAATACCTTCAACAGAGACAATGTGTCCCAATAGCTTTCCTAATGGTATGCCAAATTGACACTTCTCCGAATTTAGAGATATTTCATACTTGTCGCATTTATTCAAATAGTTATCCAAGCATGCTAAATGTTCAGCCGTTGTGCTAAAGGTGCAAAAATCCTCTAGAAATATCTCCATTAATAAACATAGATAATCTTGAAATGCTTGTGTCATTACCTGTTGAAAAGTAGCCGGGGCATTACATAACCCAAATGGCATTACTTTATAAGCAAATGTACCCCAATCTACGAAAAACGTAGTCTTCAACTCATTCTCTTCGACAATTTTAATTTGATTATATCCCAAAAATCCGTCCAAAAATAAGTAACATTCATGTTCGGCCACTGCGTCCAAAATAATGTCTGTAAATGGTAACAAAAAATAGTCCTTCTTAGTAGCTACATTTAACTTTCAAAAATCTTGACATATCCTGATTTTTCCATTCTTCTTCGGGACCATCTCAATTGGCGACACCTATGTACTATGCGGAACATGATAAATAAAATCCACATCGAGAAGTTTATCCAATTCCTCTTTCACTAAAAAGGAATATTTTGGATTAAGCCTGTGTTATCTTTGATGAAGTAGCGTAATACCTTCTTCCAAAATAATCTGGTGCTCACACATGTTGGCTGGAATTCCTTTCAAATCTGCATACGATCACACAAAGGCAGATTTGTGACAGACAAAAAACTATTTCCAAGCATCCAATTTTGTACCTATAATACTGGCATATATTTTAATTAGCTGTAGCGTTTTGTTGGTGAGCAAGTTAATGGATTGACATACAGGGTCTTCAACAACCTCTGATTTAATCATCTTCTCTTGATCTGAATATCTTGTATTATTCGACATATGAGAACTACCTAATTTTGGTTCCAATGTACTGACTCTATTGACTGTAAGATTATTCATCCATTCAACAATAGCATGATCCGAGTTAGTTGCATCCTCTAGATGCAGTAAATATTTATCGAGACCTCCACATTGGTAGACTCTTGTCTTTGATGTTGAAGTGTTTTGTCCTACCCCAAATTGCGGTGAATCTATAGCATCGTCATCTTCTTCAATCGATTGACTCTCTTTATCCGATATAAATTTTGATTCTAGTAATTGAGATTTTCCATGATATTGTACTGAGTACATCTGTAGAACAATCTGGTCACATTCTTTTCTAATTGTCAATGTGCCTCGGCCCCAATCGTTCTTAGCTTTGGCTTGATAAAGCCAAGGTCTGATTAGTAAAATGGGATATGATAACTTAGAACTCTGTAATCGAAATATAATATAATTGATTTTGTATGTCAATCCCACGATTACTGTGGCAATATTGCATAAGTTTCCCATTGGTTTTATCTGAGTATGATCTATCATTTACAAGACCAATGTCGTACGTAGCAATTGCTTTAGATTCAAGTCCTCCATTGTATCCGCGTTCATTAAATTCACACTAGAGCCACCATCGACTTGTACCCTTAGAATTAAAATGCCATTGATTGATACATCGATTGTTGGTGCTCTTAAATCTGGGTTTAAGCTAACTTCATGAATTTCTTTAGTGCTGGATCTTTGTCATATTAGCGTTGAATTTAATGTAGATCGATATTCCGATGCTAGCTCCTTCAGGGATATTGGGTATCTCTAATGGTATATAACGACTGGATCTGTTCCATGTCGGATGAGTAAAGGATCTTAGTTGACTCATTGTTACTATAGACTCTGGCATTAGCTTCGTTATGGGTGGATATTGATGATATCTTAGTTGGTTCATCGCCAATCCATGAGTATTGGATACACCTTCTTGGTGAAATTCAGAGTTTAGAAAATTAGAATAATTCCTGTTTTGTTTATTCACTGGATTTCCATTCCAGCCAAATCTATTATTCATTTGTACTTGATTGACATCCTACGAAGTTGGTTGAGTCATTATCTCGTTACTGAGTTGTTATTGCTTCCATAAATTCCAATAGTTGGTAGTAATATGCTTGCCCTCACAAAAGGTACATTGTACAGTCATTTGGGGTAGTGAAGGACATTCTGTTACTAAATGACCTTGCCCCTTATAATTGCTGCACTAGACATTGGGACGTATATTGGTTGATTTATGCCTTTTTTCTTTATCCTTGGCCAGATTCACAACAAATTCATCCATTTTATTTGTCAATGTTAATAGCAATGACTCATTGGAATCCCTTGATACTAATGCATTTGGAAATTCCTTCATAGGTATTGATTTTTGATACATGAAATAAGGGGCATATGGATGTGATGATGATGGTGGTATAACCTGCAATGGAACAGCATCTACTATTTCTTGTGAAATTGTACCATAATCATTCCTTCCTAGATAACTTTCCGATGCCTCATTCCAATTTGTCATTTAATGACCTCCTTGAGATAGAATCATCATGGCTCCAACTGTTAAATTATGGTCATAGTGATATTCCTCCCATACTTTTGCTCGCTCAAGAGATGATGCAATGGTTGCTGATTGGGCCTCCTTTACAAACATCTTCAATTCTGGTGGATGTAGTCCATTAACCAATATGGACAATACAAACGATTCCGGTATTTGGTTATTTGGCCATTTTCAAAGTATATCTACTACACGGCCATAATATGACTGTACTGCTTCCCCTGGTACCATTCTACTGTTCATTAATTTTTCTCTAAGATGTTCTTCAAAACCAATTGGTCAAAAATGGACTAAAAATGTATTTTTCAATGCCTCCCAATTGATAAATTGTTCCACATGTTGGCGGTTATACCACTCAAATGCTGTGTCTTTCAATGTCGTTAGCAACCACCTTAATCAAATATCTTTAATTCTACCATTATTGGCTACACACGTCGTCAAGAATTGAGACAAATGTTGATTTGGATCCGCACCTAGCAAACCCCAAAAAGTAGGTAATGGCACGATTCTAGTCGTTCGATCATCCACTACATCCATTTGAACTGCAATTGAAACTACTGGTCCTTTGGATGCCATTAAAGATGCTAATGTTTCGCTCAATTTCTTATTAAAATAAAAATTGTCTCCCGCAAAAGTCTTTTTCGGACTTTCAAGAATTTTCAATTAACTATTATTATCCTCAAATAATTTTACTGGTTAAATATGAGGTGAAAATAATAGGTTTTGATATACTCTGAATTAGTCTTTATTGACAAGTGATTTATGCCGATCTTCAGAACCAGTCTTGTTAGAATTGGACGTATCTCTAATTAAAAAAATACCCAATGAGGTACCTAATTCCTTTCTACCTTCCTCGCTTTCCGTTAATGGCTTCAAGAGGTATGCTGGACTATTAGCAATGCTCTCCACGAGTGCTCTTGGTAATTTCTTTAATGGTATGTACTTCTGAAATATTAGAGGTCGATCGTCTTCTGGGTACGATCAAATATGCCGACAAGCATGCAACCATGGCTTAATCCAACTTTATCGATGTTTCTTTTTCAATTTACGATCTCGCTCATTATGCAACAAATTTCTTGCTTGCGATCTCTCCATTCTTTTCTTTGATTGCTTTATTTTCTTTGTTGTTAAATTCTCATTCTTAATAACTATATTCTTTCATTATTTCTACTGAGTTTGCTTCCTAATCTCCTTTACTGCTTCGACCATTAATTCTTAACACTCAATAATGTTGTCAATCCCTAGCAGCAGTGCCAAAATGTGGTTGTTGTTTTACTTATTCCAAAAGAAATCTCCCAGAATAAACCCATATAGGAGAATTTGAACACAAGAAAAGACCATGTATATGAGCTCCAATTGTTAGGATCATACAATTAACTACTATTGTTGAATGCTTACAATACCAAAAAATACTTAACTTTTCTTTCTATTGTCCAATCTCTCATATCAATACAATAACAACCATGACATCAATTTCAGTACCCTGTGTAATTCACGAACACACAAGCACAATCCAAACCCTGGAACGAACAACTTCCAATCCACAAAATCTGATCAAGTCAATTCCTTCGATTATAATTCCTCTCCACTGAACTTACAACCTTACGATAAACAATGGTTGAAAACTTCTATACTTCATCAATCTTTCACAACAATTGATAAACAGTGATCCATAAATAACTTCGTAAATCAAACATTGATTCATTAAATCGATTTTCTTCACTAGAATCAATACTTACATAAAAGAAACAAGAAAACTAAGAAGAAGAGATAGCACCAAGCTTATCCCCGGCTCAGTATTATTGCAGTCTAGCCTTTTATTCCCCTCTCCCATCCTCTTTATACTTTCCCAAGATACCAACTCCTATACTATAGATGATAACTACTTTTCCTAACTATTCATCCATTCTACCTGCTGAACCATCTTTTCAACAATTATCTATCCCTGTTTATACTATACACTAAGTATCTATATTCTAAAAATAACTATTTATTCTATATATACTATCATGAGAAATATCAAATACTAGCATCTAAATTGGCATCTAACGATGAGCTCAATTTTGATGAAGACGCCATCATACCAAAAGAGGAAGCATCCTTCGAGATAGCTCAGCACTATAGGATAGTGTATGAATGTAGAAAACTAAGAGAATATTTGATATACCCATTGAATATGAAAAATTTTGATCATGTTATTACAAATTAGATAAATAAATATGATGTGTATCGGATTAGTGTACTGGAATTAGAATTAAGTACCTCTAATATATCGAACTTGACAAATAGATTGTTGCAGTTGATAATTGAAGGCTACCGAATGAAATAACAATACTATTGAACGGGAAGCTTTGGGCATGATATATTCCGTTCAAAAATTTTGGCATTATTTTTTGGATTATCCATTCATGTTTTATGTAGACTATGATGCCTTAAAATACATGATTAATAAGCCTCAGTTGAGTGGATATATTGTTAGATGGATATTGCTACTACAAGAATTTAATTTTACTATTATTGTAAGACCTGAGAAGAACCATGTGAGTGTTGACCATTTATCCCAATTATCCAATATCTTGGGCAATGAACCTGTCCTTTATATACTTTTTAATACTGATTTATTTGCTATGGATGTGATTTCACTAGAGTATAGTGAAATAAATCAGTTTTTGACATTCCAAACATTTCCACCTACATTTAGTGAGAAGCATAAGAAATGCTTAATTTTAAAAAGTGCACCATATACAATGATTGGTGATACTAATCTCCTAGTACCAATATCTCTCTTTTTCATTGTTTGATTGATCTCAAAATTTTCTTACACATAGACAAACAAGTCTAATATCCTCATACATAAACTTCACTCCAATACAATTAGTAGATTGCAAGAAATCTTAAAAACCCTCATTAGACCTAAAATTCTACTTTTTGAGACCTTGATCCACTTAAACCTCAATAACCCTCAATTCAACTATTAGATCGAGCTAAGATTCACAACACATATTAACCACAACTATGACCATTAATCCACAAAATTTAACTTATAGATCTATTAAAAAACTCTTAAAATTGTCTATAATATCAATCTTATTTTATTTCTCAAAATCCAAGTCATCCAAAAAAAAATTTGATTTTATAAAGTTCTTATAAAGTCATTACAAATCCAAATTGCCCAAAACTAATTCTTATAGAAACCTTATTTAGTTTGCTATAAAATTCTACTCTCCAATCTGCAAAAGAGCCTTTAAATTCTCATTGGAACTTAGTTTTGTGTATCAGGGTCTAGTTTCAATCCAAGTTTGTAACGGATCCTTTCTGGGTATCAATATCGAGTTTTTCTAGGTAATTTTTGCTAAAATTTACTCTTAACTTCCTCCTAAAGATGTCTATATCATTTATTTTTCCAATGTACCTTAATTTGCCTTATTTTTGGCTCTACAAAGTAAATAGAAGCTATTTTTTCTAAAAGAACAACATTACTACTAAAAGTTTTACTACCTTCCTATCTTTTATCCATATTTTTCTATTTTATCTTTTAACGTGATTCTTCTACAATCTCTTCTACAAATCGCAATGGATGAATGACTAAAAGATACTGACCATGTATGGTCCATATAAGGTGGTTGAAGGATTTTTCAATGGATTAGTTTAATTGAAAGATTTTATGGGTCATCAATTCAATACACGTATTAATGGGAACCAATTATAGTTATATTATATTTTAAATTTGGACTAGATTTCAATTTTTTTTTGGGATTAATTATTGATATAAGTAGACTAGGGTGTAGAGGTGGCTGAAAGAATACTTAAAAATGTAATTAGTAGTAGGTGAGATGGAACGGCGAGAGAAACGGACAGTATGGATAACATGTTGTCGTTATCACCACTAGATAAAAGAATAGAAGTGAGGCACCCATTCAAGGTGATTCTATGGTATCACATTCTTTTGTTATTTTTTTGTATTATGATTTCTTCTATTTCAAGAGTACTGAAGAGTAGCATTGACGGTTAGAGCTTGGAAGAATGAGCATTGTCATGTTGTAACACGACTATATAGTGAAAATATAAATGAAAAAGATATTATTAATATTTAGTCATCTTTGATGTTAGAAACAATGGCCAATTCCAGTACCAATATTCAGAGTCAGTTAATGTCACCCCATCGGCATCATTGAACTAAGTACCCTTCGTACCAATGGGACAACCAGGATCATTTTTCAACCCTACATGGAACAAGCCTAATAGATATATACTGGTGGAGATACCCAATATGCATAATGGAGGTGCAGGAAGACCACTTCATTGTTTCTGTTACAAACATGTTGGTCATTATGCCAGTGAATGTTCTAATTCCAAAGCTAGTAATGATTACGCATCAGTGTGAAGGAATTACAAGCAGTCGAGGCATACTTATCAACAATGTAATGCTCTGTCCAATTTCAATAAACGAGATCAACATATCCAAAGCTAAGGAAAAATTGAAGAGATAAATCAAGGTCCTCAAGATTCTCTAGTAAATCGAGTAGAATGAGTTCAAGCCGTTCTTACCAAGAGTCAAAAAAAGAAAAAAGGATTAATTCATTATTTGGGTGAGTTTGATGTGAAGGGCCAATTTGACCCAATTATGGGGATATTCAATCCATGTCTTGATATGGGCCTCTTACCCAGTATGAGACCTGATTTGATTGGGTAATTCAATGAGATCCTGAATATGGAGGCTTTGGTTTCATTTCAAGTTGTTCTGTTCTCTATGCCGTTTTAGGAGAAATGTCCTTTCCGTAGAAAGATCCTCTTAGAAACAGGAATTTTGGGGAGGTGCCATCGATTGTTCCAATTCAGAGTCCAAGGCGGGAAAAAAGGGAACCACACGGAGTTAAAAAGGAGGAGAGGATAAGAAAAGGGGCATTTGGAGATCAAGATTTTGAGATCAGAGAGCTAGCTTCAAGCTCCTTTGAAAGGTGTAGAATTGGATTTCATAGGATTTGGGAGGACTTTTGCAATCGTTGATGAAAATCAGTGTTTGTATTCATAAATCAGGTTTTTTTTGCAATAAAGTAATGGTTGGTAGTCTTGACTGTTTTGTGAAATTGAAGAAACTTTTGCAGTTGAAATTTAGGGATATCTAGAGGATTGAGTATGCCGAGTGCATGCAAAAGTTTGTATTAATCTGACGAAACAGATAGATGATATTTGACAATTAGTGTAAAGAGGTATTAGAAGTTAGGAGATTGTGGTTGTTTAGGGTTTCTGTAATATCTAGAGATCTACCAGCTAGAATAAGGTGACTTTTGGCGTGGTAAGTCGAGGACTTCTAGACGGCGGTCAAGATACATCAGTGTAGATTTATGGTATTTTCTTGCAACCTGTAAGTTAGATTGGATTGAAACTTCTTGAGCATTTAGAAGGCTTGCAAAGATACTAGTGGTAGAAATTTACAACAATCAGATAATTAGATTGAGAATTACAACTTGTTGAAGCTCCCTGTCTAGAATTAGGATTAAAAATAAAATAAAATAAAAATCAAAATCAAAATCAAAATCAAATAATAAAATAAAATAAAATAAAATAAAAAATAAATAAAATAAAAAATAAAAACTAACAAATAACAAAAGACTTTGTACTTATAATATCTTTAAGTTATTAAAAATAGTATTTTTAAGCACTTTGTATTGGGATTAAGCTTTTAGATTGAAATCTGAAATAGTTTGTATTTAGATGTTTGAAATCCACTAGCCTACTTGGATACTTGCAAAACATTATTTTATCTTCGACAGCCAGACATCCAGTGTGTTCTCAAGCAAGATAGTACATAATACGGTAGTATCATAGTGATTGAAAGTATAAAGAAAGCTATAAATAGAAAGAAAAGTGGTCAAAATATGAAAGCTAAACATAATTTGGAATCACCATCTGCAGTAATCATTACCAATATAGAGCCTATGAAATTGGAAATTTACTAGATGCTAAGAAAAATATGAGATTTTTGAAATGCGTAAATTTTTCAGTTCTTACAAAAGTCAGATAGCTTGCCATCAATTAATAAGGCATTAGTAGAAGAATACATTGCGAACTATAACTCAGAGGATAGATCGAGCATAGTACAATCAGTATTGATGAGAAGATCCTAGAAAAGGTGTTGTGTCTTCTAATTGGAGAGCTTGTGATAAAGACACATGACTCAAGTGATTTCAGCCTACGATAATTTTTCAAAGATAGAATGTCATGATTTGAGAAGAATCAAGGTTGGCAGACGGTTGAGGCAATTATACTAGAGCTCATGAAATGGTTGCACTTTGTGCTGAGGCATTTAGGCTTATATTGATACAATACGTTACATCAAGATGGTTATTGTTTGTAATAGTAGAAACTCTTGATGAGATGATATTCAATTGAATAGCATATGTAGTAATCCGTTGTCATGTTATGGTTTGGCTACCATGTGAAAATAATGTGATTATGTATTTAATGTATAATTTACTTAATAACATGGTGAGAGCCATATTACTGGATTTTAGTTGGTTGTAGAATGTGGTTAAATTATTACTTTAAAAAGAGGTTGTTTAAAAGGATTACTATTAGAATTTGTATAACTTTATTTTCTTTTGATAATGGCTTTTGAGATTGATTTTGTTGATAGTAATTTTAAATATTTAGAGTCATCTTTATTATACATTGATAATCCTTGAAGTCTTATTTTGGTTCTTTAATTTACTGTTTAGAACATATATTGAGTAAATCTTGTAAAGAAAAGAGTTGAAGAGAGATTTTGGTAATAAAAAGAGAGTTTAGAGCATCTATAAAGATGAATGGATATGGATGATGAAAATCTCCATTCCTATTGATCAAAAATCATGACCAATAGGCTTTGAAGAGGCTGCGTGAGGCCATATTAGAAATGAGGGTTAGTTTTTCGAGGCTATTTGAGCTTTGAAGGCTAGGGTCAGTAATTTTTGGTTTTTGGCTATAGTTTTTGTATAAATTCCATATGTTTTGGTATTTATATGAAGGAGATATAGGTGCTCAAAGTTAAGGTGTTGATTTGAGAGCTACTATCACTCTTTTTGGCTTAATGCATACATACAGAGGGCAATTGAAGATCAGTGACTATGATTGGAGAGAGTATTTTTGCACCTACACTTTTTATATATTACTTGCTGGATTCTAATTTGAAGTAAAAGAGTTATTGTATTTTGAAGTCACTGCATATAATCTAAGGGTAGTAAGTGACCTGATTTACTAGTGGTTGTGTCTTGAGCTATATCTTCAGCAATTTGATAAGGTTTTGGCTCAAAATTTCAAGAAATGTGTAAATTCATGTTAATAAAATTTATATATAAGTTTGATGATATTTGAATATTGGATTCTTGAGATATTAAGAAAATAGTGCTCGGGTGCTTGTAAATTAGGGTTTAGAGCATCTATTAGGGTTTCTTAGATACTAAAAGATTGGAAGTGAATTTGTAATTGTTTTTTTTGTAGTATAATTTAAAGGTGAATTCTACTTAATCTATAAATTTTAAAAAAATTAAACAATTAGATCAAGAATTATGAATTTCTAAAGTTCAAGAAGAGAAAATCCTTTACAGAAAAAATATGTTTTGAAGAGATTTTGTTATATTTTGAATTTTATGCAAATTAAAGGAGTTTTGGAAGCTAAGACAAAATTCATATAAAGATTTAAGCTAAACTCTCTATAGCTAGATACCTAATATATTCCTAGATAGCAAATCACAGCATTTGACATCGTATTCATGCAAAAATGGGAGCCAAGCATAAAATAGGAAAGTTTACAATGTTTTTCTGTTCCAACCATGTGTATGATGTGATTGCATTTCCATTGAATCAAGCAATGCCAATAGCAGTGTCGTATTACGTGCTTTCTTGCTCGAGAACGCTGTCGTGTTCTAACACGAGTATACAGTGAAAATAAAAAGAAAGGGGAATTTTATTAATATTCAGTTACCTTGAATATTGGGAGCATCGATCAAATCGAGTACAAATACTGAGTGGTCAGGTTTAGTCACTCCGTTACAGTCAGCCGGGGCATACTGAAATGCCCCGTTCGATTCCAATAACGGGAGTCAGCAGGAAGAGAAGGACCAATTCACACGACGGGTTCGAGGAGCCAATTGGATCCAATTTCGATAATCCAATCCGGGTCCTCTTACCCAATATGAGACCTGTATTGGTGGGGCAACCCAATGCAGTCTAGTTACGGGAAATCCAGGTCTTACTACGGGTCTTAGCCAATCTGACGCGAGGACCAATTTAACCCAATTACGGGAACATCCAGGTTACTACGGACATCTTTACCAATATAGGACCTGAATTGGTCGGGCGACTCAATGTGGTCCCGATTACGGGGTTCGATTCTGTTTCAGGCTGTCCTGTTCTCTGTGCCGTCTCAGGGAACGTTGTTTTCGGTAAATGGATTTCTTAAAGGCAAAAACGGAGGAGAAAGCTTGACGGCGAGAGCCAATTTCGGATCCAAGCTTGAGGTGGGAGCCAATTCCGGATCTAAGACGGAAGATTGAAGAAATTCAGAGGATAAGGTTAGGTGGAATATAGTTTTGGGGGTGTGGTTTTTTTTTTGAGGGAAATCTGGGGGGGGAAGGAGTTTTCAAGCTTCTGCAAGGTTATCAGTTCGGGTTTTTCATTAGAGGTTTTTGAAGATCAAGGGAATTAGAGAGAGGAGCTTCATGCTTCGGGTCAGGGAAGGAAAGACATAGAATTTGGATTTTTCTTCTTCGTAGAGTTTTGGGGACGACTGAGGCAATCGCTGCTGAAGTCACTGTTGTAATGGTGAATCGGGATTTTTAAATGAAGTGGGTTTGAATACTCTTGACTGTTTTGTAAAATCGAGTTACGTCTGTGATTGAAGGATTAAAGGGGTGTCTATAGGATTGAGTATGCGGAGTGAATGAAATTTATTGGATTAATCTAACAAGACAATCAGTGGATACAAGATCGTAAGTACAAAGCAGTATTGAAGGTTAACAGTTTGGGTTGTACGGGGTTCTCTGTAATCTCCAGAGACCTACCGGCAAAGGCAAAAAGGACTTCGACAAGCAGTCGAAGAGCACCCGTATAGATTTACGATACATTGTTGTAGTCGTTTATATTTCAGCAGTCAAAAACTGATAGACTGCTTGACTATCGGCGAATCTCCATACTACCTTCTACAACCACACGCCCGGCGTGTTCTCGAGCAAGAAAGCACATAATACGACATAAGTGGTGAACCCGACGTGAAAGCTTGAGGTAGAAGGTATTAGATTTCGGTTGATTTTATCTTTATTTTTATGGAAAACGAAAATAAAAATTTTGAAGGATTTTTGGGAGAAGTTTCTGGTGGGGAGTCTTCTAAAGGACAAGGTATGCACATGGATCCGTCTATTGCTAGTTTGTTTCAAGCCTTCTCATTGTCAATGCAGCAACAGCAAAGCAATGATCGAAAGGAAGCTTTGGCAACCAAAGCATTGCAAGCAGTGGTCAATAAAATTGATCAATTTGATGGGAGGAATATTTCAAGGTATTTAAGATGTTATGTTTGTGAAATGGAATTAAATTGGATTTCTGAGAAAAAAATGGTTGCACTATTTCGACTTGCCACGATACCAGAGATAAGGGACCACATTACATCGATTACGGATCGTTGTGGGAATTCATGGGAGGATTTTTCACATGCATTGAAAGACGAATATTTCTTGGAAGATGCTGATCGCGTTACTAAGAAGCTGTTTCTGGGATGGATTGAACGGCCCAATAAGAATTTGCAAGCAACAGAGCTACTAAGGGAATTTGAGAGGCAGTACTCTCAATTATCGAAGGTAGAAAAATTGACATTGGAGCCGAACAAAGTTGATCTATTTCTTCAAGCTGCTGATGGAGAATTGCAAGAGAAATTAGAACTCCTTCTTGAAGACAAAGAAGAAGATGAAGGATTGACAACGAAGTGGAAGAACGTTGAAGATGCGGTGGGGTTGCTTACAAAAAAAGAAAGGAGGAAGGATAGGAGCAATATTTCGAAAACAGTACAAGCACCCAAAGCTCTAGTACGTACAACACTACCGACAATGTCTACAGTTCAACCTTCGACATCCTTGTCAAAGAAAGCAGATATGGGTATGGAAGAAATTATACGAGGAATGCGAGATCTTTAAATCAAATTGGCAAGACTTAAAGAGAATACTTCTATAAACAATTCGAAGAATGTTTCAAAACAAGGATATGTACAAAGATGCATTTGGTGTGATGATGCTTCACACACTAGAAAAGATTGCAATGAATTTAATAATATGATACGACAGAGAATTATTTGCTGGAAAGATGGGAAGATAGCATTGAAAGATAGGGAGGATCTTCTTCAAACCAATTTTGGCAAGGGAGGAATGAGAGCATTGGTTCAAGATTACTTAAAAGAGCATGAAACAGTAGTACGAGAAAGTGCAAGTTATGGTGCTAGAGTAGAGGATGAAATTGGTGGGAGTACGGAAACTAGTGAGTTTTGGGCTTCTGCCATTTCTACAATGCAAGAAGGGAAATTACCTCGAGAAGCGTTATTGAGAACTGCAGCTACAATACGAGGAAGAACAGGTTGAGAGGATCCTGTTGAGTCTCTTTCAGTTCATGCATATATTGCTAAAAGCCAACATGAAGCTTTGCTGGAAGAAAAAAGACGAGGAAATTTTGATGATACTAGAGAAGGAAATTCTTTTAAGAGGCAAACTCGAGGAGACAAGGCTCGGGAGGCAGCTTCACAAGAATTGCCTGTAAAGGATACCTCAGCATCATTGGGAGAAAAAACAATGGAGACAAAAGATAAGGGCAAATCAATTGCTTATAAGCTACTTTCTGACATTGAAGCGGCAACAAATTTGAAAGGGGTGTTGGAAGAACGTATATTAAACGCTAAGGTGGAATTCACATTGAAAGAAGTCTTGGGAATTGCAAAGAAGGAGTTTCATGATGTTATCATTGATAGCATTAAGCGAAAGAGGCAATTAATGAGCGAAACTGGAATGAGTCATGCTATTGATGCAAGAATATGTAGAGATGAAGAAGAGGTTGATATTGGTTACAAGCAACTAACAAATGAAAAGAATGGGTATAATCAGCGAGTACGTTTCGAAGATTCTAGTGACAAGGAAATGGAAACTTTGAGCCATTATACTCGAAAGCATTGGGCAAGGACAACTACTGAGGTATTGGTGAAGGTAGGAGATATAGAAGAACCAATAGTTGCTTTGGTGGACCATGGTTCTGAAATAAATCTCATGTCTAAAGATCTTTATAAGAAGCAAAAATGGCCAATTGATATGGAACATGGATGGGCAATACGAGCAACTAATAACACACGAGGTGAATTATATGGAGCTTGTCCAGATGTCAAAATTCGGATTGGGGATGTTGCGACGGAGCAACATTTCTTCGTTCAAGATACAACGTCTTATCCGTTGATTTTAGGACAACCTTATATCACGGCAACACGGATGGAAACAAAGGTACTTGACGATGGTTCTGCTTATACAAGGGTACGGAGCGAAGATGGGAGGAAAGATGTACAATTTCTAACAGTACCTCCTAACCATGAACGGAATCGAGATAGGTTGAGGGAGAAACCATTGCCAAAGATTGTTGAAGGATTTAAGGATTTTGGGGAGGTACCACTGTAAAGCGAGATTATGGAGGTACAAAAGAGGAGGTACTCTCGCGAGATGAAGGTGCCTTTGATGCGAGTTTTATTGGTATATTGGAGAATGGAAATATTATGTATAAGAAAGTTGATGATTTTAAAAGAAAAGAAAGAAAAAGATTATATGATATTGAAGGACAATTATGCAAGATAGGTACATTGCAAGATGATGAGAGGATTTTGGGTGTTTATGAAGAAAATGGGCTGGAAGATTCATTGGAATTGATTACATCTATTGGGTTAGGGGATAATGATAAGATTGTTGAGATTCATTCGAGAGAGGTTTATACCATGCTTGAATCTTTTCAAGCACCAGAAGTCACAGTAGAGACGAGATATAAAATGGCAGATAAGAAGGTAAAGCCTGTTGCTGGACCATTACCAGAGGATTCTAAAGAACAAATGGAAGAAGCATCAAAAGAAGCAAGTTTAAGAGATCCAATGAGTATTGGACATCAGTTTACTGAAGAGACTTTTGAAGAATTGAAGATTGGTTCTGATGGTTCTTTATTGCCGGAGGAAATTACTTGCTTCAAAAAGATGTTGGCTAAACAAGGTAGATCGTTTGCCTTTGAATCTCATGAAATTGGGTGTGTGGATCCAAATATTGTAACACCTATGGTTATCTTCACTGTACCGCATGTACCTTGGAATCTAAGACCGATTCCAGTACCGAGGGCACATTTACCTAAATTGGTGGAACTATTGAAAGAAAAGATAAAGATGAAAATATTAGAACCTTCATTTGCGCCGTATTCTAGTCGATGGTTTACGGTACCTAAGAAGAATGGCTCACTGCGGTTTATTCAAGATATGCAGCCGGTGAATGCTTTAACTGTCAGGAATGCACGAATTGGACCTATTGTGGATGAATTTGCTAAGGCGTTTGCTGGAAGGGCGATCTATTCAATGGGTGATTTGTATTCAGGTTATGATCAATTTCAACTTGCCGAAGGAAGTAGAGATATGATAACGATGAGAACACCACTTGGATTGGTTAGAATGTGCACTCTTCCTCAAGGCGCGACCAACTCAGTTGTGCATATGATGAATGAGATGAATAAGGTATTGAGAGATTTTATTCCGGAAAAGACTATGCCTTTTCTGGATGATGTTCCTATAAAAGGGTGCAAAGAAGGAGACAAGGATGAAACTTTAGATAAGAGGGGATGTCGCAAAAATATTGTTGATCATATACAAGATTGTGAAAAGATTTTAACTCGACTTGGAGAAGTTCATCTTACATTATCGGGTATGAAGTTTGTATTTGGAGTACAAGAGGTTGTGATTATTAGACATTTATATGGATCTTTCGGAAGAAAACCTGATCTGACTAAAATTGATGCAATTAGAAGGATGAAAGAGGATTGTGGTTCTTTAACAGAGGTTCGCAGGTTTTTGGGTGCATGTGTATTTTATCGAATCTGGATCCCTCATTTTGCTCACATAGCAGATCCATTATATGAACTGTTACGTAAGGGTTACCGATTTGAATGGGAAGAAAGGCATATTCAGGCAATGCAAAGATTGAAGAAATTATTGATGTCACCTCCAATATTGAGGAAGGTTGATTATAAGTGCAATAGACCAATGATTCTTACTGTAGACGCTAGTCCAATTGCTGTTGGATGGGCGGTGGGTCAAGATGATTCGAATGGGAGTAGATTTGCAGTTCGATTTGGGGCTAAAGTTTTAAGTATTCGTCAGCGTGCATATTCGCAAGTCAAAAGAGAACTTTGGGGAGTCGTTTCGGCTATGAAAGCTGAAAAGGACTATTTGATTGGGGCAGTAGTAGTAATTGAAACAGATTGCTTGCCATTGCTTGGAATGATTATTAACTATTCAACGCCAGATATTGCAATGTTGAGATGGATTGCTTATATTAAGTCACTAAATCCAGAATTTAAGCATATCACTGGAAAGGACAATTTAGTAGCAAACATGCTATCTCGAGCAAGATACGAGAGGGAGGACGAAATGGTTGAAGACATTGATGATGTCGGATTGAAATTCTATTCAATATCAAATCACAACAGAGAAGACAAGCTATTTCTTGAAGAAGCTTATGAAGGTGAATTATTGGATATTGGTCATTATTTGAATACCTTGTCTAAGCAGGGAAATTAGTCTATAGAAAAATTCAAACAAATAAGAAAAAAAGCATATGGATTTTTACTTCGAGATGGATTCTTATGGAAGAGACCGAAGAAAGGAATTGGGATGCCACAACGAGTGATAGGCAAAAGGGAAGAAAAACTAAAATTATTAAAGGAGTTTCATGATAGTTTATGGGCAGGGCATAGAGGAATCTGGGCTACTTTTGCTAAACTCAAGGAACGATATTGGTGGAAAAATATGTATCGAGATGTGCTCTCATTTGTAGAGTCATGTAAAATCTGTCAATCGTATTCTAATATCCGACATCGAGATGGTCTTCATCCTACGTATCCTCTGGCTATTCATTTTAAATGGATTGTTGATTTGGTTATTATGCCGGTTGGGTTATGGCAGATGAGATATTTGGTTTTAGCTCGTGAAGATTTATCAAATCAAGTAGAAGGAAGAGCATTGAGGACAAAATCTACAGAGGGGATTTGTAGGTTTTTGCTTGAAGATGTCATTTGCCGTTACGGGTGCGTAGGAAAAATCACTGCAGATCGTGGAGAATTAAATGCACAAGAAGCTCGTAAGTTCTTTGAAAGATGTGGAGTTAAACTATCACTGACTACTGCTTATAATCCGGAAGGGAATGCGAAAAGCGAACGCGGTCACCCGCCGATTGTGAAAGCATTGGTTAAAGCTTGTAATGGGAAGGTTAAAGAGTGGCCACGAATTTTGTCATTTACATTATGGGCTGATCGAACAACACATAGTTCGGTGACAGGATATATGCCAGTAGAACTTATGACAGGTCAAAAACCAATTATGCCGATTGAAGAAAAGGTACTTACTTGGAGTATGCTACCATGGGAAGATGGATTGACAAGAGAAGAACTTCTGGCTATTAGGATTCGACAATTGGAGCAAAGAACGGAAGATGTCCAGATAGCATTGGAAAGGTTAAAAAGAGCAAGGTTACAAAACAAGGCGCGATTCGATAAGCAACATCGATTGAGACCAAAAGCAATCGAAGAAGATGACTGGGTACTTGTTTATGACAATAGTCTGGATAATCAACATAGTACTTTGCGGAAATTTTCAAAACGTTGGTTTGGACCATATGTTGTAACAACTGTTCATGATAATGCGACTTACTCATTACGGGAGTTAGATGGTACAAAATTGAAAATATTAATTGCAGGGAAGAGAGTAAAAATATTTAAACGAAGACACACAGAGATGAATATGGAAGACCTTAATGAAGGTACAGAGATTCCGCAGCAAGAAGATGAAAGTGATATGGATAATGAAGGTGACGAAGACGAACTGGACAAAGACGTAGGGGATATATTCTGAATCAAACAGTAATTGGGTAAATTGGTGCATAGCGGAGGATGCACAGGTTCAGAGGGGGTGGATGTCATGTTGTAACACGAGTATACAGTGAAAATAAAAAGAAAGAGGAATTTTATTAATATTCAGTTACCTTGAATATTGGGAGCATCGATCAACTCGAGTACAAATATTGAGTGGTCAGGTTCAGTCACTCCGTTACAGTCAGCCGGGGCATACTGAAATGCCCCGTTCGATTCCAATAACGGGAGTCAGCAGGAAGATTAGGACCAATTCACACGACGGGTTCGAGGAGCCAATTGGATCCAATTTTGATAATCCAATCCGGGTCTTCTTACCCAATATGAGACCTGTATTGGTAGGGCAACCCAATGCAGTTTAGTTACGAGAAATCCAGGTCTTACTACGGGTCTTAGCCAATCTGACGCGAGGACCAATTTAACCCAATTACGGGAACATCCAGGTTACTACGGGCATCTTTACCAATATAGGACCTGAATTGGTCGGGCGACTCAATGTGGTCCCGATTACGGGGTTCGATTCTGTTTCGGGCTGTCCTGTTCTCTGTGCCGTCTCAGGGAACGTTATTTTTGGTAAATGGATTTCTTAAAGGCAAAAACGGAGGAGAAAGCTTGACGGCGAGAGCCAATTTCGGATCCAAGCTTGAGGTGGGAGCCAATTCCGGATCTAAGACGGAAGATTGAAGAAATTCAGAGGATAAGGTTAGGTGGGATATAGTTTTGGGGGTGTGGTTTTTTTTTTGAGGGAAATCGGGGGAGAGAAGGAGTTTTCAAGCTTCTGCAAGGTTACAAGTTCGGGTTTTTCATTAGAGGTTTTTGAAGATCAAGGGAATTAGAGAGAGGAGCTTCATGCTTCGAGTCGGGGAAGGAAAGACATAGAATTTGGATTTTTCTTCTTCGTAGAGTTTTGGGGACGACTGAGGCAATCGCTGCTGAAATCACTGTTGTAATGGTGAATCGAGATTTTTAAATGAAGTGGGTTTGAATACTCTTGACTTTTATGTAAAATCGAGTTACGTCTGTGATTAAAGGATTAAAAGGGTGTCTATAGGATTGAGTATGCGGAGTGAATGAAATTTATTGGATTAATCTAACAAGACAGTCAGTGGATACAAGATCGTAAGTACAAAGCAGTATTGAAGGTTAACAGTTTAGGTTGTACGGGGTTCTCTGTAACGTCCAGAGACCTACCGGAAAAGGCAAAAAGGACTTCGACAAGTAGTCGAAGAGCACCCGTATAGATTTACGGTACATTGTTGCAGTCGTTTATATTTCAGCAGTCAAAATTTGATAGACTGCTTGACTATCGGCGAATCTCCATACTACCTTCTACAACCAGACGTCCGGCGCGTTCTCGAGCAAGAAAGCACGTAATATGACATATGTATTATGTATCAGTTTTTAACTGCTGGAATATAAACGACTGCAACAATGTACAGTAAATCTATACGGATGCTCTTCGACTGCTTATCGAAGTCTTTTTTTTTTTTTTCCCAAGCGATAGGTCTCTAGACGTTACAGAGAACCCCGAACAACCCAAACTGTTAATCTTCAATATCCCTTTGTACTTACGAACTTGTATCCACTGACTGTCCTGTTAGATTAACCCAATAAATTTCATTCACTCCGCATGCTCAATCCTATAGACAACCCTTTAATCCTTCAATCACAGACGTAACTCGATTTTACAAAACAGTCAAGAGTATTCAACCCACTTCATTTAAAAATCCCGATTCACCATTACAATAGTGACTTCAGCAGCGATTGCCTCAGTCGTCCCCAAAACTCTACGAAGAAGAAAAATCCAAATTCTATGTCTTTCCTTCCCCGACCCGAAGCATGAAGCTCTTCTCTCTAATTCCCTTGATCTTCAAAAAACCTCCAAATGAAAAACCGAACTGGTAACCTTGCAAAAGCATGAAAACTCGCTCCCCCCCCGATTCCCCCCTAACCTTATCCTCTGAATTTCTTCAATCTTCCGTCTTAGATCCGGAATTGGCTCCCACCTCAAGCTTGGATCCGAAATTGGCTCTCGCCGTCAAGCTTTCTCCTCCGTTTTTACCTTTAAGAAATCCATTTACCAAAAATAACGTTCCTTGAAACGGCACAGAGAACAGGACAGCACGAAACAGAATCGAACCCCGTAATCGGGACCACATTGAGTCGCCTGATCAGTTCAGGTCCCATATTGGGTAAGATGCCCGTAGTAACCTGGATGCTCGCGTAATTGGGTCAAATTGGTCTTCGCGTCAGACTGGCTTAGGCCCGTAGTAAGACCCAGATTTTCCCGTTACTAGACTGCATTGGGTTGCCCCACCAATACAGGTCTCATATTGGGTAAGAAGACCCGGATTGGATTCTCGAAATTGGATCCAATTGGCTCTTCAAACCCGTCATGTGAATTGGTCCTTCTCATCCTGCTAACTCCCGTTATTAGAATCGAATGGAGCATTTCAGTATGCCCCGGCTGACTGTAACGGAGTCACTGAACCTGACCACTCAGTATTTGTACTGGAGTTGGTCGATGCTCCCAATATTCAAGGTAACTGAATATTAATAAAATTCCCCTTTCTTTTTATTTTCACTGTATACTCGTGTTACAACACGACATCCACCCCCTCTGAACCTATGCATCCTCCGGTATGCACCAATTTACCCAATTGCTGTTTGATTCAGAATATATCCCCTACGTCTTTGTCCAGTTCGTCTTCGTCACCTTCATTATCCATATCACTTTCATCTTCTTGCTGCGGAATCTCTGTACCTTCATTAAGGTCTTCCATATTCATCTCTGCGTGTCTTCGTTTAAATATTTTTACTCGCTTCCCTGCTATTGGTATTTTCAATTTTGTACCATCTAACTCCCGTAATGAGTAAGTCGCATTATCATGAACAGTTGTTATAACATATGGTCCAAACCAACGTTTTGAAAATTTCCACAAAGTACTATGTTGATTATCCAGACTATTGTCATAAACAAGTACCCAGTCACCTTCTTCGATTGCTTTTGGTCTCAATCGATGTTGCTTATCGAATCGCGCCTTGTTTTGTAACCTTGCTCTTTTTAACCTTTCCAATGCTATCTGGACATCTTCCGTTCTTTGCTCCAATTGTCGAATCCTAATAGCCAGAAGTTCTTCTCTTGTCAATCCATCTTCCCATGGTAGCATACTCCAAGTAAGTACCTTTTCATCAATCGGCATAATTGGTTTTTGACTTGTCATAAGTTCTACTGGTATATATCCTGCCACCGAACTATGTGTTGTTCGATCAGCCCATAATACAAATGACAAAAGCCGTGGCCACTCTTTAACTTTCCCATTACAAGCTTTAACCAATGCTTTCATAATCGGCGGGTGACCGCATTCGCTTTTTGCATTCCCTTCCGGATTATAAGCAGTAGTCAGTGATAGTTTAACTCCACATTTTTCAAAGAACTTACGAGCTTCTTGTGCATTTAATTCTCCACGATCTGCAGTGATTTTTCCTACGCACCCGTAACGGTAAATGACATCTTCAAGCAAAAACCTACAAATCCCCTCTGTAGATTTTGTCCTCAATGCTCTTCCTTCTACTTGATTTGATAAATCTTCACGAGTTAAAACCAAATATCTCATCTGCCATAACCCAACCGGCATAATAACCAAATCAACAATCCATTTAAAATGAATAGCCAGAGGATACGTAGGATGAAGACCATCTCGATGTCGGATATTAGAATACAATTGACAGATTTTACATGACTCTACAAATGAGAGCACATCTCGATACATATTTTTCCACCAATATCGTTCCTTGAGTTTAGCAAAAGTAGCCCAGATTCCTCTATGCCCTGCCCATAAACTATCATGAAACTCCTTTAATAATTTTAGTTTTTCTTCCCTTTTGCCTATCACTCGTTGTGGCATCCCAATTCCTTTCTTCGGTCTCTTCCATAAGAATCCATCTCGAAGTAAAAATCCATATGCTTTTTTTCTTATTTGTTTGAATTTTTCTATAGACTAATTTCCCTGCTTAGACAAGGTATTCAAATAATGACCAATATCCAATAATTCTCCTTCATAAGATTCTTCAAGAAATAGCTTGTCTTCTCTGTTGTGATTTGATATTGAATAGAATTTCAATCCGACATCATCAATATCTTCAACCATTTCGTCCTCCCTCTCGTATCTTGCTCGAGATAGCATGTCTGCTACTAAATTGTCCTTTCCAGTGATATGCTTAAATTCTGGATTTAGTAACTTAATATAAGCAATCCATCTCAACATTGCAATATTTGGCGTTGAACACTTAATAATCATTCCAAGGAATGGCAAGCAATCTATTTCAATTACTACTACTGCCCCAATCAAATAGTCCTTTTCAGCTTTCATAGCCGAAACGACTCCCCAAAGTTCTCTTTTGACTTGCGAATATGCACGCTGACGAATACTTAAAACTTTAGCCCCAAATCGAACTGCAAATCTACTCCCATTCGAATCATCTTGACCCACCGTCCATCCAACGGCAATTGGACTAGCGTCTACAGTAAGAATCATTGGTCTATTGCACTTATAATCAACCTTCCTCAATATTGGAGGTGACATCAATAATTTCTTCAATCTTTGCATTGCCTGAATATGCCTTTCTTTCCATTCAAATCGGTAACCCTTACGTAACAGTTCATATAATGGATCTGCTATGTGAGCAAAATGAGGGATCCAGATTCGATAAAATACACATGCACCCAAAAACCTGCGAACCTCTGTTAAAGAACCACAATCCTCTTTCATCCTTCTAATTGCATCAACTTTAGTCAGATCAGGTTTTCTTCCGTAAGATCCATATAAATGTCCAATAATCACAACCTCTTGTACTCCAAATACGGACTTCATACCCGATAATGTAAGATGAACTTCTCCAAGTCGAGTTAAAATCTTTTCACAATCTTGTATATGATCAACAATATTTTTGCGACATCCCCTCTTATCTAAAGTTTCATCCTTGTCTCCTTCTTTGCACCCTTTTATAGGAACATCATCCAGAAAAGGCATAGTCTTTTCCGGAATAAAATCTCTCAATACCTTATTCATCTCATTCATCATATGCGCAACTGAGTTGGTCGCGCCTTGAGGAAGAGTGCACATTCTAACCAATCCAAGCGGTGTTCTCATCGTTGTCATATCTCTACTTCCTTCGGCAAGTTGAAATTGATCATAACTTGAATACAAATCACCCATTGAATAGATCGCCCTTCCAGCAAACGCCTTAGCAAATTCATCCACAATAGGTCCAATTCCTGCATTCCTGACAGTTACAGCATTCACCAGTTGCATATCTTGAATAAACCGCAGTGACCCATTCTTCTTAGGTACCGTAAACCATCGACTAGAATACGGCGCAAATGAAGGTTCTAATATTTTTCTCTTTATCTTTTCTTTTAATAGTTCCACCAATTTAGGTAAATGTGCCCTCGGTACTGGAATCGGTCTTAGATTCCAAGGTACATGCGGTACAGTGAAGATAACCATAGGTGTTATAATATTTGGATCCACACACCCAATTTCATGAGATTCGAAGGCAAACGATCTACCTTGTTTAGCCAACATCTTTTTCCTCCGGCAATAAAGAACCATCAGAACCAATCTTCAATTCTTCAAAAGTCTCTTTAGTAAACTGATGTCCAATACTCATTGGATCTCTTAAACTTGCTTCTTTTGATGCTTCTTCCATTTGTTCTTTAGAATCCTCTGGTAATGGTCTAGCAACAGGCTTTACCTTCTTATCTGCCATTTTATATCTTGTCTCTACTGTGACTTCTGGTGCTTGAAAAGATTCAAGCATGGTATAAACCTCTCTCGAATGAATCTCAACAATCTTATCATTATCCCCTAACCCAATAGATGTAATCAATTCCAATGAATCTTCCAGCCCATTTTCTTCATAAACACCCAAAATCCTCTCATCATCTTGCAATGTACCTATCTTGCGTAATTGTCCTTCAATATCATATAATCTTTTTCTTTCTTTTCTTTTAAAATCATCAACTTTCTTATACATAATATTTCCATTCTCCAATATACCAATAAAACTCGCATCAAAGGCACCTTCATCTCGCGAGAGTACCTCCTCTTTTGTACCTCCATAATCTCGCTTTACAGTGGTACCTCCCCAAAATCCTTAAATCCTTCAACAATCTTTGGCAATGGTTTCTCCCTCAACCTATCTCGATTCCGTTCATGGTTAGGAGGTACTGTTAGAAATTGTACAGCTTTCCTCCCATCTTCGCTCCGTACCCTTGCATAAGCAGAACCATCGTCAAGTACCTTTGTTTCCATCCGTGTTGCCATGATATAAGGTTGTCCTAAAATCAACGGATAAGACGTTGTATCTTGAACGAAGAAATGTTGCTCCGTCGCAACATCCCCAATCCGAATTTTGACATCTGGACAAGCTCCATATAATTCACCTCGTGTGTTATTAGTTGCTCGTATTGCCCATCCATGTTCCATATCAATTGGCCATTTTTGCTTCTTATAAAGATCTTTAGACATGAGATTTATTTCAGAACCATGGTCCACCAAAGCAACTATTGGTTCTTCTATATCTCCTACCTTCACCAATACCTCAGTAGTTGTCCTTGCCCAATGCTTTCGAGTATAATGGCTCAAAGTTTCCATTTCCTTGTCACTAGAATCTTCGAAACGTACTCGCTGATTATACCCATTCTTTTCATTTGTTAGTTGCTTGTAACCAATATCAACCTCTTCTTCATCTCTACATATTCTTGCATCAATAGCATGACTCATTCCAGTTTCGCTCATTAATTGCCTCTTTCGCTTAATGCTATCAATGATAACATCATGAAACTCCTTCTTTGCAATTCCCAAGACTTCTTTCAATGTGAATTCCACCTTAGCGTTTAATATACGTTCTTCCAACACCCCTTTCAAATTTGTTGCCGCTTCAATGTCAGAAAGTAGCTTATAAGCAATTGATTTGCCCTTATCTTTTGTCTCCATTGTTTTTTCTCCCAATGATGCTGAGGTATCCTTTACAGGCAATTCTTGTGAAGCTGCCTCCCGAGCCTTGTCTCCTCGAGTTTGCCTCTTAAAAGAATTTCCTTCTCTAGTATCATCAAAATTTCCTCGTCTTTTTTCTTCCAGCAAAGCTTCATGTTGGCTTTTAGCAATATATGCATGAACTGAAAGAGACTCAACAGGATCCTCTCAACCTGTTCTTCCTCGTATTGTAGCTGCAGTTCTCAATAACGCTTCTCGAGGTAATTTCCCTTCTTGCATTGTAGAAATGGCAGAAGCCCAAAACTCACTAGTTTCCGTACTCCCACCAATTTCATCCTCTACTCTAGCACCATAACTTGCACTTTCTCGTACTACTGTTTCATGCTCTTTTAAGTAATCTTGAACCAATGCTCTCATTCCTCCCTTGCCAAAATTGGTTTGAAGAAGATCCTCCCTATCTTTCAATGCTATCTTCCCATCTTTCCAGCAAATAATTCTCTGTCGTATCATATTATTAAATTCATTGCAATCTTTTCTAGTGTGTGAAGCATCATCACACCAAATGCATCTTTGTACATATCCTTGTTTTGAAACATTCTTCGAATTGTTTATAGAAGTATTCTCTTTAAGTCTTGCCAATTTGATTTAAAGATCTCGCATTCCTCGTATAATTTCTTCCATACCCATATCTGCTTTCTTTGACAAGGATGTCGAAGGTTGAACTGTAGGCATTGTCGGTAGTGTTGTACGTACTAGAGCTTTGGGTGCTTGTACTGTTTTCGAAATATTGCTCCTATCCTTCCTCCTTTCTTTTTTTGTAAGCAACCCCACCGCATCTTCAACGTTCTTCCACTTCGTTGTCAATCCTTCATCTTCTTCTTTGTCTTCAAGAAGGGGTTCTAATTTCTCTTGCAATTCTCCATTAGCAGCTTGAAGGAATAGATCAACTTTGTTCGGCTCCAATGTCAATTTTTCTACCTTCGATAATTGAGAGTACTGCCTCTCAAATTCCCTTAGTAGCTCTGTTGCTTGCAAATTCTTATTGGGCCGTTCAATCCATCCCAGAAACAGCTTCTTAGTAACGCGATCAGCATCTTCCAAGAAATATTCGTCTTTCAATGCATGTGAAAAATCCTCCCATGAATTCCCACAATGATCCGTAATTGATGTAATGTGGTCTCTTATCTCCGGTATCGTGGCAAGTCCAAATAGTGCAACCATTTTTTTCTCAGAAACCCGATTTAATTCCATTTCACGAACATAACATCTTAAATACTTTGAAATATTCCTCCCATCAAATTGATCAATTTTATGGACCACTGCTTGCAATGCTTTGGTTGCCAAAGCTTCCTTTCGATCATTGCTTTGCTGTTGCTGCATTGACAATGAAAAGGCTTGAAACAAACTAGCAATAGACGGATCCATGTGCATACCTTGTCCTTTAGAAGACTCCCCACTAGAAACTTCTCCCAAAAATCCTTCAAAATTTTTATTTTTGTTTTCCATAAAAATAAAGATAAAATCAACCGAAATCCAATACCTTCCACCTCAAGCTTTCACGTCGGGTTCACCACTTATGTCGTATTACGTGCTTTCCTGCTCGAGAACGCGTCGGGCGTCTGGCTGTAGAAGGTAGTATGGAGATTCGCCGATAGTCAAGCAGTCTATCAGTTTTTGACTGCTGGAATATAAACGACTGCAACAATGTACCGTAAATCTATATGGATGCTCTTCAACTGCTTGTCGAAGTCTTTTTTTTTTTTTTTCCCTAGTCGATAGGTCTCTAGACGTTACAGAGAACCCCGAACAACCCAAACTGTTAATCTTCAATACCCCTTTGTACTTACGATCTTGTATCCACTGACTGTCTTGTTAGATTAATCCAATAAATTTCATTCACTCCGCATACTCAATCCTATAGACACCCCTTTAATCCTTCAATCACAGACGTAACTCGATTTTACAAAACAGTCAAGAGTATTCAACCCACTTCATTTAAAAATCCCGATTCACTATTACAACACTGACTTTAGCAGCGATTGCCTCAGTCTTCCCAAAACCCTACGAAGAAGAAAAATCCAAATTCTATGTCTTTCTTTCCCCGACCCGAAGCCTGAAGCTCCTCTCTCTAATTCCCTTGATCTTCAAAAAACCTCCAAATGAAAAACCGAACTGGTAACCTTACAAAAGCTTAAAAACTCGCTCCCCTCCCGATTCCTTCCTAACCTTATCCTCTGAATTTCTTCAATCCTCTGTCTTAGATCCGGAATTGGCTCCCACCTCAAGCTTAGATCCGAAATTGGCTCTCGCCGTCAAGCTTTCTCCTCCGTTTTTACCTTTAAGAAATCCATTTACCGAAAACAACGTTCCTTGAAACGGCACAGAGAACAGGACAGCCCGAAACAGAATCGAACCCCGTAATCGGGACCACATTGAGTCGCCTGACCAGTTCAGGTCCCATATTGGGTAAGATGCCCGTAGTAACCTGGATGCTCGCGTAATTGGGTCAAATTGGTCTTCACGTCAGACTGGCTGAGGCCCGTAGTAAGACCCGAATTTTCCTGTAATTAGACTGCATTGGGTTGCCCCACCAATACAGGTCTCATATTGGGTAAGAGGACCGGATTGGATTCTCGAAATTGGATCCAATTGGCTCTTCAAACCCGTCGTGTGAATTGGTCCTTCTCATCCTGCTAACTCCCGTTATTAGAATCGAATGGAGCATTTCAGTATGCCCCGGCTGACTGTAACGGGGTGACTGAACCTGACCACTCAGTATTTGTACTGGATTTGGTCGATGCTCCCAATATTTAAGGTAACTGAATATTAATAAAATTCCCCTTTCTTTTTATTTTCACTGTATACTCATGTTACAACACGACAGCGGAGAGAAATATATCTTTGTCACTACATCAATAAGGTGAACGGAATTTATTGGCAGTGGCTACCAATTCAAAGAATATAGTACACAAAATTGGGAAATTTACTTGTACATTAGCAAAGGAACCAAGTCTAGAAGTTGTACTAGAATCGACTTTGATTCATACGGTGTCGTATTATGTACTTTCCTGCTCAAGAACGCACCAGGCGTTTGGCTGTAGAAGGTAGTATGGAGATTCGCTAATATTCAAGCAGTCTATCGGTTTTTGATTGTTGAAATATAAACGATTATAAGAATATACCATAAATCTATACAGATGTCCTTCGACTGCTTGCCAAAATCTTTTTTGTCCTAACCGATAAGTCTCTAGATGTTATAGAGAACCCCGAACAACCTAATTTGCTAATCTCCGATACCGCTTTATACTCACGACCTTGTATCCACTGACTGTCTTGTTAGATTAACCCCAAAATTTTTATTCACTCCGCATATTCAATCCTATAGACACCCTTTTAATTCTTCAACCACAGACGTAACTTCGATTTTACAAAACAGTCAAGAGTATTCACACCTACTTCATTAAAACCCCAATTCACTAGTACAACATTGACTTCAGCAACGATTGCCTAAGTCTTCTCAAAATCCTATGAAGAAAAAAAATCCCAATTCTCTATCATTTTTCCCCGAAGCATGAAGCTAGCTCTCCGACCCTTGAAAAAAAAACTATGATTCTCCCTTCTTTTCATTTCTTAATCTATCCTCCCCTTTAACCCTAATTCTTCCTCTTTCAAATCCTAGCCTCTGAATTTCTTCAATCTTCTATCTTGGATCCGGAATTGGCTCTGCCGTCCGAGCTTTCTCCCCCATTTTTACCTTTAAGAGATCCATTTACCTAAAAGACGTTTCCGAAACGGCACAAAGAATGGAACAGCCTGAAACGGAATTGGAGCCTCGTAATTGGACCGCATTGGGTTGCCTGATCAAGTCAGGTCTCATATTGGCTAAGAATCCCGTAGTAAGACCTAGATGTTCCCGTAATTGGGTCAAATTGGTCCATCGCGTCAGGCTCGCTCAGTCATCAATTTAGTCCTTTCGATTCTGTTCACTCCTACTATTAGACTCAAACGGAGCATTTCGTTACTGGTAAGTATGCCCTGACCGACTGTGATGGGGTGTCTGAATTGGTCCCTGAATATTGGCACTGAAATGGATCGTTGCTCCCAATATTCGAGGTAATTGAATATTAATAAAAGTCCCCTTTCTTTATATTTTTATAATATACTCGTATTACAATATGACATCGACCCCCTCTGAACTTGTGCATCCTCCGGTATGCACCAATTTATCCAATTGCTATTTGATTTATAATATAATCTCTATGTCTTTGTCCAATTCATCTTCGTCACCTTCATTATCTAAATCACTTTTATCTTCTTGCTGCGGAATCTCTATACCTTCATTAAGGTCTTCCATATTCATCTCCACATGTCTTCGTTTAAATATTTTTACTTGCTTCCCTACAATTGGTATTTTCAATTTTGTACCATCTAACTCCCGTAATGAGTAAATCGCATTATCATGAATAGTTGTTACTACATATGGTCCAAACCAACGTTTTAAAAACTTCCATAAAGTGTTATATTGGTTGTCAAGACTACTATCATAAATAAGTACCCAATCACCTTCTTCAATTGCTTTAGGTCTCAATCGATGTCGCTTATCAAATCGCACCTTGTTTTGTAACCTTGCTCTTTTTAACCTTTGCAATGCTATCTGCACATCTTCCAATCTTTGCTCCAATTGTCAAATCCTAATAGCCAGAAGTTCTTCTCTTCTCAATCCATCTTCCCATGGTAGCATACTCCAAGTAAGTACCTTTTTTTCAATCGGCATAATTGGTTTTCGACTTGTCATAAGTTCTACTAGCATATATCTTGTCACCGAACTATGTGTTGTTCGATCAGCCCATAATACAAATGACAAAAGCCATGGCCACTCTCTAACTTTTCTATTACAAGCTTTAACTAATGCTTTTACAATTGGCGAGTGACTACATTCGCTTTTTGCATTCCCTTCCGAATTATAAGCAGTAGTCAGTGATAGTTTAACTCCACATCTTTCTAAGAACTTACGAGCTTCTTGTGCATTTAATTCTCCACGATCTGCAGTGATTTTCCTACGCATCCGTAGCGACAAATGACATCTTCAAGCAAAAACCTACAAATCTCCTCTGTAGATTTTATCCTCAATGTTCTTTATTCTACTTGATTTGATAAATCTTCACGAGCTACGATCAAATATCTCATCTGCCATAATCCAACTGGCATAATAACCAAATCAACAACCCATTTAAAATGAATAGCTAGAGGATACGTAGGATGAAGACCATCTCAATGTCGGATATTAGAATACGATTGACAGATTTCACATGACTCTACAAATGAGAGCACATCTCGATACATATTTTTCCACCAATATCGTTCCTTGAGTTTAGCAAAAGTAGCCCAGATTCCTCTATGCCCTGCCCATAAACTATCATGAAACTCCTTTAATAATTTTAGTTTTTCTTCCCTTTTGCCTATCACTCGTTGTGGCATCCCAATTCCTTTCTTCAGTCTCTTTCATAAGAATCCATCTCGAAGCAAAAATCCATATGCTTTTTTTCTTATTTGTTTGAATTTTTCTATAGACCAATTTCCTTGCTTAGTCAAGGCATTCAAATAATGATCAATATCCAATAATTCTCCTTCATAAGATTCTTCAAGAAATAGCTTGTCTTCTCTGTTGAGAATTGATATTGAATAGAATTTCAATCCGACGTCATCAATGTCTTCAACCATTTCGTCCTCCTTTTCGTATCTTGCTCGAGATAACATGTCTCCTACTAAATTGTCCTTCCCAGTAACATGCTTAAATTCTGGATTTAGTGACTTAATAAAAGCAATCCATCTCAACATTGCAATATCTGGCGTTGAACAGTTAGTAATCATTCCGAGCAATGGCAAGTAATCTGTTTCAATTACTACTACTGCCCCAATCAAATAGTCCTTTTCAGCTTTCATAGCCAAAACGACTCCCCAAAGTTCTCTTTTGACTTGCGAATATGCACGCTGACGAATACTTAAAACTTTAGCCCCAAATCGAACTGCAAATCTACTCCCATTCGAATCATCTTGACCCACCGCCCATCCAACGGCAATTGGACTAGCGTCTACAGTAAGAATCACTGGTCTATTGCACTTATAATCAACCTTCCTCAATATTGGAGGTGACATCAATAATTTCTTCAATCTTTGCATTGCCTGAATATGCCTTTCTTTCCATTCAAATCGGTAACCCTTACGTAACAGTTCATATAATGGATCTGCTATGTGAGCAAAATGAGGGATCCAGATTCGATAAAATACACATGCACCCAAAAACCTGCGAACCTCTGTTAAAGAACCACAATCCTCTTTCATCCTTCTAATTGCATCAACTTTAGTCAGATCAGGTTTTCTTCCGTAAGATCCATATAAATGTCCAATAATCACAACCTCTTGTACTCCAAATACAAACTTCATATCCGATAATGTAAGATGAACTTCTCGAAGTCGAGTTAAAATCTTTTCACAATCTTGTATATGATCAACAATATTTTTGCAACATCCCCTCTTATCTAAAGTTTCATCCTTGACTCCTTCTTTGCACCCTTTTATAGGAACATCATCCAGAAAAGGCATAGTCTTCTCCGGAATAAAATCTCTCAATACCTTATTCATTCCAACCATCATATGCGCAACTGAGTTGGTCGCGCCTTGAAGAAGAGTGCACATTCTAACCAATCCAAGTGGTGTCCTCATTGTTGTCATATCTCTACTTCCTTTGGCAAGTTGAAATTGATCATAACCTGAATATAAGTCACCCATTGAATAGATCGCCCTTCTTGCAAACGCCTTAGCAAATTCATCCACAATAAATCCAATTCCTGCATTCCTGACAGTTACTACATTCACCGGTTAAATATCTTGAATCAACCGTAGTGACCCATTCTTCTTAGGTACCGTAAACCATCGATTAGAATACGACGCAAATGACGGTTCCAATATTTTTATCTTCATCATTTCTTTTAATACTTCTACCAATTTAGGTAAATGTGCCCTCGGTACTAGAATTGGTCTTAGATTCCAAGGTACATGCGGTACAGTGAAGATAACCATATGTGTTATAATATTCGGATCTACACACTCAATTTCATAAGATTCGAAGGCAAACGATCTACCTTGTTTAGCCAACATCTTTTTGAAGTAAGTAATTTCCTCCGGCAATAAAGAACCATCAGAACCAATCTTCAATTCTTCAAAAGTCTCTTTAGTAAACTGATGTCCAATTCTCATTGGATCTCTTAAACTTGCTTCTTTTGATGCTTCTCCCATTTGTTCCTTAGAATCTTCTGGTAATGGTCCGGCAACAGGCTTTACTTTCTTATATGCCATTTTATATCTCGTCTCTACTGTGACTTCTGGTGCTTGAAAAGATTCAAGTATGGTATAAACCTCTCTCGAATGAATCTCAACAATCTTATCATTATCCCCTAACCCAATAGATGTAATCAATTCCAATGAATCTTCCAGCCCATTTTCTTCATAAACACCCAAAATCCTCTCATCATCTTGCAATGTACCTATCTTGCATAATTGTCCTTCAATATCATATAATCTTTTTCTTTCTTTTCTTTTAAAATCATCAACTTTCTTATACATAATATTTCCATTCTCCAAAATACCAATAAAACTCGCATCAAAGGCACCTTTATCTAGCGAGAGTACCTCCTCTTTTGTACCTCCATAATCTCACTTTATAGTGGTACCTTTCCAAAATCCTTAAATCCTTCAACAATCTTTGGCAATGGTTTCTCCTTCAACCTATCTCGATTCCGTTCATGGTTAGGAGGTACTGTTAGAAATTGTACAGCTTTCCTCCCATCTTTGCTACATACCCTTGCATAAGTAGAACCATCATCAAGTACTTTTGTTTCCATCCATGTTGCCGTAATATAAGGTTGTTCTAAAATCAATGGATAAGACGTTGTATCTTGAACAAAGAAATGTTGCTCCGTCGCAACATCCCCAATCCGAATTTTGACATCTGGACAAGCTCCATATAATTCGCCTCGTGTGTTATTAGTTGCTCGTATTGCCCATCCATGTTCCATATCAATTGGCCATTTTTGCTTCTTATAAAGATCTTTAGACATGAGATTTATTTCAGAACCATGGTCCACCAAAGCAACTATTGGTTCTTCTATATCTCCTACCTTCACCAATACCTCAGTAGTTGCCCTTGCCCAATGCTTTCGAGTATAATGGCTCAAAGTTTCCATTTCCTTATCACTATAATCTTCGAAATGTACTCGTTGATTATACCCATTCTTTTCATTTGTTGGTTGTTTGTAACCAATATCAACCTCTTCTTCATCTTTATATATTCTTGCATCAATAGCATGACTCATTCCAGTTTTATCCATTAATTGCCTCTTTCGCTTAATGCTGTCAATGATAACATCATGAAACTCCTTCTTTGCAATTCCCAAAACTTCTTTCAATGTGAATTCTACCTTAGCATTTAATATACATTCTTCCAACACTCCTTTCAAATTTGTTGCCGCTTCAATGTCAGAAAGTAGCTTATAAGCAATTGATTTGCCCTTATCTTTTGTTTCCCTTGTTTTTTCTTCTAATGATGCTGAGGTATCCTTTACATGCAATTCTTGTAAAGTTGCCTTTCGAGCTTTGTCTCCTCGAGTTTGCGTCTTAGAAGAATTTTCTTCTCTTGTATCATCAAAATTTCCTCGTCTCTTTTCTTCCATCAAAGCTTCATGTTGGCTTTTAGCAATATATGCATGAACTGAAAGAGATTCATCAGGATCCTCCCAACCTGTTGCACCTCGTATTGTAGCTGCAGTCCTCAATAACGCTTCTCGAGGTAATTTTCCTTCTTGCGTTGTAGAAATGGCAGAAGCCCAAAACTCGCTAGTTTTCATACTTCCACGAAGGTCATCATCTATTCTAGCACCATAACTTGCACTTTCTCATGCTGCTATTTCATGCTCTTTTAAATAATCTTGAACCAATGCTCTCATTCCTCTCTTGCCAAAATTGGTTTGAAGAAGATCCTCCCTATCTTTGAATGCTATCTTTCCATCTTTCCAGCAAATAATTCTTTGCCATATCATATTATTAAATTCATTGCAATCTTTTTTAGTGTGTGAAGCGTCATCACATCAAATGCATCTTTGTACATATCCTTGTTTTGAAACATTCTTCAAATTATTTGTAGAAGTATTCTCTTCAAGTCTTACCAATTTGATTTGAAGATCTCGCAATCCTCATATTATTTCTTCCATCCCTATATCTGCTTTCTTTGATAAGGATGTCGAAGGTTGAACTGTAGGCATTGTTGGTGGTGTTGTACGTACTGGAGCTTTGGGTGCTTATACTGTTTTCGAAATATTACTCCTATCCTTCCTCCTTTCTCTTTTTTTAAGCAATCCCACAGCATCTTCAACGTTCTTCCACTTTGTTGTCAATCCTTCATCTTCTTCTTTGTCTTCAAGAAGGAGTTCTAATTTTCCTTGTAATTCTCCATCAGGAGCTTGAAGAAATAGATTAACTTTGTTTGGCTCCAATGTCAATTTTTCTACCTTCAATAATTGAGAGTACTGCCTCTCAAATTCCGTTAGTAGCTCTGTTGCTTGTATATTCTTATTAGGCCGTTCAATCCATTCCAGAAACAACTTCTTAATAACGCGATCAACATCTTCCAAGAAATATTCATCTTTCAATGCATGTGAAAAAACCTCCCATGAATTCCCATAACAATCCATAATCAATGTAATATGGTCTCTTATCTCCGGTATCGTGGCAAGTCCAAATAATTCAACCATTTTCTTCTCAGAAACCTGATTTAATTCCATTTCAAGAACATAACATCTTAAATACCTTGAAATATTCCTTCCATCAAATTGATCAATTTTATTGACCACTGCTTGCAATGCTTTGGTTGCCAAAGCTTCTTTTCAATCAATGCTTTGTTGTTACTGCATTGATAATGAGAAAGCTTAAAACATACTAGCAATAGATGGATCCATGTGCATACCTTGTCGTTTAGAAGAACCTCTGCCAGAAACTCCTCCCAAAGATCCTTCAAAATTTTTATTTTTGTTCTCCATAAAAATAAAAATAAAATCAAACAAAATTCAATATCTTCCACCTTAAGCTTTCACGTCGAATTCACCACTTATGTCGTATTACGTGCTTTCCTGCTTGAGAACGCATCGGACATTTGGCTGTAGAAGGTAGTATGGAGATTCACTAATATTCAAGCAGTCTATCAGTTTTTGATTGTTGAAATATAAACGATTATAAGAATATACTATAAATCTATACAGATGTCCTTCGACTGCTTGCCAAAATCTTTTTTGTCCCAGTCGGTAAGTCTCTAGACGTTACAGAGAACCTCGAACAACCCAAACTGCTAATCTTCGATACCACTTTATACTCATGATCTTATATCCACTGACTGTCTTGTTAGATTAACCCAATAAATTTCATTCACTCGGCATATTCAATCCTATAGACACCCTTTTAATTCTTCAACCACAGACGTAACTTCGATTTCACAAAACAGTCAAGAGTATTCACACCCACTTCATTAAAATCCCGATTCACTAAGACAACACTGACTTTCAACAATGATTGTCTCAGTCTTCCCAAAACCCTATGAAGAAAAAAACCCCAATTCTCTATCTTTTTTCCCCGAAGCATGAAGCTAGCTCTCCGACCCTTGAAAAAAAAACTCTGATTCTCTCCTCTTTTCATTTCTTAACCTATCCTCCCCTTTAACCCTAATTCTTCCTCTTTCAAACCCTAGCCTCTGAATTTCTTCAATCTTCCATCTTGGATCCGAAATTGGCTCTACCATCCGAGCTTTCTCCCCCATTTTTACCTTTAAGAGATCCATTTACCTAAAAGACGTTCCCGAAACGGCACAAAGAATGGAACAGCCTGAAACGGAATTGGAGCCTCGTAATTAGACCGCATTGGATTGCCCGACCAAGTCAGGTCTCATATTGGCTAAGAGGCCCGTAGTAAGACCTGGATGTTCCCGTAATTGGGTCAAATTGGTCCATCGCATCAGGCTCGCTCAGTCATCGATTTAGTCCTTTCGATTCTGTTGAATCCCACTATTAGACTCAAACGGAGCATTTCGTTACTGGTAAGTATGCCCTGACCGACTGTGACGAGGTGTCTGAATTGGCCCTTGAATATTGGCACTGAAATGGATCGTTGCTCCCAATATTCGAGGTAACTGAATATTAATAAAAGTCCCCTTTCTTTATATTTTTATGGTATACTCGTGTTACAACACGACAACAGTAGTAGAAGAAAAAAATGAAGTCTTGATTTTATTAGATATCAATCAATTGGCATTTCTATAGGACCAACTATGGGAAGGCGCTTACCTTAAGAATACTTTATTGAAGTACATTTCACAAATATATTGCATGGTACAAGCATTAGATGTGAAAGGCAGTGTCAAATAGGAATTGGAGGCAAGCAAAAAGGTGATATTGGAGCAAAACCAAAGAATTGCAAAGAAAGAACAAATCATCCAAGAGAATGCAGAATCCAAGTTGACATTATAGCAGAGGTATTTACAAAAATAAGAAGCTTGGACAAAAGAAAAAGAATACATCTTACAAATCGTGGAAGGTCAATCAAAAGAATTGCTCCAAAATTGCCAGATATGGGATTTGGAACGGAAAAAAAGTCAAGTACCAATTGCAAGCAAAACAAGAAAAGGCACAGTTATTGATGCAAAAAAAAGTGGTATTGAGTGACGAATACAAATGTAAAATGGAGCACTTGAAGGCTGAAATTGAGGCCTTGAATGTTGAGGTGACAAAATTGGCAAATGATTTATTCAATATTGGTCAGTCATAAGTATTAATGATGCCAATTTTTGAAGTTTTAGAATAGATGAATTAGCATGAGTACTAATTGGAATTGAGAGATGCCCAGATCTTGAAATTAGATGCTCAAGTCCATGAATTGGGAGAGTACAATGAAGACCTTTCAACCCAATTGAAGAAAGAGCGGATAGAAAGATTGAAGGAGGATGAAAGTTTGTATTTGGAATTAGAATCAGTAGAACCAACAATAGATAATATGGAAGTTGATCGATTGGGTGGACCAAGGGGATAGCAATTTTGTAGAGTTTTGTTAAATAGTTTTTCTTAGATATGTATCAATTCTATATTTGTGAAGATGCTATACAGTTAGAAGTGGGGCTATATAGAATGGATAGAAATTTATTTTTATAAGGTATTGGTAAAGTAGATTAAGCATTTCTAGGGTAGTCAATTCAGTAGGTCGGATGATTGAATTAGTTGTGAAAAATGGTTTAATAAAGAATGACAGTTAGAATCTGGAATTTCAAGGATAAGTATACAACAATTGAAGAAGATATTGGAGACGCCAGACCGTGATAGTCATGAGCGAAGCTAAGCTTGGTGCTATCTCTTGTTTCTTATTTATTTTATTATTTTAGGTTTTGATCACTGTGAAGTAAATCTATGGAATAAATCAGAGATTGATTTATAAGATATTGAGTATAGAATTGGAATACTATGTGATTGAATTATTATGAGAAGATATTGAGAGTTTGTTATCAGATAATAAAAGATTGTTTATGGATAGAAGATTATGATTGTTGCTTATTGAGAGTTGTGTATGTTTTGACAGAAGAAGTTTGTAATTACAAAAATTATATGAAGCCAGATTAATTGGAGTGGAATTTTGTTATTTGTAGTATTGGATGGAATTTATATGTTTTGAGCAGTCTTTTGAAAGTACAAGGTTGTACTTTGTTGTTATCAGTTGATGAAAGAGTATTGTTAAAAGGAGAAAATATTGTAGTATTTTTTGGTATTTTTAGTAGTTTGGAATACGATTAATTATATGATCCTAACATGTAAGCTCATGTGGTTAGTCTTTACCTGCATTTGAATCCCTCCTATAGAGATTTATTTTGAAAGGAATTTGTAGAATAAGTAAAATGATAACCACAAGACAACTATATATTATTGCAACTTAGATTGAAACAAAAGCACTTGATAATACTTCAATTTATATATAAATTTGTAGTAAGGATAGAACAGAGGTAGTACAATTTTTAATTGTGCTTTCGAATCATGAGCAAAATCAAGGTAAAATGAAAAAAAAATCATTGCTGAGGATTGTTGAAGAATTCAAGGATTTTTGGGAGTACCACTAAAAAGCAAGATTATAGAGGTATAGAAGGAGAGATACTCTTACAAAATATAAGTACCTTTGATGCAAGATTTACTGATATTTTTGAAAATAGAAGTATTATATATAAAAAGATTACAGGCTTAAAAAGAAAAATAAAATAAAATAATAATTTTATATTATTCAAAAAGAATTATGTGGATTAGAAATATTAAAAGATAATGAAAAGATTACTAGTATTTATGAAGAAAATAGATTGAAAGATCTTTTGGAATTAATTACATCTATTGGATTAAGTAATGATGATAAAGTTATAAAAATTTATTTAAGAGAAGTTTATGATATGATTGAATCTTTTAAAGCACTAGAAATTATAGTTGAGAGAAAATATAACATAATAGATAAGAAGGTAAAATCCATTGCTGAACCTTTGCTAGAAGATTCTAAAGAACAGATAGATGAAGCATCAAGGAGAAAGATCTTAAAGGATTTAAAGAATATTGGACACAAGTTTATTTAAGAGACTTTTGAAGAATTAAAGATTGATTTTGATGGTTCTTTGTTACAAGAGGAAATTATTTGTTTCAAAGAAATGTTAGCAAAATAAGATATATCATTTGTATTTAAATCTCACAAAATTGGGTATATAGATCTAAATATTATAATACTTATGGTTGTTTTTACTATACCATATGTACCTTGGAATTTAAGGCCAATTCTAGTACCAAAGGCATATTTTCCAAGCTTGGTGGAATTATTGAAAAAGAAGATAAATATGAAGATTTTAGAGCTTTTTTTTGCACTATACTTTAGTCGATAGTTTATAGTGCCTGAGAAAAATAGATCATTACAATTTATTTAAGATATGCAGCTAGTGAATGTGGTAAATATCAAGAATACAAAAATTGAATTAATAATGGATGAATTTATTGAAGCATTTGTAAGAAGGGCAATCTATTCAATAGGTGATTTGTATTTGAGCTATGATCAACTTTAACTTGCAGAAGAGAATAGAGATATGACAATGACGAAAATACTACTTGAACTAATTAGAATATGTATTCTTTTTCAAAGTGCAACTAACTCAGTTGCACATATAATGAATGGAATGAACAAGGTGTCGAAAGTTTTTATTCCTGAAAAGACTGTCTTTTTTAGATGATGTTTTTATAAAGAGGTTTAAAAAAGAAGACAAGGATGAAATTTTAGATAAGAAGGGATATCATAAATATGTTACTAATTATATACAAGATTGTAAAAAATTATTGACCTCTCTTGAAGAAGTTCATCTTACATTATTACATACAAAATCCATATTTGGAGTATAAGAGGTCATGATTGGTAGAAATTTACATGAATTTTATAAAAAAAAGAAACTAAATCCAATTAATATTGATACAATTAGAAAAATAAAAGAATATTTAAATTATTTAATATGGATTTTTAGGTATATTTTTATTTTATTTTATTTAAATTCTTTATTATATTTATATAACAGATCCATTATATGACTTGACATACAAAGGCTATCTATTTAAATGAAAAAAAAAAAAAACATATTAAAGTAGTACAAAGATTAAAAAATTATTGACATTACTTCTAGTATTTAAAAAAAATTGATTAAAAGTATAATAGATTAGTGATTCTTACAATGGATATTAATTCAATTGCCATTAGATGTGTTGTAGGTCAAGATGATTCAAATGGACACAAATTTTTTGTGCAATTTGGAGCTAAGATTTTAATTACTTGCCAACGTTCATATTTACATGTAAAAAATGAACTATAGGGAGTTGTTTCAACTATAAAAGATTATTTGATTGAATTAATGGAGGAAATTAAAATAGATTGTTTGCCTTTACTTGGAATGATTTATAATTGTAAAATATCAGATATTACAATATTGAGATAGATTGCTTAAATCAAGTCATTAAATTTGGAATTTAGGCACATTGTGAGAAAAGACAATTTGATAGCAGATATGTTATCTTGAGCAATATATGATAGAAAAGATGACATAATTAAAGATATTGATGATGTGGATACAAAATTTTATTTGGTTGTACAATTAAATAAAGAAGATAAGTTATTTAATGAAAAAATTTATGAAGAAGACTTATTAGATATTTGACATTATTTGAAAATATTAACCAAGAATACTAATTGGTCCATTGAGAAATTTAAACAAATAAAAAAAAAACATATAGGTTTATATTATGAGAAAGAATTTCTATGGAAGAGGCCAAAATCAAATATTGAAATGCTATAATGAGTAGTAGGTATCAAAAAAGGTCAATAAAGACTACTCAAGGGATTTTATGATAGTCTGTGGATAGAGCATAGAGGAATTTGGACTACTTTTGCTAAATTGAAGAAATAATATTGGTAGAAGAATATGCATTAAGATATAGCTTCATTTGTAGAATCTTGTGTAACTTATTAAATATATTCAAATATACAACATCAAGATAGTTTACATCTCACATATCTTTTGGCTATTCATTTTAAATGGGTTGTGGATTTAGTTATGATTTCAATAAAACTATGAAAAATGAAATATTTAGTTTTGGCTTCTGAAGATTTATCAAACCAAATAGAATAAACTGCACTAAGAATCAAGTCCACAAAAGAAATTTGCAAATTTTTACTTGAGGATGTTATTTGTTGCTATAGATGTGTGAAAAAGATCATTGAAAATCGTAAAGAATTGGATGCACATGAAGCTTGTAAATTCTTTAAAAGATATAGGATTAAGTTACTATTAAATATTACTTATAATCTAAAGGAGAATACAAAAAGTGAACATGGACATCCACCAATTATAAAAGCCTTGGTTAAAGCTTACAATAGAAGAATGAGAGAATGGCGTCAACTTTTGTCTCATGCATTATGAGTTGATTGAACAATACAAAGTTTAGTAAAAAGATATATACTAGTCAAACTTATGATAAGTCAAAAATCAATTATGCAAATAAAAAAATACGAGACAACTTGGAGTATGCTACCATTAAAAGATGGATTGATAAAAGAAGAATTATTGGCTATTAGAATTTGGCAGCTTGAACAAAGATCAAAAGATGTGAAACTAGCATAAGAAAGGTTATAAAAGGTGAGGTTATGTCAAGGACAAAGACTCGATGAGGGAAAATATACACAAAAAGGCTATCTTGATATAATAAGTCAAAATATAAACAAGTAGGTATATTAAAAGGAAACTGGAATGGCTATTGCCACAAGACAAGAAACTAAAGACTCTTGAACCTGGACTAGAAGCAAGAAAGGAGTTGACAAGAGTGAAGAAGCCTTCACTCTTGTCTCTATATATACTATCTAACTAGGGGCTACGTGGCGACGTCCTATAGGACCTCCAATATGTGTTTACTTTGTAGGACACATGCCTTGACTTACAAGGCAAGTTTTTCTACGTGTGGGCCACATAGTTAGCTTAATCTTCAAGTTAACAACATGTGTGGCACATGGCCAACTTGTTGACCACGTTTCTAATCCAAAAAGTCAATTAAAGACACCTATGAAGTCAAAGCAGTGTCTAGGAAGTTTCTAGGAAGCTTCTATATTAAATATTATAGAATTAACTTACTTTTATCTACTTTTACTTACTTCTACCTATTCCTATATGTAATTATTAGCTTACATGATTATGGACGTGACATTACCCCCCCTTCTAGAGACGAGTTCCACGAGGAGCGGTCATCATATGTTGAGGAAATCTATGATGCGACGAATTGTATTTGCCACATACTCTGATCTCTGTTCTCTTCGAAGATGATTGATAGGGCCTCTCAACCATCGGTAGTATCCCATACCAGGGCGGGAAGACCACCCAGTTATTTGATCATTGTTGAGGCCTTCGTAACTTCCTTCGAATAGAATATTTGGAACACCATCTGGAGTTGTTTTGTCACGGACACAAAATACAGACTTGAAATCTAACAAGAAGTTCAAGAAGAAGTGGCAGAACTAGATTAAACAGATGAGTACAAGAACAACACCAGAAAGGTGAGCTAGAACTCCAAGAGATGTGTTGTCGAGACTGAAGAACTCTTCAGCCTCGACTCCTATATATACTACTGGCCTATGGTTCTAAGGAAGCGCATCAAGAAGCTTCCCAAGAACTATGAAGCTTCTCGAGCAACTATCCAAGAGCTAGGAAGCTTCTCAAGTAACTTCCTAGAATCTACTAGAATATTATAAGAATCTTCTAGAGCCTTCTAAGGGAATCTTTAAGGAATCTTCAAAGAATCTTTAGGGAATCTTTGAAGAATATTCTAAGAGAATATTCAAGGAATCTTCTGGAAGTTTCTAGAGACTTCTTTCTAGAAGGTTCTAGAAACTTGTCTCTAGAAAGGTCTAAGGACTATGTTCCTAACATGACCTCCTCCTTTAGCTTCGAGGTCTCCGAGAAGCAATGTTATCGTCAGTCAATACCAACGCAAGAAAATGAAGATCTGTTGCATAACCTCTGCTATGAACTCCAATTGTTGTTCACGAGGCAAGTGATTCAATGGTCCTTGAAGCCAATGGTAGTGGCCCACGCCTTCAACTTCTGACCAAGCATGAACCTCCGTGTCTTCATTGTGAAATTGTCCTGCAAACACTCCTTCTGGCTGACCATTGTAGGCAGGCTCGACCTCAAATACAATCACCAGCGATCTGTTGCTCGGAATCCTTCGACGTCATCGTGGTGCAGGCGGTTCTTCATCTCGCGGTCGTCTTCGTGAGCTAGTTGCTTGAGATGACATGACAAGTGTAGTATCTTGGCTATCCATATTCAAAGGCTAAAATAATAAGAACAAACTTGGGCTACTAACAAAGTTCTACACTATTTTGGAGAGAATGACTCCATCAACTATGGATTTTGGTGGTGCTCTCTCGTCTTTTCTGTTTTCTGGATGAGCAAGCTTCAGTAAGAAGCTATCGTTGAACCGGCTTGGGTTTCTCAGGATATCGTCGATGAAACTCCTGTACCTTTTGCGGCGCATTCGCGAAATTTTTGGTCGGCTCCCTTGTTCGTTCATTAATATCGTAACCGCTCCAATGCACAAAGTATTCTAATTTACTCCGACTTTGCCGTGAATCTAGGACCTTTTCCACCTCGTATTCTTTGTAGTTCTCTATTTCTATGCTAGGTGGTGGACATTGTACTCTTCCAGGAAAAGACGATTCTCGATAAGGCTCCAACAAAGAAACATGAAAGACAGGATGTACCTTCATAGTAGCTGGTAACTCCAAACGATACGCTACAGGATTGATCTGCTTCTGGATAACAAATGGTCCCAATCTTCAATAGTTCAATTTCTCACATGGCTGCTTGGTCTTAATATTTCGTCGAAGCAGCCAAACTTTGTCTCCAATCGTGAATTTAGGTGCCTGATTCCGAAATTTGTCCGTGGACGCCTTGTAAGATTCTTGGGCAGTTTGCAATTGAAGCTTCAATATAGTTTATAGTTGCGAAAGCTCCTTCACCAATCCTTCAGCTGCCGGATTATTAATCGTTGACGAACTCCATAAGTCAAGCTTCGGATGGTATCCATAATTGGAAAAGAATGGCGTTTGTTGAGTTGACGCATGAAGGGTGTTGTTATATGCAAACTCGACTAGCAGTAGATATGCGGCCCAATCATCTTGTTGATAGTTGATGGTGCAACGTAAATATTGCTCTAAAACTTGATTCACTCGATCTATTTGGCCGTCCGTTTGAGAATGAAATGCTGAAGAAAGCTTGATATCCACCTTCAATATCTCAAAAAGAGATTTCCAAAACTTTGACACAAACTGGGTTCCTCGATCCGATACGATATCATCTGGTAGACCATGATATCGATACAAATTATCAAGAAAGAGTCTTGCTGTATCTTTGCTTGACGATGTCTTCTTACAAGGGACAAAATATGCCATCTTTGTAAGCCGATCTACGACAACAAAAATGCTGTCAAATGAATTCGATGGTGGTAGATCCGTAATAAAGTCCATGGAAACCGAAGACCATGGTCGGCGCGGAATAGGCAATGGCTGTAGAAGTCCATAAGGCCGATGTCGAGGGTTTTTGGATCTTGAACAAATGTCACAAGATACAACAAAATCTTTCACATCCTTCCATATTTGAGGCCACCAGAAATCGCGGGAAATAAGTTCCAAGGTCTTATTGAATCCAAAATGTCCTACAGCTGGAAAGTCATGACAAGATTGAAGAACTCGGAGTCGTGTTGGCCCTTTTGGGATATACAACCGCTCTTCGAAATATACTAGATCTCCTTCCATCTTGAATTTATCATCACTAGCATGTTGCTTGATATCAAGGGCTAGAGAATCTTCAATGGTTGCGGCCCGTACCTGGTCGAGGAAGTCAGCATCAATTGGTACAATAGCTGCGTTGAATCGAAATTTCTCTGGCTTCAACAATGTCGTGCACTGTTGATCAAATGCTGCATCTCCAGCCTTTGGCGCGAGATATGATCTCCTTGATAATGCATCGGACAACCCTTGTTGCTTCCCAGGCCGATAAGTAATAACAAAGTCAAACCTGGATAGCGACATACTCCACCAAGCTTGATGCCGATTCAAAACCCGAGCCGACATAAAATACTCCAAATTCTTGTGATCCGTATATACGGTCACTGGATGTGCAGTTCCTTCGAGAAAGTGGTGCCACTCTTGGAAAGAATTTACTATAGCAAGGAGTTCCTTATCGTGGATCTCATAGTTGATCTCAGCAGCAGAGAATTTTCGAGAATAGAACGCAACTGGATGGAGCTTCTCATCTACGCCCATCTGTGAAAGTACAACTCCCAAAGGAAAATCCGAAGCATTTGTCTCCAAATAAAAGGCCTTTATAAAGTCCGGATGTACCAAGATTGGAGCTGTAGTAAATACCATCTTCAAATCTTGGAATGCTTTTTCTGCGATAGGTCCCCATTCGAGCTTGTCCTTGCACGTTAACCGAGTGAGGGGGGCAGCAACTTGAGAATAATTCTTGATGAAGATCCGATAGTAGTTAGCAAATCCAAGAAAACATTGTACGTCCCTAACCGTCTTCGAAACTTCCCAAGACATGATTGCTTCCACCTTCTTTGGATCCATCTTCAATCCTTCCGTAGTCGCGATGAATCCCAAAAATTCCATCTCAGTTTGGTGAAATAAGCACTTCTCCAATTTGGCATAGAGTCCTCGCTCCCGTAGTTTTTTGAGTACCAGACGAACGTGCTTCTCATGTTCTTCTTCATTCTTAGAAAATATCAAAATATCATCTAGATAGATGACAACAAAATCGTCTAGATGCTCTCGAAAGATGTCATTCATCATGTGTTGAAAGACCGCTGGAGCATTAGTAAGACCAAATGGCATGACATTGTATTCAAAATGGCCATACCTTGTTCGAAAAGCTGTCTTCCATTCATCTCCTTCCTTGATTCGCACAAGGTTGTAAGCTCCCCTTAGGTCAATCTTTGTAAAGATCCTTGCACGCCCAAGTTGTTCTAGAAGACCAGAGATCAAAGGCAGTGGATAGCGATTCTTTTTTGTCACCTTGTTGAGACCTCGATAGTCCACGCACATCCGTAGTGAGCCATCTTTCTTCTTCACAAATAAGATTGGTGCCCCAGCTGGCGACTTCGAATGACGGATGAAGTTCTTGGCTAGATTCTCGTCAATGTACTTCCGCAACTCAGTCAACTCCGTCTGCGACAAATTGTAGATTGGTCCAAAAGGTGGTTGTGCTCCTTCTTGCAATTCAATGATTCAGTCATAGGGTCGATGCTCTGGCAGCATATCAGCATTCTTCTTTTCAAAGACATCTTTGAATTCTTCATACTGCTTTGGAATAACCAAAGTCGGAGTTGCATCTTCTCGAGTCGGAGTTACGAAGATGACAAGAGGTGTATTTTGCTTGGCTTCCTTCATGAAAGCCCTTGCACCTATAAACAAGGATTTGTTTCTAGACATTGTCTTGGCAGATTCCACCTTCAAGGAGTTTGTTGAAAATGTCACTTTCCGCAACTTCCAATCTATCAATGGATTATATCTATCAAACCAAGATAGTCCCAAAATGATAGGACATGAAGGGGTCTTGATAACATTAAACACAATATTGCTCTCATGGTTTTCAAGACGTACCTTCAATGGTTTAGTTTCATGGATAACATTGCCCGAAGACAATGGTCGTCCATCTATGACTTCTACATGGACAGGCTTAAGTTTCTTTACAAGAGAAATATTGTGAAGCTTGGCAAACTCTTCATCTATAAAGCAAGCGGATGCACCCGAGTCTAATAAAGCATCGACTTGTATTTCTTGAATACCCAGATGTAAAGGTACCATAAAACAATCTGAAAGTTGAGCTGAGAGAAAGGGACCTTGATTAATTTTGGATGTTGAGATGTCCAGCCGCACGGTCCCTATTGTGGCTGGGCGTCCTTGTTTTCCTCCATGCTTGTACTCTTGAGTCTTGTTGTTTGAGGCTTCTGTTTCTTCCGACAATCTACAGCTTTATGGCTCGCTTCTCCGCAATATAAACACAAGTTTTGTTCAAACCGTCGCTTCCTTTCTTCAGCTGTGAGGGGTTTGAAACGTACCGCATCAATTTGCATGGGTTCAGGATCTGTGGAGTGATTCTCTGGACCTTTTGAAAATGTAGCAAATGCTCCATCATTTCTCCAGCCTGATCGTCTTTCTTGTCGTAATTCAAAGAGGCGGTTGTCACAAATAATTGCTTGAGATATAAGTTCTTCTAAAGTATCCGCCTTAGGCATGGTGATCAATAAGTTCTTGACATCATCTCTCAGTCCATATCAAAATCGTGTCATGAACGCCTTATCATTCCAATCAAGATCACATGTAAGCTGTTGAAATTCTGCAGCATAGATTGTAGCAGAACGTGATCCTTGTCGCAGATTTTGTATCTTTCTTTCAGCCACTCTTTCTCGATCGCTATCTCCAAACGCAGCAGTAAGTCTCTCTATGAAAGCCTCTAGGTCGTACAATATTGGAGAATCCTTCTCTAATAGTGGAGCAAACCAAGAGCGAGCATTTCCTGATAGAAGAGTACCTATGAAAGCAACCTGGGTAAATCCATTCGGATAACGAGAAGGATATAAGCATAGGTAAAGCCGTACTTGTTGCACAAAACCTCGAAAGTTGGCTCTTGTTCCATCAAACTTATCTGGCATATTCGCTTTTGGTTCTTTCGTACTAATCATTGAAGTATCTATAGGGGTCGTATGTGACACATGTCTTGCTTCTCTCAGTCGAATAATCTCTTGTTGTAGGCTATGAATTTCGCGTCTAGCTTCTTCAGTCGCTAGATCAATTTGAGGTTTTTTACTTGGATTGCGAAGAAATATAATCTCCTTTCGTACACTATTCATAAGAGCTTGAAGATCTGCAAGAGTTGCCACTCTATTGTCTACTTGTGGAGATGCACTGTCTATGACCTGGTCTACTTCCATATTTAGAGAATAGATGGATTAAAATTTTGAGAGAAGAAGAAATTGCTAAGTCTCTTGGAGAAAATTGTAGCACTACCTGTCACTAAAACCTACTCGGAGAAAAGGAAAAAAAAAACACTAAACGATTTCAGTTTTAGAGGAGGGTAATCCGCAACTTCTAAAAATGCCTCAATGCTTTCGAGAAGAGGGGTAATCCGCACTCTATCAAGAAGGCAAAGCTCTGAAATCGATGTTAACAGTCTTTTCTATTAGCTATGCTAAACTAAAAGAAGGAATTAATATCAGTCCAAGAGAGGGTAATCCGCAACCCTTAGAATGCTCGAGTATCTCCAAAGAAAGGGGTAGTCCACTCTCTGCCTCAAAGAACTAAGCTCTGATATTGTGATTGAGAAAATATCAGTTTAGAGGAAGGTAATCCGCAACCCCTAAAGCGCTAGAATACCTTCAAGAAGAGGGGTAATCCGCTCTCAAACAAGAAGGATTCAGCTCTGATATTAAGATAAAGGTAGTCTCGACAAACTGTCACGGACACAAAATACAGACTTGAAATCTAACAAGAAGTTCAAGAAGAAGTGGCAGAACTAGATTAAATAGATGAGTACAAGAACAACACCAGAAAGGTGAGCTAGAACTCCAAGAGATGTGTTGTCGAGACTGAAAAACTCTTCAGCCTCGACTCCTATATATACTACTGGCCTATGGTTCTAAGGAAGTGCATCAAGAAGCTTCCCAAGAACTATGAAGCTTCTCGAGCAACTACCCAAGAGCTAGGAAGCTTCTCAAGTAACTTCCTAGAATCTACTAGAATATTATAAGAATCTTCTAGAGCCTTCTAAGGGAATCTTTAGAGAATCTTCAAATAATCTTTAGGGAATCTTTGAAGAATATTCTAAGAGAATATTTAAGGAATCTTCTGGAAGTTTCTAGAGACTTCTTTCTAGAAGGTTCTAAAAACTTGTCTCTAGAAAGGTCTAAGGACTATGTCCCTAATATGTTCCTCCTTCTAGCAAAATCACCAAACATCGGGAGTCCCTTCCCAAATCATGATACCAAACGCGTTGTATCTCACCATCTATTCGAGGAAGAACATGTCGTTCTTGAAGATGTTCATCTCGATTGCGTTGTCTTGAAGGTTGTAACAATTGTAATGTCTCGTCCGGCAGGTTAGCAAACGAAGGTTCTTGAGTTGAATCCGCTGGTTGTTGGCTCTCCATCTAATTAGCGTCACAAATGCAAAGAAGTTACAAACAAAGATAAGAAATTGAATGTTAGCTTGCCTCAATCTTGTCTCTTTTATAAGAGAGATTTTCATCTTGGTTTCGATGGATGTCGTTGATGAAAAACTTTGACTTTAGCTGATGCATTTGCTAGATTCCTGAATGGCTCCCATGTGCATTCACTAATATCATATCCGCGCCAATGAACAAGATATTCCAGCTTATTTTGGCGCCACCTTGAGTCTAATATCTCTTCCACCTCAAATTCTTCATTATTATCTACTTCTATAGGAAGCGGTAGCATTTGTCTTCTTCCTTGTATATCCACTGTCTTATATGGTTCAAGAAGAGACACGTGGAATACAAGATGGATCTTCATTGACTCCGGTAGATGTAACCGATATGCAACTGGGTTGATCTGTTCAGAAACAGAAAAGGGGCCAAGCCTACGATAGTCCAACTTGTCACAAGGTCGAGTAGTCTTGATATTGCGACGAAGTAGCCATACCTTATCACCCACGTTGAGTTGTGGTTGCTCCTTACGATATAGATCTGCGTTTATCTTTTGTCGTTCTTGAGCTTCCTTCAATTGTGTCTTCATTATTGCATGTAACTCTGACAACCGATTTGCCATATCTTCTGCTGCAGGATTATCAACTTTTGAAAAATCAAAAGTATCAAGTCGTGGATGATAGCCATAATTGGCAAAGAAAGGTGTTTGTTGCGTGGAAGAATGTACCGTATTATTATAAGCAAACTCTGCCAATGGTAGAAGGGTTGTCCAATCATCTTGTTGGTAGTTGATAGTACACCTTAAATATTGCTCCAAGACTTGGTTTACGCGCTTTGTTTGTCCATCAGTTTGAAGATGGAAAGCCGAAGATAGCTTTATGTCCACTTTTAAAATCTTGAAAAGGGTCCTCCAAAATCTTGACACAAATTGAGTTCCCCTATCCGATATGATATCTTTAGGTAATCCATGATAGCAATAGATATTATCAATGAAAAGCTTAGCTGTTTCTTCACCTGTAATAGATTTTGTATATGGCACAAAATGTGCCATCTTGGTGAAACGATCTACTATCACAAATATAGAATCATAAGATCTTGAACTTGGAAGATCTGTGATGAAATCCATAGAAACAGAAGACCATGGTTGTTCTGGTATAGGTAATGGCTGAAGAAGTCCGTAAGGTCGATGACGAGGAATTTTTGAGCTTGAACAAATATCACATGATTGTACAAAGTCTTTGACTGACTTCCACATTTGTGGCCACCAAAAATCTCTTGATATGAGTTCCAAAGTCTTATTATATCCAAAGTGCCCTGTTGCTAGAAAGTCATGACGTGCTTGAAGAACACGTAAACGTGCTTCTCCTTCTGGAACATATAGGCGTCCTTCAAAATATAATAGATTATTCTTGAACTCGAACTTAGAAGGATCATGAGACTTCGAAGAATTATTCTCGATATCATAAACAAGAGGGTCTGAGGACATACTGGACTGGATTTGCTTGAGAAAAGTTGAATCAACAGTCAATGTTGATTTCATTACTCGGAGATGAAATTGCTCCGGTTTCAAGAGGACCGTTCTTTGTTGCTCAAAAGCTGCATCTCCTTCTTTTGGTGCAAAATAAGAACGTCTAGATAGGGCATCAGACAAACCTTGTTGTTTTCCTGGTCGATAAGTGATAATGAACTCGAATCTTGACAAAGACATCCTCCAACGAACTTGACGACGATTCAACACGCGTGCTGACATGAAATACTCGAGGTTCTTGTGATCTATATACACAGTGACTGGACTAGAAGCACCTTCTAGATAATGACGCCATTCTTGAAAGGAATCCACGATCGCAAGAAGTTCTTTATCGTGGATCTCATAATTGATCTCGGCTGCTGAGAATTTTCTTGAATGAAAAGCTATCGGATGAAGTTTGTCATCTGTTTCCATTTGTGATAAAACTGCACCCAAGGCTAAATCTGATGCATCTGTTTCCATAAAAAATGCCTTGGAAAAGTCAACATGATATAAGACTGGTGCAGAGACAAACGATGTCTTCAAAGCTTCAAATGCTACTTCCGCTTCTTGATTCCATTGGAATTTATCTTTACTAGTCAAGCGTGTAAGTGGAGCTGCAACTCATGAAAAATCTTTGATAAAGATCCGATAATAATTGGCAAATCCCAAGAAACATTGAACATCTCTTACTGTCCTTGGAATCTTCCAATTCATGATTGTTTGGACTTTCTTAGAATCCATCATGAGACCATCATTTGAAATGATGTATCCTAAAAAGTCAACTTGAGTAGTGTGAAATACACACTTTTCCATCTTGGCGTACAATCCTGCATCTCTAAGTTTTTGTAATACTTGATGAACATGTATTTCATGTTCTTCGACGTTCTTAGAATAGATCAGGATATCGTCTAGATAGCAGACGACAAAATTGTCTAAGAATTCACGAAATACATCATTCATGAGATGTTGAAAAGCAGCTGGTGCATTCGTGAGTCCAAAGGGCATGACATTATATTCGAAATGTCCATACCTGGTTCGAAACGCAGTCTTCCATTCATCTCCTTCTTTGATCCGTACTAGATTATATGCTCCTCTTAGATCTATTTTTGTATAGATCTTAGCTTGATTCAACTGGTCAAGGAGTCCTGATATCAAAGGTAATGGATACCTGTTCTTGATTGTGATCTTATTGAGTCCTCGATAATCAACACACATTCGTAAAGATCCATCTTTTTTCTTTACAAATAGAATTGGAGCTCCTATTGGAGATTTTAAATGGCGTATGAAATTCTTCGCTAAATTCTCGTCAATATATGTCTTGAGTTCAGCCATCTCATCTTGCGATAAACTGTAAATTGGTCCAAATGGTGGCTGAGTTCCTTCCTTGAGGTCGATTGAACAATCATATGGGCGATGCTCAGGAAGAATATCTGCATTCTTTTTCTCAAAAACGTCTTGATACTCCTGATATTGACTTGGAATGCTACTTGAAGTCTTTACGTTTTCAGAAATAGGTGCAGCATAAATAGCAAAAGTTGATCCTTCTTTTGCTGCGTGTATAAATGCTTTTGCACCTATCAGTACGGGTTTTACTATACTAGACTTATAATTTTTTACTTGGTTGGTAGAACTATTAATAACACTTTGGGAAAAGTCAAGTTTACGCAAATTCCAATCTATTCGAGGGTTATATTTTTCTAGCCAGGATAAACCTAAAATAACTGGATTGGACGGGGATTTAATTATGTTAAAAGCTATGTAGCTATCATGACCGTCTATTGTTACTTTTATAGGATGAGTTTCATGAGTGACATCTCCAGAAGACAAGGGACGACCATCTATGACTTCTACATGTACTGGTTTAGGTTTCTGTACAAAGGGTATTTTACGACTTTTAGCAAATTGTTCATCTAAAAAACATGCTGAGGCTCCCGAATCTAATAAAGGAGAGGCTTTGTAATTCTTAGGTCCTAAATATAAGTCTATTATAAAACAAGGAGAGGGTTCTGAGGAGAAGATAGGACCTTCATTAGGAATTGTACAAGGTTCCAGCTGCACGGTCCCTATTGTAGCTGGACGAATCCGTTTTCCGATATGTTGTCTTCTTTGACCGTCGTACCCCTCATTTTATAGTTGCGTCTTTTCTTTGGACAATGTTGAGCAGTGTGCTTAGGTTCTCCGCAATATAAACATAATCCTTCTTGATGACGACGAATCTTTTCTTACTCAGTTAGGGGTTTAAAACGTACCGCGTCAATTTGCATGTCTTCTACTTCCGAATGTACGTTTGGCAAAGATGTTGATGTTGCCATTGAGTAATAACGTTGAGATTCCCGTGAATGATTCTCGGATCGAAATTCGAAAAGTCGATTATCACATTTTACCACAAAATCGATTGCTTGACTCAAAGTTTGAGGATCAGGTAAGTTGAGCATCAATTTCTTTACTTCGTATTGCAATCCATAAAGAAATTGACTGATGAGTGCAGCATCATCCCACTTGATGTCAATTCCAAGTTGTCGAAATTGTGAAGCATACACTGTTACTGAGCAATTTTCTTGTCGCAGAATTTGGATCTTATTTGTTGCAACACGAGTTGCATCGTATTCACCATACATAGATCGAAACTCCGCCAAAAAAGCTTCCAAATTGTCCAATATTGGATTTCGTTGTTCAATAAAAGATGAAAACCACGATAATGCAGAACCAGAAAGTAGAGTGCCAATAAACCTGACTTGTGATCCTGGAGTTGGATAGCTTTGCGGTTGAAGTTCAATTGCCAATTGTATTTGATTGATAAACCCTCAAAACTTTGATCTCGTACCATCAAATTTCTCGGGTAAGGCAATTCTTGGTTCTCTAGTGCTTATAGGGTGTTGTACAATTGGAGAAAGAACGTGATTTGTTGTAGATGTTGAAGCAGCTCCGATCATCTCTATATCCCCACTTTCTGCTATTCTTGTTCTTTCCTGTGTTGGTGAATTGAGTTGATGCATCGCAAGCATTAACTCCCTCATTTGCTCTTGCATTTGTGCCATTGCACTCTTCATTTCAACAAGCTCTGCCATAATGACACTAAGAAGAAAAATTTGTTTGATATTGCTCAAGACAAAAGAAAAGAAAGACTTGATAACAAAGAAGATACTAAGAACAATATCAGTTTAGAAGTGGGTAATCCGCAAACTTCTAATACGCTTATGTCTTGTCAAGAGAAAGGGGTAATCCACTCTTACTCAAGAAAAAACAAAGCTCTGATATTGTAAGTGCACTCTTGTCAATCTATCAAGGACAAATACTCGATGAGGGAAAATATACACAAAAAGGCTATCTCGATATAATAAGTCAAAATATAAACAAGTAGGTATATTAAAAGGAAACTGGAATGGCTATTGCCACAAGACAAGAAACTAAAGACTCTTGAACCTGGACTAGAAGCAAGAAAGGAGTTGACAAGAGTGAAGAAGGCTTCACTCTTGTCTCTATATATACTATCTAACTAGGGGCTACGTGGCGACGTTCTATAGGACCTCCAATATGTGTTTACTTTATAGGACACATGCCTTGACTTACAAGGCAAGTTTTTCTACGTGTGGGCCACATAGTTAGCTTAATCTTCAAGCTAACAACATGTGTGGCACATGGCCAACTTGTTGACCACGTTTCTAATCCAAAAAGTCAATTAAAGACACCTATGAAGTCAAAGCAGCGTCTAGGAAGTTTCTAGGAAGCTTCTATATTAAATATTATAGAATTAACTTACTTTTATCTACTTTTACTTACTTCTACCTATTCCTATATGTAATTATTAGCTTACATGATTATGGCCGTGACAGGTTAAGAAATAAGACTTGATTTGATAAGCAAAATCAATTGAAGCCTAAAGCAATTGAAGAAGGTGATTAGGTATTTGTTTATGACAATAGTTTGGATAACCAACATAGTACTTTGTGAAAGTTTTTAAAACATTGATTTAGACCATATGTGGTAATAACAGTTCATGATAATATTACATATTCATTAAGGGAGTTGGATGGTACGAGGTTGAAGATACGCGTTGCTGAGAAATTTTAAAAGACAAATTAGAGAAATCAATGTAGAAGATTATACTAAAAATATTAATATTTTTGAAGATAATTATTTTAAAATAGATGGTGAAAATAGTAATAAAAGATTTGATGCAAAAATGAAGAAATGGCGTGATGCCAATTATGACATATGATTCATTTGGCACATATCAAAAGATGCACAACTTTAGAGGAAGTAGATGTCATGTTGTAACTTAACTACATGATAAAAATATAATCAAAAATTAATTTTTAATTAATATCTAATTATCTTGATTCAATAATAATTCAAGATATTTAAACATGACTTTTATAAAAGTCTATGATTTATTTTCTTGTCTTAATAGTTAATAGGTTAAAGGTTGGTTAATAATTTTATCTTCCATATTACAAAGACTCTTTTACTACCTTAGAAAGACCATAAATTAATAAAATTAGATTAAAAGAAATAAATAATTAATATGGTTGATATTAAGATTAAATTGAGCATAGAATTGGACTAAAAAATCCCTAAGATAGATTAAATTGATATCTGGGGATCAATCGTTTGTAATACACGATCAAAATCAAACCTTCAACAACTAAAATGACGACCTAAGGCAAAATAGGGAGGCATTTAAAGATCAATGATTAAGATTAGAGAGCTAGCTTGGAGTTTGTTTTAGAGACATAAGACTTATTTTTGTAGAGTTTGATTTGACTTTGTAATTGTTGCTCAAAATTAGAATTTTTATTGGAAACTTGGAATTTATGCAATACAATTAGGGCTAGCACTCTTAGCTAGTTTGTTAAATTGATATTACATCTATGGTTCAAAATTTGATAGTACCTGTGCTAAGTTTATTTGAAATTTTGTAATAATCTAATAATACAGTTGAAAGATATGTGGATTTTGGCACAAGAAGGTATCAAAAGTTGGTAGTTTAAAGTTGGATAGGATTTTGTATGATATCTAAAGATCTATTAGTTAGATCAAGGTGAAATTTGGCATGGTATTAGAAGACTTCAAGATCAGGCTACACACCAATTTTGAATTAAAGTTAATAGTTGAAGAAGAAAAAATCATTGCTAGAATATTTGCATCAACTTTCAAGTTCATAGTTAAATAACATCAGTGTGGTTTTTGGGCATTTTTTCACAATTTTTAAGTTAGATTATAGTGAATTCTTCTTAAGCACATAAAAGACTTATAGTGGTATTTATATGCAAATTTTTTCTCCAAATAGTATCATGATGTAAAACAGCTAATAGGTGAAAGGATGAAGAAAATATCATATTTTTAAAGATCTTATTTCAAATATATTGTAATAAATTATCTTAGAAAAATAGATAATAATCAAGGAATAAAAAAATTAAAAGTACTAATGCTACTTTTTTTGTAAAATAAGCTTCTACTCACTTTGTAGGAGCACAAATAGAGCAAAATAAGGTAGACTAGAAAAATAAATAATATAAGTGCTATTAGAAAGAATTTAATAGTAATTTGTAGCAAAAATTATCTTAGAAACCTAAGAGTTGATACCCAGAGAGGACTGGTTATTAACTAGGATCAAAATCAGACCCTAAGGCACAAAACCAAGATTCAACGATAATTTTGGGATTCTTTTGGAGATCAAAGAGTAGAATTTGAGAGTTGACTTGATGGAGCTTTTTTGAGCATTAATTTGGAGTGATTTGAGTATGTATTGACTTTGTAAGAGCTTTACAAAGTTGGAGTTTGTTTTAGGTGACTCTAAATTTGTGAAATAAAATAGGTGATACTTTTTGGAGAATTTTGTAAGTTTGGCAGTAGATCTAGAAGTGAAATTTTTTAGATTTGTGAATGCAATTGTGCTTGATGTGAACTACGAATTTTAATTTGATCGAACAGTTTGACTAAAAGGCATGAAGGTTTTTGTAGGTAATGGTCTCGAAATTAAGGATTTTGAGGACCAGTGAGGTTTTCTTAGATATCTATCAATTTCCTAATTAGATTGACATAATTTTTTTTATAAAGATAGTCAATTTGATTTCTAATAAGTATGTAAAGTTTGGAAGCATAGTAATAATTAGTTAGGAGTAATTGGCTCTAGAAAATTGGCATTAAGGTCAGAAAAGGAGGTCGGCCAACACCCAAGCATATTTTTGAGGTTATTGTTTATTTGATAATTTTGATTATTTTCAATCTGTTTTTTGTGCTTATTTTCAACTTAATTATTAAGAAGTGTGTAAATTTTGAATTAAAATCAATGGTTCATTTATTAGTTATTGAGGCCTAAATTTATTGTAGGAATTATTTAGAATTGATTAGAATTTGATTAGGATTTAGGATTTGATTTAGGATTTGATTTAATTAGAATTTAGTTAAAATTTATTTAAGATTTTATTAAAATTCAATTAGGATTTGATTAGGATTTATTTAGGATTTGATTAGAATTTGATTAGGATTTGATTAGATTTTGTCTAAGATTTTTTTAGGATTTGGTTAGAATTTTTTTAGGATTTGATTAAGATTTATGTAGGATTTATTTAGGATTTGATTAAGGTTTGATTACAGTTTGATTAGGATTTGTCTAAGATTCTATTAGAATTTGGTTAGGATTTGGTTATAATTTGTTTAAGATTATTTTAGTATTTGATTAGAATTTGACTAGGATTTATTTAGGATTTGTTTGGAGTTTGATTGGGACTTATTTAAGATTTGTCTAGGATTTGATTAGGATTTATTTAGGATTTGATTAGAATTTTATTAGTATTTTTTTGGAATTTGATTATAAATTGTCTATGATTTGATTAGAGTCATTTAGAATTTGAGTAAAGTTTGACTAAGATTTGACTAGGATTTGACTAAGGTTTAATTAGGTTTTGATTAAGATTTAATTAAAATTTAGATTTTAATGTTTTATTAATATTTCTATTTTAGTATATATATTTTTTGAATTTCTATGTTATTTCTTTATGATTTCTTAAAAGGATTTTTAAGAATTCTTTGTGTTTTTTATATAATTCCTTTGAAATTTTAATTAAATTTCATTGATGTTTGATTGTATTTGCTAATCTTAAATTATAATTAAATTAAGAATCTATTACAGTTGTTAGGACTTCTTGTAGCAATTTTTTTTTTATCTTCCACAGCTAGATGTTCGATGTATTTTCAAGCCAAATGCCATGTAATACAACAACAGATGATTAGATTAGATGCTATAGCTCACTAAAGCTTGATGATTAGGATTAATGCTTACAAAGAAAAATTAAAATTATCTAATTTTGAAAGTAATAAGGTAATTGGAGTTTATGTATGGTTGAAACTACTAAGAAGATTATTTTTGAGTACTTTGTATTAGATTTTTAGTACTTTTGAATAAAAATTGAAATTATATTTTTCTTATAAAGGTAAAATATGTTAAGATTTTTGGATACTTGTAAAACATAATTCCACTTTCTACAGTCAAATGCCAGATTCATTTTTAAATAGGATGATATATAACATAACATTGATAATTTCATCTACTCCAAAATTGGAGTTATCAATGAATAAGATTAGAACCAATTCTTAAACATTCTTCAAAATCTTCTCTATATCTTTAATGTGATCCTTCATAAATCTTTCACATCCATTAGCATCTTGTTTCTTTTACAGTCTTTAATGTTATCATCTTTAATGTTATTTCTTGATCTTATTTCTTTTATAGTAAAGATTTACTATTTTTTATCTAGTTTTGATAGTTATCATTGATAAGAAGTCTCTACCTTTTTTAATGCATTTGCAAGATTCTTTGTTAACTCCCATGTGCGTTCACTAATATCATATCTATACCAATGAATAAGATATTTCAACCTATTTCATTATCAATTTGAATCTAAGACTTCGTCTACCTCAATTTTTTATTATTATCCACTTCTATAAGAATAAATGGCATTTATTTTCTTCTTGGTATGTTCATTGTCTTATATGGTTCAAGAAGAGATATGTAGAATACAAGATGAATTTTTATTGACTCCAATAGGTATATTTGATAAACAACTAGATTGATTTATTTAAAAATAAAAAAAAAAGATCCAAGCTTATAATAGTCCAACTTGTCACATAAGCAAGTAGTCTTGATATTATGATAAAATAACTATACTCTATCATCCACATCGAATTGTGGTTGTTTTTTATAATAGACATCTATAATATTTTTTTTTGCATGATTATTAACTCTTAAAAAGTCAAAAGTATCAAGTCGTAGTTGATAATCATAATTAGTAAAAAAAAAGTATTTAATAAATAGAAAAATATACTATGTTATTATAGAAAAAAATTACTAATAAAAAAAGAATCCTCCAATCATCTTATTGGTAATTGATGATTAATCTCAAATATTTCTTCAAAACTTGATTAATATGCTCCATCTATCCATTAATTAGAAGATGAAAGGTTGAAATTAATTTTATATCTATCTATAAAATTTTCAAAAGAATTTTTTAAAATTTTAATATAAATTGAGTTCCCTTATTTGGTATAATATCTTTAGATAATCCATGATAGTGATAGATATTTTCAAGAAAAAGTTTAGTTATTTTTTTACTTGTAGTAGATTTTATACATGGTACAAAATATGCCATCTTGATAAAATGATCTACTATCACAAATATAACATCTTACAAACTTGAGATTAGAAGATCTATAATAAAATCCATAAAAATAGAAGACCATGGTTGTTTAGATATGGATAATAGTTGAAAAAGTCTATAAGGTCAATGACAAAGAATTTTTGACTTTGAACAAATGCCATATGATTAGACAAAGTCTTTCACTCCCTTCCATATATACAACCACTAAAAATCTATGGATTTAAGCTTCAAAGTCTTATTATATCCAAAATGTTTAGCCATTAGAAAGTCATGACATCCTTGAAGTTAATATAAACATGCTTCTTCTTTTAGAATATACAGGTGTCTTTTGAAATAGAGTAGGTTGTTATTGAACTTGAACTTAAAAGAATCATGAGACTAAAAAGAATGATTTGTAATATCATAAATAAGAAGATTAGAGGACATACTTGATTGAATTTATTTAACAAAAGTTGAATCAATGGTCAATATTGATTTTATTACTCAAAGATGAAAATGCTTCAACTTCAAGAGAATCATTCTTTATAAATTAAAAGATGCATTTTTTTTCTTTTGGTGTAAGGTAAGAATGTTTAAAAAAGGTGTTTGACAAACCTTATTGTTTTTTAAATCCATAAGTGATTTTGAAATCAAATCTTAATAAAGACATGCTCCAATAAACTTGGCAATAATTAAAAACCCAAGTTGACATAAAATATTCAAGCTTCTTATAGTTTATATAAATAGTGAATAGATTAGAAGCACCTTCTTGATAATAGCATCATTTTTGAAAAAAATCCACAATTATAAGAAGTTATTTATCATAAATCTTATAGTTGATTTCAGCTATTAAATTTTTTTTGAATGAAAATATACTCAATGAAGTTTATCATTTGTTTCTATTTGAGATAATATGGCCTTTAAAGCAATGTTTGATGCATCTTTTTCTATAAAGAATAGCTTAAAAAAGTTGATACAATATAAGATTGGTGCAAAAATAAAGGCTATCTTTAAAGCTTCAAATATTACTTATGCTTCTTGATTTTATTAAAGTTTACCTTTATAAGTCAATACATAAGTGGAGTTGTAATTTTGAGAGGAGTCTTTAATGAAGATCCAATAGTAGTTAGAAAATTTCAAAAAATATTGGATATCTTTTACCATTTTTGAAATCTTTCAATCCATAATAGTTTGAAATTTCTTAAAATCCATCATAAATCCATCATAAGTCCATCATAAGTCCATCGTTTGAAATGATGTATCATAAGAAGTCAACTAGAGAAATACAAAATACATATTTTTTTTTTATCTTAGCATAGAATCATATATCTTTTAATTTTTTATAACATACAATAAATATGAAGTTCATATTTTTTTATATTTTTAGAATAGATTAAGATGTCATTTAGATAACAAATAATAAAGTTATTTAAAAAATCTCAAAAGAAATCATTCATTAAATGTTGAAAAGTTGTCAATATATTTGTAAGTCTAAAAATCATAATGTTGTATTCAAAATGTTCATATCTAATTTGAAACATAGTCTTTCATTCATCTCCTTCTTTGATGAGTACTAAATTATATACCTCTTTTAGATTTTTTTATAGATCTTAACTTGATTCAACTAATTAAAAAATCTATATATCAAAAATAGTGAGTACCTGTTCTTGATGGTGATTTTATTGAGTCCTCAATAATCAATATACACCTATAATGATTAATCTTTTTTCTTCACAAATAAAATTAGAGCTCTTGTTGGAAATTTGGCATGGCATAAAAAATTCTTTTCTACATTCACTTCAATATACTCTTTGAGTTTAGTCGATTCATTTTATAATAAATAATAGATTGATTCAAATGGTAATTCAGCACTTTCTTGAAGGTCAATTGAATAGTCATAGGAATAATATTCTAGAAGATTATTTGCATTCTTCTTCTCAAATATATCTTTAAAATCTTAATATTAGCTTAAAATGCCACTTAAAGTCTTTCCACCATTAGAAATAAGTGCAACATAAATGACACAAGGTATTCCTTCTTTTGTACTATACAAGGAAGCTCTTCTACCTACAAATATAGATTTAGTTATATTAGACTTATGAATTACTATTTGATTAATTACACTCTTAGTTATACTTTAAGAAAAATCATGACTCTAAAAAATCTAATCTATTTTAGGATTATATATTTTTAATCATAATAGATCTAAAATAATTGGATTTGAAAGAGATCTAATGACATTAAATATTACAAAGCTACTATGACCATTAGTTATTACTTCTATAGGAAGGATTTCATGAGTAATACTTATTAAAGACAATAGACGACCAACTATGAATTCTATGTGAATAGGTTTAGTTTTCTTCACTAAAAATATGCTATGTTGTTTAGTAAATTCTTCATCTAAAAAACATTCTAAGGTTCTTTCATATAAAAAGATAGAAGCTTTGTGATGTTTAGATTATAAAATGATATTTATTATAAAATAATTAAAAATAAATCTAAGAAAAAATTAATACCTTCAATAGGTGTTGTACAAGATTCGAGTTGCATGGTTTCTATTATAATTGAACAAATTTGTCTTTTGCAATATTATCTTCTTGATAGTCATACATTTTATTTTTGTAGTTACGTCACTTTTTTGAATAATATTGAGCAGTGCATTTAGATTCTCCATAATATAAGTACAATCTTTTTTGACAACAATGAATCTTTTCTTGTTCAATATGAAGTTTGAAACGTATCATATTAGTTTGCATATCCTCTACTTTTGAATGTATGTGTTCAAAAAACGTTGATGTTGCCATTGAATTATAATAACATTGAAGCATATTTATATGTCTTTTAAATAAAAATTCAAAAAGTCAATTGTCATATTTTACAGTAAAGTCAATTGTTTGATTCAATGTTTAAAGATTAAATAAGTTGAGCATCAAGTATTTTATCTTATATTATAATTCATAGAAAAATTAACTAACAAATGTAGCATTATCTTACTTGATATTAATTATAAGTTGTTAAAATTGTAAAATATATAATGTTATTAATTAATTATCTTATCACAAAATATAGATCATATTGGTTGCAACACAAATTGCATCATGTTTTCTATACATGAATTAAACTCTATCAAAAAAAAACTCCAAAATATTTAATATTAGATCTTATTGTTCAAAAAAAGATAAAAACCATGATAATATTGAACTTAAAAGAAGTGTATTACTCAAACTAACTTGCTATCTTGGAGTTGGATAGCTTTAGAATTGAAGTTCAATCACAAGTTATACTTCATTGAAAAATCTTCAAAACTTAGATCATGTGCCATCAAACTTCTCGGATAGTACATCTTTGATATACTAATATTGAAAAGATGTTTGGATATAAGAAAAATGACATAATTTGGTGCAGATATTGAAGCCACTCCAATCATCTCTATATCTTTGTTCCATACCATTCTTGTTATTTTTTGTGGTGGTAAATTGAATAGATACATCACAAGCATTAACTTCATCAATTTTTCTTGTATTTATATCATTGCATTCTTTATTTTAAGAAGCTTTGCTATGATAACACTTAAGGAAGAAAAAATGTCTAATATTGCTTAAGCCAAATAGAAGAAAAGACTTAAAAATAAAGAAAGTATTAAAGATAATATTAATTTAAAAGAGGGTAATTGAAAACTTCTAATACACTTATGTCTTATCAAGACAAAGGAATAATCTATTCTTAATCAAGAAAAGATAAAACTTTAATATTACAAGTATATTCTTGTAATTTCTTATGATGTCAATTTTTTAAGAATAATAATTTAATGAAAGAAAATAATCAATTGAGACTTTTTTTTATAAAAGTATGATAAAATAGAAGTAAAAAAATATATTTATTAAAAAAAAAACTAGAATGACTAATGCCAAAAGATAAGAAAATTAAAGACTCTTGAATCTAGACTAAAGCAAGAAAGAAGTTGACAAGAATGAAAAAAGGTTCACTCATATCTCTATATACTATCTGCCTAAGAGCTACATGGTGACATTCTATAGGACCTCCAATATGTATTGACTTTACAAGCCATATGACTTAACTTGTAAGATAAGTTTTCTTTACATGTTTTACATAATTAGCTTGTTCTATAAGCTATCTATACATGTGATACGTGGCTAATTTATTGATAAAATTTCTAGACTAAATTTTAATTATAAATATGTATAAAATCAAAACCATATCTATAAAGCTTCTAAAAAGCTTTTTTAGAAGATATTATGAAATTATTTTACCTTTGTATAATTTTATCTACTTTTATTTAATTATAAAGATAATTACTAGACTAAGTATGTATGTCCATGATAGCTTCTCTCAAAATAAATTCTATCCCTCTTAATCTCCATTGATGTATCATAAGATTCGTTTTTATTATGCTCACTTATCACATAGGCCCAAATAGTAGTTGTATCAATTAGAGACTCTTGAAACTTGATTAGAAGCAAGAAAAGAATTGACAAAAATGAAGAAGGCTTCATTTTTATTTTTATATATACTATCTACTTAAGAACTATATGGTGACATTCTATAGGACCTCCAAAACGTATTGACTTTGCATGATCTATATCTTAACTTGCAAGGTAAGTTTTTTTTATATGGATGCCATATAATTAACTTATTTTGTAAGTTATCAACATATGTGATACGTGGTTAATTTTTTGACCTAATTTCAACCTATCAATCAACTACAAATACATATAAAATCAAAGATATTATGAAATTAATTTATTTTTATCTATTTTTACATATTTGTATTACCTAAGTATCAATTATAATAAATATATTTCCATGACATCCCTTCTTTTAGGAACGAGTTCTACAAGGAGTAGTGATCACATATTGAGGAAATTTAAGATGTGACTAATTGTATTTGCCATGTACTTTGATCTTTGTTTCCTTTGAAGGTAGTTGATATGTCTTTTGGCTATTGATAGTATTCCATTCTAGGACAAAAAGATCATATTATAATTTGATCATTCTTGAGACTTTTGTAACTTCTTTCAAATAAAATATTTATAATACCATAAAAAATCATTTTTATCTCCAATAAAATTACTAAACATTGAGACTTTCTTTTCAAGTCATGATATCAAACATGTTGTATCTTGCTATGTATTTGAAGAAGAACATGTCATTCTTGAAGGTCTTCATTCCTATTACTTTATCTTGAAGGTTGTGATAATTGAAATATTTTTTTTTATAAGTCAACAAATGATGGTTCTTGAATTGAATCTATTAGTTATTGATTTTCTATCTCTTTAATACTATAATTATATAAAAATTATAAATAAGGATAGAAAGTAGAATGCAATCTTTTTTAAATTAAGTTTCTTTTATAGCAAAGGTTTGTTATCTTTTACCTTAGTTTTAATAGATGTTGTTGATAAAAAGTTTTAATCTTCTTTTCTATATTTGTAAGATGTCTTTGTTGGCTTCTATATACATTTGTTAATATTGTATCTATCCCAATGAATAAGATTTTCCAACCTAAGTCAGTGCTGCCTTCAGTCTAATACCTCTTTCACCTCAAATTCTTGATTTTTACTTACTTCTATAAAAAATAGTGGTATTTATCTTTTTCTTGAAAAGTCATGAAGAGCTTGAAGAATATGTAATTAAGCTTCATCTTCTAGAATATATAAATGTCCCTTAAAATATAATAGATTGTTCTTGAATTCAAGCTTGGAAGTATTTTGAAACTTAGAAGGATTTTTTTTAATATCATAAATAAGAAATTTAAAAGACACATTTAACTAAACTTATTTAATAAAAGTTGAATCAATATTTAGTATTAATTTCATTGCTTAAAGATGGAAATTCTTTGGCTTCAAGAAAATTATATGTTCTTGAACAAAAACAACATTTTTTTCTTTTGATATAAGGTAAGATTGTCTAGAAAGAGTATTTGATAAATCTTATTTTTTTCTTTCTTGATAAGTAATCTTGAATTCAAATCTTAATAAAGATATATTATAGTGGTCTTGGCAACAATTCAAAATGCATGTTGACAAAAAATACTCAAGATTTTTGTAATTTGTACATACAATAGCTAAATTAGAAGTATTTTCTAAATAATGGCATATTTTTGAAATAAATCCACCATTGCAAGAAGTTTTTTTTATTATAGATCTTATATTTGACCTTGGCTAGTAAATTTTTTTTGGAATAAAAAGCTATTGGCTAAATTTTATCATTTATTCCAATTTGTAACAATACGGCATTTAAAGCAAAGTTTGATGCATATGTTTCCATAAAAAAATAGCTTAAAATAGTCAATACAGTATAAGATTAGTACAAACACAAAGATTGTCTTTAAATCTTAAAATGATATTTTTGCTTCTTGATTCTATTAAAATTTGTCTTTACAAGTTACACATATAAGTAGAATTGCAACTTAAGAGAAGTCCTTGATGAAAATTCAATAATAGTTAGCAAATCCTAAAAAGTACTAAACATTTTTTATTATTTTTGGAATCTTCCAACCCATAATAGTATAAACTTTCTTAAGATCCATCATAAGTCCATTATTCAAAATAATGTATCCTAAGAAATTGACTTAAATAATATAAAATATATACTTTTTTACCTTGACATAGAGTCTTGTATCTTTTAGTTTTTAAAACACACAACAAACATGAAGTTCATGTTTTTTTATATTCTTATAATATATTAAGATGTTGTTTAAATAATAAACAATAAAGTCATCCAAAAAATTTCAAAATACATCATTCATTAAATACTAAAAAGCTGTTGGTGCACTTGTAAGTCCAAAAGGCATGACATTATATTCAAAATGTCCATACTTGGTTTAAAACATAGTCTTCCATTCATCTCTTTTTTTGATATATATTAGATTATATGCCCTTCATATATCTATTTTTGTATAGATCTTAGCTTGATTCAATTGATCAAAAAGTCTAGATATCAAACGTAGTGGATATTTGTTCTTGATGGTGATCTTATTGAATCCTTAATAATTGATACGTATTTGCAATGATCCAAATTTTTTCTCTACAAATAAGTTACATTATTATGCATTTTAACTACGACATAGGATCCAAATTCAATAACATACAAACTTATAAAGAATAGAATATTGGTGCATGAAACTACTATCATAAACCAAAATCCAATAATCTACTTTATTTATTTTAGGCTTTAATCTAGTCTTCTTGTCTTTAGTAATAGTTATTCTAGACTTAATATTATTCCATCTTTGAATGATTATCTATACTTTTTTAGTGATACAAGTATATATTGGTCCTTTGGCTCTTTGTGATTTATGTCCTTGATATTAATTGTTGTTTTATTATATTACAAAACTTTAAAAAATTATAATTTTATTAAAATAGTAGAATTTTAATTAATTTTATATATATTCATAATAATTTATATATATATATATATATTAATTAATTCTATATTATTATATTTTCTATATAAAAATTGAATGTTATTCTTGTTAAAAAAAATCATGAGATTATTATTATTATCATTATTTTCTTAGATTAGTTGTAAGTTTTAAGATTTGGAAGTAGTAATAATCTATTTTTTTGTATATTTTTATTAAATATAACATTAAATACAAGCATATTTTACAATAATTTTTTTTAAGATCAACTTATAATTCTTATTGTTCTTCAAATAACATCTTAAATTTTCTTTAATTTTATTTATATATTTAGATTTTTATACCAAAAAAATAAATTAAAAAAATTATTTAATTTTTCTTTAATAATAATTATATTTAATATAATATCTTATTTTTAAAGATCCAAAAGAATCAAATTTAGATTCTATATTCATTTGGTGAACTTTGATTTTTGTATGTCTAAACGTAACAAATTGCATATTTTTATTGAATCCAACTTATTGATGTTGTGATTATAAGCCAAATGTTGGTATGCATTAATCTACCTCTTTACTTAAGTCTATCTAATTTCTAGCCTTACAATGTAGTACATTCTTATTAATGATGTATTATTAATATCTTGGATATATAGAATAGAAATTACTCTCTAAAATCTTATCTTAGAAAGTAAGTAAATAATCTTCCATGGCGTCATTCCACATCCTTAAATACAAAATAGACTTATTCAAAGTACATTTGGCTTAGAAAGATTATTCCTTTGAAGTAATTTTGTTCTTCTTAAAATATTTTGGTTAGTCGGTTCATTAGTCCGTCCGTCCGTCCGTTGGTTCGTCCGACAGTGTGTTGGGTGCATCGGCCTGCGTGGAAGAGGCGATGCGGGGTGAGAGAGAGAGAGAGCGAGGTATCTTCGTCAGTTAGGGCAACAGCGCGCAGAAAGGAAGGCTCTCCTTTCAGCTCTCCCTCGCTGCGTCCTGCTCGCCCCTCCCCTCGATAATAATAATACATCCCCCTTTCTGTCTCTGTTTCTCTCTCTCTTCTGCCCCACGCACCCCGTTCATCTGCATTATGGTATGTTCTCTGCCCGTATTCCTCTTTCGCATGCATTCTCCTCTGCCTTGTGTGCTCACCCACCTTGGACGGAGTGATTAACTGGCTCCTGTGCTTGTGCGTGCACAGGCTCCTAAGAAGAAGGAGGCGCCTGCTGCCGCCAAGCCGGCCAAGAGCGGCGGCGGCAAGCAAAAGAAGAAGGTATGGCATTGTGTCCACTGAGTTGCCGCAATTTGGTTGAAATTTTTGTTTTTTCGGGTCAGGGGTTTAGTTCATTTCGAGGCGCGAAGTGTGTGATCGTTGGAGGAACGGGTAGAGCCTTCGCTGAAAGCCGAGTGGGTTTGAGGATTTGTAGAAGTGGAGCAAGGGCAAGCAAAAGGAGAAGGTGAACAACATGGTGCTGTTCGACCAGGGCACGTACGACAAGCTGCTGTCTGAGGTTCCGAAGTTCAAGCTGGTGACCCCTTCCGTGTTGTCTGACCGTCTGCGGGTAAGCATTTGATGGAGTGGATGTGCAAGGGTGGATTGACGTGAATGTGTGGCGTGGGGTAGAGGAGGTTTTTGTGGGTGTTGCGCAAATGAGTCGGGGCAGCGGTTGTTGGTGTTGAATGGATCGAGGTGGATTTTGGAGGGCAATGAGGTGGAAGCCGAGACGCGGAGACATTGGCATGTTGAGGAATGATTAGTGAGGAGTGGGGTTATTATCGGGTGCGGGAAGCGGTGGAGCATGATGTGGAAGGGGATAGACGTGGTGGGTGTGGAGTTGTAGTGTGAGCGGCCGGGAAGGGTTGGTGGTAGGAGGGCAGGTAGGTTTGTTTGGAGGAGTGTGCAGGTTTAGAAGGCTGGAACCCCAACGATGCGGTGTGTGTGTGTGTGAGAGAGAGAGAGAGAGAGAGAGAGAGAGAGAGAGAGAGAGAGAGAGAGAATTACGTAAAAGTTTGGGGTTGGAAGGGGCGACGTTGAGAAGCGGGTGGTGTGGGTGCAGATTACTGGATCGTTGGCAAGGAAGGCGATCAAGGAGTTGATGGCGAAGGGCACCATCAGACTTGTTGCGGCTCATGCCAACCAGCAGATTTACACTAGAGCTACCAACACTTAGGTCCTCAACAACGAAGGACTTTAGGCATCTAGTTGATTTCAATTTGTGCATGTGATATCTCATAGCTTGCAAATGTTACATGGTCCAGTTTCTCATTCTCATTTCAGGCACTGAGTTTCGATGGTAATTTATTCATGGATAACGCTGATGATCGTGTCCTTTTCCATGTGTGTAGTTTTTTTATCGCTGATTCTATTGCATCGCTAGTCGCATGTCCTTAGTTGTTTTCTGATAGTAGCATACGGCATGAGTCTGAGGATGGATGGGTTCGTGGTTGAGACTGTAGTTAAACATTTCAAAGTTGTTTTCTAGGTGATGATTGAGGAACGACAATAGAGATGTTTATGGCTTTCTAGGGTTATAAACATATGGTTCAATAACCTCGTTCTGCAGAATAGTCGGGATTCAGCACAGGAAAGTTTGTCTTGTATTACAATGTGCCTTCCTAATTTACTGGATGAAAAGATTACACTTGAACAACTCATTGTTTATGAACAATCAACAGACAAAAAGTTAATATCAAGGATTGCATGAGGAGTAAACCTGGAGATGATACTTCTTCCATAACTCTTGCTGAAAGTGGCTCGCATGTGTTTGCCACACATCCTCAATGCAACCAGCATGCCCTCTACTAAGAGAAAGACAACCCTCTGGTTCATTCTTTGATGTGCAACTGTTTTGGCGCCCAGTGCAACACCTCCCTCTGCAAAAATTGCATGACACATACGGAGAGTGGTACAAGAAGTCTCCCTATTCAGATTCTCCATGTTTCCTTTGAACAAGATAACGGTGCACCAGGGTTCAGGTTTGCCTGCATGTGATTCATTTTCACTTGTAGTTCTGACAGTTAAAATATTATCAGCGGCTTAATTACAGTCACCACCTTAGGCATGGAAAACAACTGGTCTTCCAGTCCCCAATTCCTGAAACCTAATTAAGTGAAAACCAGCACTTCGCACAAGTGACAATCAAAGGCCTCTTGTAGAAATTCTGTAGAGGACATTAAAAATCTTTGCCACTCAAATCACATAACAAAAATCCAAGACATTTGCAGACAAGAATTCTTTTCATCCTCACATCCAAATATCTCCAATAAGGGGGGATTCAAACATGGCCTTTTAGGGTGATATTTCACTTGTGATGCAAGTTCAAGTTATCTTGTGATATTTTGAAATATCATTTGATACCTCACCAAATCACCCACTGCACAAAATGGGTGATTTAGAAATCAAAATATCAATATCAAAAGCTGGGTAAGTCAATTATCAAAAATTGTATTGCTTCCCTAATCTCTCTTCCCTCTTTGATTCCACATCAAGGGGGTAATAAAGTTTGAAGCAAGGTATAATATGAAGGGGTAATAAAGTTTGAATGGTGATATTTTAGATTTGATATTTTAAGTGATCCTAGAAATATCAAGTATTGAATCTCAGTTATTTGGTTTTGCAAAAGTGTCATGTTTGAAATCCCTAATTGTCCAATGGTTCAAAACTACATAGATGGTGCTGGCCACATTTAATGTACCAATGCATCAACAACTCTCTAATCACTCTAAACAAATAAATTGATACAAAGTCTAGCTTTATTGCTATGTCAATGGAAGAATAGACATTTATGATACTTTTTAACAATTCATTCTTGATTTATGTTTTTGGAGAATTTAATATTCAAATGGCAATATGTGTGAGATCAAAACTTTCAAAGTCTTTAATTGGTTGAAATCAAGAAGTTTCATTTGGTTGATTTTATACTTAGGAAAATCAACCAAAAGATTATAAGAAGAAAAGATGAGGTGAAATGAATTTTTTACCTATATGGTATAAATAGTATTGTTTTTCAAACTTTATAATAGGGCCTTTTGAAAAAGATATTTTTTTTAATTAAAATATGAAAACTATGTCAATTTTTAAAATTTTTGTATATATATATATATATATATATATATATTCATGTAAATACACAAATGTGATTGGATTCATTTCATAGATTCTTCTTACTTTTTACTCTCACCATAGGCTAAGGCTTTTAAAAGATAATTTCTCTTAATAAACAAGAGGTCTTTGTAGAGCTTTTATACAATAGTTTTTTAAAAAGGATGTTTAGGTTTTAAGATATCCTTAAGGTATTTTTTTTTTTTTTTTTTTTTTTTTTTTACCTAGAAGACTACTTTAAAAAGCCATGGTGTAGAAGCTCTCTCTCTCTCTCTCTCTCTCTCTCTCTCTCTCTCAAGAAAAGTCTCTTTTTTAATAAAGATTTTTTTATATTTTATATTTTTTGTAAAGCCTTAGCTTTTGAATATAACATAAGACAAAAAGATGTATAAGAAATATATCAATCAATTTATTTATTATGAGTCTAAATTTACCAATTTTATATCTTGATTACATAGATATAATAAATATAAAATATAATTTTATTTAAAATAAAGATTTTAAAAAATAATAATCTAATTTTTGGTTTTTCTAAAAAAAACTTCTTTGGATGGAATCTTTAGAATTTTTTAGGAACAATACTACTATGTAAGAAAAAAATGCATTCTACCTCATCTTTACTTCTTAAGATCTTTTAGCATGATTTTCTTAAGTACAAAGCCAATCCACCAAGGTTTCTTAATTTCAATCTATCAAATGATTTAGAAAGTTTTAGCCTCTCATTTTTATCTCTTAAAAATAAAGACATTCTTAAGTACTTCAAACATAAGCTTTTGTGTATAATAAAAAATATACTTGAAATTTATATTCTTACTTAAGTAACTATATATTACATTCATTTTCTAATTCTAAAATATTATGTCACATAACTTGTATATATATATATATATATATATATATATATTTTAAAGAAAAATTGCCAAAAAGAACACATAATTAAGATTTCAAGACAATAAGCTTTGGAAACTATTTCCAAAATATTAAGTTCTATCACAATGTAAATTTATAAGATACAAAGAAATAAAGTACCTCAATTTTTAAGGTTTTCATGCATTATTTGAAATCGTGATTTTAAACATGTAAATGTATAAATTACAATAAGATGTACTTATATCCACTCAAAAAAATCCATCAATCTTTTAAAAGTATAAACACATTAATTTGGTCTATTTATGCAAATAAATATATATAAAGAATAGACCTATATCTAAAGATTTTATAAGAATTTAAAAAAACTAAAATTCTTATAATAATTATATAAAATATCATATGAAATATGATTATATACATATCTGAAATAACATATTTATTATAGTATCTTTCTTATGAAGAAAATATATGGCTATTTTTGAAAAATAAATAAAATTACATATATTGCTTAATAATCCTAAATGCACTTTCTTGTAATATTGGAGCTCAAATTATATAAGCAAAAACTGTCATGCAATAAACACATTTGTATAAGTCAACATTATTAGTTACAAGATATACATCATTATTCAAAGGATGTTTGATTTATTAGATCCTAAGTTATATATATATATATATATATATAATCTATAAATATATTTTATTTATTTTTTGGTATTTCTATCTATGCATGCATCTATGAAAATATGTATAAATTAGAATTTAGAGCTAATGGTATTAAGTTTTATGAAATACAACTTGGAAATGCATTAGTTATTTATTTATACAAGAGATTTATCTAAAGATTAATTTATTTTAATTATTATCTAAAAATAAGGTATTTTATTTTATTTTATTTAATAAGATTAATATTTTTAAGAATTCTAAATCCAAGTAATTTTGAAATCTAAATTCTAAATCTTACATCGTAAATTCTAATAATCCTAAAATAAACTTTGAAAATATTCCAAATAATTTCTAAAGAAATCTTTTGAAAGTATTTAACAATATTAAAGAAAATTTTAGAAAACTTAATTTGTTATTAAGAAATTCTAAAAAATCTCTAAAAATCCTACATTATAAGCATCAATTTTAATGAGCTATATCTTCTGATTACTTTATTAAATATATTTTATTTTTTTATAATTTTAAACATGTTAATTTTAGATATATTCATAAAATTTAATAATAATTTATATTATTCATTAAATAATATTTTAATATTTTTTCCTTTAATAAAGTCTAAATCTCTAACTTGACACCAAAAAAAAACTCCAATAGCAATATCTTAGAACTTAGCCATTAAATTTTAATAAAAAATTTATTCTCCTTTAATTTTATATATTTTATTAACATATTTAAAATTTTATCTATTTAACGTTTTTATCTTTTGATATTAAGAAATAAGTTGGTAACCTTAATTTGTTCTTTTTTAGCATATATATATATATATATATATATATATATATATATATATATCTATATGTATAGACCAATAACTTATGATCTAATTGTCAAAATTATACCAAATTAAAAAAATTAAGTTTCTTGCTTGTATGCAAGTACATATATTATGATTTAATAATAGATTAATTCTTAAATTTCTAAAATTCTAGTTGGAAATCATATTAAACTTTATTACCTTTTTAATTGTAATATTACAAATTTTGTTTTTTCTTTCTTCACAAAAGAGCTCTACAACATCAAAATTCTAAAACTTTTACATTCTTATATAATTTTAAAAACTTATTTTTAACCTAAAGCTCTAAGCTTCAAAATAATCTTTCTTTGTTGTTGGTCTTTTGTTTTGTACTTTGGAGTATAAATTTTGACCTTGTATGACAAATGATCTTCTTTAATTATCAATTTAAATTATATTTTACTTATTGACTATATGCAATAACTTCTTTAGGTATTATTTGTGTGATTGCAAATCTTGTATAATTAATATTAATTTGGCTTTTATTATGCTTGTTATTTTTTTTATTATTTTATGAAAGAAAAAAATGAATTCTATTATAAAAGAGCTTAAGTAAAAAATAGGTGAAATATAATAAAATAGCAAAAATATTTAATATTATTGATATATATATATATTTTTTAAAAAAAGACTTCTATTTACTTTGTATGACTATAAATAAGGGAAAAAAAGTAGATAAAAAAAATACATAATATAAGCATCTTAAAGAAATAGTTAAAAATATTTTGTAATAATAATTAACTTAAAAAATTATAGATTGATACATGAAGACGATCAATTATGAACTAAGGTCAAAATCAAATTTTAAGGTACAAAATCATGTATCTATGGCAAAGTTAGGATTTTCTTGTTGATCAAAGGGAGGTTAGAGCCAAGACTTCAAAGATTTTGTTGAATAATTAATGATAAGTAATTTGGATTAATTTTAAATTATTGAGGGCTCTTCAAAGTCACAAATATTTTAAATAATTTTGGCTTTTGAAAAATTAAAGAAAGTTTATATATTTAAAAAAATTGTGAATATTATAGCAAATGGATAAGTGGAATTTTGTGAGATTGTGAATTTTCTTATCTAGAATATAATCTAAAAATTTAAAATCAATCAAGTAATGAAATTAAAGAATAGAATTTTTATTGGATTGAAGTATCTTATATTTGATTTTTAGGATTAATAATCTTAAATAATTTGCCAATTGGATTGAAGAATTATTTTGCATATAGATATCAAATTAAATTTGCAATAATTTTCTTGATTTTGAGATTAAATATCATGGACATACATATTTATCTAAATAAGAAGTCCTAGATAAAAAATAAATGTAAATAGTTTTGATATTATCTTATGGTATAGCTTCTTAGAAGCTTTACAAATGCATATTTGACTTTATACATGTTTTAAATTGATTGGTAGGTTAGGTACTTGGCTAACAAGTTAGCCATGTGTTACATATGTAAAATAGCTTGTGGTACAAGCTAATGATATGGCATATATATATGAAACTTATCTTATTAATTAAGATACATATCTTACAAATTTGACATGTATTGGAGGTTCTTTAAGATGTTATATAGCTCCTAGTTGAATAGTATATATAGAGCCAAGAGTAAAGCCTTCTTCACTATTATTAACATCTTTTTAGTCTTCAGTCTTGTTTCATAACTTTTTGTCAAGGACATGAACTAAAAGATGATACATAAACCAATGAAATTCGTATCAAAGAAAGAGTAAAAAAATAAAAATAAAGAAGTATGTACATTAAAAAGAAACTAGAATGGCTTATTGCTAAAAGACAAAGAAACTGGAGACTCTTAAAATTAGACTAGAAGTAAGAAAGAAATTGACAAGAGTGAATAAGGCTTCATTCTTATCGCTATATATACTATCTAACTAGAGACTATATGGCAATGTTCTATAGGACCTCCAATATGTATTGACTTTGTAGGACACATGCCTTGACTTACAAGGTAAGTTTTTTTTACATGTAGACCACATAGTTAGCTTTGTTTTTAAGCTAACAACATATGTAGTACATGGCCAACTTATTGACCACTTTTATAATCCAAAAAGTCAATTATAGACACCTATAAAGTCAAAGCAGTATCTATGAAGCTTTTAAGAAGCTTTTATAGAAGGTATTATAGAATTAACTTAATTTTATTTATTTCTACTTACTTCTATCTATTTATATAGGTAATTACTAGCTTATATGTATATTTTCATGATATTACCCCTCCTAGGGATGAGTTCCACAAGGAACAATCATCATATGTTGAGAAAATCTATGATGCGATGAATTGTATTTATCACATGCTCAGATCTTTGTTCTCTTTGAAGATGGTTGATAGGGCCTTTCAACCATCAATAGTGTCCTATATCAGGGTAGGAAGACAACCCTGTTATTTTATCATTATTGACGCCTTCATAACTTCCTTCAAATAAAATATTTAGAACATCATCAGGAGTTATTCTTACTTCTAATAAAATTACCAAACATCCGGAGTCTCTTCCAAGGTTGTGATACCAAACACATTGTATCTCGCCATCTATTCAAGGAAAAACATATCGTTCTTGAGGATCTTCATCTCGATTGCATTGTCTTGAAGATTGTGACAATTACAATGCCTTGTCTGATAGGTCAACAAATGAAGGTTCTTTAGTCAAATTTGCTAGTTGTTGGCTTTTCATCTCTTTAGCATCACAACTACAAAGAAGCTACAAACAAGGATTAAAAATAAAATATTATCTTACTTAGTTCTTGTTTCTTTTATACAAAAGGTTTTCATGTTGATTTTGATAGATGTCATCAATGATAAGCATCCACCGCCTTTACTGCATTTGTAAGTTTCTTTATTGGTATCCATGTATGTTCATTAATATCATATCTGTGCCAATGGATAAGATATTTTAATTTATTTTGGCTCAGCCTTGAATTTATGACTTCTTCCACTTCAAATTCTTGTTTGTAGTATCTACTTCTATAGGAGAAAGAAGATCTTGTCTTCTTCTTGGTATGTCCATTGTCTTGTATGATTGAAGAAGAGACATCTGAAATATTGGATGGATTTTCATTGACTCCGATATGTATAAATGATATGCAATTAGATTAATTTGTGCAGAAATAGGAAATGGTCCAAGCCTACAATAGTCCAACTTGTCACAAGGACAAGTGGTCTTGATATTGTGACAAAGTAACCATACCTTATTACATATATAGAATAGTCATTGTTCCTTGCGATAGACATCTACATTGAGCTTTTGTTGTTCTTGAGCTTCTTTTAACTGTGCATTTATTGTTGCATGTAGCTTTGACAAATGATTTACCAAATCTTCCACCATAGGATTATCAGCTTTTAAAAGTCAAAAGTATCAAGTCGTGGATGATAATCATAATTAGCAATGAAAGGTGTTTGTTTTGTAGAAGAATGTATTGTGTTATTATAAGCAAACTCTATCAATGGCAAAAGAATTATCCAATCATCTTATTGGTAGTTGATGGTACATCTTAAATATTTCTCCAAAACTTGATTAACATGCTCCATTTATTCATTAGTTTGAGAATGGAATGTGGAAGATAGTTTTATATCTACTTTTAGAATCTTGAAAAGAGTCTGCCAAAATCTTGATACAAATTGAATTCCCCTATTAGATATAATATCCTTGAATAATCCATAATAGCGATAGATGTTATCAAGAAAGAGTTTAGTTATTTCTTCATATGTGATAGATTTTGTATATGATACAAAATATGCAATCTTAGTAAAACGATCTACTATCATGAATATAAAGTCATATGAACTTGAGATTAAAAGATCCATAATAAAATCTATAGAAACAGAAGACCATGGTTGTTTTGGAATAGGTAATAGTTGAAGAAGTTTGTAAGGTTGATGACGAGGAGTTTTTGATCTTGAATAAATGTCGCATGACTTAATAAAGTCTTTCACACCCTTTCACATTTGTGGCCACCAAAAACCTTTGGATATAAGATCCAAAGTCTTTTTGTATTAAAAATATCTTGCTGCTGGAAAGTCGTGACGTGCTTGAAGAACATTTAATTGTGCTTCTCTTTTTGGAATATATAATCAACCTTCAAAATAGAGTAGGTTGTTTTTAAACTCAAACTTAGAAGTATCTTGGGACTTAGAATAAGGATTCTTGATATTATGAATAAGAGGATCAAAAGACATACTTGATTGGATTTGTTTCACAAGGGTCGAATCAACAATCAATATTGATTTCATTACTCAAAGATAAAAATACTCTGGCTTCAAGAAAATCATTCTTTGTTGATCAAAAGATGCATCTCTTTCTTTTGATACGAGATACAAATGTCTAGAAAGGGCTTCTGACTAAACTTGTTTTTTTTTTTGGATCAATATGTGATCTTAAAATCAAAACTTGATAAAGACATGCTGCAATGCGCTTGGTGACGATTTAAAATATGTACTGACATGAAATATTTGAGATTCTTATGATTTATATATACGGTGAATGGATTAGAAGCGCTTTTTAGATGATGATACCATTCTTAAAATGAATCCACGATTGCAAGAAGTTCTTTATCATGGATTTCATAGTTAATCTCGGCTATTGAAAAAAAAAATTGAATGAAAAGCTACTAGGTGAAGTTTATCATTTGTTCCCATTTGTAATAATATGACACCCAAAGCAAAGTTTGATGTATTTTTTTCCATAAAAAATGCCTTAAAAAAGTTGAAGCGATATAAGATTGGTGCTAAAATAAAGGTTGACTTCAAAGTTTCAAAAGATACTTTAGTTTCTTTATTTCATTTAAGTTTGTCTTTGCAAGTCAAACATATAAGTGGAGTTGTAATTCAAGAGAAGTCTTTGATGAAGATGCAATAATAGTTGGCAAAGCCCAAAAAGCATTGGAAAACTTTTATAATTTTTAGAATCTTCCAATTCAAAATTGTTTGAACTTTCTTAGGATCCATCATAAGTCCATCATTTAAAATGATGTATCCTAAGAAGTTGATTTGAATAATGTGGAATATACACTTTTCTATCTTGGCATAGAATCTCGTATCTTTTAATTTTTGTAACACACAACAAACATAAAGTTCATGTTCATCTGTGTTTTTAAAATAAATCAAGATGTTGTCCACATGACAAATAATAAAATCATCTAAAAAATCTTAAAAGACATCATTTATTAGATGTTAAAAAGTTGCAGGTGTATTTCTAAGTCCAAAAGGCATGACATTGTATTCAAAATATCCATACTTAGTTCAAAATGTAGTCTTCTTTTCATCTCCTTCTTTAATATGTACTAGATTGTATGCTCTCCATAGATCTATTTTTGTATAGATCTTAGCTTAATTCAATTGATTGAGAAGTCTGAATATCGAAGGTAGAGGAAACCTATTCTTGATGATGATCTTATTGAATCCTTAATAATCAATACACATCTGCAATGATCTATCTTTCTTCTTCACAAATAAGATTGGAGCTCCTGTTGGCGATTTGGAATGGCATATGAAGTTTTTGGCCTAATTCTCTTCAAAATATTCCTTGAATTCAATCAATTCATTTTGTGATAAACTATAGATTGGTCCAAATGGCAGTTGCTCCTTCTTGAAGATCAATTAAGCAGTCATAGGGGTGATGTTCTGGAAGAGTATCTACATTCTTCTTCTCAAATACATTTAGAAATTTTTGATATTGGTTGAGAATGCCTCTTGAAGTCTTTGCATCATTAGAAACATTTGTGGCATAAATGATAAGAAGTGATTCTTCTTTTGTAACATGCAAAAAAGCTATTGCACCTACAAACATAGGTTTAATTGTACTAGACTTATGACTTTCTATTGGATTAATTTCACTCTTAATTATACTTTTAGAGAAGTCAAAGATACGAGAAATCTAATCTATACAAAGATTGTACTTTTTTAACTATGATAAATCTAAAATGAATGGATTAGAAGAAGATCTAATTATATTAAAGATTATGCAACTACTATGACCATTTATTGCTACATCTATAGGAAGTATTTCATGAGTAACATCTCCAAAAGACAATAGATGATCATCTAAGACTTCTACATGAACATGTTTGATTTTTTGTATTAACGATATTTTATGACTTTTAACAAATTTTATGTCTAAGTAACAAGCTGAGGCTTTTGAATCTATCAAGGTGGAGGCTTTATAATTATTAGATCCTAAACATACATCTATTATAAAAAAAAGAGAGGGTTTTGAAAAGAGGATAGGACCTTCATTAGAAATTATATAAGATTTTAGCCGCACGGTCTCTATTGTAGCTAAACAAATTTATTTTCTGACACATTGTCTTCTCTGACAGATGTACTCATCATTTTGTGATTTTGTTGCTTCTTTGGATAATATTGAGCAATATATTTAGCTTTTCTAGAATATAAGTATAATCCTTCTCAACGGCAATTAGTCTTTTCTTGTTCGGTAAGAGGTTTAAAACATACCACATCAATTTGCATATCTTCTACTTTTGAATGTATGTGTTAAAGAGATGTTGGTGTTGCCACCAAATTGTAGTAACGTTGAGGCCCATTTGTATGAATCTCAGATCAAAATTTAAAAATTTGATTGTTAAATTTCACAACAAAGTCAATTATTTGACTCAATCTTTGAGGGTTAGGTAATTTAAGCATAAATTTCTTTACTTTGTATTATAATCTATAGAGAAATTGGCTAATAAGTGCAACATCATCCCACTTGATATCAATTATAAGTTGTCAAAATTGTGAAGTATATAATGTTACAGATCGATTGCTTTGCTGCAAAATACAAATCTTGTTGGTTGCAATAAGAGTTGCATCATGTTCTCCATACATGGACTGAAATTCTCCCAAAAATGCCTCCAGATTATCTTATATTAGATCTCATCATTCAAAAAAAGATAAAAACCATGATAGTGATGAACCTGAAAGAAGTATATCAATGAATCTAACTTGTGATCTTAGAGTTGGATAGCTTTGAGGTTGAAGTTCAATCACAAATTTTACTTTATTGATAAATTCTCAAAATTTGGATCTTGTACCATCAAACTTCTCAAGCAAAGCAACTCTTGATTTTCTAATACTTGAAGGATGTTCTACCATAAGTGGAGGAACATGTTTTGGTGCAGATGTTGAAGCTGCTCTAATCATCTCTATATCCTCACTTTCTGCCATTCTTATTGATCCTTGTGGTAGTAAGCTAAGTTGATGCATCATAAGTATCAACTCTCTCAATTTTTCTTGCATTTAAGCCATTGCATTCTTCATTTCAACAAGTTCTACCATAATAACACTCAAAAAAATATCTAATACGACTGAAGACAAATAAAAGAAAGAACTTGAGGATAAAGGAAATATTAAGAACAATATCAGTTTTAAAGAAGGTAATCTGCTACTTCTAATATGCTTATATTTCATCATGAAAAAAGGGTAATCGACTCTTAATCAAGACAAAATAAATCTTTGATATTGTAAGTATATTCTTGTCAATTTGTCAAGGACATGAACTAAAAAATGATGCATAAATCAATGAAATTCGTGTCAAAGAAAGAATATCAAAATAGAAATAAAGAAGTATATATATTAAAAAGAAACTAGAATGGCTTATTGCCAAAAGACAAGGAAACTTGAGACTCTTGAAACTAGACTAGAAGTAAGAAAAGAGTCAACAAGAGTGAAGAGGGCTTTATTCTTGTCTCTATATATACTATCTAACTAGGGACTACATGGTAATGTTCTATAGGACTTCCAATATGTGTTGATTTTGTAAGACACATGTCTTGACTTACAAGGCAAGTTTTTCTATATGTGGGCTACATAGTTAGCTTGATCTTCAAGCTAAGAATATGTGTGACACATGGCCAACTTGTTGATCAATTTTCTAACCTACCAATCAACTACAAATACATGTAAAGTTAAGCAATGTCTACAAAGCTTCTAGAAAGCTTTTTTAAAAGGTCTTATAAAATTAATCTACTTTTATCTACATTTATCTATTTCTATATAATCATATAAGTATTTACTAGAATATCTATGTATGTGACATTATCCTTCTTTCTAAAGATGAGTTCTTCAAGGAGAAATCTTTATATGTTGAAAAGGTCCAAGATACAACAAATTATATTTGTTACATATTTCGATATTTTCTCTCTTCAAAGATGGTTGATAGGCCCTCTTAGCCATCAATAATATCACATATGAGGGTGAAAAGATCACCCTATTATTTGGTTGTTGTTGAGGCCTTCATAACTTCTTTCAAATAAAACATTTGGAACATTGTCAAGAATTGTTCCTACCTCTAATAAATCACGAAACATTGGGAGTCTCTTGTAAAGTCCTGATACCAAAAATATTGTCATATTATGTATTGTCTGGCTTAGAAATGCATCAGGCACCTAACTATAGAAGATGAGGTTGTGTTTCACAAACATCCAAGAAATCTTAATAGGTTTCATCTATACGAGAAGAATATAATCTAAATACCAATTCAAAATTACTAAAGAACACTCTTTTTAGTAGCCTCATTTACACACAAACCTCAATTATCTTGTTACTTTTATATTTAAGCAATTTAGATTTTTTTTATATGCCCCAATTGTAATCAATGAGCTTTGACAAGCTGTAGCTTCTAATTTGACCATCCACTTGATGTGAAATTTTGTATGAAATTGTCATTGTAAGTCTTCTATATACTCAAGAATTTTCAGCCCAATCCAACTTATAGCTTGTGAAAAAACCTCCAAAAATTGCACTAATAGCACTTGACTGCCAACTTGAATGGTGAAGCAAAACTTCCAGCAATGATTTCTCCTTCTTTAACTATTAACTATGACTCAAAATTGGTTTGCACCTTGATCTTCAAGTCTTTCAATATCATGCCAAATTTCACCTTGATCCAATTAGTAGATCTCCAAATATCATAGAAATCCTATCCAAGTGTAAACTACCAACTTTTGATATGTACTTGTATCAAAATCTATATATCTCTTAATTGCACCATTGGATTGCCACAAAGTTTTACATATACTTAGAACACCTAACTATCCAAGTATTTTCAAAATTTTAACTATAGATATAATGCCAATTTTATAAACTAGCCAAGCGTGCTAGCCCTAATTTCATTGTATAAATTCCAAATTGCCAATACAAACCTTGACTTCCAACAACAATTTCTAATTCTCCTCAAATCCTACCAAAACTAGCCTTACATCTTTGAAACAAGTTCTAACCTAGCTCTCAAATCCTAACCTTTTATCTTTGAATAAAATCCTATTTTTTCCTAAACAGTCATTTTAGTAGCTAAAGGTCTGATTTCGACCTTGTTTCACAAATAGTCGACCCCCGATATCAATTTAATCTATCCTAAGGATTTTTTAGTCCAATCCTATCTTTAACTTAATCTTAGTATCAACTATTCTAATTATTTGTCTCTTTTAATCTGATTTTATCAACTTGTGGCATTTTTAAAGCAATAAAAGAGTTTCTATATCATAAACGGTAAAATTACTTATTAAATTTTATCTATTTGCTATTAAGATAAGAAAATAGGTCAAGAGGCTTTCATAAAAGTCTTATTAAAATATGTTGAATTCTTATTGAACTAATATAATAAAATATTAATTAAAAAATTATTTTTAGTCATATTTTCAATATGTAAACATGTGACAATATGACAATGTTGTATCTTGGCATTGATATGAGAAAGGACATGTTATTTTTGAAGGTCTTTATTTTGATTTCATCATCTTGAAGGTGGTAACAATCGCAATGTCTCATCTAATAAGTCTGCAAAGAAAAGTTCTTGAGTTAAATCTGTTGATTGTTGGTTCTCCATCTCTTTAGCATCACAAATATATAGAAGCTACAAAGAAAGATAAAAGATAGAATGTTATCTTCTTTTGATCTTGTTTCTTTTATAGTAAATATTTTCTATTCTTTATCTTAGTTTTAATGGATGTTATTAATGAAAGGTTTCAATTATCTTTGCTATATTTACAAGATTCTTTGATGGCTTCCATTTGCATTCACTAATATCATATCCTGTCATGGACATACTCATATAAGCCAGTAATTACATATACAAATAGGTGGAAGTAGGTAAAAGTAGATAAAAGTAAGTTAATTCTATAGTATTTAATATGGAAGCATCCTAAAAGCTTCATAGACACTGCTTTGACTTCATAGGTGTCTTTAATTGACTTTTTGGATTAAAAACGTAGTCAACAAGTTGGGCATGTGCCACACATGTTGTTAGCTTGAAGATCAAGTTAACTATGTGGCCCACATGTAGAAAAACTTGTCTTGTAAGTCAAGGCATGTGTCCTACAAAGTCAACACAAATTGGAGGTACTATAGAACATCGCGACATAGTTCGTAGTTGGATAGTATATATAGAGACAAGAGTGAAGCCTTCTTCACTCTTGTCAACTCCTTTCTTGTTTCTAGTCTAGTTTCAAGGGTTTTTAATTTTCTTGTCTTTTGGCAATAGCCATTCTAGTTTTTCTTTCAATATACATACTTGTTTATTTATATTTTGTTACTTTTTTTCAAGTGAAGGCTCACTTGTTTGAATTTCTTTTTATCGAGTTCTTGTCCTTGATAGATTGATAAGAATACACCTACAATATTAGACCTTTGTCTAATCTTGATTAAGAGAGGGTTACCCCTTTTTCTTGATAAGATATAAGCATATTAGAAGTTGCAGATTACCTTCTTCTAAACTGATATTGTCCTTAATATTTTCTTTGTTCTCAAGTCCTCTCTTCTATTTGTCTTCAGCGATATTAGACATCTTTTTTTTTTTAAGTGTTATCATGGCAGAACTTGTTGAAATGAAGAGTACAATGGCACAAATGCAAGAGCAATTGAGAGAGTTAATACTTGCGATGCATCAACTCAATTTACCACCACAAGAAGCAATAAGATTGGCAGGAAGTGAAGATATAGAAATAGTTAGAGCTGCTTCAACATGTGTACTAAATCATGTCCTTTCTCCTATGGTAGAACGCCCTTCCAGTGTTGGAGAACCAAGAATTACCCTACCCGAGAAGTTTGATGGCACTAGATCCAAGTTTCGAGGATTAATCTATCAAGTGCAACTTATGATTGAACTTCAACCCAAAGCTATCCAACTCTAGGATTGCAAGTTAGATTCATTGGTACGCTTCTTTCAGGTTCAGCACTATCATGGTTTTTATCTTTTTTTGAATGACGAGATCCAATATTAGATAATTAAGAGGCTTTTTTGGCAGAGTTTTGATCCATGTATGGAGAACATGATACAATTCGTGTTGCAACCAATAAGATCCATATTTTATGGCAAGGCAATTGATCAGTAATGTTGTATGCTTCAAAATTTCGATAACTTGCAACAAATATCAAGTAGGATGATGTTGCACTTATTATTCAATTTTTCTATGAATTATAATATGAGGTAAAAAAATTAATGCTCAACTTACCTGATCTTCAAACATTGAGTCAAGCAATTGACTTTGCTGTGAAGTGCAACAATCGCCTTTTTGAATTCCGATCTGAGAACTGACCTCAACGTTACTATAATTCAATGGCAACACCAACACCTCTTCAACACATACATTTGGAAGTAAAGGATATGCAAATTAATGCAGTACGTTTCAAACCTCTTAATGAGCAAAAAAAGACTCGTCGTCGTCAAGAAGGATTATGTTTATATTGTGGAGAACCAAAGCACACTACTCAACATTATCCAAAGAAATGACGTAATCACAAAATGAGGAGTATGGCTGTGAAAGAAGCTAATATGTTAGAAAACAAGTTTGTCCAGCTACAATAGGGACTGTGCAGCTGGAATCTTGCACAACATCTAGTAAAGGTCATATTCTCTCCTGAGAGCCTTCTCCTTGTTTTACATTAAATGTTATTTTAGGACCTAAATATTACAAAGCCTCTATCTTGTTAAATTCAGGAGCCTCGGCGTGTTTCTTAAATGAAGAATTTACTAAAAGACATAGCATATCTTTAGTAAAGAAAACTAAACTTGTTCATGTAGAAGTCATAGATAGTCGTCCATTATCTTCTGGGGATATTATTCACAAAATCCTTCCTATAGAAGTAATAATCAATGGTCATAATAGCTTTATAGTATTTAATATCATTAGATCTTTCTCTAATCTAGTCATTTTAGGTTTATCGTGATTAGAAAAATACAACCCTCAAATAGATTGGATTTCTCGAACTCTTACTTTCTCTAAAAGTATAACTAACAGTGTAGTTAATCAAGTAGAGAGTCATAAGTCCAGTTCAATTAAACTCGTATTTATAGGTGCAAAAGCTTTCTTGCATGCTGCTATGAAAGAATCACCACATATTATTTATGCCACATTTGTTCTTACTGGTGAAAAGACTTCAAGTAGCATTCCAAGCCAATATCAAGAATTTCAAGATATATTCGAAAAAAAAAATGTAGATACACTTCCGGAACATCGCTCCTATGATTGCTCAATTGACCTTCAAGAAGGAGCACAACGGCCATTTGGACCAATCTATAGTTTATCACAACATGAATTGACTAAACTCAAGGAGTATATTGAAGAAAATCTAGCCAAGAATTTCATATGTCATTCTAAATCTTTGGCTGGAGCTCCAATTCTATTTGTGAAGAAAAAAGATGGATCATTGCAGCTGTGTGTTGATTATCGAGGACTCAACAAGATTACCACCAAGAACAGGTATCCACTACCTTTAATATCTAGACTTCTTGATCAGCTTAATCAAGCTAAGATCTATACAAAAATAGATCTTCGGGGAGCATACAATCTAGTATGCATCAAAGAAGGAGATGAATGGAAGACTGTGTTTCGAACAAGGTATGGACATTTTGAATACAACGTCATGCCTTTTGGACTTACAAATACACCAGCAGCTTTTCAACATCTAATGAATGATGTTTTTCGAGAGTTTTTGGACGATTTTGTGGTCTGTCATCTAGACGACATCTTGATCTATTCTAAGAATCCAGAAGAACATGAACTTCATGATCGTTGTGTGTTACAAAAATTAAGAAATGTAGGACTCTATGCCAAGATAGAAAGGTGTATATTCCATACTACTCAAGTCGATTTCTTAGGTTACATCATTTCAAATGATGGACTTATGATGGATCCTAAGAAAGTTCAAACTATTATAGATTAAAAGATCCCAAAAATGGTAAGAGATGTTCAATATTTTTTGGGATTTACCAACTACTATCGAATCTTCATGAAAGACTTCTCTCGAGTTGCAGCTCTACTTACATGTTTGACTTGTAAAGACAAACTCCAATGGAATCAAGAAGCGGAAGTTGCTTTTGAATCTTTAAAGACAATGTTTGTTTGTGTACCAATCTTGTATCGTGTTGATTTTTTCAAAGCATTCTTTATGGAAACAAATGCATTAGACTTTGCTCTCGGTGTGATTTTATCAAAAATGGAAACAGATGATAAATTTCATCCAATAGCCTTTCATTCAAGAAATTTCTTAGCAACAGAAACCAATTATGAGATCCAGAACAAAGAACTTCTTGCAATTGTGGATTCTTTTCAAGAATGGCATCATTATCTAAAAGGCGCTTCTAGTCCAGTCATCGTATATATGGATCACAAAAACCTCGAATATTTTATGTCAACACGAGTATTAAATCGTCGTCAAGCTCGTTGGAGCATGTCTTTATCAAGATTCGAGTTCATCATCACTTATCGGCCAGGAAAACAAGAAGGTTTGTCCGATGCCTTGTCTAAACATTCTTATCTTGCACCAAAAGAAGGAGATGCAGCTTTTGAGCAACAAAGAACGGTTCTCTTGAAGCCGGAGCAATTTCATCTTCGAGCAATAAAATCAACATTGACTGTTGATTTAACTTTTCTTAAGTAAGTCTAGTAAAGTATGTCTTCAGACCCTCTTATTTATGATATCAAGAATAATTCTTTTAAATCTCATGATCCCTCTAAATTTGAATTCAAGAACAACCTACTCTATTTAGAAGGATGCCTATATGTTCCAGAAGGAGAAGCACGTTTACGTATTCTTCAAGCTCGTCACGACTTTCCAGCAACATGACATTTTAGATATAATAAGACTTTGGAGTTAATATCTAGGAATTTTTGGTGGCCTCAAATGTGGAAGGCAGTCAAAGATTTTGTACAATCATGTGATGTTTGCTCAAGATCAAAAACTCCTCGTCATCGATCTTTTGGACTTCTTTAGCCATTATCCATTCCAGAACAACCATGGTCTTCTGTTTCTATGGACTTCATCACAGATCTTCCAATCTCAAGTTCTTACGACTCTATATTCGTGATAGTAGATCGTTTTACCAAGATAGCACATTTTGTATCATGTACAAAATCTATCACATGTAAAGAAACAGTTAAGTTCTTTCTTGACAATATCTATCGCTATCATGGATTACCTAAGGATATTATATGAGATAGGAGAACTCAATTTGTATCAAGATTTTGGCAGACTCTTTTCAAGATTCTTAAAGTGGAAATAAAACTATCTTTGGCATTCCATCCTCAAACTAATGGACAAACACAGCGTATTAATGAAGTTTTGGAGCAATATTTAAGATGTACCATTAATTACCAACAAGATGATTGGACAACTCTTTTATCATTGGCAGAGTTTGTTTACAATAACACGGTACATTCTTCTACAAAACAAACACCTTTCTTTGCTAATTATGACTTGATAGTTTTGACTTGATACTTTTGACTTTTCAAAAGTTGATAATCCTGCTGCGAAAGATTTGGCAATTCATTTATTAGAGCTACATGCAACGATGAAGGCGCAATTAAAAGAGGCTCAAGAACAACAAAAGATCAATGCGGATGTCTATCGAAAGGAACAACCACCATTCCTCTTGGGTGATAAGGTATGGCTACTTCGTTGCAATATCAAGACCACTCGTCTTTGTGAAAAATTGGACTATCAAAGACTTTGACCATTTTCTATTTTTACACAAATCAATTCAGCTGCATATTGTTTATATCTACCGGAGTCAATGAAAATCCATCCAGTATTCTACGTGTCTCTTCTTGAATCATATAAGACAATGGACATACCAAGAAGATGACAAGCTCCACCTCCTCCTATAGAAGTGAACAATAATGAAGAGTTTGAAGTAGAAGAAGTCTTAGATTCAAGGAGACGTCGAAATAAATTGGAATATCTTGTCTATTGGCACGGATATGATATTAGTGAATGTAAATGGGCACCAATAAAGAATCTTGTAAATGTAGCAAAGGCGGCGGAGGCTTTTCATCGACGACATCCATCAAAATCAAGATGAAAATCTTCTTTATAAAAGAAACAACATCTAGGCAAGATAACATTCTACTTTCAATCCTTGTTCATAGCTTCTTTGCAGTAGTGACGCTCAGAAGATGGAGAACCAACAACCAACGGATTCGACTCAAGAGCCTTCATTTGCTGACCTGTTGGACGAGACATTACGATTGTCATAACCTTCAAGATAATGCAATCGAGTTGAAGATCTTCAAGAATGACATGTTCTTCCTTGAATAGATGGCAAGATACAACGCGTTTAATATCACGATTTGGGAAGGGACTCCCGATGTTTGGTGATTTTGCTAGAAGTAAGAACAACTCCTGATGGTATTCCAAATGTTTTATTCGAAGGAAGTTATGAGGGCTTCAATAATGATCAAATAACTGGGTGGTCTTCCCCCCCTAGTATAGAATACTGCAGATGGTTGAGAGGCCCTATCAATCATCTTTGAAGAGAAGAAAGATTAGAGTATGTAGCGAATACAATTCGTCGCATCATAGATTTCTTCAACATATGATGACTGCTCCTTATGGAACTCGTCCCTAGAAAGTAGGGTAATGTCACGTACATACTCATATAAGCTAGTAATTACATATACAAATAAGTGGAAGTAAGTAAAATTAGGTAAAAGTAAGTTAATTCTATAGTATTTAATATGGAAGCTTCCTAAAAGCTTCATAGACACTGCTTTGACTTCATAGGTGTCTTTAATTGACTTTTTGGATTAGAAACGTGGTCAACAAGTTGGCCATGTACCACACATATTGTTAACTTGAAGATCAAGTTAATTATGTGGCCCACACGTAGAAAAACTTGCCTTGTAAGTCAAGGCATGTGTCCTACAAAGTCAACACATATTGGAGGTATTGTAGAACATCGCCACGTAGTTCTTAGTTGGATAGTATATATAGAGACAAGAGTGAAGCCTTCTTCACTCTTGTCAACTCCTTTCTTGCTTCTAGTCTAGTTTCAAGGGTCTCTAGTTTTCTTGACTTTTGGCAATAGCCATTCCAGTTTCTCTTTCAATATACATACTTGTTTATTTATGTTTTGTTACCTTTCTTCGAGTGAAGGCTCACTTATCTGAATTTCTTTTTATCAAGTTCTTGTCCTTGACATATCCATGTCAATGAACAAGTTATTCCAACCTATTTTGGTGTCGCCTTTAGTCTAAGACTTCTTCCATCTCAAATTCTTAATTATTATCCAGTTAAAAAAAGATTTAATAAAAATTCTAGAAAGAAAAACTATTTATGTCATACAAGAAAAAAATGCATTCTACCTTAAATTCTCTATTTAGAGCTTTTAAGATAATATTTTAAATATAAAATGAATCAAATAAGATTTTTTTAATATCAATCAATTAAAGAATTTAAAATTTAATGCCTCTCACTTCATCTCTTAAGTATTAAGATTCCTTTATTGTTACTATAGAGCAAAAAAGATATGATTGGTTCAAAAAAAATCCTAAATTAGGACTTTATTATAATATTTCATCTATTAATAGTATAATTCTAGAATTTATTTAGCTTACTATTTCAAGATAACAATATTGTATAACATATCTACCTTAAGAATGTACCAAGCTCTTAGCTATAGAAGATAAAATAGAAATTGCAATAAATCTCAATTGAATATTGACAATCTAAATAAAAAAATTAATGAAATTTTAAAAAAGACTTAAAGAAACCATAAGATAATTGTAAAGAAATCTTAAAGAATTTAAAAAAAAATCAATTTTTTTCAAAGAAATACTAAAAAAACTATTTAACCATCTTACTTAACCAATACAAATTTTTACCAATTTCCAATACAATTTAAAAAATTGTATTGGAAATTATTTCCAAAATTGTCTATAAAATAAGAGACCAATTTTGTTTTTATACTTTTTATATCTAATAGAATTGGGATATGAGCTAATATATTTAAAATTGTAATAAAAAAATATTCAATCCATTTTATGGCTTCTTCTTTCTATATTCTATATCCAATTATCAAGGCTTATTTATTTATTTATTTATTTTTAAAAATCAAGCAAGAAACCTTATTTAGGCTTTTAAATCATGGCCTTTTAAATTGACTTCTAGGTATAAAGACCTCTAGAGATACCAATATTTAACTTAATAATGTGTTTTTTTTGCATGATAATTTATCCAATAAACCATATTAGAACCAAATAGCAATAAGCTATGAGGAATTATGCATGACCATAGTGAATAAAGAATAAAAAATAATAATAATATAATTTGTAGAAATTATTGAGTAAAACTAGCATCTTTCCATAAGAAGGGACATTTTAATTTTAATTTAACTTTAATTTTCTTAAAGTAATAAAAAATCATCAAGAATAGGTTGCTTTCTAAGAAGATTTTTGAATCATTATTTTAGAGATATTTAGAAATCATTAATTGATAATAATTATATAATTTTTTATTTTAATGTATATTGTAATTATAATTGACTAATATGTTTACAAACATAATCATACTATGAAATTTAGAATAATAAGATGAGAATTTTAAAAAATATAAAATAAAAAGTTTGTTGTCAAATAGTCATGAAGTTGAAAATTTTGTTCAATTCAGAAACTAGCTATTCTTATGATTATTATTATTATTTGTATAGTGTGTTACAAACTTATGTTTATTTATTTTTTTTATTTAATAATAAACAGTAAAAGGTGTTTAAAATATAGTTGTATTTATGTTTTTGATGCATTATGTATGTACAAGAAAAGAAAACATTATTGTAATTGAAGATGTTTTTCCAGAACAAAAAAGTACATAAAATAACATTTAGAAATTTTTACAAAAAATGTCTGTCTCAAATCAAACATGGTGTTCCTAGCATAAAAAATCCAAAACATTTATTTTAATTCACAATGATTAGATGTTGATTTAAAGAATACAAGTGATAAATTTAAATTCAAACTATCAGGTGACTAATTGAAATACATGTGTACTAAGTGATTTAGTGATAAATGTCACCAATGCTTGTAAAAATTAAATTAGACTACTGTATCTTGAAATATTTTCATTAGAAATTAAAATGTAAATCATGTTTCTCATTAAAATAAAACGATCTCCCGTGCAAGAGATGAATAAGTACAAGAGTCAGTTGATGGTTAAACATGCACCGCAGTTTAGTTTGAAACCAGATTTGGTTTTGTGGGCAGCTTGAGAGTTTAATGTAGGAAGTAAAGAAAACATTGTTCCTACATTAGAAAAACTCAGAACAAAAAGTTCTTACAGCATTAGTTGACCTACAAACAATCCCTGCATATGTACGTGGTAATTTCTAAAGGGCTGCTGCTTCTCAAACAGTACCTACAGAGGAATGTTCATTATGCTCAGTAAATGAATGGAAATATAGCATATCTGCATGTAGGATAATCCTCGAACTTAGTTTTATACCATTTATGCATTTCTGAAGCCGCAAAAGTGAGATTTAACACCTGCAAAAGAGAGAATGCAGCAAGGTCAGCTTGGTGGCAAAGACAATTTCAAAACAATTCTAGGATGTTTTCACCTTGAAAACTCAATATACAATGTCCTGATAGCATTCTAGTCTGCGGAACCGCACACGCTGAATCGTTCAAATTCAAGTACTAAATTAGTCACCAAAGATGTCATGTATCCATTTAATTGAAAAATTCACAAAAAACATATTTTAAAAGTGATGTCAGATACAAACCACCCATGTAAAGCACAACCAAACGTTGAGGTTGTTTCCTCCACTGGCTATCAAAATTCCCAAGAATATCACCTGCACCCAAACGAACCAAAGAAAATACAATGAGCAGATGAGGAGACCATCTTCACGCAATGCACGAACAGAATGGTAAAGAGCACACACAGACGAGGTTGGAGGTGTTCTACTACTATCTCTATAATGTAGTAGAAACAATGGACAGAGCGCGAGAACGCACTATTTCTGCCAAGTAATGAGCACAAGAGACCCATTCGAACCAACTCCCTAGCGGTATCTCATATCGATCAGCTCTTTTTTTGTCCATTGAGAAGGGCTTCAGTACTGCTTCAACTCCTGTGTGTACTCTCTTCGCTCGCAGAGAAGCCTGTCAAAGAAAGAAAGTTTTATTACCCCTCAACTAAAAAGAGCGACGTCATCAAGGCAGTATAGAGGAGTGGTTTACCAAATACGTCAGAGACATAAGATTGTAAGAGCATTATTGTTCATGATTGTGTAACCTATACCTAGAATGTCCCCCAGCCAGAGGCTCGCAAAATAAGCTCAGCGAGTGCGTTGAGATACAATCATGGCTGCTGATGAGACATGTTGACATATGGATTAAAAGCAGGTGATGATATAATCTATTTACTCGCATCGTATACACCTCAGTGAACAAGGAAATATCTGAAGATACATTTACAGAACCACTTCTTTATGATTCAAAAACAAACTTTAAGGAGGGAGGAATTATGATTTATTAGACTGGGGAGGAGTTACTAGACCAAGGGCAGAAGCAACGATAAAGCACATACCAGTATAGAATGTAATCGGTACTGCTGGATCGAGCCAAGTAAAAATATAGCCAAGCCTACCCATTGAAACGCTTGCAAACCCTGAAAACTCTTGACATGATCCTGCACTCTAAGTTCAAAATTGAGCAGGGGCGGACCCGTGTGTAGAATTACGAAGCGTCCGATTGTTTGAACCACAAATGTATTGAGCGCAGAAAAATAGTCTTTGTCTTGGAAATGTACGGTGAAAAAGGTGATGGACGCACCAGGGTAGAACCTGCGTGTAACATGGAGTCTACTATCAGTATCTCTTCACTTTGTAGCTACACTGCGTTTCCGAAACTGCTCTGATTGATAACAAAATCCATTTTTCAGAACCTTTACACGAAATAAACCAGATAATGAGTTCTAAACGGTTCTAGCATAGAGCAATAGCGAATACTTCCCGTCTTGGAAATTTGAGAAAGAACAGAGATGCATCAATTGGACCAACACTAACCTTGCATATAATTACTGAGAAGTAGGTGGAATGGAAGTAGGTGACAGTACCCTAATCCAGCAAAATAGCCGAGTATGTGCATTCTGGCTAATGGGCTGTAATGAAACATGTACACGCTTTCGAATAGTCTGCGGAGTAAATGGATCTCCAACATTGCGAGCAACAAAAATGAACTCCAAGCACGCTCTCTATATTTTGCAAGTTGGGGCACATTATCCACCCCTACAATTCCTGCATGCGTCTGGCCTGCACCTGTCACAAGGAAGCTTGGTTTAGAACTTCAGAGGGATTTGTCCTAGTGGTGTCATTAGGCATTAACAATAAGCGAATGCTAGATTACTGGTAGTCCTCAACGTCTAATTAGCAAGATTAGTAGGAGAAAGAAATTACTTGCGAATATTAGTAGCGAAGATCAGATGACATTGCAACCAGTGGAAGTTCAAATTGGAATCGCCATAGGGAAAACTGAGAACAGAAGTAATTACCACTCATAGAGAAAACCATGGCTGAAACTTTCGATTCATGCGATTGCAGTGGAAACGTACAAATGTACGCAAATAAGAAGGCAACTGCCAACAGAATGGTGTTCACAAGTATTCCCAAAATATAAAAATGAGAAAACCATCGCTGAGGAACGGTAAACCTCTGGTAAGAATCAACATTGTTTGTTAGATACGGGATGAGGTCACACCATTAGCACAACCATAGAATATACCCAATTGAAAGCACCTAACGTGACTACAAATCATCATTCTAAACTGTTCACTATGGTAAGAACTCTCCAGCTAGTGCTAAACACATTACTTAGGGTTCCTAATGATCTTATACTCTACGTCAATCAGCGCCATTTCGCAGGAATTCAGAGGCAGTTTTGAAACCCTTTTAACCCCAGGGATGTTGAGTGTTAAATGAGATGGGTGTTACATGTCAAACTCAACTCTAAAATCGACACTCACATAACACACTTTCACTTGAACACTCACAGGAACTCCCAGTGACATCTAGTGCGCAAGCAACATCACTTCAAGTCAGACGAACGAGAAAACAGAAAACTCGAGGGGAGGAGGGAGGGGGGGAGTTCGAACCGGTGGACTCTGAACACTGGTCGCCGATTTGAGCTTCCCTCGACGACAAAGCTCACGCACAAACTCGCTCACTGCTCCGAGGGGCAACAACCCAATCAGCGCAACAACGATCACCACATACCATGATACGCGAAGTCCCCACACGACGCTTAGTCCTGGCTCCATTGCGCCACCACACCCACAAGAACCCAACTCACAAACTCACCTCACAAAACCGGTTGGCCCCGATTGTAACCCCTGCAACGCACAATTTTCCTCACTAAATCACTTCTGTGACCTCTGCAAACCAAAAAATATCACATACATCATCCATACATCACCGACAAATCCTGCACTGGCTATTGCCCTCTTTCGCCCACCTACTGCGTCAACGCCGAGCAATAAACCGGAATCTTTCCGAGATGAGAATTGCCAATTGCGCGATCATGCTCTCGATGTATGCGAGGCCCCGTCGTTGCGGATCGCAGCACGCCTGTCGCCTCTGCCTTTCTCACCGCCCCGGCTCCCATCCACGTGTCATGGTACACGTGAGACAGTCCCGACCTCTCTTCGTGGCGACAAGTGGCCTCGCCCCGTACACGTCAGCCTTGTGCCCCCCATCTGTGACCTGATGTTGCGATCAACTGAAAGGTATCAAATCTACTCCCTCGCTTTTCTACATGTAGAAACATTTTTCTTTTATTTATTTGTTTGTATAGTGTTGAAACTTGGGAACAGGCTGAGATTGGACAATGAGGACAATGAGGTCATTGATGCCCCCTATTTTTCAAAGCTTGGACTAAGGTTTTGGTGGAAAGTTGGACATTATTGTAGGTGGGGTAGGCTCTATTGTATATTTGGCCAAATGGGAACCCACTTGTAGAGAAGGCAATGGGGGTCTTTGATAGTTTGACATGGATACAACTGTGTTTGATATATGAGGATAAGAAGTACAAAAGAGTGTTGATGGAATTTGAGTGACAAAACACTGCCATTTCACAACTTTGATGCCATTAAGGCAACTGAGAGTTGTATGTAAGTAGGTTTTTTGCAATGCGATTGTGTATATTTTGCAATGCAATTGTGTATTTTTTGCAATGTGATTGTGCCCACCCTACACTGGCTTCGCTTGGGCCCTTCTCCAAGCCTTGACTCTGGCATGAGAGAGTTGTTTCCATGACATGCTGCTAGAGAAATGATCCATTCTACCAAGGTTGGCCATGCCAGTTATTGACCACACCAACACCCATACTCTAATTTGTTGAAAGTTACTTGGTAGTTGCTGAAATTGTCAATTGCAAATATTCATAAGATTGTCAAATATGCAACACTAATTGTGCTCGTTTGATTGAGTTTTAAATTTATTTTTTTCCAATGTATATATATATATATATATATATATATATTGTCAAGTGGATGGTTGACAAAGGGTTAATAGAAAGCCTTTTTTTATTGAATCTCATCTAGGGATTTGTTTTGCACAATGTGTGGTACACTTGGTTACATTGACTCTTAGTAAATAATGATATAGGTGAAATGAAGAACAAAGAGCATTCAAATGGCATCTCAACAAGAAGTTGTACTTCTTTTTTCTTTTGTCTCTTTCTTTTTTTTTTTTTTTTTTTTTTTTCCATTTTCAAAATACGTGATTATTGAGAGGAGGTTATATTGTGTCTACAAGGGATGAAGGACCTCCTGGTAGCCCTGGATGTATTACAATTGACTGATGCTTGTTGTTTGTGAAATATCATCTCCAAGTCCTGATTATTGACAATGAGATCAACAAACAAAAAAGATATTGCACTGTCACTCCAATTTCATGAAGAAAGTCTGTGGAAGAACAATGGACACATTAATGTGGTACATTAGTAAGTGTATGTTCAATACTGTTGTTAACAAAGGAAAAGTGGTCTTTAAGCAACATATTGGGTTTAGGAGGATGGAAGTAAGGTGTTCATAATTTTCATGTCTAGATCAAACATAAAAAGTTTTTATACCTGTAAATTATCATCATCAAGTGACTTGTACAAATTGATGATAATATATATAAAAATGTATTACATTACAAAAGAATATATATATATATATATATAGACACACACACATACACAAAAAATAATAGATGACTTGCATTGCAATTGATTTTTGCAGTAAATGTGAACACAAAGCTATCATGCACCAGATAGTTGTTAAATTACTTCATAAAATATTCTCACATGTATGGAGGTCAATTCAATTAATAATATTCTAGGAGCTAACTAAAATTGGTTTGTATGAAAAGTGGATAAAATAGATGTTTTATTATTTTTTTAAATATTAATTATTGAATTTGTTATATTTTTATATAGAAATCAGTATATTACTTTTTATTTTCTGATTTATTTGTTTACTTATTTTCATTTGGTGTATGTGAGGAACATGATTTTAAAATATACACATAACGTTAAAATATCCTTTGCTCCTAAGTCAACAATGTGGTATAGGTAAAGAAGATGTTTTAAAGCTTCTGTTTCTTTTATTTGTTCCTGAGACATGGTTTATATAAAAGATTTAAAAAGAGATTAATTTTACTTTGTATTATTTATTTTTTGGCTTTTCTGTAAGATACTAGATAGTGTTAGTAATCATCTTATATTTGTGAACAATTATAAGAATGGCATAAACAAAACACTTAATTTTCAATTAACTAAAAGCATAATTTTTATAACAGAGAAGAAGCAGTTTTTATCTTACCTCCTTTTTGGAAGAATGTAAGCCTAGAGGTGTGTGATTGAGCAAGAAAGCTCTGCAATGTTGAACTTACATCACCACATCTTTTAAAAATTAATTTAAAGATACTGAAATTTTCAAATTGATATTTCTAAATGATGTGAAAAATATGAAATTTGTCCTTTAAACTCTCATACATAAAAAAATCTTCTTGTACCATTTATATGGTTAGGTGGTATCAATAGCACTTGCATTTTCTATAAATTTATTTTGCAATCTATTCTTCTACTTTGCTCCCTTCTGTTGTTGATATAATTTTTGAAAATTGGATTAAAAATAAAAAAAATATATTTTTATGAATATTATACCTATTATTTTTTTGATTTTTTTAAAAGAAAACTTCACATATGAAAAAAAGATATAATGAACACTTTACAAAAAATAAAACTTGCAATTTTTATTATTTAAAAGAAAAAAAAATCAATAATGATTCTTTTATTGATGAATTTATTTCTCAATTTTGAACGTATTTAAATTTATTTAATTTTTTTATGGTTATTGTGCCTCATACGTGAAGTGTTTTGTGCTGTAAAACTAACTAAACATCCATTCACTTGTTTAGAATTTATTTTGATATTTTAAATTTGAATGAAACCAAAACTAATATCTCTTCTAGGCTACTTGTGGAAACACAAAAAAAATGTTTTCACACACCCACACACAAAACATGTAAAGCACATACAAGTTGTACGTGTAAGTATGTATCTACATTTAAAAAAACCCACACACTTACACACACATTTGAGTGGGCTGTACTCATCGCTCCTGGCTCCTGAGTAAATACTTCAAGCCCTTTTTTCTCTATTAACAGCCCTAAAACATTTGGTTGCATTTCGCCTGAAATATCCTGCATGATGGATCACAAAAACCCACATCTAGGACAGATTCCACTAGAACTTAAATTTCCTCATACTTATACTAAAAGTCACACTTCTTTTACAAAGGAAGCTTTAACGTTGTTGTATGGAAAAAAATGGGCGCAGAACAATGTCTTCCAGCTCGATGGACATGTGCATGGCAAGCTTGCATCGAGGAGGGAATTCCGGTTGAATGCAACTAATATGTGCGGATTAAGTGGCAAAGTTAATCAGTGCCTCATTCTATCTTCAAAAGCATGATTCAAGCCTAGCAGCAATATTCATCGTTCCTGCTGAATTGAAATATGTGACACAGCATGGGACGGCAGCTGGCGGTTCTATCACCGCATCTGCAGTCAGGAAAAAATCCTGCATAATCAAATGAACTTGATATTGTGCTAAGCTCGCATGAAGTCTGCCACTGCTTGTTTAAAGCAGCAATCGAACCATGTGATACCAAGTAAAGATGACTCATCTGAATTGGAGCCCACATCTCATTGATCCAGAAATAATTATCCGAGGAAAACTACCGCAGAAGTGTGGAATACAGAATTGCGAAAGTGTTTATTTTCTGAGAAGGGATAGATACGAACAAAGAGTGATGAGAAACTGTGAAGCAAGAGTTATGCAAACTATGCCTGAATTTCATTATGCGACAGGGTTCGTCCAAGGTGATGAGGCTAACCCCTCGTAGTGATCAGTAGCTCCTGGAAGTGGACACTCTTGTGGCAGAAGATAATCGTATGCAAAAACACAGCCACAGAATCTTGGTCCGTTTTATAGGAGGGTAGGGCGCCCTCCTTGAGCTTTACTGATCCAGTGCAATACAGACTAGACGATGCTGTGAAAGTATGTGAGGGCGACGAGTGTGACGAAGGGGGCGAGTCTCTGGCTCAGCGCGGACATCTTAGAGGGCGGGGCTGCGGCCAGCTCGTGTTTCCCACTCAGCGTCTCCACGTTGTCGATCAGGGCCCCGTACTTCTCCGACATGCTCTCGAACATGATTATCGTCGATGCTCCTTTGCCTGTGTACACAAAGCTCTGCTTCGTCCAAGTGATTTGCGTTTTCGAGTCCGTCATGTTGAACACTGGCTGCTTAATCGCCCAGTCATTGACTTCGATACCTTGGATATTTGACACCCTCAACGCCGGCCACAGGTTTAAGGGGCCGTCCGGCATCCGCGCCACGTCGTAGTGCACCGTGTAAGTCTTGCCCGCCACAGCGTTGACTGCCAGCATCGTCGCGATGGACCCTTGCGTGCCGTTAACGGAGGCACCCGGGTTGTTCAGGTGGATGCAGTACTTACTCGAGGGCGAATCCACGGCCATCTTGTAAGTGTTGCTGACCAGAATCTGCACGCCAGCGCCCCCCGGACTCCAGTTTGGGATGTCGGTCCCACTCATGCTCACAAGGGTGGTATCATTTACTGCTGTACTGTTGATCATCTCAAAATCGCCGTTCACTAACGTGATCGTTTTGCCGGATGATGTTGCCGGGGGGACCGGTGCCGGAGCCGTGGCGTTTGCAGTAAAGGTGTCAATGTCCCCATCTATGAACTGCCATTCGGATTCAGTCTTCACAACATCCATGTCCAAGTCCAAGTCCAGGGAACATCTGACGATGCTCACCGAGCACACCGCCAACAGGAAAACCACGCTTACAGTCATGGTTGTCGTTGATCTTACTCCAGACATGTTGCCCATGCGGCTGCAAAAAATTCATGAAACCCCAATGTTTGCATTTCCTTGACAACGTAACCGGCGAACGACGCAACGTGGTTAACTTAAAACGTCACATAATTTTAAGGAAATTTTTGAAAAATTACTATCAGAAAACTTGCACGCAGCTTAAGATGCCATAATGTGCATGACCAAGCCCGTTGACACAGCCGTGATGTGAAAAAAATCATAGCTGCATTCATAACGGTGTAGAACTCACAAAAATAGTGTGATATTGCCTTGCTTCTCTTCCAAGGAATTCCTGAAAGACTGAGCAAAAATATTGTCAAAATGTCGTGCTTGTAACCTGAGTCCAGTGCACAATCGGTCATTTATTCACACCTCGAATCCAGCACTCCATAGAATTGACTAATACGAAACATTGCGTTGTAAATAAGAGGGACTAAACGTACAGATAACCATCAACAGAACCATGTCGTAGTCTGAATTTCAACAGCCTGTCCTACCACTTTTTGACACTCGATGAAGGTTATGTATATGCCATGGTCGAGGATGTTTGATTGAGTGCCAGAAGAGTACTTAATCCAATCTTAGATCTTTCACGATGATATGCGTGTGTATCCTCACGAACATCGAGTCATTCTCCTCTCCCCCCTCATGCGTGTCGGTTATTTGTTGTGGGGATTGGTCTTTCTCAAACGCAGACCAAGCTCTCAAACGCACACTCGCTAATACCGGATTCGAAACACGAATTAGAGGATCACCTGCAGAAATGCTGACCGAACTAAACAATGAACAATGATTCTCTCACCGCTACATGGGAATGAACTGGCCGTTGTCAAGTTCCAAAACTTTCAAACTCTCAGATTTTGCGTTGCTTAGCAGGGATTTGAAGGGAGTGGAATTGACACTGGAGCAGCGAGATAGAGAGGATGAGGGTGAGTTTGAGAGTGAGAAGAAGGCCAGGCTGCAGAAGATGGAGTTAGTTGTCAAAGCCGCGGGGCCACCGCCGCCTCTTCAGATGACTCCCAAACCGCCTCATACCCGTTCATCAGACACAAGCATAAACGCTCTCCATCTACTTCATCCACTTGTAGATCCCTTTCATGCCCGGAACATCTGCAGTGTCTTCAGTGAAGCGTTGCATCATTCACCACAGCATGCTGATTCCCAGGAGATCATGTGTGGAATTAACCACGTTCTGTTTCCAAGGGGGTCGAAACATGTGCTTCTTTGACGTTCACCTGGTATGGAACCTGAGGAACAAAGTTTTTACCATGTGAAATCCATCCGTCTGAAAGGGAAATGTTCCGACAGCTGCACCAATTTTTTCTCAATGGCGAGATGTTTCAGGAATCAAATTGCTCTGTTCCTCTTCTCTCCGTCCAGATTCACAATTGCAAATGCATGGTACTGATGTGCGAAGAAATCCTGTAGAATCCATTGGCAAGGTGTCCCTTCAATCTTTCATTGGCAATCTTAGACTGCATCCACGCTAATAGTGTCAAATATCTGCAGTTACAGTTTCCACAATGGACAGTAAAAAGGGAGGTGACTCATATGGGGACACCTATGTTTGTGAACAAAAGTTACATGTCATGATTTGACATACAGTTTGGTCACTTAACAATCGCTTCTGCTTTCTGGGCACAACTTTGTGGTCTCTGAATGGCGGTTGAAGAAATTATCGCTCATTTATCGAGAATGACCAAATTCCCAATAATGCCATTTATAATGTTAGTGTGAGTTACAAAAGCAAAGGCACTATGGGTTCCAAAGTCAAATGAATGCATGAGTACCATGCTATTGGAACCAGTGGGCTGTGTGTAAATGTTAGATTAACCTTAGTAAGAGTACTACAAAAACCAAAAATCTTACCAAAGTATCACATGTGATAAATGCTCATGTTTTATACACAACACATACATGGTATTGAAAACTTAGTACATAAAACAAGAAATCTTTCTATCCAAAAATCTTTCTAAGTTGTGATGCGCTGGATATGTTTACAACTTTCATGAACTAGATCATTCTCAAAAAAGTGCCAAATATGTAGTGATATATATATATATATATATTTATGATATTTTTGTCTTCTCTTAGAATCAAGAAGACTATGAAGATTATTTGAGAGTGATGTTGGAGAAACTAAGCTCCAACAACCTCAATGCCAACTTAAAAAAATTATGTTTTTTTTAAAAGAACTAGAAATTTCAAAATACGTCATCAATAGGAAAGGGCTCGAGCCAAATTTAAAGAAGTTAGAAGAAAGAAAAATATGAGAATTTCCAATGGCTCAAAATAATATGGGATTTTTTTTGGCACTACCAAACTTGTACAAGAAGTCCATAAGAAACCATTTTAAAATTACAAGGCTTCTCATAAGTCTCATATAAAAGAAATATAAGGCCATCAAATAGGATTTATAATATGATAAATTATTTGAAAAGATCAAATAAACTTTAGTGTTAAGGAGATGAATCTCAAAGAAAGAAAATCTTCAATACACTCTTATATCATTGAAAAGAACTAGAAAGTCACTCCAAGATGATATAATATTAAATTACAATAGCTATTGCAAAAAATAAAAAAACTAAAAAGTCTTAAAACAAGACTAAGGACTACAAAGGCATTGACAAGAGTAAAGAAGGCTTTACTCTTGCCTCCATATATACTCTTAACTACGAGCTATGTGGCGATGTCCTATAGGACCTCCAAAACATGTTGATTTTACAAGACACATATTTTAATTTATAATACAAGTTTTTTTTATATATGTACCATTAGTTAGCCTATTCCACAAGCTATCAATACGTGGTTAACTTATTGACCAAGTTTCTAACCTATTAATCAACTAAAAATATATATAAAGTCAAAGTAACATCTATAAAGCTTCTACAAAGTTTATTTAGAAGGTATTATAAAATTAACTTATTTTTATCTATTCTTACCTACTTCTATCTAACTATATAGGTATTTAGTAGTATACCTATATATATCCATGATATTACCCCTCTTTCTTGAGATATGTTCTACAGAAAGTGATTTTCATATATTGAAGAAATCGATGATGCGGCAAATTATATTTGACTCATATTCTGATCTTTGTTCTTTTCAAAGATAGTTGAAAGGTCCTCTTAGCCATTGATAGTGTCCTATACCAGAGCAAAAAGACCACCTTGTTATTTGGTCATTGTTGAGGCTTTTGTAAGTTCTTTCAAATAAAATATTTGAAACAGTGTTAGGTGTATTCCTACCTCTAATAAATCACCAAACATTGGAAGTCTCTTCATAAATTGTAATATCAAACATATTGTATCTCGCCATTTATTCAAGGAAGGATATGTAATTCGTGAGGATCTTCATTTCAATTTCATTGTCTTGAAGGTTATAACAATCACAATGTCTAGTCTCGCAAATGAAAGCTTTTGAATTAAATTTGTTCTTTGTTAATTCTTCATTTCTATATTATCACAGATATACAGAGGCTACAAAGAAGGATAGAAAGTAGAGTATTATCTTTTTTTGATCTTGTTTCTTTTATAGCAAAGATTTATTATTCTTCATCTTAATTTTGATAGATATTATCGATAAAAAGTTTTAACTCTCTTTGCTATATTTGTAAGATTCTTTGTTAGCTTCCATAAACATTTACTAATATCATATCCATGCCAATGAATAAGATATTCCAACCTATTTTGGCGCCACCTTAAATCTAAGACTTCTTCCACCTCAAACTTTTGATTATTATTCACTTCTATAAGAAGAGGTGTCATTTGTCTTCTTTCCAAGATATTCATTGTCTTATATATTTCAAAAAGGGATACATGAAATATGAAGTGGATCTTCATAAACTTCAATAGATATAATCGATAAGCAACATGATTGACTTTTTTATTAGTAGAAAAAGGTCTAAATCTATCATAGTCTAACTTGTTACAAGGACGAATAGTCTTGATATTGCAACGAAGTAATCATATCTTGTGACCTACATTGAATTGTGGTTGTTTTTTACAATAAGCATTTACATTAATTTTTTATCATTCTTGAGCTCCCTTTAGCTGTGCCTTCATTGTTATATATAGCTCTCATAAACAATTTATCAAATCTATTGCCACAGGATTGTTAACTTTTAAAAAATCAAAAGTATCAAATTATGGATGATAACTATAGTTGGTAAAGAAAGGTGTTTGTTGAATGGAAGAATGTACCAAATTATTGTATACAAAATTTGTTAATAGTAAAAGAGTTTTCTAATCATCTTAATGAAAGTTAATAATATACCTCAAGTATTGCTCCTAAACTTGATTTATCCATTTTGTTTGTCTATCAATTTGAGAATGAAAAGCCAAAGAAAGTTTTATATCCACCTTTAAAATCTTAAAAAGGATTCTCTAAAATCTTATTATAAATTCAATCTTCCTATCCAATATAATATCTTTAGGCAATCCATGATAGCGAAAAATATTGTTAAGAAAAAGCTTAACTACTTTTTTACCTATGATAGATTTTTTACATAATATAAAATATGCCATCATGGTAAAACAATCTACTACCACAAATATAGAATCATATAAATTTGACACTGAAAGATCCATGATAAAATCCATAGAAATGAAAGACCATAATTTTTTTGGAATAGGTAATTGTTGAAAAAATCCATATAATCAATGGCAAGGAATTTCGGATCTTCAACAAATATTACATGATTGTATAAAGTCTTTGACTTCTTTTTATCAAGGACATGAACTAAAAGATGATGCATAAATCAATGAAATCCATGTCAAATAAAGAGTGACAAAATAGAAATAAGGAAGTGTGTATATTAAAAGAAACTGGAAAGGCTTATTGCCAAAAGACAAGAAAACTTGAGCCTCTTAAAACTAAACTAGAAGCAAGAAATGAATTGATAAGAGTAAAGAGGGTTTCACTCTTGTTTCTATATATACTATCTAACTAGGGGCTACGTGGAAATATTCTATAGAACCTCTAATATATGTTGACTTTGTAGGACACATGCCTTAACTTACAAGGCAAGTTTTTTTTACATGTGGGCTACATAGTTAGTTTGGTCTTCAAGCTAATAACATGTGTGGCACATGGCCAACTTGTTGATTACATTTTTAATCCAAAAAATCAATTATACACACCTATAAAGTCAAAGCAATATTTATGAAGCTTCTAAGAAGCTTCTATAGAAGATATTATAGAATTAACTTACTTTTATCTACTTCTATTTACTTTTATCTATTTATATAGATAATTATTGGATTACATGTATATATTCATGACATTACCCTTTAGAGACGAGTTCCACAAGGAGCGATCATCATATATTGAAGAAATTTATGATGCGATGAATTGTATTTGCCACATATTTAAATCTTTATTTTCTTCGAAGATGGTTGATAGGGCCTTTTAACCATCGATAGTATCCCATATCAAGGCGGAAAGACCACCCTATTATTTGATTGTTGTTGAGGCCTTCATAACTTGCTTCAAATAAAATATTTGGAACACCGTCAAGAGTTGTTCCTACCTCTAATAAAATTACCAAACATCAAGAGTCTCTTCCAAGGTTGTGATACCAAATGCGTTGTATCTTGACATATATTCAAAAAAAAAAAATATGACGTTCTTGAGGATCTTCATCTTAATTATGTTGTCTTGAAGGTTGTGATAATCATAATATCTTGTCAAGCATATTAGCAAATGAAGACTCTTCAGTCAAATCCATTAGTTGTTGGCTCTCCATCTCCTCAGTATTACAACTACAAAGAAGCTACAAACAAGGATTGAAAGTAGAATGTTATCTTGCCTAGATCTTTTTTCTTTTATAAGGAAGGTTTTCATCTTGATTTTGATGGATGTTATCAATGAAAAGCCTCCATCGCCTTTGCTGCATTTGTAAGATTTTATAGTAACTCCTATGTGCATTCACTAATATCATATCCATGCCAATGGATAAGATATTTGAATTTATTTTGACGCCACATTGAAACTAGAACTTCTTGTACTTTGAATTCTTCATTATTGTCCACTTCTATAGGAAGAGGTGGAACTTGTCTTCTTCTTGGTATGTTCACTATCTTGTATGGTTCAAAAAGAGATACGTGGAATATTAGATGGATTTTTGTTGACTCCGATAGGTGTAAATGATATGCAACTAGATTGATTTGTACAGAAATAGAAAATGGTTCAAGATTTTATTAGTCCAACTTGTGACGAGGATGAGTGGTCTTGATATTGTGACAAAGTAACCTTACCTAATCACTTATATGGATAATATCTCCATATAATAGCTTGTATAAGAAGCCAACTATGTGGCACATATATAGATAACTTCCTTTACAAGATAAGACATGTGGCTAGGAAAGTCAACACATGTTGGAGGTCCTATAGGACATCGCCATATAACTCTTAGTTAGATAGTATATATGGAGGCAAAAGTGAAGCCTTCTTCACTCTTATCAATGCCTTTCTAGTCTTAGTCTTGTTTCAAGACTTTTTAGTCTTCTTGTTTTTGGCAATAGCCATTTTAGTTAATATTACATCACCTTTTGAATGACTTTTTAGTTCTCTTTAGTGATAGAAGACTGTATCAAGGAATCTCTTTTTTTGAGATTCATGTCCTTGACAGTTTGATAAGAGTACTAACATATTATTTTTGTCTTGTTTTAGAAGTGAGTGGATTACTCCACTTCTATTGTTGTATTTTGAAGGTTGTGGACTACCCACCTTTAAACAAAAAATCTTATTTTTTAACACTGATCTTTTCTTTAAAGAGAGTGGATTACCTCTCTTTATGGGATTTTTTTTTAGAGGTTGTGGATTACCCTCCTCTAATTTAACTTTTGAATTTGTTTGAGTTGTCTATAGAAGGAAAGATTATGGATACTACTTTCAATGGAAGTGAGAATAGATTTGCAACTATGGTAGATCTTTATGAACTTGTCAATACTCTAAGAGTAGAAATCTCATGTATTTTCAAAGTGAATCATGGAAGTACTATACCTATGCCTATAGAAAAAGTTGAGAGTCTATGGCAAGAAGTTGTACAGTTGAAAGAAACAAGTAGAACAACATCACAACCAAATCCAAAGAATTTTACTTCTACAAGTATGACAGGGACAAGGATTAGTATGCCTGAGAAGTTTGATGGAACAAGATCAAAATTTCAAGGATTTTTGCAATAAGTCAAGCTCTATCTAAGGTTGCACCCTTTCCAATATCTTGATGGATTTATCCAAGTCGGATTCATAGGCGCACTACTATCAAGAAGTGCTCTCTCTTAGTTTGTACTGGTATTGTAAAAGATTCATGACTTTTTTATGATTTGAATTCATTCCTAAAAGTGTTTACGGCCACATTCGGAGAAAGTGATTGAGAACAAGTAGTAGTGATAAAGTTTTTATTTTTATGACAAAGATCACAATTAGCCACTATATATGCTGTCGAATTTCAAAATCTCACTTGCGACATGGAGTGGAATGACAAAGCACTTATCAACCAATTTTGATATGGGTTGAAGGATAGCGTCAAAGATTTGTTATTAACAATGTCAAAAGTAGAATCTTTGGAATAATTTATTACTCAAGCCATTGCATGTGACAATTATTTATTTGAAAACCATGAAGAACAAAGATTTGATTAGAGAGGAACAAGTCAAGTAATGGTAGCAACTCCCAAGTTTTTTGAATTGTATTCATCAAAATTGGAACCAATACAAATTGATATGATACATTTTAAATCTCTCACGAAGTAGGAAAAGACTCGATGTTGCTAAGAGGAATTATATTTATATTATGGAGAAGCTAAATACACTGCTCAACATTGTCCAAAGAAGCAACGCAATTACAAAATGAAGGACACAATTACCAAAGAAGATAATGTGTCAAAAAATGAGTTTTTCCAAGTACAATAGGCATTGTGCGGCTAGAATCATGTGCAACACTTAATAAAGGTCTTATTCTCTCTTCAAATCCCTCAACTTGTTTTATAATAGAAGTATATTTAGGACCTAATAATCACAAAGTCTTTACTTTTTTAGATTCAAAAGCCTTAGCATGTTTTATAGACAAAGATTTTGTCAAAAATCAAAAAATACCTTCAGTGAAGAAAGTTAAATCCGTACATGTAGAAGTCATAGATGGTCGTTTGTTGTCTTGTGGAAATATTATCCATGAAACTATTCCTTTAGATGTAGCAATTAAAGATCATAACAGTGTAGTAGTATTTAATGTAATAAAATCTCTCTCTAATCCAATTATTTTAGGATTATCATGGCTAGAAAAGTATAACCTTCAAATAGATTAGATTTCTTGTAACCTTAACTTTTTCAATAGTATAATCCAAGATCACGTTAGTAAAGTAGAAGTGCATAAGTCCACTATATCCAAACTTTTACTAATAGTTGCAAAAGCTTTCATGCATGTTGCAAAAGAAAGATCATCTTTTGTTATATATGCTACATCCATTTCTAATGGTGAAATAACATCAAGTGGTATTCCCAATCAATATCAATAATTCTAAGATATTTTTGAAAAGAAGAATGTAGATATTCTCCTCTAGCATCGAACTTATGATTATTCAATTGATTTGTAAGAAAGAGCTCAACCACCATTCGGACCAATCTATAGCTTATTGCAGAATGAGTTGGCTGCATTAAAGGAGTACATTGATGAAAATTTGGCAAAGAAATTCATACTCCATTCTAAATCTCCAACTAGGACTCCTATCTTATTTCTGAAAAAGAAAGCCAGATCTCTGTGAATGTGTGTAGATTATCAAAGACTCAATAAGATCACCATCAAAAATAAGTATCTTTTGTCTTTGATTTCAGGACTTCTTGACCAACTCAATCAAACAAAGATCTATATCAAAATAGATCTACCAGAAGCATATAACTTAGTTCGTATCAAAGAAAGAGATGAATGGAAGATTGCTTTTTGAACTAGGTATGGAAATTTTGAACATAATGTCATGCCTTTTAGACTCATGAATGCACCGACCGTTTTTCAACATCTTATGAATGATATTTTTTGTGAGTTTTTAGATGATTTCGTTGTTTGTTATTTAGATGACATTCTAATCTACTCTAAAAATATAGAAGAATATGAGCTTTATGTTCGTTACATGTTACAGAAACTTAGAGATGCAGGATTATATGTTGAGTTGAAAAAGTGTGTATTCCACACTACTTAAGTTGACTTTTTAGGATACATCATTTCCAACGAAGGTCTAATGATGGATCCCAAGAAGGTTCAAACTATCATAGATTGGAAGATTCTAAGAACAATATGAGATGTACAATATTTTTTGGACTTTACTAATTACTATCAAATCTTCATCAAGAATTTTTCTCAAGTTGCATTCCACTTACACGTTTGACTTGTAAAGACAAACTTGAGTAGAATAAAGAAGCAGAAGCATCATTTAATGCTTTAAAAAAAGAGTTTATTTTTGTATCAATCTTATATTGTATTGACTTCTCCAAGGAATTTTTTATGGAAATAAATGTGTCAAATTTTGCTATAGGTGCCATTGTCGTGTTGCAACATGACTATATGATGAAAATATAAATGGAAAATATTTATTAATATTTAGTCATCTTGAATGTTAGAAATAGTGGCCAATTCCAGTGCTAATATTCAAGGGCCAATTAATATCACCCCATTGCAAGTTGTACCACTGAACGTGACAACAACGTATGCTCCACTGGCATCATCAAACCAAGTACCTTCCGTACCAACGGGATGACCAGGATCATTTTCTAACCCTACATAGAATAAGCCTAGTAGGTATATACCAATGGAGACACCCAATATGCCTGATGGGGGTACAAGAAGACTACTTTGTTGTTTTCGTCGCAAATAGATTGGTCATTATGCTAGTAAATGTTCCAATCCCACAGTTAGTGATAATTATAGACCAGTGTGTAGAAATAGCAAGCAGTCGAGGCATACTTATCAGCAATATAATGCTCCATTCAATTTCAACAATCGAGATCAGCAGATCCAAAGCCAGGGAAAAATTGAGGGGATAAATCAAAACCCTCAAGATTCTTTGGTAAATTGGGTGGAATAAGTTCGAGTCATTTTTACCAAGAGTCAACAAAAGAGGAAAGGACCAATTCAATATTCGAGTGAGTCTGATGTGAAGGGCCAATTTGACCCAATTATGGCAATATCCAATCCAAGTCCTGCTATGGGCCTCTTACCCAATATGAGACCTGACTCGATTGGGCAATCCAATGAGGTCCCGAATATAGAGGCTTCAGTTCCATTTCAAGTTGTTTCATTCTCTATGCCATTTCAAAGAAACGTCTTTTCCATCGAAAGATCCTCTTAGAGGCGGAATTCCATAGAGGCGGGTCTGTTGTTCCAATTTGGAGTCTAGGACGGAAGAATAGGAGACCTCACGGAGTTAAAAGAAAGGAAAGGAAAAAGAAGGAGGCATTCAGAGATCAGAATTTTGGAGTCGGAGAGCTAGCTTCAAGTTCCTTCGAAAGGTGTAGAATTGGATTTCATAGGATTTGAAAGGACTTTGCAATCGTTACTCAAAGTCAGTGTTTGTATTGGTGAATTGGGTTTTGCAATAAAGTAAAGGCTAGTACTCTTGACTGTTTTGCAAAATTGAAGAGACATCTATGGTTGAAATTTTAGAGGTGTCTCGATGGTTGAATATACTAAGTGCATGCAAAAATTTGTGTTAATCTTACGGTACGGATAGAGGATATTTGATCATTAGTATAAAAAGGTATCAAAAGTTGGCATATTTGAGTTGTTTAGGATTTTTGTAATATCTGAGATCTATTGGCTGGAATAAGGTAAATTTTGACACGATAATTCGAGGATTCAAAGGCGGAGTTGCACACAAAGTTTGAATGAGAATTAACAGTCAAAGAAAGAAAAATTACAAGTTAAAGTTTGTCATCAACCTTTTAAGCGACAGTCAAGGGACTTCAGCATGGATTTACGGTGTTTTCTTGCAATCTATAAGTTGGATTGGATTGAACTTCTTAAGCATTTAGAAGACTTATAAAGACACTAGTGGTAGAAGTCTCACAACAATCGAACGGTCAAATTGAGAACTACAACTTGTCGAGGCTCGTTGTCTGGAGTTAGGATTTTAAAATAAATAAATAAATAAAAATATAAAAATAAATAAATAAATAAATAAATAAATAAATAAATAAATAAATAAATAAATAAATAAATAAAATAGAAATAAAGATAAAAAATAAAAAAAGAATCTATGCTTATAATATCCAAAAGCTATTAAAAATAGTATTCTAAGTACTTTTTATTGAGATTAAGCTTTTATATTGAAATCTGAAATAGTTTGTGTTTAGATAGTTGAAATCCACTAGACTACTTGGATACTTACAAAACATCATTTTATCTTCAACAACTAAACATCCAGTGCATTCTCAAGCTAGATAGCACGTAATACAATATCGTGTTGTCACAAATGGGAACAGATGGCAAACTCCATCCAATAGCTTTCCATTTGAGGAAATTTTTAGGAGCCGAGATTAATTATGAAATCTATGATAAAGAGCTCCTTACAATTATGGATTCATTTCAAGAATGGCGTCATTATCTAGAAGGCACCTCAAGTCCAGTTACCGTGTATACAGACTATAAGAACCTCGAGTACTTCATGTCTGTACGTATCTTGAATCATCGTCAAGCTTGTTGGAGCATGTCATTTTTTAGATTCAATTTCAAGATCACTTATCGACAAGAAAAAGAACAAGGTCTATCGGACACTCTTTTTAAAAATTCTTATCTTGTACCAAAAGAAGGAGATGCATCTTTTGATCAACAAAGATCAATTCTCTTCAAGCCAAAGCATTTTCATCTTCGAGCTATAAAATCAACATTGACTATTGATTCAATATTTATGAAGCAAATTTAATGAAGCATGTCCTCTGATCTTCTTGTTTATGATATCAAAGATACTTCCTCTAAGTTCCATGATACTTCCAAATTTGAATTCAAGAATAATCTATTATATATCGAAGGACACCTATATGTTCTAGAAGGTGAAGCTCAATTATGTGTTCTTGAAGCTTGTCATGACTTTCCAGCAATAAGACATTTTGGATATAATAAAACTTTGGAACTAATATCTAGGGATTTTTGGTGGCCACAAATATGTAGGGATTTTTTGAAGGTAGTCAAAGATTTTGTACAATCTTGTGATTTTTGCTCAAGATCAAAAATTCCTAATCATCGACCTTACAAACTTCTTTAGCCATTATCTATCTCAAAACAACCATGGTCTTCTGTTTCTATAGATTTCATCACAAATCTTCCAATTTCAGGTTCTTATGACTTTATATTCGTGATAGTAGATTGTTTTATCAAGATGGCATATTTTGTACCTTATACAAAATCTATCACAGGTGAAGAAACAACTAAGTTTTTCATTGATAATATCTATCACTATCATGGATTACCAAAGGATATTATATCAGATAGGGGGACTCAATTTGTATCAAGATTTTGGAGAATCCTATTCAAGATTCTAAAGGTGGATATAAAGCTTTTTTCAGCTTTTTATCTTCAAATTAATGGACAAACAAAACAGGTAAATCAAATTTTAGAGTAGTATTTGACATATACCATCAACTATCATCAAGATGATTGGACAACTCTTTTACCATTGGTAGAGTTTGCATGTAATAATTCAATACATTCTTCTATTCAACAAAAATCTTTCTTTGTCAATTATGGTTATCATCCACGTCTTGATACTTTTGACTTTTCAAAAGTTGATAATCTTGTGGTAGAAGATTTAGTAAATTGTTTGTCAGAGCTACATACAACAATGAAGATACAATTAAAGGAAGCTCAAAAACGACAAAAGACCAATGCGGATGTGTATCACAAAGAGCAACCACAATATAAAAATGGGTGGCAAGGTATGGTTACTTCATCGTAATATCAAGACTACTCGTCTTTGTGATAAATTAGATTATCAAAGGTTGAGACCTTTTCCTATTTGTGAACAAATCAATCTTGTTGCCTATCGATTATATCTATCAGAGTCTATGAAGATCCACCATGTATTTTATATGTCTCTTCTAGAGCCGTATAAGATAGTAAATATCTTCAGAATAAGACAAATGCCACCTCTTCCTATAGAAGTAGATAATAACCAAGAGTTTGAGGTAGAAGAAGTCTTTGACTCAAGGTGGTACCAAAATAGGTTGGAATATCTTGTTCATTGGTGGAGATATGATATTAGTAAACATATATGGGAGCCATCAAAGAATCTTATAAATGCAGCAAAGAAAGTTGAAGTCTTTCATCAACGACATCCATGAAAACTAAGATGAAGAATAGCAACCTTTGCTATAAAAGAAACAAGATCAAAGAAAAATAACATTCTACCTTCTATCTTTCCTTAAAGCTTTTGTGTATTTGTGATGAGATGGAGCACCAACAACTAATAGATTCAACTCAAGAGCTATCATTTTCAGACTTACCAAATGAGATATTGTGATTGTCACAATCTTCAAGATGAGAAAATCGAGATGAAGATCCTGAAGAATGACATGTCCTTCCTCAAATAGATGGTGAGATACAACAAGTTTGGTATCACGACCTTGGAAGAGACTCTCGATGTTTAGTGATTTTATTAGAGGTAAGAATAACTCCTAACAGTGTTCTTAATGTTTTATTTGAAAAAAGTTACCAAGGCCTTAATAATGACCAAATAATAGGGTAGTCTTCTTACTTTGGTATGGAACACAATTGATGGTTGAGAGGACCTATTAACCACCTTCGAAGAGAGCAAAGATCAAAGTATGTAGCAAATACAATTTGTCGCATCTTAGACTTCCTTAATATATGAAGACAACTACTCATGGAACTTATCCCTAGAAGAGAAGGTAATGTCACGGACATATATATTTATTTCAATAGTTACTTATATGATTAAGTAGAAGTAGGTAAATATAGAATAATTTCATAAAGTCTTCTAGAATAGCTTCCTAGAAGCTTGTTAGGGACATAGTCTTTAGAACCTTCTAGAGATAAGCTTCTAGAACCTTCTAGAAGCAAGTCTCAAGAACCTTCTAGAAGCTTCTTAGTTGATAGAAGATGTTAGGGACATAGTTCTTAGAACCTTCTAGAGATAAGTTTTTAGAACCTTTTAGAAGCAAGTCTCTAGAACCTTCTAGAAGCTTCCTAATTAGTAGAAGTTGCTTGAGAAGCTTCCTAAATAGGAGTATATATTGGAATCAAGGCTGAAGAGTTCTTCAGTCTCGACAACACATCTCTTGGAGCTCTAGCTCACCTCTCTGGTGTTGTTCTTGTATTCATCTGATTAATTTAGTTCTTGCCAGTTCTTCTTGAACTTCTTGTTAGATCTCAAGTCTGTATTTTTGTGTTCGTGACAGTTTGTCGAAACTTCACTCACCTCAGATATCAGAGCTAATTTCTTCTTTGTAAAAGTATGGATTACTTCTCTGCTTGGAAGTGTACTAGCATTTTAGAGGTTGTAGATTACCCTCCTCTAAACTGATACTTCTTTTGTTACAATATTGGAGTCTTATTCTTCTTGGAGAGAGTAGATTACCCCTTTTCTTAAAGCTCTTAAGGCATTTTAGAGGTTGCGGAGTACCCTCCTCTAAACCAATATTATCTTTTTGTAAAGTCATTTCTGTCCTTTTCTTAGAATGGTCGGTGGCCAAGACATTAGTATGACAGAAAGTTCAGAGTCCAAGTTAAATGCTATCATGAATGCCCTCGCTACGTTATCGCAAAGAACTGCAGAGATTGAAGGAGTTGTGGCAAGGCTTCATAATGATGGAGCATCTAATGGCACAATCTAAGTTGCACCAGCCTCAAACTTCTGCACTTGGAGAAGCAACTTTGCCTCAGGTTCGACAAGCACCGTTGGTTCTACAACATAAGGAACCCCAAGTTAGCCTTTTGGACAAGTTCGATGGTACGTGTTCTAAGTTCTGAGGATTCGTCAACCAAATCAGGTTGATAACAGTTTTACAGCCCAAACGCTATCCAAGGGAGGAATCACGTGCTAGACTTGTTGGAACCTTACTTACAGGATAAGCTCTATCATGGTTTGCTCTTTTGTTTGAGAAACGATCGTCTATACTAAACAACTTTGAAACCTTTTTGGAGGCGTTTGCGGAAGCATTTGGTGAACATGACAAGGTTCAATGGGCTACAACAAAGATCCGGTCACTACGACAAGGAATGTGTTCTACATCAGTCTATGCATCGGACTTCAGGCAATTAGCATGTGACATCAATTGGGATGAAGAAGCATTGATGAGTCAATTCTATTGGGGTTTAAGGGATGATGTGAAGGATTTATTGTTAACTCTTCCTGATCCGCAAATGCTCAATGAAGCTATTAGCCAAGTTGTGAAGTGCGATAACCGCCTATTCCAACGTCGCCAAGACCAACGTTCAAGACAACATAAGGTTTGCCACACCCCAACTATGTCGGCAAGCAGCGTTGTCATGTTGTGGTTCGGCTACTATATGAAAATAATGTAAATATGTATTTAATATATAATTTATTAAGTAACATGGTGAAAGCCATGTTAGTAGATTTTAGTTGGTTGTAGAATATAATTTGATTATTACTTTGAAAAGAGGTTGTTTAAAAAGATTACTATAGAATTTGTATAACTTTAATTTCTTTTTGATAGTGGTTTTTAAGATTGGTTTTGGTTGATAGTAACTTCTAAATATTTAGAGTCACCTTTGTTAGACATTAGTGAAATTAAAAATTTATTTTGGTTCTTTTATTTGGTGTTTAGAGCATCCATTATGTAAATCTTATAAGAAAAAAGATTGAAGAAGGATTTTGGTAGCAAAGGGAGGAATTAGGGCACCAATATAGATGAATGGAGATGAAAAATAAAAATCTCCATTCCTATTGGTCAAAAATCATGACTAATGGGCTTTGAGGAGGCTGCCCGAGGCCATATTAGGGATTAGGGTTAGTTTTTCGAGGCCATTCGAGTTTTTGAAGGCTAGAGTCAGAAGGTTTAGGTTTTTGGATATAGTTTTGGTGCAAAATTTGTGTCATTTGGGGTTTATATGAAGAAGTTATAGGCGCTCAAAGTTAAGGTGTAAGTTTTCGACGTACTGTCACTCTTTTGAGCATACCGCACGCGTACGGACAGCAAACGAGGATCGGCGACCGGATTTGAAGAGAACACTTTTTTGGCTACAGTTTGTGCATACTATTTATCGAATTCCAAGCTTTTATGAAGGAGATATTGGCAGTTGAAGTCAGCGCTTGATATCTAAGGGTAGTAAGTAGCCCGAATTACTTGTGCTTGTGATTTGAGCTATATCTTAGACAATTTGATGAGGTTTTAGCTCAAAATTTTCAAGATTGAGTGTACTCTTGTTATAAAGCTTTCTATACAAGTTTTGTGTGATTTAGAGCTTGGATTTAAGAGATATAAGGAAAATAGTTTTTGGGTGCTTGTAAGTTAGGGTTTTGTGCACCTGCTAGGGTTTCTTAGATGCCGAACGATCGGTGATAGATGTACGGTTTAACATTTTTTGTGCTAAAATTTAAGTATAGCATCTAGCTTATGTAGAAATTTGAAACAAAGTGAACGGTTGGATTAGCTTTTATGAATTTTCAAAGTCTGATGTAAAAAGGTCCTTGGCGGGAAGAAATATATTTTGAAGAATTTTAATATATTTTGAATTTTTATACAAAGCAAGGAGTTTGTTTTTGGGAGCTAAGGCATTATATAAAAAAGAAACCTAAAATCTCTACAGCTAGATACCTGGTGTATTCCCAGATAGAAAATCACGCCATACGACAGCGTGAATTCACATTCAGAGGTAGAAGACATGCAAATTGATGCGGTACGTGTCAAATCTCTTACTCTAAAAGAAAAAAAGCAGCGTATGGAGGAAGGTCTATACTTACATTGTGGTCAAGAAGGCCACAAAGTTGGAAACTGCCCCAAGAAGCAAAATCGACGTATTATCAAGACTAGGGGCACGTTTATTCAGAAAAACGAGGATGCCCAGCCACAATAGGAACCGTGCGGCTAAATAGTGAAATATCGCAAGAACAACCAGGTTCCTTTCTTTCCGCTCAACCTGCCCTTTGTTTTACAATCCCTTAGCTTATTGGCCCTCAGAAACTGAAAACCTTAGTATTATTAGATTCAGGAGCATGTGCTTGTTTCTTAGACGAAGAATTTGTAAAGCATCATAAGATTCTTTTAGTACAAAAATCCAAACCTCTTAACGTTGAGGTCATAGATGGACGACCTTTATTGTTTGGTAGTGTCACCCATGAATCAAAACCTATAGAAGTGACATTTAAGGACCATAGTAGTCATATTATTTTTAATATTATTAGAACTCCATCAAATCCTGTTATTCTTGGTCTTTCTTGGTTAGAAAAGCATAATCCATGCATAGATTGGAAGTTGTGGAAGATGACCTTTCCTACAAAACCACCCAAGAGCAAGCCTAGTAGAAAACCCCAAATAAAGAAATCCTTATTCATTGGAGCAAGAGCGTTTATAAGATCGTCCAAGGAAGGCACACCATTTGTCATTTATGCGGCTCCAACTACCGGGGAGAAGATCTTGACAACAAGTATATCGGAGCAATATAAGGATTTTAAAGATGTGTTTCAAAAGAAAAATGCTGACATGCTACCGGAACACAGACCATATGATTGCGCCATAGACTTATAAGAAGGAGCACAACCGCCTTTTGGCCCAATCTACAATCTATTGCAGATGGAGTTCGCGGAGTTGCAGAAGTACATCGACGAGAATCTAGCCAAGAACTTCATCCAACATTCAAAATCGTCACCTGGAGCACCCATCTTATTTGTGAAGAAGAAAGATGGCTCATTGCGGATGTGTGTGGACTATCGAGGCCTCAACAAGGTAACAAAGAAGAATCGTTACCCGTTACCCTTGATTTCTGGTCTCTTAGAACAACTTGGACGTGCAAGGAATTTTACAAAAAATGATCTAAGGGGAGCTTATAACCTTGTACGAATCAAGGAAGGAGATGAGTGGAAGACAGCGTTCCGTACAAGGTATGGCCATTTTGAGTATAATGTCATTCCCTTTGGTCTTACCAATGCTCCAATGGTCTTTCAACATATGATGAATGACATTTTCCGAGAATACCTTGACGATTTTTTTGTCATCTATTTGGTTGATATTTTGATATTCTCCAAAAATGAGGAAGAGCATGAAAAACACGTTCGTTTGGTCTTAGAGAAACTATGCGAGCGAGGACTATATGCCAAGTTGGAGAAGTGTTTATTTCACTAAATAGAGATGGAATTTTTGGGATTTGTTGTGACTACGGAAGGCTTGAAGATGGACCCCAATAAGGTGGAAGCAATCGTGTCTTGGGAGGTTCCGAAGACGGTTAGAGACGTACAATGTTTTCTTGGTTTTGCCAAATTCTATCGAATCTTTATCAAGAATTACTCTGAAGTTGCTGCTCCTCTCACTCGGTTGACATGCAAGGATAAGCTGGAATGGGAACTTCTAGCAAAGAAGGCATTTCAAGACCTGAAGACCACATTTACTACGGCTCCAATCTTGGTACATCCAGACTTTACAAAGGCCTTTTATTTAGAAATTGATGCCTCGGATTTTGCTTTAGGAGCTGTACTTTCACAAATGGGAGAAGACAAGAAGCTCCATCCAGTTGCATTCTATTCTCGAAAGTTCTCTGCTGCTGAAATCAATTATGAGATCCACAATAAGGAACTTCTTGCTATAGTGGATTCTTTCCTAGAATGGCGTCACTTTCTTGAAGGAGCTGCACACCCAATGACCGTATACACAAATCACAAGAATTTGGAGTATTTCATGTCGGCTCGAGTTTTAAATCGACGTCAAACTTGATGGAATATGTTGCTATATAGGTTCGATTATGTTATCACTTATCTATCTGGAAAGCAGCAAGGACTATCTAATGCCTTATCGAGGAGATTATATCTTGTACCAAAAGCTGAAGAAGCAACGTTTGATCAACAATGTGCGACAGTATTGAAGCCAGAGCAATTTCAGCTATGCGCTACTATTGTGCCAATTGATGCTGACTTCTTGAATTAGATACGTGTCGTGACCATGAAAATTTCAGTAGCCATTGATATTAAGTAGCATACCAATGACGACAAGTTCAAGGTGGAGAGAGATCTTTTATACTTTGAGGAGCGGTTATATATCCCAAAAGGACCTACACGACTCCGAGTTCTTTAATCTCACGACAATTTTCCAGTTGTGGGACATTTTGGATTCAACAATACCTTGGAGCTTATTTCTCGAGATTTTTGGTGGCCCCAAATGTGGAAGGATGTGAAAGATTTTATCCTCTCCTGCAACATTTGTTCAAGATCCAAGAATCCTCGACATCGCTCTTATGGACTCCTACAGCCATTGTCGATTCTACGTCGACCATGGTCTTCAATTTCCATAGACTTCATCATGGACCTGCCATCATCGAACTCATTTGACAGCATCTTTGTCGTGGTAGATCAGCTTACAAAAATGGCACACTTTATCCTTTGCAAGAAGACATCGTCCAATGAAGTCACAACAAGGCTCTTTCTCGATAATGTATATCGATATCATGGACTATCAGATGATATCGTATCAGATCGAAGAACCCAGTTCGTATCAAAGTTTTGGAGATCTCTCTTTGAGATACTAAAGGTGGATATCAAGCTTTCTTCGGCTTTTTATTCTCAAACTGATGACCAAATGAAACGAGTGAACCAAGTCTTAGAACAATACTTACGATGCAGCATCAACTATTAGCAAGACGATTGGACCACATATGTGCCGCTAGTCGAGTTTGCATATAACAACACCTTCCATGCGTCGACTCAATACACACCATTCTTTTCCAACTATGGGTATCATCCGAAGCTTGATTTATTGAGTCCATCAACAAATAACAATCCAGCAGCTGAAAGATTTGCGAAACAACTATCAGAGCTTCAAAATACATTGAAGCTTCAATTACAATCTGCTCAAGAATCCTATAAGGCGTTTGTAGATAGATTTCAGAATCAAGCATCTACTTTCAAAATTGGAGATAAAGCATGGCTTCTTTGACGAAATATCAAGACCAACCGACCATGTGATAAGTTGGACTATCACAGATTGGGACCATTTATCATCCAGAAGCAAATCAATCTAGTGGCGTACCGTTGTCGTGTTGTAACACGAGTATACCGTGAAAATATAAAGAAAGGGGACTTTTATTAATGTTCAGTTACCTCGAATATTGGAAGCAACGACCAACTCCAGTGCAAATACTGAGTCGCCAGATTCAGTCACCCCGTTACAGTCAGCCGGGGCATACTGAAATGCTCCGTTCGATTCCAATAACGGGAGTCAGCATGAAGAGAAAGGACCAATTCACACGACGGGTGAGCCTGGTTCGAAGAGCCAATTGGATCCAATTTCAAGAATCCAATCCGGGTCCTCTTATCCAATATGAGACCTGAATTGGTCGGGCAATCCAATGCAGTCTAATTACGAGAAAATCCAGGTCTTACTACGGGCCTCAGCCAATCTGACGCGAAGGACCAATTTGATCCAATTACGGGGACATCCAGGTCTTACTACTAGACTCTTAGCCAATATGAGACCTGAATTGGTCGGGCGACGCAATGTGGTCCTGATTACGGGGTTTCGATTCTGTTTCAGGCTGTCCTATTGTCTGTGCCGTTTCAGGTAACGTTGTTTTCGATAAAAGGATCTCTTAAAGGTAAAAACGGGGAAGAAAGCTCTGACGGCGAGAGCCAATTTTGGATCCAAGCTCTGACGGTGGGAGCCAATTCCGGATCTAAGACGGAAGATTGAAGAAATTCAGAGGATAAGGTTAGGGGGAAGAATAAGTTTTGGAAGAGTTTTGAAGGATGGGGGAGAGCTAGCTTCATACTTTGGGCAGGGAAAAAAGACAAAGAATTAGGTTTTTTTTCTTCATAGGATTTTGGAAAGATTGAGGCAATCGTTGCTGAAGTCAGTGTTGTTATAGTGAATCGGGATTTTTAATGAAGTGGATTTGATTACTCTTGACTGTTTTTATGAAATTGAGTTACGTCTATGATAAAGAATTAAAAGGGTGTCTATAGGATTGAATATGCGGAGTGAATGAAATTTATTGGGTTAATCTAACGAGACAGTCAGTGGATACAAGATCGTGAGTATAAAGCGCTGTCGAAGATTAGCGGTTTGGATTGTTTGAGGTTCTCTGTAACGTCTAGAGACCTATCGGCCGGGACAAAAAAGACTTTGGCAAGCAGTCAAAGGGCATCCATATAGATTTATGGTGTATTCTTGCAGTCGTTTATATTTCAAAAGTCAAAAACTGATAGATTGCTTGACTATTGGCGAATCTCCATACTACCTTCTACAGCCAGACGCCCGGCGCGTTCTCGAGTAGGAAAGTACATAATACGGCATAAATGGTGAACCCGACGTGAAAGCTTGAGGTCGAAGGTATTGGATTTCGTTTGATTTTATCTTTATTTTATGGAAAACGAAAATAAAAATTTTGAAGGATTTTTGGGAGAAGTTTCTGGTGGGGATTCTTGTAAAGGACAAGATATGCACATGGATTTGTCTATTGCTAGTATGTTTCAAGCCTTCTCATTATCAATGCAGCAATAGCAAAGCAATGATCGAAAGGAAGCTTTGGCAACCAAAGCATTGCAAGAAGTAGTCAATAAAATTGATCAATTTGATGGGAGGAATATTTTAAGGTATTTAAGATGTTATGTTCGTGAAATGGAATTAAATCGGGTTTCTAAGAAGAAAATGGTTGAATTATTTGGACTTGCCATGATACCAAAGATAAGAGACCACATAACATCGATTACGGATCGTTATATGAATTCATGGGAGGTTTTTTCACATGCATTCAAAGACGAATATCTCTTGAAAGATGCTGATCGCGTTACTAAGAAGCTGTTTTTCGAATGGATTGAATGGCCCAATAAGAATTTGCAAGCAACAGAGCTACTAACGAAATTTGAGCGGCACTACTCTCAATTATTGAAGGTAGAAAAATTGACATTGGAGCCGAACAAAGTTGATCTATTTCTTCAAGCTGCTGATGGAGAATTGCAAGAGAAATTAGAACTCCTTCTTGAAGACAAAGAAGAAGATGAAGGATTGACAACAAAGTGGAAGAACGTTGAAGATGCTGTGGGATTGCTTAAAAAAAGAGAAAGGAGGAAGGATAGGAGCAATATTTAGAAAACAGTACAAGCACCCAAAGCTCCAGTACGTACAACACCACCAACAATGCCTACAGTTCAACCTTCGACATCCTTATCAAAGAAAGCAGATATAGGGATGGAAGAAATAATATGAGGATTGCGAGATCTTCAAATGAAATTGGCAAGACTTGAAGAGAATACTTCTACAAATAATTTGAAGAATGTTTCAAAACAAGGATATGTACAAAGATGCATTTGATGTGATGACGCTTCACACACTAGGAAAGATTGCAATGAATTTAATAATATGATATGGCAAAGAATTATTTGCTGGAAAGATGGAAAGATAGCATTCAAAGATAGGGAGGATCTTCTTCAAATCAATTTTGGCAAGGGAGGAATGAGAGCATTGATTCAAGATTACCTAAAAGAGCATGAAACAGCAGCACGAGAAAGTGCAAGTTATGGTGCTAGAGTAGATGATGAAATTAGTGGAAGTACGGAAACTAGTGAGTTTTGGGCTTTTGCCGTTTCTACAATGCAAGAAGGGAAATTACCTCGAGAAGCGTTATTGAGGACTGCAGCTACAATACGAGGTAGAACAGGTTGGGGGAATCTTGATGAGTCTCTTTCAGTTCATGCATATATTGCTAAGAGCCAACATGAAGCTTTGATGGAAGAAAAGAGACGAGGAAATTTTGATGATACTAGAGAAGGAAATTCTTCTAAGAGGCAAATTCGAGGGGACAAGGCTCGGGAGGTAGCTTCACAAGAATTGCCTGTAAAGGATACCTCAGCATCATTGGGAGAAAAAACAACGGAGACAAAAGATAAAGACAAATCAATTGCTTATAAGCTACTTTCTGACATTGAAGCGGCAACAAATTTGAAAGGGGTGTTGGAAGAACGTATATTAAATGCTAAGGTGGAATTCACATTGAAAGAAGTCTTGGGAATTGCAAAGAAGGAGTTTCATGATGTTATCATTGACAGCATTAAGCGAAAGAGGCAATTAATAGGCGAAACTGAAATGAGTCATGCTATTGATGCAAGAATATATAGAGATGAAGAAGAGGTTGATATTGGTTACAAGCAACCAACAAATGAAAAGAATGGGTATAATCAACGAGTACATTTCGAAGATTGTAGTGACAAGAAAATGGAAACTTTGAGCCATTATACTCGAAAGTATTGGGCAAGGGCAACTACTGAGGTATTGGTGAAAGTAGGAGATATAGAAGATCCAATTGTTGATTTAGTCGACCATGGTTCTGAAATAAATCTCATGTCTAAAGATCTTTATAAGAAAAAAAAATGGCCAATTGACATGGAACATGGATGGGCAATATGAGCAGCTAATAACACACGGGGCGAATTAAATGGAGCTTGTTCAGATGTCAAAATTCAGATTAGGGATGTTGCGACGGAGCAACATTTCTTTGTTCAAGATACAACGTCTTACCCGTTGATTTTAGGACAACCTTATATTATGGCAACATGGATGGAAACAAAAGTACTTCACGATGGTTCTACTTATGCAAGGGTACGTAGCAAACATGGAAGAAAAATTGTATAATTTCTAATAGTACCTCCTAACCATGAACGGAATTGAGATAGGTTGAGGGAGAAACCATTGCCAAAGATTGTTGAAGGATTTAAGGATTTTGGGGAGGTACCATTGTAAAGCGAGATTATGGAGGTACAAAAGAGGAGGTACTCTCGCGAGATGAAGGTGCCTTTGATACGAATTTTATTGGTATATTGGAGAATGGAAATATTATGTATAAGAAAGTTGATGATTTTAAAAGAAAAGAAAGAAAAAGATTATATGATATTGAACGAAAATTACGTAAGTTAGGTACATTGCAAGATGATGAGAGGATTTTAGGTGTTTATGAAGAAAATGGACTAGAAGATTCATTGGAATTGATTACATCTATTGGGTTAGGGGATAATAATAAGATTGTTGAGATTAATTCAAGAGAGGTTTATACCATACTTGAATCTTTTCAAGCACTAGAAGTCACTATAGAGACGAGATATAAAATGGCAGATAAAAAGGTAAAGCCTGTTGCCGGGCCATTGCCAGAAGATTCTAAGGAACAAATGGGAGAAGCATCAAAAGAAGCAAGTTTAAGAGATCCAATGAGTATTGGACATCAGTTTACTAAAGAGACTTTTGAAGAATTGAAGATTGGTTCTGATGGTTCTTTATTGCCGGAGGAAATTACTTGCTTCAAAAAGATGTTGGCTAAACAAGGTAGATCGTTTGCCTTCGAATCTCATGAAATTGGGTGTGTGGATCCAAATATTGTAATACCTATGGTTATCTTCACTGTACCGCATGTACCTTGGAATCTAAGACCGATTCTAGTACCGAGGGCACATTTACCTAATTTGGTGGAACTATTAAAAGAAAAGATAAAGATAAAAATATTAGAACCCTCATTTGCGTCGTATTCTAGTCGATGGTTTATGGTACCTAAGAAGAATGGGTCACTACGGTTTATTCAAGATATGCAACCGGTGAATGCAGTAACTGTCAAGAATGCAAGAATTGGATCTTTTGTGGATGAATTTGCTGAGGCGTTTGCTGGAAGGGCGAAATATTCAATGGGTGACTTGTATTTAAGTTATGATCAATTTCAACTTGTCGAAGGAAGTAGAGATATGACAACAATGAGGACACCACTTGGATTGGTTAGAATGTGCACTCTTCCTCAAGTCGCGACCAACTCAATTGCGCATATGATGAATGTGATGAATAAGGTATTGAGAGATTTTATTCCGGAAAAGACTATACCTTTTCTGGATGATGTTCCTATAAAAGGATGCAGAGAAGGAGACAAAGATGAAACTTTAGATACGAGGAGGTGTCGCAAATATGTTAGTTATCATATACAAGATTGTGAAAAGATTTTAACTCGGCTTGGAAAAATTCATCTTACATTATCAGGTATGAAGTCCGTATTTGGAGTGCGAGAGGTTGTGATTGTTGGACATTTATGTGGATCTTACGGAAGAAAACCAGATCCGACTAAAGTTGATGCAATTGGAAGGATGAAAGAGGATTGTAATTCTTTAACAGAGGTTCGCAGGTTTTTGGGTGCATGTGTATTTTATCGAATCTGGATCCCTCATTTTGCTCACATAGCAGATCCATTATATGAACTATTACACAAGGATTACCGATTTAAATGGGAAGAAAGGCATATTCAGGCAATGCAAAGATTGAAGAAATTATTGATGTCACCTCCAATATTAAGGAAGGTTGATTATAAGTGCAATAGACCAGTGATTCTTATTGTAGACGCTAGTCCAATTGCCGTTGGATGGGCGGTGGGTCAAGATGATTCGAATGGGAGTAGATTTGCAGTTCGATTTGGGGCTAAAGTTTTAAGTATTCGTCAGCGTGCATATTCGCAAGTCAAAAGAGAACTTTGGGGAGTCGTTTCGGCTATGAAAGCTGAAAAGGACTATTTGATTGGGGCAGTAGTAGTAATTGAAACAGATTGCTTGCCATTGCTTGGAATGATTATTAACTATTCAACGCCAGATATTGCAATGTTGAGATGGATTGCTTATATTAAGTCACTAAATCCAGAATTTAAGCATATCACTGGAAAGGACAATTTAGTAGCAGACATGCTATCTCGAGCAAGATACGAGAGGGAGGACGAAATGGTTGAAGACATTGATGATGTTAGATTGAAATTCTATTCAATATCGAATCTCAACAGAGAAGACAAGCTATTTCTTGAAGAATCTTATGAAGGAGAATTATTGGATATTGGTCATTATTTGAATACCTTGTCTAAGTAGGGGAATTGGTCTACAGAAAAATTCAAACAAATAAGAAAAAAAGCATATGGATTTTTACTTCAAGATGGATTCTTATGGAAGAGACCGAAGAAAAGAATTGGGACGCCACGACGAGTGATAGGTAAAGAGGAAGAAAACTAAAATTATTAAAGGAGTTTCATAATAGTTTATGGGCAGGGCATAGAGGAATCTAGACTACTTTTGCTAAACTCAAGGAACGATATTGGTGGAAAAATATGTATCGAGATGTGCTCTCATTTGTAGAGTCATGTAAAATCTGTCAATCGTATTCTAATATCCGACATCGAGATAGTCTTCATCCTACGTATCCTCTGGCTATTCATTTTAAATGGGTTGTTGATTTGGTTATTATGCCAGTTGGGTTATGGCAGATGAGATATTTGGTTTTAGCTCGTGAAGATTTATCAAATCAAGTAGAAGGAAGAGCATTGAGGACAAAATCTACAGAGGGGATTTGTAGGTTTTTGCTTGAAGATGTCATTTGCCGCTACAGATGCGTAGAAAAAATCACTGTAGATCGTGGAGAATTAAATGCACAAGAAGCTCGTAAGTTCTTTGAGAGATGTGGAGTTAAACTATCACTGACTACTGCTTATAATCCGGAAGGGAATGCAAAAAGTGAACGCGGTCACCCACCGATTGTGAAAGCATTAATTAAAGCTTGTAATGGAAAAGTTAGAGAGTGGCCACGGCTTTTGTCATTTGTATTATAGGCTGATCGAACAACACAGAGTTTGATAATAGGATATATGCCAGTAGAACTTATGACAGGTCGAAAACGAATTATGCCGATTGAAAAAAAGGTACTTACTTGAGGTATGCTACCATGAGAAGATGGATTGTCAAGAGAAGAACTTTTGGCTATTAGGATTCGACAATTGGAGCAAAGAACAGAAGATGTCCAGATAGCATTGGAAATGTTAAAAAGAGTAAGGTTACAAAACAAGGCGCGATTCGATAAGCAACATCGATTGAGACTAAAAGCAATCGAGGAAGGTGAGTGGGTACTTGTTTATGATAATATTCTGGATAATCAACATAGTATTTTGCAGAAATTTTCAAAACGTTGGTTTGGACCATATGTAGTAACAACTGTTCATGATAATGCGACTTATTTGTTACGGGAGTTAGATGCTACAAAATTGAAAATACCAATTGCAAGGAAGCGAGTAGAAATATTTTAATGAAGACACGCGGAGATGAATATGGAAGACCTTAATGAAGGTATAGAGATTCCGCTGTAAGGGATTGAAAGTGATTTGGATAATGAAGGTGACGAAGACGAACTGGACAAAGACGTAGAGGATATTTTCTAAATCAAACAGTAATTGGATAAATTGGTGCATATCGGAGAATGCACAAGTTCAGAGGGGGTGGATGTCGTGTTGTAACACGAGTATATCGTAAAAATATAAAGAAAGGGGACTTTTATTAATGTTCAGTTACCTCGAATATTGGAAGCAACGACCAACTCCAGTGCAAATACTGAGTGGCCAGGTTCAGTCACCCCGTTACAGTCAGCCGGGGCATACTGAAATGCTCCGTTCGATTCAAATAACGGGAGTCAGCAAGAAGAGAAAGGACCAATTCACACAACGGGTGAGCCTGGTTTGAAGAGCCAATTGGATCCAATTTCAAGAATCCAATCCGGGTCCTCTTATCCAATATGAGACTTGAATTGGCCGGGCAACCCAATGCAGTCTAATTACGAGAAAATCTAGGTCTTACTACGGGCCTTAGCCAATCCGATGCGAAGGACCAATTTGATCCAATTACGGACACATCCAGGTCTTACTACTGGACTCTTAGCCAATATGAGACCTGAATTGGTCGGGCGACGCAATGTGGTCCTGATTACGGAGTTTCAATTCTGTTTCAGGCTGTCCTATTGTCTGTGCCATTTCAGGGAACATTGTTTTTGGTAAAAGGATCTCTTAAAGGTAAAAACGGGGAAGAAAGTTCTGACGACGAGAGCCAATTTTGGATCCAAGCTCTGATGGTGGAAGCCAATTCCGGATCTAAGACGGAAGATTGAAGAAATTCAGAGGATAAGGTTAGGGGGGAGAATAAGTTATGGGAGAGTTTTGAAGGATGGGAGAGAGCTAGCTTCATGCTTCAAGCAGGGAAAAAAGACAAAGAATTAGTTTTTTTTTCTTCATAGGATTTTGGGAAGATTGAGGCAATCGTTGCTGCAATCAGTGTTGTTATGGTGAATTGGGATTTTTAATAAAGTGGATTTGATTACTCTTGACTGTTTTTATGAAATCGAGTTACGTCTATGATAAAGAATTAAAAGGGTGTCTATAGGATTGAGTATGCGGAGTGAATGAAATTTATTGAGTTAATCTAATGAGACAGTCAGTTAATACAAGATCGTGAGTATAAAGCGGTGTCGAAGATTAGCAGTTTGGATTGTTTGGGGTTCTTTGTAACGTCCAGAGACCTATCGGCCGGGACAAAAAGGACTTTGGCAAGCAATCAAAGGGCATCCGTATAGATTTATGGTGTATTCTTGCAGTCCTTTGTATTCCAACAGTCAAAAACTGATAGATTGCTTGACTATTGGCGAATCTCCATACTACCTTCTACAGCCAGACGCCCGGTGTCGTATTACGTGCTTTCCTGCTCGAGAACGCACCGGGCGTCTGGCTGTAGAAGGTAGTATGGAGATTCGTCGATAGTCACGCAGTCTATCAGTTTTTGACTGCTGGAATATAAACGACTGCAACAATGTATAGTAAATCTATACGGGTGCTCTTCGACTGCTTGTCGAAGTCCTTTGTGCCCCAGCCGGTAGGTCTCTAGACGTTACAGAGAACCCCGTACAACCCAAACTGTTAACCTTCAATACTGCTTTGTACTTATGATCTTGTATCCACTAACTGTCTTGTTAGATTAACCCAATAAATTTCATTCACTCCGCATACTCAATCCTATAGACACCCTTTTAATCCTTCAATCACAGACGTAACTCGATTTCACAAAACAGTCAAGAGTATTCAAACCTACTTCATTTAAAAATCCCGATTCACCATTACAACACTGACTTCAGCAGCGATTGTCTCAGTCTTCCCCAAAACTCTACAAAGAAGAAAAATCCAAATTCTATGTAATTCCTTCCCCAACTCGAAGCATGAAGCTCCTCTCTCTAATTCCCTTGATCTTCCAAAAACCTCTAATGAAAAAAACCGAACTGGTAACCTTGCAGAAGCTTGAAAACTAGCTCCCCCCCCCGATTTCCCTTTAAAAAAAACCACACACCACTCCAAAACTATATCCCCCCTAACCTTATCCTCTGAATTTCTTCAATCTTCCGTCTTAGATCCAAAATTGGCTCCCACCTCAAGCTTGGATCCGAAATTGGCTCTCGCTGCTAAGCTTTCTCCTACGTTTTTACCTTTAAGAAATCCATTTACCGAAAACAACGTTCCCTGAGACGGCACAGAGAACAGGACAGCCTGAAACAGAATCGAACCCCGTAATCGGGACCACATTGAGTCGTCCGACCAATTCAGGTCCTATATTCGTAAAGATGCCCGTAGTAACCTGGATGTTCCGTAATTGGGCCAAATTGGTCCTCGCGTCAGATTGGCTAAGATCCGTAGTAAGACCTGGATTTCCCGTAACTGGGTCAAATTGGTCCTCGCGTCAGATTGGCTAAGACCTGTAGTAAGACTTGGATTTCCCGTAACTAGACTGCATTGGGTTGCCCCACCAATACAGGTCTCATATTGGGTAAGAGGACCCGGATTGGATTATCGAAATTGGATGCATTTGGCTCCTCGAACCCGTCGTGTGAATTGGTCCTTCTCTTCGTGCTGACTCCCGTTATTGGAATCGAATGGGGCATTTCAGTATGCCCCGGCTGACTGTAACGGAGTGACTGAACCTGACCACTCAGTATTTGTACTGGAGTTGGTCGATGCTCCCAATATTCGAGGTAACTGAATATTAATAAAATTCCCCTTTCTTTTTATTTTCACTGTATACTCATGTTACAACACGACATCCACTCCCTCTGAACCTGTGCATCCTCCGATATGCACCAATTTACCCAATTGTTGTTTGATTCAGAATATATCTCCTATGTCTTTGTCTAGTTCGTCTTTGTCACCTTCATTATCCATATCACTTTCATCTTCTTGGTGCGGAATCTCTATACCTTCATTAAGGTCTTCCATATTCATCTCTGCGTGTCTTCGTTTAAATATTTTTACTCTCTTCCCTGCAGGTGGTATTTTCAATTTTGTACCATCTAACTCCCGTAATGAGTAAGTCGCATTATCATGAACAGTTGTTATAACATATGGTCCAAACCAACGTTTTGAAAATTTCCACAAAGTACTATGTTGATTATCCAGACTATTGTCATAAATAAGTACCCACTCACCTTCTTCGATTGCTTTTGGTCTCAATCGATGTTGCTTATCGAATCGCGCCTTGTTTTGTAACCTTGCTCTTTTTAACCTTTCCAATGCTATCTGGACATCTTCCGTTCTTTGCTCCAATTGTCGAATCCTAATAGCCAGAAGTTCTTCTCTTGTCAATCTATCTTCCCATGATAGCATACTCCAAGTAAGTACCTTTTTTTCAATCGGCATAATTGGTTTTTGACCTGCCATAAGTTCTACTGGCATATATCCTGTCACCGAACTATGTGTTGTTCGATCAGCCCATAATGCAAATGACAAAAGCCGTGGCCACTCTTTAACCTTCCCATTACAAGTTTTAACCAATGCTTTCACAATCGGCGGGTGATCGTGTTTGCTTTTCACATTCCCTTTCGGATTATAAGCAGTAGTCAGTGATAGTTTAACTCCACATTTTTCAAAGAACTTACGAGCTTCTTGTACATTTAATTCTCCACGATCTGCAGTGATTTTTCCTACGCACCCGTAACGGCAAATGACATCTTCAAGCAAAAACCTACAAATCCCCTCTGTAGATTTTGTCCTCAATGCTCTTCCTTCTACTTGATTTGATAAATCTTCACGAGCTAAAACCAAATATCTCATCTGCCATAACCCAACTGGCATAATAACCAAATCAATAATCCATTTAAAATGAATAGCCAGAGGATATGTAGGATGAAGACCATCTCGATGTCGGATATTAGAATACGATTGACAGATTTCACATGACTCTACAAATGAGAGCACATCTCGATACATATTTTTCCACCAATATCGTTCCTTGAGTTTAGCAAAAGTAGCCCAGATTCCTCTATGCCCTGCTCATAAACTATTATGAAACTCCTTTAATAATTTTAGTTTTTCTTCCTTTTTGCCTATCACTTGTTGTGGCATCCCAATTCCTTTCTTCGGTCTCTTCCATAAGAATCCATCTCGAAGTAAAAATCCATATGCTTTTTTTCTTATTTGTTTGAATTTTTCTGTAGACCAATTCCTCTACATAGACAAGGTATTCAAATAATGACCAATATCCAATAATTCTCCTTCATAAGCTTCTTCAAGAAATAGCTTGTCTTCTCTGTTGAGATTTGATATTGAATAAAATTTCAATCCGACATTATCAATGTCTTCAACCATTTCGTCCTCCCTCTCGTATCTTGCTCGAGATAGCATGTCTGCTACTAAATTGTCCTTTCCAGTGATATGCTTAAATTCTGGATTTAGTGACTTAATATAAGCAATCCATCTCAACATTGCAATATCTGGCGTTGAATAGTTAATAATCATTCCAAGCAATGGCAAGCAATCTATTTCAATTACTACTACTGCCCCAATCAAATAGTCCTTTTCAGCTTTCATAGCCGAAACAACTCCCCAAAGTTCTCTTTTGACTTGCGAATATGCACGCTGACGAATACTTAAAACTTTAGCCCCAAATCGAACTGCAAATCTACTCCCATTCGAATCATCTTGACCCACCGCCCATCCAACGGCAATTGGACTAGCGTCTACAGTAAGAATCACTGGTCTATTGCACTTATAATCAACCTTTCTTAATATTGGAGGTGACATCAATAATTTCTTCAATCTTTGCATTGCCTGAATATGCCTTTCTTTCCATTTAAATCGGTAATCCTTGTGTAATAGTTCATATAATGGATCTGCTATGTGAGCAAAATGAGGGATCCAGATTCGATAAAATACACATGCACCCAAAAACCTGCGAACCTCTGTTAAAGAACCACAATCCTCTTTCATCCTTCCAATTGCATCAACTTTAGTCGGATCTGGTTTTCTTCCGTAAGATCCGCATAAATGTCCAACAATTACAACCTCTCGCACTCCAAATACGGACTTCATACCCGATAATGTAAGATGAACTTCTCCAAGCCGAGTTAAAATCTTTTCACAATCTTGTATATGATCAACAACATATCTGCGACACCCCCTCGTATCTAAAGTATCATCCTTGTCTCCTTCTCTGCACCCCTTTATAGGAACATCATCATGAAAAGGCATAGTCTTTTCCGGGATAAAATCTCTCAATACCTTATTCATCACATTCATCATATGCGCAACTGAGTTGGTCGCGCCTTGAGGAAGAGTGCACATTCTAACCAATCCAAGCGGTGTCCTCATCGTTGTCATATCTCTACTTCCTTCGGCAAGTTGAAATTGATCATAACCTGAATACAAATCACCCATTGAATAGATCGCCCTTCCAGCAAACGCCTCAGCAAATTCATCCACAATAGGTCCAATTCCTGCATTCCTGACAGTTACAGCATTCACCGGCTGCATATCTTGAATAAACCGCAGTGACCCATTCTTCTTAGGTACCGTAAACCATCGACTAGAATACGGCGCAAATGAAGGTTCTAATATTTTCATCTTTATCTTTTCTTTCAATAGTTCCACCAATTTAGGTAAATGTGCCCTCAATACTGGAATCGGTCTTAGATTCCAAGGTACATGCGGTACAGTGAAGATAACCATAGGTGTTATAATATTTGGATCCACACACCCAATTTCATGAGATTCGAAGGCAAACGATCTACCTTGTTTAGCCAACATCTTTTTGAAGCAAGTAATTTCCTCCGGCAATAAAGAACCATCAGAACCAATCTTCAATTCTTCAAAAGTCTCTTTAGTAAACTGATGTCCAATACTCATTGGATCTCTTAAACTTGCTTCTTTTGATGCTTCTTCTATTTGTTCTTTAGAATCCTCTGGTAATGGTCCCGCAACAGGCTTTACCTTCTTATCTGCCATTTTATATCTCGTCTCTACTGTGACTTCTGGTGCTTGAAAAGATTCAAGCATGGTATAAACCTCTCTCGAATGAATCTCAACAATCTTATCATTATCCCCTAACCCAATAGATGTAATCAATTCCAATGAATCTTCCAGCCCATTTTCTTCATAAACACCCAAAATCCTCTCATCATCTTGCAATGTACCTATCTTGCGTAATTGTCCTTCAATATCATATAATCTTTTTCTTTCTTTTCTTTTAAAATCATCAACTTTCTTATACATAATATTTCCATTCTCCAATATACCAATAAAACTCGCATCAAAGGCACCTTCATCTCGCGAGAGTACCTCCTCTTTTGTACCTCCATAATCTCGCTTTACAGTGGTACCTCCCCAAAATCCTTAAATCCTTCAACAATCTTTGGCAATGGTTTCTCCTTCAACCTATCTCGATTCCGTTCATGGTTAGGAGGTACTGTTAGAAATTGTACAGCTTTCCTCACATCTTCGCTCCGTACCCTTGCATAAGCAGAACCATCGTCAAGTACCTTTGTTTCCATCCGTGTTGCCATGATATAAGGTTGTCCTAAAATCAACGGATAAGACGTTGTATCTTGAACAAAGAAATGTTGCTCCGTCGCAACATCCCCAATCCGAATTTTGACATCTGGACAAGCTCCATATAATTCACCTCGTGTGTTATTAGTTGCTCGTATAGCCCATCCATGTTCCATGTCAATTGGCCATTTTTGCTTCTTATAAAGATCTTTAGACATGAGATTTATTTCAGAACCATGGTCCACCAAAGCAACTATTGGTTCTTCTATATCTCCTACCTTCACCAATACCTCAGTAGTTGTCCTTGCCCAATGCTTTCGAGTATAATGGCTCAAAGTTTCCATTTCCTTGTCACTAGAATCTTCGAAACGTACTCGCTGATTATACCCATTCTTTTCATTTGTTAGTTGCTTGTAACCAATATCAACCTCTTCTTCATCTCTACATATTCTTGCATCAATAGCATGACTCATTCCAGTTTCGCTCATTAATTGCCTCTTTCGCTTAATGCTGTCAATGATAACATCATGAAACTCCTTCTTTGCAATTCTCAAGACTTCTTTCAATGTGAATTCCACCTTAGCGTTTAATATACGTTCTTCCAACACCCCTTTCAAATTTGTTGCCGCTTCAATGTCAGAAAGTAGCTTATAAGCAATTGATTTGCCCTTATCTTTTGTCTCCGTTGTTTTTTCTCCCAATGATGCTAAGGTATCCTTTACAGGCAATTCTTGTGAAGCTGCCTCCCGAGCCTTGTCTCCTCGAGTTTGCCTCTTAAAAGAATTTCCTTCTCTAGTATCATCAAAATTTCCTCGTCTTTTTTCTTCCATCAAAGCTTCATGTTGGCTCTTAGCAATATATGCATGAACTGAAAGAGACTCAACAGGATCCTCTCAACCTGTTCTTCCTCGTATTGTAGCTGCAGTTCTCAATAACGCTTCTCGAGGTAATTTCCCTTCTTGCATTGTAGAAACGGCAGAAGCCCAAAACTCACTAGTTTCCGTACTTCCACCAATTTCATCATCTACTCTAGCACCATAACTTGCACTTTCTCGTACTATTGTTTCATGCTCTTTTAAGTAATCTTGAACCAATGCTCTCATTCCTCCCTTGCCAAAATTGGTTTGAAGAAGATCCTCCCTATCTTTCAATGCTATCTTCCCATCTTTCCAGCAAATAATTCCCTGCCGTATCATATTATTAAATTCATTGCAATCTTTTCTAGTGTGTGAAGCATCATCACACCAAATGCATCTTTGTACATATCCTTGTTTTGAAACATTCTTCGAATTGTTTATAGAAGTATTCTCTTCAAGTCTTGCCAATTTGATTTAAAGATCTTGCATTCCTCGTATAATTTCTTCCATACCCATATCTGCTTTCTTTGACAAGGATGTCGAAGGTTGAACTGTAGGCATTGTCGGTGGTGTTGTACGTACTGGAGCTTTGGGTGCTTGTACTGTTTTCGGAATATTACTCCTATCCTTCCTCCTTTCTTTTTTTGTAAGCAACTCCACCGCATCTTCAACGTTCTTCCACTTCGTTGTCAATCCTTCATCTTCTTCTTTGTCTTCAAGAAGGGGTTCTAATTTCTCTTGCAATTCTCCATCAGCAGCTTGAAGAAATAGATCAACTTTGTTCGGCTCCAATGTCAATTTTTCTACCTTCGATAATTGAGAGTACTGCCTCTCAAATTCCCTTAGTAGCTCTGTTGCTTGCAAATTCTTATTGGGCCGTTCAATCCATCCCAGAAACAGCTTCTTAGTAACGCGATCAGCATCTTCCAAGAAATATTCGTCTTTCAACGTATGTGAAAAATCCTCCCATGAATTCCCACAACGATCCGTAATCGATGTAATGCGGTCCCTTATCTCCGGTATCGTGGCAAGTCCAAATAGTGCAACCATTTTCTTCTCAGAAACCCGATTTAATTCCATTTCACGAACATAACATCTTAAATACCTTGAAATATTCCTCCCATCAAATTGATCAATTTTATTGACCACTGCTTGCAATGCTTTGGTTGCCAAAGCTTCCTTTCGATCATTGCTTTGCTGTTGCTGCATTGACAATGAGAAGGCTTGAAACAAACTAGCAATAGATGGATCCATGTGCATACCTTGTCCTTTAGAAGACTCCTCACAAGAAACTTCTCCCAAAAATCCTTCAAAATTTTTATTTTCGTTTTCCATAAAAATAAAGATAAAATCAACCAAAATCCAATACCTTCTACCTCAAGCTTTCACGTCGGGTTCACCACTTATGTCGTATTATGTGCTTTCCTGCTCGAGAACGCGTCGGGCGTCTGGCTGTAGAAGGTAGTATGGAGATCCGCCGATAGTCAAGCAATCTATCAGTTTTTACTGCTGGAATATAAACGACTGCAAGAATACACCGTAAATCTTTACTGATGCCCTTCGACTGCTTGTCGAAGTCCTTTTTTTTTTGCCCCAACCGGTAGGTCTCTAGACGTTACAGAGAACCCCGAACAACCCAAACTGTTAATCTTCAATACCCCTTTGTACTTACGATCTTGTATCCACTGACTGTCCTGTTAGATTAACCCAATAAATTTCATTCACTCCGCATACTCAATCCTATAGACATCCCTTTAATCTTTCAATCACAGACGTAACTCGATTTTACAAAACAGTCAAGAGTATTCAAACCCACTTCATTTAAAAATCCCGATTCACCATTACAACACTGATTTCAGCAGCGATTGCCTCAGTCTTCCTCAACACTCTACGAAGAAGAAAAATCCAAATTCTATGTCTTTCCTTCCCCGACCCGAAGCATGAAGCTCTTCTCTCTAATTCCCTTGATCTTCCAAAAACCTCCAATGAAAAAACGAACTAGTAACCTTGCAAATGCTTGAAAACTCGCTCCCTCCCCGATTCCCCCGAAAAAAAAACCTCCCCCCAAAACTATATCCTCCCTAACCTTATTCTTTGAATTTCTTCAATCTTCCATCTTAGATCCGGAATTGGCCCCCACCTCAAGCTTGGATCCGAAATTGGCTCTCGCTGCCAAGCTTTCTCCTACGTTTTTACCTTTAAGAAATCCATTTACCGAAAACAACGTTCCCTGAGACGGCACAGAGAACAGGACAGCCTGAAACAGAATCGAACCCCGTAATCGGGACCACATTGAGTCGCCCGACCAATTCAGGTCCTCTATTGAGAAAGATGCCCGTAGTAACCTGGATGTTCCCGTAATTGGGTCAAATTGGTCCTCGCGTCAGATTGGCTAAGACCCGTAGTAAGACTTGGATTTCCCGTAATTAGACTGCATTGGGTTGCCCCACCAATACAGGTCTCATATTGGGTAAGAGGACCCGGATTGGATTATCGAAATTGGATCCAATTGGCTCCTCGAACCCGTCGTGTGAATTGGTCCTTCTCTTCCTGCTGACTCCTGTTATTGGAATGGAACGGAGCATTTCAGTATGCCCCGGCTGACTGTAACGGAGTGACTGAACCTGACCACTCAGTATTTGTACTGGAGTTGGTTGATGCTCCCAATATTCGAGGTAACTGAATATTAATAAAATTCCCCTTTCTTTTTATTTTCACTGTATACTCGTGTTACAACACGACAACGTGAGAGCCAGCTGAAAATCTCACCAATAAACCAGAAAAGGTACAAGAGTTTCATCAACAACATCCTCATAAACCTAAGCTGGTTCGAGGATAGCTTCTTTTTGAAGCTTGCTCATCCAAGAATATAAAAAAAGGGGAGAGCACCACCAAAATTCATAGTTGATGTAGTTATTTTTTCCAAGATAAAATAGAATTTTTTTAGTAGCCATAGTTTGGTCTTCTGATATGGATAGCCAAGAGATAGATACTATGCCAGTCAGATTATCTCAACTGACTAGCTCACGAAGGCGACCCCGAGATGAAGAACCACCTGTACCATGACGACGACGGAGGATACCAAGTAACCAATCACTGGTGATTGTATTTGAGTTCGAGCCTACTTACGATGGTCAGCCAGAAGGCATATTTGCAGGACAATTTCAGAATGAAGATACGGAAGTTCATGCTTGGTCAGAAAATAAAGGAGTGGGCCACTATCGTTGGCTTCAAGGGCCGATGAACCACTTATCTCATGAACAACAGTTGGAGTTCATAGTAGACGTTATGCGACAGATCTTCATTTTCTTACGTTGGTACTGATTGACAACAACATTCCTTCTCAGAGACCTCGAAGCTAAAAGAGGGGGTGATGTTAGGGACATAGTCCTTAGAACCTTCTAGAGACAAGTTTCTAGAACCTTCTAGAGACAAGCTTCTAGAACCTTCTAGAGACAAGCTTCTAGAACCTTCTAGAAGCAAGTCTTTGGAACCTTCTAGAAGCTTCTTAGTTAGTAGAAGATATTAAGGACATAGTCCTCAGAACCTTCTAGAGACAAGTTTCTAGAACCTTCTAGAGACAAGCTTCTAGAACCTTCTATAGACAAGCTTCTAGAACCTTCTAGAAACAAGTCTCAAGAACCTTCTAGAAGCTTCTTAGTTGATAGAAGATGTTAGGGACATAGTCCTTAGAACCTTCTAGAGATAAGTTTCTACAACCTTCTAGAAGCAAGTCTCTGGAACCTTCTAGAAGCTTCCTAGTTGATAGAAGTTGCTTGAGAAGCTTCCTAAATAGGATTATATATTGGAATCCAGGCTAAAGAGTTCTTCATTCTCGACAACACATCTCTTGGAGCTTTAGCTCACCTCTCTGGTGTTGTTCTTGTATTCATCTGATTAATCTAATTCTTGCCAGTTCTTCTTGAACTTCTTATTAGATCTCAAGTCTGTATTTCTATGTCCGTGACAAAGCTTCATAGACGTGGTTTTGACTTTAGATGTATTTGTAGGTTAAAAACTTGGTCAAAAAGCTAACCATATATTGGTAGCTTCTAGAACAAGTTATCTCCATATAATAGCTTGTATAAGAAGCCAACTATGTGGCACATATATAGATAACTTGCCTTGCAAGATAAGACATGTGGCTAGGAAAGTCAATACATGTTGGAGGTCCTATAGGACATTGTCATATAACTCTTAGTTAGATAGTATATATGGAGGCAAGAGTGAAGCCTTCTTCACTCTTATCAATGCCTTTCTAGTTTTAGTCTTGTTTCAAGACTTTTTAGTCTTCTTGTTTTTGACAATATCCATTTTAGTTAATATTACATCATCTTTTGAATGACTTTTTAGTTCTCTTCAGAGATAGAAGAGTATATCGAGGAATCTCTTTCTTTAAGATTCATATCCTTGACAATAATTCATGATAGCAATAGATATTATCAGGAAAGAATTTAGTTATTTCTTCACCTATGATAGATTTTTTATATAGTATAAAATGTGCCATCTTCATAAAATAATCTACTATCATGAATATAGAGTCATAAGAACCTTATATTGAAAGATCCATGATGAAATCCATAGAAACAAAAGACCATGGTTGTTTTGGAATAGATAATGGTTGAAGAAGTCCATGAGGTTAATGACAAGGAGTTTTTGATCTTGAACAAATGTCGCATGACTGAACAAAGTCTTTCACACCCTTCTACATTTGTAGCTACCAGAATTCTCTAGATATAAGCTCCTAAGTCTTGTTGTATCCAAAATGTCTTCTTGCTAGAAAGTCGTGATATACTTAAAGAATACGTAATCATGATTTTTCTTTTGAAACATAGAACCAACCTTCAAAATAGAGTAGGTTGTTTTTGAACTCAAAGATAGAAGTATCTTGAGGCTTAGAAGAAGAATTCTTAATATTGTGAATAAGAAGATAACAAGTCATACTTGATTGGATGTGTTTCACAAGGATTGAATCTATAGTCAATGTTGATTTTATTACTTAAAGATGAAAATATTCTAGCTTCAAGAAAATTATTCTTTGTTGATCAAAAGATATATTTCTTTCTTTTGGTATAAGATAAAAATGTCTAGAAAGGGCGATTGACAAACTTTGTTGTTTTTTGGATCAATATGTGATCTTTAAATCAAATCTTAATAAAAACATGCTCCAACACGCTTAGCGATGATTCAAAATACATGTTGACATGAAGTATTCAAGATTCTTGTAGTCCGTATATACAATGATTAGATTGAAAGTTTTTTCTAAATAATGATGTCATTCTTGAAATGAATCCACAATTGCAAGAAGCTCTTTATTATAGATTTCATAGTTAATCAAGGCTGCTAAAACATTTTTGGAATAAAAAGCTACCAAGAAAAGTTTATCATATGTTTCCATTTGTAATAATACAGCATCCAAAGCAAAATCTCATGCATTTTTTTCCATAAAAAATACCTTAGAAAAGTTGACGTGATACAAGATTGGTGCAAAAATAAATACCTACTTCAAAGTTTCAAAAGATGCTTCAGCTTCTTTACTCCACTCAAATTTATCTTTGCAAATCAACTATATAAGTGAGATTGTAATTTGAGAGAAGTCTTTGATGAAGATTCGATAATAATTGACAAAGCCAAAAAAGCATTGAACATCTCTTACCATTTTTGGAATCTTCCAATTTATCATTGTTTAAACTTTTTTAAGATCCAATATAATTTTATCATTTGAAAGGATGTATCCTAAGAAGTCGACTTGAATAGTGTTGAATACATACTTTTATATCTTGGCATAGAGTCTCACATCTCTTAATTTTTATAACACATGACAAACATAAAGTTCATATTTATCTATGTTCTTAGAATAGATCAAGATGTCGTCCACATAATAGATAATAAAATCGTCTAAAAATTCTCAAAAAAATATCATTCATTAGATGTTGAAAAGTTGCTGATGTATTTGTAAGTCCAAAAGGCATAATATTGTATTCAAAATACCCATACCTAGTTCAAAATGCAATCTTCCATTCATTTCCTTCTTTTATATGTACTAGATTGTATGCTCTCCATATATCTATTTTTGTATAGATCTTAGCTTGATTCAAATGATCAAGAAGTCTGGATATCAAAGATAGAAGATACCTATTTTTGATGGTGATCTTCTTGAATCTTCAATAATCAACTTACATCCGCAATGATCCATCTTTCTTCTTCACAAATAAGTTTGGAGCTCTTGCTCGTGATTTGGAATGGCATATGAAATTCTTAGCTAGATTTTCTTTAATATATTCATTGAATTCAGCCAATTCATTTTGTAATAAACTATAGATTGGTCCAAATGGTAATTATACTCTCTCTTGAAGGTCAATTAAGCAGTCATAGGGACAATGTTCTGAAAGAGTATCTACATTCTTCTTCTCAAATACATCTTGAAATTCTTAATATTGATTAGAAATGCCACATGAAGTCTTCGCATCATTAGAAATAGGTGTGGCATAAATGACACAAGGTAATCCTTCTTTTGCAGCATGTAGTAAGTTCTTGCACCTATAAACATAAGTTTAATTATACTAGACTTATGACTTTTTACTGGATTAATTTCACTCTTAATTATGCTTTGAGAGAAGTGAAGGATTTGAAAAATCCAATCTATGCAAAGATTATATTTTTTTAACGATGATAAATCTAAAATAACTGGATTAGAAGGACATCTAATTATATTAAAGATTATGTAATTACTATGACCATTTATTGCTACATCTATAGGAAGTGTTTCATGAGTAATATCTCCAAAAGATAACAGATGACCATCTATGACTTCTACATGATGTCACAGATATACTCATGTAAGCTAGTAATTACAAATACAAATAAGTAGAAGTAAGTAAAAGTAGGTAAAAGTAAGTTACTTCTATAGTACTTAATATAGAAGCTTCCTAGAAGCTTTATAGACACTGCTTTGACATCATAGGTATCTTTCATTGACTTTTTGGATTGAAAACATAGTCAACAAGTTGGCCATGTACCACACATGTTGTTAGCTTGAAGATCAAGCTAACTATGTCATCCACACGTAGAAAAACTTGCCTTATAAGTCAAAGCATGTGTCCTACAAAGTCAACACATATTAAAGGTCCTATAGAACATCACCACAAAGCCCCTAGTTAGATAGTATATATAGAGATAAAGTGAAGCCTTCTTCACTCTTGTCAATTCCTTTCTTGCTTCCAAAGTAGTTTCAAGGGTTACTAGTTTTCTTGTCTTTTGACAATAGCCATTCTAGTTTTTCTTTCAATATACATACTTATTTATTTATATTTTGTTACCTTTCTATGAGTGAAGGCTCACTTGTCTAGATTATTTTTTCATCCAATTCTTGTCCTTGACACTAGATTATTTTTTCATCAAGTTCTTGTCCTTGACAGATTGACAAGAATACACCTACAATATCAGAGCTTTGTCTAATCTTGATTAAGAGTGGATTATTTCTTTTTCTTGATAAGATATAAACATATTAGAAGTTGTAGATTACCCTCTTCTAAACAGATATTGTCCTTAGTATTTTTTTTGTTCTCAAGTCCTCTCTTCTATTTGTCTTGAGCGATATTAGAAATCTTTTTTTTTTTAAGTGTTATCATGGCAGAACTTGCTGAAATGAAGAATGCAATGGCACAAATGGAAGAGCAATTGAGGGAGTTAATGCTTGTGATGCATCAACTTAATTTATCACAACAAAGAGCAACAAGATTGGCAAGAAGTGAAGATATAGAAATGGTTGAAGCTGCTTCAACAACTGCACCAAACCATGTCCTTTCTCCTATGGTGGAACGTCCTTTTAGTGTTAGAAAACCAAGAATTATCTTATCCGAGAAGTTTGATGGTACCAAATCCAAGTTTTGAGGATTTATCAATCAAGTTCAACTTACGATTGAACTTCAACCCTAAAGTTACCCAACTCCAGGATCGCAAGTTATTGAGAAAAGAACACTACAAGCATAACACAAGTAAGTAGAAATCAGCAAGGTTGCACATAAGAGAAGAGTGGAATGAGATGGTTCTCTCTTCCAACTCTCGTTACTTATAGGTGGTAGTTGTTGTCCTAAAATGACTTCTTCCACCATTTGACTTTTAAACATATGCTCCTTGGATTCTTTGGCTCATACCATGAGGGTATCCAAGGATCCTAGGATCCTATGGCATCTTATATACCACGAGGGTATCCTATGCCATATACTAATTACTCTTACCTAGTTCTTTGAATATTCCCTAGGACACACTTTATCCTCTTGTCTTTGACTCTTTATCCTTGACAGCATTCTATGTCCATAGGATGTTTTTTCTATATGCCAAGAGTCAAGCCTTTGACCATTAGCAACTTACCTAAGGTAATATCCTTTATGAGGTAACTTATTCTACTTTAACTATTATCTATTCATCTTTTTCTTTTACCTCAACACTCCCACTTTGCTAATTGTCAAAGCCCTTCAAACCTAATGCCTTTGTTAACATATGATGTCTATCTTTGACCAATGCCTTTGATAATAAATTAGCAAGCATATCCTCTGTTGCACAATACTTCAAGTCAATCACTCCCATTTCAATCTTCTCTCTTATAAAGTGATGTTGAATGTCAATGTGCTTGGTTCTTGAATGATGCTTTGGATTCTTTACAAAAGCAAGGCATCCTTGATTGTCACAATTCAATAGAGTTGCTTCCAATTGCACAAGTCCAATGTCCTCCAAAACTTGCCTTAACCATGTTGCTTCCATTGCACCCTAGCTTGTTGCCATGTACTCCGCTTCCATTGGGGACCTTGCAATTGTGGGTTGTCTCTTACAATTCCATGAAATTTCTCCCACTCCAACAAAGAATACATAGCCCGTTGTTGACCGCCTATCATTTGCATCTCCAGCCCAATCCGCATCACAATAACCATGCAAAGCAATACTTTCACTTCTAAGGCACAATTTGAAGTCCAAAGTGTCTTTCAAGTACCTCATGATCTTCTTGATGGTTGCCCAATGAATTGGTCTTGCTTCTGACATGTGTTGACTTACGACACTCACCGCATAAGCAAGGTCCACCCTTGTGCCAACCATTGCATACATGAGTGATCCAACTGCTGCCTTGTATGGAACACCTTATATTTGGCCTTCAACTTGTGCAAAGTCTTCATCCGTGAGCTTCATCAACTTCAAATTGAACTCCAAAGGTGTTCCAATAGTGTCATGGACATACATCGGAAGATTCTTTGAATATTCTTCTAGAATATTCTCTAAAGATTCTCTAAACATTCCTTTAGAAGGTTCTAGAAGATTCTTAGAATATTCCCTAAAGATTCTCTTAGAAGGTTCTAGAATATTCTGATAGATTCTAGGAAGTTGCTCGAGAAGTTTCCTAATTAGTAGAAGTTGTTGGAGAAGCGTCCTAGTTAGCGGAAGTAGCTCGAGAAGCTTCCTATTCAGTAGTATATATAGGAGTTGAGGCTGAAGGGTTCTTCAGTCTCGACAACACATCTCTTGGAGTTCTAGCTCACCTTTCTGGTATTGTTCTTGTACTCATCTGTTTAATCTAGTTCTGCCACTTCTTCTTGAACTTCTTGTTAGATTTCAAGTCTGTATTTTGTGTCCGTGACAGTTTGTCGAGACTGCATTTTCACTGGTATCAGAGCTAGTTCCTTCTTGTTAGAGAGTGGATTACCCCTCTTCTTGAAGGTGTGCTAGTGTTTTAGAGGTTGCGGATTACCCTCCTCTAAACTGATATCTCTTCTTTCTCAATATTGGAGCCTTATTCTTCTTGGAGAGAGTGGATTATCCCTCATCTTGGAGTCTTAAGGCGTTTTAGAGGTTGCGGAGTACTCTCCTCTGAACCAATATTGTCCTCTTGTCAAAATTCTTTTTTCTTCTTTCTGAAGGTTAGCCGAAGGTTAAGACGTTAAAATGGCTAAAAGTTTGGAATCCAAACTAGACGCCATCATAAATGCTCTTGCCTCGTTGTCACATAGGACAATAGAGATCGAAGGAGTCATGGTAGGACTCCATAACAATGGAGCATCTGGGATAGCGCCATCTAAAGCATATCAGCCTCAAACTTCTGCGCCAGAAGAAGCAGTTCTACCTCCATTTCAACAAGATCGAGTAGTCCTACAACGAAAGGAGCCTCGAGTTAGTCTTCCGGATAAGTTTGATGGAACTCGTTCCAAGTTTCGAGGTTTTGTCAACCAAATCAGGTTGATAACAATTTTACAGCCCGAACGTTATCCGATGGAGGAAGCGCGTGTTGGGCTTGTTGGAACCTTGCTTACAGCACAAGCTCTGTCTTGGTTTACTCCCTTGTTCGAGAAGCGATCGCCAATCTTGAGCAACTTTGAAACGTTCTTGGAGGCGTTTGCAGAAGCATTTGGCGAGCATGATAAAGTTCGATGGGCTACAACAAAGATCCGATCGCTACGACAAGGAACACGCTCTCCATCAGTCTATGCCTCGGATTTCAGACAATTGGCAAGTGACATTAATTGGGGTGAAGAGGCGTTGGTGAGTCAGTTTTATTGGGGCTTGAAGGATGATGTGAAGGACTTGCTGTTATCTCTTCCTGATCCTCAAACGCTCAACGAAGCTATTAGCCAAGCTGTAAAGTGTGACAACCGCCTATTCCAGCGTCGCCAATACCAACGTCCAAGACACCAAATGACTCGTTACGACGTGACTATGTCTACAAATAGCTTAAACTCACATTCGGAGGCAACAGACATGCAAATCGACACGGTGCGTGTCCGATCTCTTACTCCAACAGAGAAGAAACGGCGTATGGAGGAAGGGTTATGTTTGTACTGTGGAGAAGAAGGTCACAAGGTTGGAAATTGCCCAAAGAAGCAAAATTGGCACCCTGTCAAGACTAGAAGTGCGATGATTCCGGAAAACGACGACGCCCAGCCACAGTAGGAACCGTGCGGCTGGACAATCTAATATCACAACAACAATCAGGTTCCTCCTTCTCTGTCCAACCTGCCCGTTGTTTTACAATTCCTTTGTTTTTAGGCCCTCAAAAACAAAAAACTTTAGCTTTATTGGATTCAGGGGCATCTACTTGTTTTTTAGATGAAGAGTTTGCTAAATGCCACAAGATCCGTTTAGTACAGAAGTCCAAACCTGTTCACGTAGAGGTGATAGATGAACGACCCTTATTGTCAGGCAACGTTACCCACGAATCAGAACCTATAGAAGTGGTGTTTAAAGACCATAGTAGTCACGTTATTTTTAATATTATTAGAACCCCATCAAGCCCTGTTATCCTTGGTCTTTCTTGGTTAGAAGATCATAATCCGTCCATTGATTGGAGGCTACGAAGGATAACATTTCCTGAAAAAAATAATAATAAACCTGTTGGTAGAACCTACATGAAGAAATCCATGTTTATTGGAGCGAGAGCGTTCCTAAGATCGTCCAAGGAAGGCGCACCATTTGTCATTTATGCAGCTCCAACTAGCGGCGAGAATATCTCAACATCGAATATACCAGAGCAATATAGGGATTTTGAAGACGTGTTTCAGAAGAAAAACGCCGATATACTGCCGGAACATCGACCATATGATTGCGCCATAGACTTAGAGGAAGGAGCGCAACCACCTTTTGGTCCAATATACAACCTATCGCAGACGGAGTTGGCAGAATTGCGGAAGTACATCGATGAGAATCTAGCCAAGAATTTTATTCAACATTCAAAGTCGCCAGTTGGAGCACCAATCCTATTCGTGAAGAAAAAGGATGGCTCACTGCGGATGTGCGTGGACTACCGAGGACTCAACAAGGTGACCAAGAAAAATCGCTATCCCTTACCTTTGATCTCCGGCCTCTTAGATCAACTTGGACGTGCAAGGATTTTTACAAAGATTGATTTAAGAGGAGCCTACAACCTTGTGCGAATCAAAGAAGGAGATGAATGGAAGACAGCCTTTCGTACAAGGTATGGCCATTTTGAGTACAATGTCATGCCTTTTGGTCTTACCAATGCTCCAGCGATCTTTCAGCATATGATGAACGACATCTTTCGGGAGTACCTCGATGACTTTGTTGTCATCTATCTGGATGATATTTTGATATTTTCCAAGAATGAAGAAGAACATGAGAAGCACGTTTGTTTGGTTCTTGAAAAACTACGCAAACGAGGACTCTACGCCAAGTTGGAGAAGTGTCAATTTCACCAGAATGAGATGGAATTTTTGGACTTCATTGCGACTACAGAGGGCTTGAAGATGGATCCAAAAAAGGTAGAAGCAATTATATCTTGGAAAGTTCCGAAGACGGTTAGAGATGTTCAGTGTTTTCTTGAATTTGCTAACTTCTATCGGATCTTCATCAAGAATTATTCTCAAGTTGCTGCACCACTCACGCATCTAACAAGCAAAGACAAGCTCGAATGGGGATCACAAGCAGCAAAAGCATTTCAAGATCTCAAGACGGCATTCACTACGGCTCCAATCTTGGTACACCCTGACTTTGCAAAGGCTTTCTATTTAGAGACCGATGCTTCAGATTTTGCTTTGGGAGCTGTGCTTTCACAGATGGGCATAGACAAGAAGCTTCATCCAGTTGCGTTCTATTCACGAAAGTTCTCTGCTGCTGAGATCAACTATGAGATCCACGACAAAGAGTTGCTTGCTATAGTGGATGCCTTCCAAGAGTGGCGTCACTTCCTCGAAGGAGCTGCACATCCAGTGACTGTTTATACGGACCACAAGAATTTGGAGTACTTCATGACAGCTCGAATTTTGAATCGTCGTCAAGCTCGATGGAATATGTCTCTATCACGATTTGACTTTATTATCACCTATCGCCTTGGAAAACAGCAAGGATTATCTGACGCATTATCGAGGAGATCGTATCTTGCGCCAAAGGCTGGAGAAGCAGCGTTTGATCAACAATGTACAACATTGTTGAAACTAGAAAAATTCAGGATTTTTGCTACTGTTGCAACTATCGATGACGGCTTCCTCAGCGAGGTACGTACTGCGACCATTGAGGATTCTATAGCTCTTGACATCAAACAACGTGTCGATAATGACAAGTTTAAGGTGGAGGGAGATCTTCTGTATTTTGAGGAGCGGTTGTATATCCCAAAAGGACCAACTCGACTCCGAGTACTTCAATCTCGCCACGACTTTCCAGCTGCGGGACATTTTGGATTCAACAAGACTTTGGAGCTCATTTCACGAGATTTTTGGTGGCCCCAAATGTGGAAGGATGTGAAGGAATTTGTCCTTTCTTGTGATGTTTGTTCAAGATCCAAGATCCCTCGACATCGTCCGTATGGACTTCTCCAGCCATTGCCTATTCCGCACCGACCATGGTCTTCAGTTTCTATGGACTTCATTACGGACCTACCACCATCGAATTCATTTGACAGCATCTTTGTTGTGGTGGATCGATTTACAAAGATGGCGCATTTCGTGCCTTGCAAGAAAACATCGTCAAGTGAAGACACCGCAAGACTCTTTCTTGATAACATATATCGTTATCATGGCCTACTAGATGATATCGTGTCGGATCGAGGTACTCAGTTTGTATCCAAGTTTTGGAGGTCCCTCTTTGAGATATTGAAGGTGGATATTAAGCTCTCTTCGGCTTTTCATCCTCAAACTGACGGTCAAACGGAGCGGGTGAATCAAGTTTTGGAGCAATATTTACGATGCAGCATCAACTATCAACAAGATGATTGGACTGCATATCTACCGCTTGCTGAGTTCGCATACAACAACACTCTTCATGCGTCAACTCAACAAACACCATTCTTCTCCAACTACGGATACCACCCCAAGCTCGATTTATTGAGTTCTTCAGCAAATAACAACCCAACAGCTGAAGGATTTGTGAAGCAACTATCGGAGCTTCAAGCGACGTTGAAGCTTCAATTGCAATCTGCCCAAGAGAGTTACAAGGCATCTGCAGATAAATATCGAAATGAGGCGCCTACTTTTAAAGTTGGAAGTAAAGTATGGCTTCTTTGACGGAATATCAAGACCAAGCGGCCATGTGACAAATTGGACTATCGGAGATTAGGGCCATTTGTTATCGAGAAGCAGATCAATCCGGTGGCATATCGTCTGGAGTTACCAGCTACTATGAAGGTACATCCAATCTTTCATGTGTCTTTGTTGGAACCTTATCGAGAGTCAGCTTTTCCCCAAAGAGTACAAAGTCCGCCACCAAGTATCGAAATTGAAAACCATGAGGAATACGAGGTGGAAAAAGTACTAGATTCACGGCGTAATAGGAGAAAATTGGAGTATTTAGTGCATTGGAGTGGATACGACATCAATGAACGAACGTGGGAGCGTGCCGAAAATCTTGCCAATGCACCAAAAAAGGTACAAGAATTTCATCAACGATATCCTCATAAACCTAAGCCGATTCAACGATAGCTTCTTGCTGAAGCTTACTCATCAAGTAGCATAAAAAGGGAGGAGGGCACCTCCAAAACCCATAGTTCGATAGTGTAGAACTTTGTTAGCAACTATAGTTTGTTCTCATCATTTTAGCTTTTAGACATGGATAGTCAAGATACTACACTTGTTATGTCATCTCAAGCGACTAGCTCACGAAGACGACCGCGAGATGAAGAACCGCCTGCACCATGACGACGTCGGAGGATATCGAGCAACAGATCGCTAGTAATTGTATTTGAGGTCGAGCCTGCCTACGACGGTCAGCCAGAAGGTGTGTTTGGAGGACAGTTTCACAATGAAGACACAGAAGTCTACGCTTGGTCAGAGGTTGAAGGTGTTGGTCACTACCGTTGGCTCCAAGGGCCGATGAATCATTTGCCTCGCGAACAACAATTGGAATTCATAGCGGATGTGATGCGACAGATTTTCATTTTTTTGCGTTGGTATTGACTGATAACAACATTGCTTCTCGGAGACCTCGAAGTTAGAAGAGGAGGTGATGTCATGGACATACATTGGAAGATTCTTCGAATATTCTTCTAGAATATTCTCTAAAGATTCTCTAAAGATTCCTTTAGAAGGTTCTAGAAGATTCTTAGAATATTTCCTAAAGATTCTCTTAGAAGGTTCTAGAATATTCTTAGAAGGTTCTAGAATATTCTTAGAAGGTTCTAGAATATTCTGATAGATTCTAGGAAGTTGCTCGAGAAGTTTCCTAATTAGTAGAAGTTGTTGGAGAAGCGTCCTAGTTAGCGGAAGTAGCTCGAGAAGCTTCCTATTCAGTAGTATATATAGGAGTCGAGGCTGAAGGGTTCTTCAGTCTCGACAACACATCTCTTGGAGTTCTAGCTCACCTTTCTGGTGTTGTTCTTGTACTCATCTGTTTAATCTAGTTCTGCCACTTCTTCTTGAACTTCTTGTTAGATTTCAAGTCTGTATTTTGTATCCGTGACAAATAGGCTTGCAATCCTCCATGTTGAATCGTTTCAACACTTCTTCAATGTACTTCTTTTGGCTCATTGTGATGGTCTTGTTAGCACGATCTCTTGCAAATTCCACTCCTAAGCAATAGTGAAGCTCTCCCAAATCACTCATCTCATATTCTTTTTCTAACTTTCCTTTCAACCAATCCATCATCTTTAAAGTATTCGTTAAGATGATTAAATCATCTACATAAAGGTTAACAATCATCAAAAACTCTTTTGATTGTATCACATAACTAGAATGGTGAGTCTCACTTCTTTGGAATCCCTCATTAACAAAGAATGTGTCAATTCTTTGATACCATGCCCTTGGAGATAGCTTGAGTCCATACAAGGATTTCTTCAACTTACAAACAAGATGTTGCTTGCCTTCTTCTACAAATCCTTGAGGTTGATCCATGTAGATGTCTTCTTCTAACTCTCCATTCAAGAAAGCCGCTTTCACATCCATTTGATGCATCTCCAAGTCCATTGCTGCCCCAATTGCCACAATGATTCTAATGGTGGTGAACTTAGCCATGGGAGCAAATGTCTCATTGAAATCAACACCAGCAACTTGTGAGTATCCTTTAGCAACTAGCCTTGCCTTATATCTCATAATATCATCCATTGCATCCCTCTTGGTTCTAAACACCCACTTACAACCAATTGAAGATCGATTTGATGGAAGTTGAGTCAATTCCCATGTTCCATTGCTCATGAGAGATTTGTACTCTTCTTCCATAGCCTCCTCCCACTTCAACGCATTCGTAGACTTCATAGCATCACATATATTCAATGGACCAGTAAGGAGTGCAACATTGGCATGTTCTTCACTTACTTGAGGAAAGATGTGGTCCTTCCACCATTCACCACGTTGTTTTCTTTCTCTTGTAGGATATCTCCTATCATTTGAAGAAGATTCACCTTGATGCTCTCCAACCTTCTTTTCTTTTGAACCTTGTCTCTTCTCACTCAAATGTTGGTATTCCTCATCATCATCATCATCTTCAACTTCTTCATTGTTTGTCATCCCAATTGTATACACTTCCTTCTTCTTCTTCTTCATCTTCTTTGGTTCTTCATGTTGATTCAAATCTCCACTATCTTCATTGTCTTCATCTTCTTCTTCTTCTTTTGTTGCTGAAATTGAAGATGTGTCCACAAACACACCATTACTCCCACTTGGACACATCTCCAAGTACTCACAAGCACTTTTATACTCCATAAATTCAACATCACGACTTTTGATGATCTTCTTGGTATCCAAACACATTAGCCTATATGCCTTGGTACCTTCACAATATCCAAGAAACACACATTTTGTACCTTTTGCATCAAATTTGGACCGCATACAATCTGGTATTTTTGCATAAGCAATGCATCCAAAAGTCCTCATGTGTGAAACACAAGGTTTCTTCCCACTCCAAGCTTCTTGTGGAGTCATTGATGTAAGTGCATTTGTACGACACTTATTCCTTGTATACACTGCATTCACCACAGCTTCCACCAAAAATTCATGCCCAAGGTTTTGAGCATGAATCATACTCCTTGCCATCTCCACAATAGTTCGATTTGCTCTTTCAGCAACTCCATTTTGTTGTGGAGTATAGAGAGTTGAAGTTTGTCTTGCAATACCATAAATCTTCAAATACTCATCAAAATGCTTTGACAAATACTCACCTCCATTGTCTGTATGCAACATCTTGATCCTGCACTCACATTGCTTCTCCACAAGTGCCTTAAATTCCTTAAACTTTGAAAAGCATTCACTCTTGGATTTAAGGATGAAAATCCACACCTTCCTTGAAAAGTCATCAATAAATGTAACAAAGTACCTTGAACCTGCCATTGATGGTATCATCATAGGTCCACAAACATCAGAATGCACAATCTCCAACAATTTGGTTGCATGTGTTGCAACTCCACTTGAAAATGAAGCTCTTTGTTGTTTGTCTTGAATAAAACCTTCACAAGTAAGATTTGTGCATGATTGACCAAGATTTAAGCCACTAACCATGGATTGGAGCTCCTTCATACTTTTGGCATTGAAATGACCAAGGCGTCAATGCCAAATGCCAAACTTGTCTTGATCTTGTGGAAATTCAGCAAATGTCGCCACTTCAACTCCATTCACCTTCTTACAATTGATGAAGTAGAGATTGCCATCTCTAAAGCCTTTCAAAAGATTATCTACATCCATTGTCTTCACAAAGCATCCATTTATATCAAATTGCATCTTACAACCATGAGAAACAAGTTTACTCACCGAAAGAAGGTTCTTCTTCATCTTTGGTACATGTAACACTTCTTTCAATCTGATCTTCTTCATTTGATTCTTCACAACAATCTCCACCATAATGGAGCCAATTCCAATAGCTTGCACCATGCCATTATCTCCTAACTATACTTTTGTTGTTGGAATAGTCTCATAAGTATTAAATGAACACTTATATGGAGTCATGTGCTTGGTAGCACCCGAATCAATGATCCATTTGGACATGGTAGCCATAGACGTGCCTTCACTTGCCATGAATGCATAATCATCTCCACCAACTTCATCACATGGATTGTTAGCATTTTTTCTATCTCCTTTCTTGGCCTTGTAGCAATTTCATGCAAAATGACCCGATTTTCTACAAATGAAGTAAGTTCTTGCATTGCTTCTCACATTGTCACGTTGGTTGGAATAGGTACCTTTGCCTTGTCTTGAGAAGAGAGCTAAATCTTCACTTTCATGCTCCTTCTTTTTCCTTTTAGTTACTTCATATGCAAGTCTTGATGTCACATAGTCTATTGTAAGCTCCTTCAACCTCAAAGACTCCAATGCCACAATGAGGTAGTTGTAGGACTTGGGAAGACTCATGAGTAGAGTCATGACAATATCACCATCCTCTAAAGGCTTGTAAACAATTGCTAGTTGATTTGCAAGGGCCTTTACCTTATTAACATGTGCCATGAGGTCTTCACCTTCTTCCATCTTACAAATGAAGAATTTCCTTCTTGTGAAAAGGATGTTGGATAAGTTCTTGCTCTCATATATGTTTCAAAGTGTCTTCCATGCTTCCGCTGGTCCTTTGCAATGGATAATGTGAGAAAAGTTGGCTTCATCCAAATTGATGGCAATCATGCCAAAAGCCTTCTTTTCAAGTCTTTTGAAGTCCTTGTGGTCCTTAGGGCTTGCATCTATGCTTGGAGGGTCTTCACTCTCATCTACAATATCCCAAAGGTCCAAAGATGCCAACAAAAGCTCCATTTTGACCTTCCAATGGTAGAAATTGTTGCCTCTAAACTTCTCAATCACTCTCAAACCTTCACACTCACAAGAAGCCATGTCTAAGGAGGAGTGCATCAAAAAATATTGAAAAAAGGAGTCTCTAAAAGCTTAAAATCAACAAACGGAGTTTGCACTAGCAGAATCTCAGAATACCCTGTTATGAACAAAAGAGTGGTATCTCACTGAAAACACTTTCAACTCAACTTTTGAAGCTTTCTACAAGTAATTGCACCCTCATGGAACTCACAATCACTCGTCTTAATCACTTTTTCATCAAAACACTCAAGAATAATGAAGAAACTTCACCAACTCAAAAGATACTATCAAGGTCTTTCTACAAAGTCTTAACCTCACAAAGCAAAGAGATAAGAACCCACAAAGCAATGTTAGAGATGTACAAGCTTAATACCAATAGCTTCTTTATACCAACAAACCTAACATCAACAAATACCATAAGATCTAATCCACACAAAAGCAACAAAGAGAAAATGACTTCAACTTACTTGAATAGCACAACAAAGAATGTGTGGATCCATAACCTATTGAAAAAAAAACACTATAAGCATAACACAAGTAAGTAGAAATCAGCAAGGTTGTACATAAGAGAAGTGTGGAATGAGATGGTTCTCTCTTCCAACTCTCGTTACTTATAGGTGGTGGTTGCTGCACTAAAATGACTTCTTCCACCATTTGACTTTTACACATATGCTCCTTGGATCCTTTGGCTCATACCATGAGGATATCCAAGGATCCTAGGATCCTGTGGCATCTTACATACCACGAGGGTATCCTATGCCATATACTAATTACTCTTACCTAGTTCTTTGAATATTCTCTAGGACACACTTTATCCTCTTGACTTTGACTCTTTGTCCTTGATCGCATCCTATGTCTATAGGATGTTTTTTCTATATGCCAAGAATCAAGCCTTTGACCATTAGTAACTTACCTAAGGTAATATCTTTTACGAGGTAACTTATTCTACTTTAACTATTATCTATTTGTCTTTAACTTTTACCTCAACACAAGTTAGATTCATTAGTACGCTTCTTTCAGGTTCAATACTATCGTGGTTTTCATCTTTTATTGATCAACAAGATTTAATATTGGATAATCTAGAGGTTTCTCTGGCGGAGTTTTGATCCATGTATGGAGAACATGATACAATTTATGTTGCAACCAATAAGATCCATACTTTACGACAAGACAATCAATCAGTAACGTTGTATGTTTCATAATTTTGACAACTTGTAATTGATATCAAGTGGGATGATGCTGCACTTATTAGCCAATTTTTCTATGGATTACAATATGAGGTAAAAAAATTAATGCTCAACTTACCTGATCTTCAAACATTGAGTCAAGCAATTGACTTTGCTATGAAGTGCGACAATCACCTTTTTGAGTTTCAATCTAAGAACCGTAGAAGTGGACCTCAACATTACTCTAATTCAATGGCAATATCAACACCTCTTTAACACATACATTTGGAAGTAGAGGATATGCAAATTGATGCAGTATGTTTCAAACCTCTTATTGAGCAAAAAAAGACTCATCGTTGTCAAGTAGGATTATGTTTATATTGTGGAGAATCAAAGCACACTACTCAAAATTGTCCAAAGAAACGACGCAATCACAAAATGAGGAGTATGATTGTGAAAGAAGATAATATGTTAGAAAACGAGTTTATCCAGCTACAATAGAGACCGTGCGATTGGAACCTTGCACAACATCTAGTAAAGGTCCTATTCTCTCCTCAGATCCCTTTCCTTGTTTTATATTAAATATTATTTAAGGACCTAAATATTACAAAGCCTCTACCTTGTTAGATTTGGGAGCCTCAGCGTATTTTTTAGATGAAGAATTTACTAAAAGACTTACAATATCTTTAGTAAAGAAAACTAAACCTGTTCATGTAGAAGTCATAGATGGTCGTCCATTGTCTTCTGGAGATATAACTCATAAAACCCTTCCTATAGAAGTAATAATCAATAGTCATAATAGCTTTGTAGTATTTAATATCATTAGATCTCGTTCTAATCTAGTCATTTTAGGTTTATCGTGGTTAGAAAAATACAACCCTCAAATAGATAGGATTTTCCAAACTCTTACTTTTTCTAAAAGTTTAGCTAACAGTGTAGTTAATCAAGTAAAGAGTCATAAGTCCAGTTCAATTAAACCCGTATTTATAGGTACAAAAGCTTTCTTGTATGCTATTATAAAACATTCACCATATATTATTTATGCCACATTTGTTCTTACTGGTGAAAAGACTTCAAGTGGCATTCCAAGCCAATATCAAGAATTTCAAGATATATTCAAAAAAAAAAATGTAGATACACTTCCCGAACATCGCTCCTATGATTGCTCAATTGACCTTCAAGAAAGAGTACAACGGCCATTTGGACCAATCTATAGTTTATCACAACATGAATTGACTAAACTCAAGGAGTATATTGAAGAAAATCTAGCCAAGAATTTCATACGCCATTCTAAATCTTTGACTGGAGCTCCAATTCTATTTGTGAAGAAAAAAGATGGATCATTGCAGCTGTGTGTTGATTATCGAGGACTCAATAAGATTACCACCAAGAACAGGTATCCACTACCTTTAATATCTAGACTTCTTGATCAGCTAAATCAAGTTAAGATCTATACAAAAATAGATCTTCGGGGAGCATACAATCTAGTATGCATCAAAGAAGGAGATGAATGGAAGACTGTGTTTCGAACAAGGTATGGACATTTTGAATACAATGTCATGCCTTTTCAACTTACAAATACACCAGCAGCTTTTAAACATCTAATGAATGATGTTTTTTGAGAGTTTTTGGACGATTTTGTGATCTGTCATCTAGACGACATCTTGATCTATTCTAAGAATCCAGAAGAACATGAACTTCATGATCGTTGTGTGTTACAAAAATTAAGAAATGTAGGACTCTATGCCAAGATAGAAAGGTGTATATTCCACACTACTCAAGTTGATTTCTTAGGTTACATCATTTCAAATGATGGACTTATGATGGATCCTAAGAAAGTTCAAACTATTATAGATTGAAAGATCCCAAAAATGGTAAGAGATGTTCAATGTTTTTTAGAATTTACCAACTACTATCGAATCTTCATGAAAGACTTCTCTCGAGTTGCAGCTCCACTTACATGTTTGACTTGTAAAGACAAACTCCAATGGAATCAAGAAGCGGAAGTTGCTTTTGAATCTTTAAAGACAATGTTTGTTTGTGCACCAATCTTGTATCGTGTTGATTTTTTCAAAGCATTCTTTATGGAAACAAATGCATCAGACTTTGCTCTCGGTGCGATTTTATCACAAATGGGAACAGATAATAAATTTCATCCAATAGCCTTTCATTCAAGAAATTTCTCAGCAACAGAAACCAATTATGAGATCCAAAACAAAGAACTTCTTGCAATTGTGGATTCTTTTCAAGAATGGCATCATTATCTAAAAGGCGCTTCTAGTCCAGTCACCGTATATATGGATCACAAAAACCTCGAATATTTTATGTCAACACGAGTATTAAATCGTCGTCAAGCTCGTTGGAGCATGTCTTTATCAAGATTCGAGTTCATCATCACTTATCGGCCAGGAAAACAAGAAGGTTTGTCCGATGCCTTGTCTAAACATTCTTATCTTGCACCAAAAGAAGGAGATGCAGCTTTTGAGCAACAAAGAACGGTTCTCTTGAAGCCGGAGCAATTTCATCTTCGAGCAATAAAATCAACATTGACTGTTGATTTAACTTTTCTTAAGTAAGTCTAGTAAAGTATGTCTTCAGACCCTCTTATTTATGATATCAAGAATAATTCTTTTAAATCTCATGATCCCTCTAAATTTGAATTCAAGAACAACCTACTCTATTTAGAAGGATGCCTATATGTTCCAGAAGGAGAAGCACGTTTACGTATTCTTCAAGCTCGTCACGACTTCCCAGCAACATGACATTTTGGATATAATAAGACTTTGGAGCTAATATCTAGGGATTTTTGGTGGCCTCAAATGTGGAAGGCAGTCAAAGATTTTGTACAATCATGTGATGTTTGCTCAAGATCAAAACTCCTTGTCATCCACCTTTTGGACTTATTCAGCCATTACCCATTCCAGAACAACCATGGTCTTCTGTTTCTATGGACTTCATCATGGATCTTCCAATCTCAGGTTCTTATGATTCTATTTTTGTGATAGTAGATCAATTTACCAAGATGGTACATTTTGTACCATGTACAAAATCTATCATAGGTGAAGAAACAGCTAAGCTCTTTTTCGACAATATCTATCGCTATCATGGATTATCCAAGGATACTATATCAGATAGGGGAACTCAATTTGTATCAAGATTTTGGTGTACTCTTTCTAAGATCTAAAAGTGGATATAAAACTATCTTCAATATTCCATCCTCAAATTGATGGACAAACGAAGCGTATTAATCAAGTTTTGGAGCAATATTTAAGATATACCATTAATTACCAATAAGATGATTCGACAACTCTTTTGCCATTGGTTGAGTTTGCTTACAATAACATGGTACATTTTTCTATAAAACAAACACCTTTCTTTGCTAATTATGGTTATCATCCATGACTTGATACTTTTGACTTTTCAAAAGTTGATAATCCTACTGCGAAAGATTTGGCGATTCATTTATCAGAGCTACATACAACGATGAAGGCAAAGTTAAAAGAGGCTCAAGAATAACAAAATGTCAATGCAGATGTCTATCAAAAGGAACAACCACCATTCCTCTTGGGTGATAAGGTATGGCTACTTCATCGCAATATCAAGACCACTCGTCCTTGTGATAAGTTGGACTATCGAAGGCTGGGACTATTTTCTATTTTTGCACAAATCAATCCAATTGCATATCGTTTACATTCATTGGAGTCAATAAAAATCCATCTAGTATTCTGCGTATCTCTTCTTGAACCATACAAGACAATGGACATACCAAAAAGACGACAAGCTCCATTTCCTCCTATAGAAGTGGACAATAATGAAGAGTTTGAAGCAGAAGAAGTCTTAGATTCAAGGCAGCGCCAAAATGAATTGAAATATCTTGTCCATTGGCACGGATATGATATTAGTGAATGCACATGGGTACGAATAAAGAATCTTGCAAATGCAGCAAAGGCGGAGGAGGCTTTTCATCGACGACATCCATCAAAATCAAGATGAAAACCTTCTTTATAAAATAAACAATATCTAGGCAAGATAACATTCTACTTTCAATCCTTGTTCATAGCTTCTTTGTTGTTGTGACGTTGAGGAGATGGAGAACCAACAACTAGTGGATTCGACTCAAGAGCCTTCATTTGTTGACCTGTTAGACGAGATATTACGATTGTTACAACTTTCAAGATGACGCAATCGAGATGAAGATCTTCAAGAATGACATGTTCTTTCTCGAATAGATGGTAAGATATAACACGTTTGGTATCACGATTTGGGAAGGGACTACCAATGTTTGGTAATTTTGCTAGAAGTAGGAACAACTCCTGATGGTGTTTCAAATGTTCTATTTGAAGGAAGTTATGAAGGCCTCAATAATGATCAAATAATAGGGTGGTCTTCCCACCCTGGTATAGGACACTACCGATGGTTGAGAGGCCCTATCAATCATCTTCGAAGAGAACAAAGATCAGACTATGTGGCGAATACAATTCGTCACATCATAGATTTCCTCAACATATGATGACCACTCCTCGTGGACTTATCCCTAGAAAGGGGGTAATGTCACGGATATACTCATGTAAGCTAGTAATTACAAATACAAATAAGTAGAAGTAAGTAAAAGTAGGTAAAAGTAAGTTACTTCTATAGTATTTAATATAGAAGCTTCCTAGAAGCTTTATAGACGTTGCTTTGACTTCATAGGTGTCTTTAATTGACTTTTTGGATTAGAAACATAGTCAACAAGTTGGCCATGTACTATACATGTTGTTAGCTTGAAGATCAAGCTAACTATGTGATCCACAGGTAGAAAAATTTATCTTTAATTGACTTTTTGGATTAGAAACGTCGTCAACAAGTTGGCCATGTGCCATACATGTTGTTAGCTTGAAGATCAAGCTAACTATGTCACCCACACGTAGAAAAATTTACCTTGTAAGTCAAGGCATGTGTCCTACAAAGTCAACACATATTTGAGGTCCTATAGAACGTCGCCACGAAGCCCCTAGTTAGATAGTATATATAGAGACAAGAGTGAAGCCTTCTTCACTCTTGTCAATTCTTTTCTTGCTTCCACAGTAGTTTCAAGGGTCACTAGTTTTCTTGTCTTTTGGCAATAGCCATTCTAGTTTTTCTTTCAATATACATACTTATTTATTTATATTTTGTTACCTTTCTTTCAGTGAAGGCTCACTTTTCTGGATTGTTTTTTCATCCAGTTCTTGTCATTGACACTGGATTGTTTTTTCATCAAGTTCTTGTCCTTGACACATGAACAGGTTTGATTTTCTGTATTAATGATATTTTTGCTTCTTTGGAGAATGTTGAGTAGTGTGTTTAGATTTTCCTCAATATAAGCACAATCTTTCTTGACGTCAATGAGTCTTTTTTGCTTTGCAAGAGATTTAAAATTTACCACATCAATTTGCATATCCTTAACTTCTAAATGTATGTGTTGAAGAGATGTTGGTATTACCATCAAATTGTAGTAACATTGAGGCCCATTTGTGTGGTTCTTATATCGAAATTTAAAAAGTCAATTGTCGTATTTTACATCAAAGTTAATTACTTCACTCAATTTTTGAGGATCATGTAAGTTGAGCATCAATTTCTTTACTTCATATTATAATCTATAGAAAAATTGGCTAATAAGTGCAACATCATCTCACTTGATATCAATTACAAGTTATTAAAATTGTGAAGCATATAATGTTACAGATCGATTGTCTTCTTGCAAAATACGGATCTTGTAGGTTGCAACATGAATTGCATCATGTTTTCCATACATGGATTGGAATTCTATCAAAAATGCCTCCAGATTATCCAATATTGGATCTCATCATTCAAAAAAAGATGAAAACCATAATAGTACTGAACCTGAAAGAAGTATACTAATGAATCTAATTTGTGATCCTAGAGTTGGATAGCTTTGATGTTGAAATTCAATCACAAGTTGTACTTAATTGATATTATAGAATTAACTTACTATTACCTATTTTTATTTACTTATATCTATTTATATAAATAATTATTGGCTTACATGCATATGTCCGTGACACCTTTTACATTTGAAGCTACCAAAAATCTCTCAATATTAGGTCCAAAGTCTTATTATATCCAAAATGTCTGGCTATTGGAAAGTTATGATGAATTTGAAGTACACATAATCATGCTCTACCTTCTAAAATATATAATCCTCCCTTAAAATAGAATAGATTCTTCTTGAATTTAAATGTAGAAGTATCATGAGACTTAGAAGAATTATTCTTGATATGATAGATAAGAGGATCAGAAGATATATTTGATTGAATTTTCTTCACAAATATTGAATGAACAATTAATATTGATTTTATTGCTCAAAAGTGAAAATATTTTGGCTTCAAGAAAGTCATTCTTTATTGATCAAAAGATGCATTTTTTTTAGTACAAGATAAGTATGTCTAGAAAGGGCAACTAACGAATCTTGTTGTTTTTTGGATCAATAAATGAAGTTGAAATCAAATCTTCATAAGAACATATTATAACGAGATTGTAAAAATTTAAAATATGTATTGATATAAAATATTAAAGATTCTCATGATTTATATACATGGTGATTAGACTCAAAGCGACTTCTAAATAATAACTCCATCCTTAAAATAAATCCACAATTACAAGGAATTTTTTGTTATAGATCTCATAATTAATTTTGGCTACTAAAAAATTTCTAGAATAAAAAGCAACTAGATGGAGTTTGTAATCTGATTCTATTTGTGATAATACTAAATTCTAAACAAAGTTTGATGCATCTATTTTCATAAAAAAATGCCTTAGAGAAGTCTATACAATATAAAATTGGTGTAAAAATAAATTCTTTTTTTAAAGGATCAAATAATGCTTTGGCTTCTTTATTCCACTCAAGTTTGTTTTTACAAGTCAAATGTATAACTGGAGCTACAACTTAAAAAAAAATCTTGATAAAGATCCAATAGTAATTGATAAAGCTTAAGAAATATTATATATTTTTTTATTATTTTTGGAATCTTTCAATCCACGATAGTTTGGACCTTCTTTGGATCCATTATTAGCCCTTCATTATAAATGATGTATCCTAGGAAGTCAACTTGAGTAGTGTAGAATATTTACTTTTCTAACTTCACATATAATCTTATATCTCTAAATTTTTGTAATACATGACAAAGATAAACTTTATGTTCTTTTATATTCTTAAAGTATATTAAGATGTTGTTTAAATAAAAAATGAAAAAATCATCAAGAAATTCACATAGGACATCATTCATTAGACTTTAAAAAGCAGTTGGTGCATTTGTGAATCCAAAAGACATAACATTATATTCAAAATATCCATACTTGATTTAAAATGTAATTTTTCATTCATCTCTTTTTTTAATGCGTATCAGATTATATGCTCTTTTTAGATCTATATTTATATAGATCTTTTTTTGATTGAGTTGATAAAGAATTCCTAAACTCAAAGATAAAATATACATATTCTTGATGGTGATCTTGTTGAGTCATCAATAGTCTACACACATCTGTAAAGATCCATCTTTTTTCTTCACAAATAAGATAGGAGCCCCTACTAAAGATTTAAAATGACATATAAAACTCTTACCTAAGTTTTCATCAATATACTCCTTGAGTATAATCAACTCGTTTAATGATAGGCTGTAGATTGGTCCAAATGGTAGTTGAATTCTTTTGTGAAGATCGATGGATCAATCATAAAAATGATGCTCTAGAAGAATATTTATATTCTTGTTTTCAAAAATATCCTAAAAATCTTAATATTAACTAAAAATACTACTTGACGTCTTTTTGCTATCACAAATATGCATGGCATATAAAAAAAAAGATAACCTTTCTTTTACAGTATGTATAAAAGCTCTTACACCTACTAATAAGGATTTGAATATACTAAACTTATATATTTCTATTTGAGTAATGAGAATTTGAGTGAAACTATCAAAAAAATTAAAGGTACAAGAAATTCAATCTATCTAAAGATTATACATTTCTAACTAAGATAATCCTAAAATAATCAGATTGGACGAAGATCTCATTACCTTAAATATTATTATATTATTATGATCTTTAATTGCTACATCTAAATGAACCATCTCATGCATAATATCTCTAAAAGATAGCAAACAACTATCTATGACTTCTACATGTACAGGTTTAATATTTTTAACTATCAATATTTCTTATTTTTTGACAAAATCTTTGTTTATAAAATAGACTAAAGCTCTCAAATCTAACAAAGTTAAGACTTTGTGATTTTTTGGTCCTAAATAAACTTCTATTGTAAAACAAGGTGACAAATGTAAAAAGAAAATAAGACCTTTACTATGAGTTATGTAAGAGTCCAACTTCATGGTTTCTATTATAAATAGAGAAATAGGTTTTTTCACACCTCATCTTCTCTAGCAAGCATGCTTCTCATTTTGTGATTGTGTTGTTTCTTTGGACAATATTGAGTACTATATTTAGCTTATCCACAATATAAGCATAAGCCTTCTTGACACCATCAAATCTTTCCTTGTCCTGTGAGAGATTTAAAATTTATCATATCAATTTATATTAGTTCTAGTCTCAATGAACAAGTTTTTTAAAACTTCTGAGCTATCATCATTATTTGATTTTTTCCTCTCCAATCAAATCTTTATTCTTGACCTTTTTAAAATAATTGATTATTGCATGCAATGGCTTGAGAAATAAATTGTTTCAAAGATACTGCCTTTGACATTGTCAGTAACAAATCTTTGACATTATCCTTCAATCCATATCAAAATTTATTGATAAGGACTTTGTCATTCCAATCCACATTGCAAGCAAGATTTTAGAATTCAGTAGCATATATAGTGGCTGATTGTTGTCGAAGTAGAAAGAGTTTGTCTCAAGAAAGAATTGGGCTTTTGGCTACTACTAAATACTCAATCAAATCTAAGATATTAAAGTTCTAAGTTTATATATAATATTTTCTCTTTTAGGACAATCAAATCAATACATAAGCCTAAGTATAAAAAAAAATACCCAAATATATGATAAAATATCTTAAAACCTTATATATCCTTATGGAGATTTTTTTTCAAATTTCAATAATTCATATCTCATGATCAGACTATCCAAAAAAATTAAAATTTTACATGAAGTATTGATATACTTTCAAAAAATACCAAAACAATTTCAATTACAAATTCATTACATATCTTGAGATATTGCCAAAATCCTAACACTAGCTTCAAACCCTTATTTACATACATCCGCATGCAATTTTCTTCATATCTCACAAACTAAGTATTTAAATACTATGAAACTTTGATCTATATCTTCTTAATCTAATAAAAAACACTTATAGAATTTGAACCAAAAAATCATCTAGAAACCCAAGATATGGTTCCAACCATTACTATCAACAAAACGACTCACTTACTATCTTTGAATTATATGTGTTGTCTTTACCACCCTATAACTCCTTCATCTAGACTTAGAATTCATCAAAAAATATATGAAAAGTATAGCTAAGAAAGTATTCTCTCTAATTTCAGTTTTTGATCCTTTATTGCTCTTTATTAGCATATGTTATGCCCCAAAGAGTGACAATAGATGCAAAATTGACACCTTAGCTTTGAGTGCCTATAACTCCTTCATACAAACTCCAAATCACACAAAATTTTTATCCAAATTGTATCCAAAAACCTAAACTTGCTGATCCTAGCTTCTGTCACGGACACAAAATACAGACTTGAAATCTAACAAGAAGTTCAAGAAGAAGTGGCAGAACTAGATTAAACAGATGAGTACAAGAACAACACCAGAAAGGTGAGCTAGAACTCCAAGAGATGTGTTGTCGAGACTGAAGAACCCTTCAGCCTCGACTCCTATATATACTACTGAATAGGAAGCTTCTCGAGCTACTTCCGCTAACTAGGACGCTTCTCCAACAACTTCTACTAATTAGGAAACTTCTCGAGCAACTTCCTAGAATCTATCAGAATATTCTAGAACCTTCTAAGGGAATCTTTAGGGAATATTCTAAGAATCTTCTAGAACCTTCTAAAGGAATCTTTAGAGAATCTTTAGAGAATATTCTAGAAGAATATTCGAAGAATCTTCCAATGTATGTCCATGACATCACCTCCTCTTCTAACTTCGAGGTCTCCGAGAAGCAATGTTGTTATCAGTCAATACCAACGCAAAAAAATGAAAATCTGTCGCATCACATCCGCTATGAATTCCAATTGTTGTTCGCGAGGCAAATGATTCATCGGCCCTTGGAGCCAACGGTAGTGACCAACACCTTCAACCTCTGACCAAGCGTAGACTTCTGTGTCTTCATTGTGAAACTGTCCTCCAAACACACCTTCTGGCTGACCGTCGTAGGCAGGCTCGACCTCAAATACAATTACTAGCGATCTGTTGCTCGATATCCTCCGACGTCGTCATGGTGCAGGCGGTTCTTCATCTCGCGGTCGTCTTCGTGAGCTAGTCGCTTGAGATGACATAACAAGTGTAGTATCTTGACTATCCATGTCTAAAAGCTAAAATGATGAGAACAAACTATAGTTGCTAACAAAGTTCTACACTATCGAACTATGGGTTTTGGAGGTGCCCTCCTCCCTTTTTATGCTACTTGATGAGTAAGCTTCAGCAAGAAGCTATCGTTGAATCGGCTTAGGTTTATGAGGATATCGTTGATGAAATTCTTGTACCTTTTTTGGTGCATTGGCAAGATTTTCGGCACGCTCCCACGTTCGTTCATTGATGTCGTATCCACTCCAATGCACTAAATACTCCAATTTTCTCCTATTACGCCGTGAATCTAGTACCTTTTCCACCTCGTATTCCTCATGGTTTTCAATTTCGATACTTGGTGGCGGACTTTGTACTCTTTGGGGAAAAGCTGACTCTCGATAAGGTTCCAACAAAGACACATGAAAGATTGGATGTACCTTCATAGTAGCTGGTAACTCCAGACGATATGCCACCGGATTGATCTGCTTCTCGATAACAAATGGCCCTAATCTCCGATAGTCCAATTTGTCACATGGCCGCTTGGTCTTGATATTCCGTCAAAGAAGCCATACTTTACTTCCAACTTTAAAAGTAGGCGCCTCATTTCGATATTTATCTGCAGATGCCTTGTAACTCTCTTGGGCAGATTGCAATTGAAGCTTCAACGTCGCTTGAAGCTCCGATAGTTGCTTCACAAATCCTTCAGCTGTTGGGTTGTTATTTGCTGAAGAACTCAATAAATCGAGCTTGGGGTGGTATCCGTAGTTGGAGAAGAATGGTGTTTGTTGAGTTGACGCATGAAGAGTGTTGTTGTATGCGAACTCAGCAAGCGGTAGATATGCAGTCCAATCATCTTGTTGATAGTTGATGCTGCATCGTAAATATTGCTCCAAAACTTGATTCACCCGCTCCGTTTGACCGTCAGTTTGAGGATGAAAAGCCGAAGAGAGCTTAATATCCACCTTCAATATCTCAAAGAGGGACCTCCAAAACTTGGATACAAACTGAGTACCTCGATCCGACACGATATCATCTAGTAGGCCATGATAACGATATATGTTATCAAGAAAGAGTCTTGCGGTGTCTTCACTTGACGATGTTTTCTTGCAAGGCACGAAATGCGCCATCTTTGTAAATCGATCCACCACAACAAAGATGCTGTCAAATGAATTCGATGGTGGTAGGTCCGTAATGAAGTCCATAGAAACTGAAGACCATGGTCGGTGCGGAATAGGCAATGGCTGGAGAAGTCCATACGGACGATGTCGAGGGATCTTGGATCTTGAACAAACATCACAAGAAAGGACAAATTCCTTCACATCCTTCCACATTTGGGGCCACCAAAAATCTCGTGAAATGAGCTCCAAAGTCTTGTTGAATCCAAAATGTCCCGCAGCTGGAAAGTCGTGGCGAGATTGAAGTACTCGGAGTCGAGTTGGTCCTTTTGGGATATACAACCGCTCCTCAAAATACAGAAGATCTCCCTCCACCTTAAACTTGTCATTATCGACACGTTGTTTGATGTCAAGAGCTATAGAATCCTCAATGGTCGCAGTACGTACCTCGCTGAGGAAGCCGTCATCGATAGTTGCAACAGTAGCAAAAATCCTGAATTTTTCTAGTTTCAACAATGTTGTACATTGTTGATCAAACGCTGCTTCTCCAGCCTTTGGCGCAAGATACGATCTCCTCGATAATGCGTCAGATAATCCTTGCTGTTTTCCAAGGCGATAGGTGATAATAAAGTCAAATCGTGATAGAGACATATTCCATCGAGCTTGACGACGATTCAAAATTCGAGCTGCCATGAAGTACTCCAAATTCTTGTGGTCCGTATAAACAGTCACTGGATGTGCAGCTCCTTCGAGGAAGTGACGCCACTCTTGGAAGGCATCCACTATAGCAAGCAACTCTTTGTCGTGGATCTCATAGTTGATCTCAGCAGCAGAGAACTTTCGTGAATAGAACGCAACTGGATGAAGCTTCTTGTCTATGCCCATCTGTGAAAGCACAGCTCCCAAAGCAAAATCTGAAGCATCGGTCTCTAAATAGAAAGCCTTTGCAAAGTCAGGGTGTACCAAGATTGGAGCCGTAGTGAATGCCGTCTTGAGATCTTGAAATGCTTTTGCTGCTTGTGATCTCCATTCGAGCTTGTCTTTGCTTGTTAGACGCGTGAGTGGTGCAGCAACTTGAGAATAATTCTTGATGAAGATCCGATAGAAGTTAGCAAATCCAAGAAAACACTGAACATCTCTAACCGTCTTCGGAACTTTCCAAGATATAATTGCTTCTACCTTTTTTGGATCCATCTTCAAGCCCTCTGTAGTCGCAATGAAGTCCAAAAATTCCATCTCATTCTGGTGAAATTGACACTTCTCCAACTTGGCGTAGAGTCCTCGTTTGCGTAGTTTTTCAAGAACCAAACAAACGTGCTTCTCATGTTCTTCTTCATTCTTGGAAAATATCAAAATATCATCCAGATAGATGACAACAAAGTCATCGAGGTACTCCCGAAAGATGTCGTTCATCATATGCTGAAAGATCGCTGGAGCATTGGTAAGACCAAAAGGCATGACATTGTACTCAAAATGGCCATACCTTGTACGAAAGGCTGTCTTCCATTCATCTCCTTCTTTGATTCGCACAAGGTTGTAGGCTCCTCTTAAATCAATCTTTGTAAAAATCCTTGCACGTCCAAGTTGATCTAAGAGGCCGGAGATCAAAGGTAAGGGATAGCGATTTTTCTTGGTCACCTTGTTGAGTCCTCGGTAGTCCACGCACATCCGCAGTGAGCCATCCTTTTTCTTCACGAATAGGATTGGTGCTCCAGCTGGCGACTTTGAATGTTGAATAAAATTCTTGGCTAGATTCTCATCGATGTACTTCCGCAATTCTGCCAACTCCGTCTGCGATAGGTTGTATATTGGACCAAAAGGTGGTTGCGCTCCTTCCTCTAAGTCTATGGCGCAATCATATGGTCGATGTTCCGGCAGTATATCGGCGTTTTTCTTCTGAAACACGTCTTCAAAATCCCTATATTGCTCTGGTATATTCGATGTTGAGATATTCTCGCCGCTAGTTGGAGCTGCATAAATGACAAATGGTGCGCCTTCCTTGGACGATCTTAGGAACGCTCTCGCTCCAATAAACATGGATTTCTTCATGTAGGTTCTACCAACAGGTTTATTATTATTTTTTTCAGGAAATGTTATCCTTCGTAGCCTCCAATCAATGGACGGATTATGATCTTCTAACCAAGAAAGACCAAGGATAACAGGGCTTGATGGGGTTCTAATAATATTAAAAATAACGTGACTACTATGGTCTTTAAACACCACTTCTATAGGTTCTGATTCGTGGGTAACGTTGCCTGACAATAAGGGTCGTTCATCTATCACCTCTACGTGAACAGGTTTGGACTTCTGTACTAAACGGATCTTGTGGCATTTAGCAAACTCTTCATCTAAAAAACAAGTAGATGCCCCTGAATCCAATAAAGCTAAAGTTTTTTGTTTTTGAGGGCCTAAAAACAAAGGAATTGTAAAACAACGGGCAGGTTGGACAGAGAAGGAGGAACCTGATTGTTGTTGTGATATTAGATTGTCCAGCCGCACGGTTCCTACTGTGGCTGGGCGTCGTCGTTTTCCGGAATCATCGCACTTCTAGTCTTGACAGGGTGCCAATTTTGCTTCTTTGGGCAATTTCCAACCTTGTGACCTTCTTCTCCACAGTACAAACATAACCCTTCCTCCATACGCCGTTTCTTCTCTGTTGGAGTAAGAGATCGGACACGCACCGTGTCGATTTGCATGTCTGTTGCCTCCGAATGTGAGTTTAAGCTATTTGTAGACATAGTCACGTCGTAACGAGTCATTTGGTGTCTTGGACGTTGGTATTGGCGACGCTGGAATAGGCGGTTGTCACACTTTACAGCTTGGCTAATAGCTTCGTTGAGCGTTTGAGGATCAGGAAGAGATAACAGCAAGTCCTTCACATCATCCTTCAAGCCCCAATAAAACTGACTCACCAACGCCTCTTCACCCCAATTAATGTCACTTGCCAATTGTCTGAAATCCGAGGCATAGACTGATGGAGAGCGTGTTCCTTGTCGTAGCGATCGGATCTTTGTTGTAGCCCATCGAACTTTATCATGCTCGCCAAATGCTTCTGCAAACGCCTCCAAGAACGTTTCAAAGTTGCTCAAGATTGGCGATCGCTTCTCGAACAAGGGAGTAAACCAAGACAGAGCTTGTGCTGTAAGCAAGGTTCCAACAAGCCCAACACGCGCTTCCTCCATCGGATAACGTTCGGGCTGTAAAATTGTTATCAACCTGATTTGGTTGACAAAACCTCGAAACTTGGAACGAGTTCCATCAAACTTATCCGGAAGACTAACTCGAGGCTCCTTTCGTTGTAGGACTACTCGATCTTGTTGAAATGGAGGTAGAACTGCTTCTTCTGGCGCAGAAGTTTGAGGCTGATATGCTTTAGATGGCGCTATCCCAGATGCTCCATTGTTATGGAGTCCTACCATGACTCCTTCGATCTCTATTGTCCTATGTGACAACGAGGCAAGAGCATTTATGATGGCGTCTAGTTTGGATTCCAAACTTTTAGCCATTTTAACGTCTTAACCTTCGGCTAACCTTCAGAAAGAAGAAAAAAGAATTTTGACAAGAGGACAATATTGGTTCAGAGGAGAGTACTCCGCAACCTCTAAAACGCCTTAAGACTCCAAGATGAGGGATAATCCACTCTCTCCAAGAAGAATAAGGCTCCAATATTGAGAAAGAAGAGATATCAGTTTAGAGGAGGGTAATCCGCAACCTCTAAAACACTAGCACACCTTCAAGAAGAGGGGTAATCCACTCTCTAACAAGAAGGAACTAGCTCTGATACCAGTGAAAATGCAGTCTCGACAAACTGTCACGGACACAAAATACAGACTTGAAATCTAACAAGAAGTTCAAGAAGAAGTGGCAGAACTAGATTAAACAGATGAGTACAAGAACAACACCAGAAAGGTGAGCTAGAACTCCAAGAGATGTGTTGTCGAGACTGAAGAACCCTTCAGCCTCAACTCCTATATATACTACTGAATAGGAAGCTTCTCGAGCTACTTCCGCTAACTAGGACGCTTCTCTAACAACTTCTACTAATTAGGAAACTTCTCGAGCAACTTCCTAGAATCTATCAGAATATTCTAGAACCTTCTAAGAGAATCTTTAGGGAATATTCTAAGAATCTTCTAGAACCTTCTAAAGGAATCTTTAGAGAATCTTTAGAGAATATTCTAGAAGAATATTCGAAGAATCTTCTAATGTATGTCCATGACAGCTTCCAAAGCTAAAATAATTTTGGATGAGAAACCCTAATCCCTAATAAGGCCTCAGATAGCCTCCTTGAAGCCCATTGGGTATGACATTTGACCAATAGGGATGAAGATCTTCACCCATTGCCTTCATCCAACCATACCTTACTTTCATCCTTTCCAATGAGCCTCCTAATACTTTAGACTTTCATCTTTAAACTCCAACCTTCTCTTAAGCTTTATATTAAATACCTAAATCCTACATAATATAAACACTATAATCAAAATGATTAAACTTCGAAATAAATTTTCTTATATCAACTTTCTTTAAATTTACTTACTAACCACTCTAATCTACATCAAAACTTACAAACATAATATATGTTTAAATTAATTTTAACATACTATAAGCAACTATAGTACAATACTATGATCCTTGCTATAAAGATAAGAACTGGGTCTTTATTACTTTTTATTGATAATTTTTTCCAAACATGGCTGTAAACACTTTAAGGAATGAATTCAAATCATAAAGAAGTCACAAATTCTTTTTCATTAATTGTGCAAATGAAGAAAGAGTTCTTCTTGATTGAAGTACACCTATGAATCCGACTTGAATAAATCCATTGGAATATTGGAAGGGATGCAACCTTAGATAGAGCTTGACTTATTGCAGAAGTCCTCAAAATTTTGATCTTGTTCCATCAAACTTCTTAGGCATATTAATCCTTATTTCTATCATAATTATAGAAGCAAAACTTCTTGGATTTGGTTGTGAGGTTAATCTACTTGCTTCTTTTAATTGCACAACTTCTTCCCACAGATTTTGAACTTCTTCCATGAGCGTAGGCATAGTACCTCCATTATTACACCATAGAAATATATGAGATTTCCACTCTTAGAGTATTAACAAGCTCATAAAGATCTGTAATAATTACAAATCTATTTTCACTTCCACTAGGAGTAGCATCTATAATCTTTGCTTCCATAGACTACTCAAATAAATTCAAAAAGTTAAATTAGAAGAAGGTAATTTACAACCTCTAATATCAAATGAAATTTTTTACAAAGAGAGATAATCTACTCTCTTTTAAGAAAAGATTAATATTAAAAAATAAGATTTTTAGTTTAAAGGTGGATTGTCTGTAAACATCAAAATATAATAATAGAAGTGGGATAATCCATTCAATTCTAAAATAAGATTGAAATAGTAAGTTAGCACTCTTATCAAACTATCAAAGACATTAATCTAGAAGAAAGAAAATCCTCAATATACTCTTGTGTTATTAAAAAGAACTATAAAATCACTCAAAGATGATATAATATTAAACTAAAATGGCTATTGCCAAAAATAAGAAGACTAGAAAGTCTTGAAATAAGAATAAAGACTAGAAAGGTGTTGACGAGAGTGAAGAAGGCTTCATTCTTACCTCCATATATACTTGTAACTAGGAGCTATGTGGCGATGTCCTATAGAACCTCCAAAACATGTTGACTTTACAAAACACATATCTTAACTTATAAGGTAAGTTTTTTATATATGTGCCACATAATTTGCGTGTTATCCAAGCTATCAATATGTGGTTAACTTGTTGATCAAGTTTCTAATCCACCAATCAACTACAAATACATGTAAAGTCAAAGTAGCATCTATGAAGCTTCTTAGAAGCTTACTTAGAAGATATTATGAAATTAATTTACTTTTATTTACTTTTCTTTACTTCTACTTAATCATATAGATATTTATTAAAATACCTATGTATATATCCATGAAATTTAGTCTCCTTTAGTATCTTATTTTATACCAAATTTAATAGAAAATTTGAGGTTTATATAAATATAAGTGACTTTGCAAAAAAAACAAAAAAAAAAAAAAAAAAAAAAAAAAAAAAAAAAAAAAAACTTAATGTGAGAATATAAATCAATAGCTTTTAAAAATAAGAAATTAAATACAATCCAATTAAAGATGCTAATATATAAAAAAAATAAAAAAATAAAGTTATTTATTATTTTTCATTACTTTAACGTATAAAAGAACTATTTAGAAAGTTAGAAGATAAAATTCTTTATATATAATATCTCTTAAAAATAATTCACTTCAAAAGTTGAAGCCTTTTTCAAAGAATTATAATAATATGATGTTATTTTATTGAATATAGAGTTGATATATCCAAAACCAAAAAAAATAATCTTATATTAGATGCTTTGAATTTAAAATAAATAAATAAAAATAAAATAAAATCTCTATATTATCATAAATTTAAAAATCATAATATAAATTGATGAGTTTTTTCTTAAAAAAAGAATAAAAGAGGCATATAAATAAAATAAAGATATTTAAAATTTTATAAAAGCTTTTGCCTAAATCAAAGCTACAATAGACTAGAAAAAATTAATAAGAGTAACTTTATATCCAATACTTTATTCTAAGATTTATTAAGTTCAAATTCCAATTATTAGTTATTTCTTGTTAGAAGGCCTTAGGACGTCATTGCATAGTTTTTAGATTGGTATTGAAACTTGTAGCAAAAATAACAATTATAATTGCCTATTCATTTACTTCTATTTGGTAAAATTTTCAAAATAATTAAAATAAAATTGAATGAAAATAAGTTGAATGTAATTAAATTAAAATTTAGATGAATTTCTATTAGATGAAAAATTTATTAAGGAATGAAATATTATTCAATGATAAAATATTATTCAATGATAAATTATTATTGATAGATAAATTTTTATATATAAATAAAAATAATTAAATAATTAAAAATTTTATATGGATAAATTTTATTAAGTTTTGTTTTAATCAAATAAAAAAAAGAAATAATAGAATTAATATAGTTGAATATTAAAATATAATGCAAGTAATTATTATTATAAGTTAAATTAAGTTCTTGAGTGAATTAGAATTAACCACCAATTAATAGGAGTTTATTCTACCTTACAATATTTTAACAATAGATTTTTGTTGATGATTTTAGTTTCCTTAATTCTTATAGAATGAAAGAGATCTACATTATTTTCTATCTTTCTAAAAATTTATCACATGTTATAGACATCCATATTTATTCTAATAATTATCTAGATAATATAAATATATAGAAATAAGTAAAAATAGATAAATTTGATAATATCTTATAGAGAAGCTTTTTAAAAGCTTTATAGATGCAGTTTCACCTTAATTTATATCTATAGGTAATTGGTAAGTTGAAAACTTGGTCAATAAGTTGGCTACGTGTTTTACATATTGATGACTTGTAGTACAAATTGGACATATGTTGCACATAAAGAAAACTTATCTTGCAAATTAAACATGTATTTTGTAAATTTGTCATGTATTAGAGGTCCTATAGAATATTGCTATATAGTTTTTAGTTAAATAGTATATATAGAGGTAAGAGTAAGGTCTTTTTCACTCTTGTCAACTTCTTTTTTGTTTCTAGTCTAGTTTCAAGTATTTCTAGTTTTTTTGTTTTTTAACAATAATCTTTGCAGTTTCTTTTCAATATATTTTTTGATCTTCTTCTTTTAAAAAAATATCTTTTTTTTTATTTACATTTATATAGTTCTTATCTTTGATATTATAAATATATGAGTTGATCTACTTGAAAAGCAAGCCAAGTAGAAGCTTGCCTATATTGTGGTAGAATCACAAGTGTCCTTATTGCCTCTAAAGAGGAAAGTGTGGGCTCCATCCAACCTCAATGTTAGAAGTTATTAAATAAAAGAAGATAAGACGTGAGGGCAATTCCAAAGAAAGTCATCTCTTTATTGGCAATTTTCAAAGGCTGTACCTCCAAGTTTGGTGTTTTGTTGAAAGAAATTATTTTTTGTGTAAATTTATATTTGCATGCTTAACTTAACTACTACTTCTCCTTTGAAGCAAATCTTTTGTATTACATTGGCATGATTGTTGTAAGTCTATAGATACCATGCTATACACATGGCCATCTTGTTGGCCAAATTTCCAACCTATCAATCACTTACAAACACATATAAAGTCAAATTTGTGCCTATGAAGTTTCAAAGAAGTTTTTTTATAAGATATTATCAAATCTTTCTACTTTTATTTCCTATCTAAATCATATTATCTAAATAATTATGTATGTCTATAATAGGAATGTAAAAAAACTAATAAAATATGTAAGTTGGAGAACAAGTAAGTTGGAAATAATTTACAAGTTCAATTTATAAATATTTCTATTAAAGAAATAATTTTTTTCCTTAGTTGGGTTGCATTCTTCATTAGACTTATGTTGAATTACATTCTATATAGAGTATAGTGAAGTTTATTCAAGGATTTGCATCTAAATTCCAAATCCTTCAATTATATATAATATATCTTCTAAAGTCTTTTAACAAAAATCCTTTGTAACTATTATAATTTAAAAAATAATATTTATAATTTCATATAGTTTATTTTTATTATAATTTATTTTCAAAATTATATCATTGGTAAAAAATATATATAAAAAAATAAAATATTAATTGGCTAAATTTTAGTTTATTTTATTTTTATAATAAATAGTTAATTTATACATATTTTATTAAAAAATTATAAAATTTTATTATTATATTTCAACATAATAATTAAGAAAAAATATTTAATTAAGCTTTTTTTTAAAATACTATTTTGGTATAAGATATTAAATAGGTTTATTTTATTTTAAATTATTTTTTTCAAAAGAGGGTGGTTGGGATACAAGGCTCGTCACTACATGTTGTAGAAATCTCTCAACTCAATCAATTAGCTTGAGGCATCTTAACCATCAGATCTCCAGATTTAATCATGGCTGTTACATGGATTCTTGAAAACACTGAAGAGCTCAAGGGAAATATGGGGGGGGGGGGGGGGGGGGGAAGGGAGTAACTAGTCCTAAAACCATTGTTTTTTCCATCCTAAAACAAACACATATGTCAATTATTTTTTATTACTAATGCTTGTTTCTTTGTATTAGATTTTAAAAATATTCTGCATTATTAATGTGTGGGATTAAAAAAGAATAAAAAAATACTATATAGGTAAAAATATTCAAGTGCCATTATTTTCACTAACACATGATATATAGAAGTGCATGCATGCTTATAGTTATTACAATGAAATAACTCAAATAACCTATTAACATCCTAAGTTGAAAGATACAATGATAAAAGTACCTTTGATAGCCATTGTTCCCACCACCACTGCCAAGTGAAATCTGCTCAATCATATACAACATAGCACACAATGCTCTCTATTTATTTGTTTCTTTTTTATTTGGCCTCCTTGTCCTAATCTTGTCTCAAGAGATAAACTCTCTTCTCTAAAGTTGCATAGATTTGCAAAAATACTTTTTGATTATATTATGAAATTTTGGGAAAACCACTTGTTGGGAATTCAACCATCACTTTTGCTTCAAAGATTTATTTATTTATTTATTTATTTTGTCGTACATAACATCACTCAATGAAGTTAATCGTTCCCAACCTGCCCGCCCCTCTGGTTCCCCTACGTTCCCACCCTCCGTTCCCAGACATTGAATCGGCGGCTAAGATTGAATCTGAGCGGAAGCTGCGATCCGACGGCCCACGATGGTGGAGCTAATCGATTGAGGTCGGAGGTTTCTGCTACACAATTCCACGAGGCCCGCTCAAGTTGTTGTCGAAGGGTTTCGTTGGTCATGGGGACCAAGAAAGGCAAAAAGGCCGTGAAGGCTGGGGATACTGCGATGGAGGTGGACGCCGCGGAGGTGCAAGTGCAGCCAGAAGTGGTGATGAAGAAGGAGGAGAGAGTGGAGACGAAGGTGAAAGCCAAGAGCGAGATTGATGATATTTTTGGGCAGAAGAAGCGGAAGAAGGTGGAGGGTGATGATATCAAAGCGGTGCAAGTGGCGGCGAAGAAGAAAGAGAAGGATAACTCCGAAGCTGTGAGACTGAATTCAAAGGGGGAGCTTGTGAAGCCGAAGAAACCGAAGTCGGCGAAGCCAGTAGTTTCTGCAAAGAGTACGCCAGGGGTTCCAGCGTCGCGGAAGAGAACAGAGGATGGGTTTGTTGTGTACAGTGAGGAAGAATTAGGGTTTAACAGGAAGAATGCGGGTGGATCTGCGCTGTGCCCCTTCGATTGTGACTGCTGCTTCTAGTGCTCCTAGAATTTTAGTGATTAGTTCGTAGCGCATTGATGCTGCCTCCCGCTAGCATCAGTATTGTTAGTGAGTACTCTGCCTCCAATATTCGGACGTTGTGCTGTTCTAGTTGTTGTGTTAGTCTTAACAGATGCATTGCGTTTCATGTGGCAAATAAGTGGGACTAAACGTACAGATAACCATCAACAGAACCATGTCGTAGTCTGAATTTCAACAGCCTGTCCTACCACTTTTTGACACTCGATGAAGGTTATGTATATGCCATGGTCGAGGATGTTTGATTGAGTGCCAGAAGAGTACTTAATCCAATCTTAGATCTTTCACGATGATATGCGTGTGTATCCTCACGAACATCGAGTCATTCTCCTCTCCCCCCTCATGCGTGTCGGTTATTTGTTGTGGGGATTGGTCTTTCTCAAACGCAGACCAAGCTCTCAAACGCACACTCGCTAATACCGGATTCGAAACACGAATTAGAGGATCACCTGCAGAAATGCTGACCGAACTAAACAATGAACAATGATTCTCTCACCGCTACATGGGAATGAACTGGCCGTTGTCAAGTTCCAAAACTTTCAAACTCTCAGATTTTGCGTTGCTTAGCAGGGATTTGAAGGGAGTGGAATTGACACTGGAGCAGCGAGATAGAGAGGATGAGGGTGAGTTTGAGAGTGAGAAGAAGGCCAGGCTGCAGAAGATGGAGTTAGTTGTCAAAGCCGCGGGGCCACCGCCGCCTCTTCAGATGACTCCCAAACCGCCTCATACCCGTTCATCAGACACAAGCATAAACGCTCTCCATCTACTTCATCCACTTGTAGATCCCTTTCATGCCCGGAACATCTGCAGTGTCTTCAGTGAAGCGTTGCATCATTCACCACAGCATGCTGATTCCCAGGAGATCATGTGTGGAATTAACCACGTTCTGTTTCCAAGGGGGTCGAAACATGTGCTTCTTTGACGTTCACCTGGTATGGAACCTGAGGAACAAAGTTTTTACCATGTGAAATCCATCCGTCTGAAAGGGAAATGTTCCGACAGCTGCACCAATTTTTTCTCAATGGCGAGATGTTTCAGGAATCAAATTGCTCTGTTCCTCTTCTCTCCGTCCAGATTCACAATTGCAAATGCATGGTACTGATGTGCGAAGAAATCCTGTAGAATCCATTGGCAAGGTGTCCCTTCAATCTTTCATTGGCAATCTTAGACTGCATCCACGCTAATAGTGTCAAATATCTGCAGTTACAGTTTCCACAATGGACAGTAAAAAGGGAGGTGACTCATATGGGGACACCTATGTTTGTGAACAAAAGTTACATGTCATGATTTGACATACAGTTTGGTCACTTAACAATCGCTTCTGCTTTCTGGGCACAACTTTGTGGTCTCTGAATGGCGGTTGAAGAAATTATCGCTCATTTATCGAGAATGACCAAATTCCCAATAATGCCATTTATAATGTTAGTGTGAGTTACAAAAGCAAAGGCACTATGGGTTCCAAAGTCAAATGAATGCATGAGTACCATGCTATTGGAACCAGTGGGCTGTGTGTAAATGTTAGATTAACCTTAGTAAGAGTACTACAAAAACCAAAAATCTTACCAAAGTATCACATGTGATAAATGCTCATGTTTTATACACAACACATACATGGTATTGAAAACTTAGTACATAAAACAAGAAATCTTTCTATCCAAAAATCTTTCTCTGCACATCTATTTCCACAAAAAATGTATTGATTACTTGTGCTAAGCCAAACAAACATGCACAAGTAGTACAAGGTAAAATTATCTTAGTTGTATGTGTTAGACGTTATCTTTGCTAATGATGTAATGAAGTGGGTAAGGTGCACGGACTGCTGTGTGAGACAAACATCATGTCCTATGCTCGATCGCCACTCCAACAATTATACACCAGGTCTCAAGAATTTACACTGCCCTCCACTACAGTAGCTTCATTCCCTAGCCACGGACAACGGAAGCATAACTCAGAATCTCACCTTCCAGAGCAAATGCATTCATCAATAACTCTCACAAACAACATAAAAAACTCTCTTCAACCAAGCCTAATAAGATTTGCAAGTCTGAAATTATTTTTGTGCACATATATATGTATGTATGTATGCATGCATGCTTGGAAAAATAAAATGAAATGAAATCATCAAAACCAACGACTTGATATAAACACGAACTGGCACATGCGCACCTTCCAAGCGTCAGGCCCTTAAGACCCTGCGAAGACTGCTTGCGCCATGGCCAAAAATTCGCCTCCGCTTATACGAAAGCGGTGATGAATGACCAGGAATGAGAAATAGGACGAAGAAGAAACGTATTAGTGCATCTCGATGAAGATAAGGTGAAAAATCGAGCTATCACAAAAGTTCGGGTGCTTTCACCACGTAGATGAATTCTCTGCACACTAAATAAACACATGGCGCTCGCTTACTCAAAAATTCCAGTGGAGCACTACTAGGACAAATTGAAGAGTAGTGATCACCGCTTGCTTGGTCGGTTCTGATTCGTGGTACTGGAAAACTATTTTCCAAAAATGTTACAGCACAAAACTAAAGAAGAGTATTAACTGGGCCAAAAATATCATGCGATTCCCATTGAGATTCAAAGTCACACTTGGCAGTTCTTCAGAAGTCGTGAGAACCGGAAATCGCATACAGTGGCTTCCCATGCTTTACCTGTTGAAAGGTACGCGTAAATACCATCATCGTTTAAGCCAGTTGTAGTCACTGCAACTTCACTGCAACTTCACTGCAACCTTAATTATATGGAGATGCCATGAGATCATTGAAGCTGGGAAAACATTGGTATGCTTAATCAGAATCCGTTGAACTGGCATGCATCCTATCACTGTAGGCACCAGCTAGGTTACCCAACACTTCAGCTAAATCCTGAACCTCCTCCTTCATAAAACCCCAGTCCTCTAGTACGCCACCCCCAATTGATGCCCGTGAAAGTCCCAGTTTGCGAAAACTCATCAGACGCCCTTTCACATACGGTAATAGAGAGTCCCTGCTTGTCAACCTTGCTGCGACTGGTATAGACAGAATATCGAGACCCCCTCTTCCTGCAACCGATGCTATCGAATTTGGCAATATGTCCCCTCTGGCACTTATGTTAGGGCCAAAAATACAAGGAAAAGGTACGGGAATTGGAACCGGGTTGGGAGAAACTGAAAGTTGACAGTAAGATATTGCTCCTCTTCGATTAGCAGGCTTTCCAGTGTAAGTGCATTCTAGCACTTGCGCCACAGACGCCGAGCCTCCTCCACCTGCACAAGGTGCCCCAATTAAATTTCTCGACGCACATGTTGAACCATATAGAGGTTGTGCAAAAAATGATTTTTTACACGTCTTTCTTACAGTCTGAATGCACCTACCGTATTGTTGAATTGAAGGTTAAAGCAACATAAATCCAACTTGCTGATAGAACGTCTGCTTTACGTAATACAGGAAAGAGTGATGCTCAAACTTGAAGTATCATAATTGGTTTGTGCAAAGAGCTTAATACCCCCTCATGTCATACTGAATAGTGCAAGTCCATGAAATGATGTTATACTGAAAGCTATCTTTAAGAACATTCTAGAGAGTTCGAGCAAACTTTGAGGTCATTCCCCCTAGAACTTATCCATGAGAAACGTGTTAACATCGCACCTGATATTCGAGCCCCTTGAATAACAAGTGCTTCTGCAGCTTGGGTACCAAAATACGACTGGTCCACGTCCGGTGTCAGGGATGATAGTGACGTCAAGTCAAAAGCTCCTGGCGTTCCAACTACTGCAAGAAACAACCCATAAACATTTCATAAATGTTTCATGTTTAAGTGAAAAATTCTACCTGTCTAACAAAATTACACTTGACACAGTTTGGGAAGTTCAAGGTTTGAATGGTTATTAAATCCAGCGAGGTATCTGCACTGCATTGAACACTACTCAAGAAGAACTACGTGTTCCTTACGGTTCCATACTACCAGTCATTGAACAGTTGAATACAAGAACTAAATGTAGAAGGTAACTGACACTATACCAGGTAGGGGTGGCCCAGGAACTGCAGCTTCGAGAAGGGCAATTTTTTTCTGCTGGGAGCATGAGACAAGCCTGACTGTATTGCTCATGTCACTACTACCAACCCCTTTTTGTTGAGAGGCCTCAGTTGGCCCTGAGACTTGCATACGGAAAGGCAGGGTGATGGTGTTTAACGCTGTTGCATAGAGAGCACTTGTATGGAAAATCTTCGAGTCATTTACACAAGTATACTTTGAAAATTGACCTGCCATTTTCCAAATAGATAATAACCCAAAGATTACTTCAAATCAACTTCAGATATCGATTATACCTCAAATGTTGCCCAAAGCAAACCCAAATCCTCAAATAATCACGATTTCAATGTTGAAAATCCAAAACTTCAATAATTTCAATAATGACTTCAATAATTCAATAATTTCAGCGTATCCAAAACTTCAATAATGAATGAAGGCAGCAAGATAGCAGGTCAAAGAGAAGAGAAAAATGAACATTACAACTTACTTGATGCAAGCTGCTGAAGACCAACTGGTACAAGAAGGTTCGTAAGAGAGGACAGGCGAGCAAGAGAGACCGATTCATGGAGACTAGCAATAACTGCATCTCGGTGGCTGGCTGATGGAGGTGACCAAGGAGGCCTCAAGGAAAACAGTAAATGTGGAGTTCGGTTGTATTCGTCCCCCACGGCTTCCAGAAAATCAGCTGCAACTGCAGCAAAGCCCCCTGAATTGTCAACCATGAATTGAAAACCCTGCAAAAGCAGAAGTAACGTATCAAAGCAACATACCCAGACTATCAGGGCATTTAATCATTAACCAAAACCAAGAAAATCTAGTTCATTATTTATGCGATAGATTACTCAAGTAGAACGGAACCCTAAGCAACTCAATTAAATACAAAAGACAAGCAATAACATTCCTAGGAACCGTTAAATAGAACATAGCAACAGACGAGGTCTCAGGCTAAATAATCCAAACGAGGCATACCTGTAGATGGTCACACTCTTCAACGAAGAAACGTAAACGATTCTCCACTTCCTCAAGCTGCTCTTGCTCCTTAAAAAAGCCTTGACCACATGAGTAGTTATCAAACGGAGTGACACCGTGAAAAGTATTCGGTAGCTCATACACGCTCCGGGGGTGTAGATGCGCCTTAAGATAATCTGTCCAGAACTCAACAGAACCATCCAAAGATTTTACCAGGGACCTCTCTTTGGTTTCTTCTGAGGGAGCAATGTCCCTTGACCGGCTACTCTCAGGAACATTAGTTGATTGGAACTCGATACTAGAAAAACTAGGTTGATTGCTGTGATCTCCAGCATTCCATCCTTCCGATTCCGCATCCAAGTACTTAAGGAAATCATTCTTCGGAATAGCTTCGTGTCTATGTACAACTGTCGGTCCAGTCCTGTAATATTAAACAAAAATCACGGTGAGGCCTACACACTAACGAGATAAAATACTGCCTAAATTGCACTTGCCCTGGTTTGTAACGGGGAGAGTACCTAGTTGTTTCTACCAAATACTAATGAAGCTTTGCAGAAACATTAAAGACCGCGAAAGACTCGCGAAAAGGCTACAAGACGTATACAGCTTTTTTAGGAATGGACAACGCTAAACTAAACCGCAGATATAATTGGCCCTTCGTCTACATGGTTCGTAACTTTACATCAGATGCTAAGAAAAAGGACCACATTGGTAACCGTCTACTAAAACCACAGGATCAATAATATAATAGGAGAGGAAAATTTAAAAGTCTCGAATGTACCATGTGTTAACAGAAGAGGACTGAAGCTGTGGCGAATACTCATACAGAGATCCTGCAGCTCGCACTGCACCCAAACTCCCTGTACCAACAACACTGTAAAACAAAATGTATAATATAATTGCATGCTATTCAACTTGGAGCTGCAAAATGCTGCATTCCTACAAGCACCCCCCATGCATGTTTTATGAAACGTCAAAAATTTCAAACCTTGCCAACATCTATTATAAGAGTCATCTCAAAATACTAATCATTGAGATATCACTTACCACGAAGATCAAGTGCAAGCAATCGTGGCATATATGTTGCTATACCCTGCACAAAGAGAACATGTAGGAAAAGTAATCAAGAGACATAATTGAGAGCATCTTATCACCTCAATCGGATAATATGCTTTAAGGAACCACCTACCCACAAACAAGATTGATAAGACACCAGTGCGCAGGTATAGATTACTGAATACGAGGTGATGCTGCAAAGTTGAGGCATGGATGGATAGAAGATACTTTAACTACCTGTCGAGTTTCACCAACTCTATAAAGAACGTCCATATCCAATCCAATCTGGCCTCCATCTTCAAGTGATCCAAGAACTTCGTCCTAATAGATTCCAAGAGCCCAAAACCATCAGAGATAGTATGCAGTTTGGAATTGAAAACCCCGAGCAAGCACCCCCAAGCATGAATGCAGTTTGACAACATGGTCATGTGGTGTCTACATGACCTTACAACAATTTTCGAACTAAAGCTCATTTTCCTCCATAACCTTGAATACCTTGAACCTCCTCCAACTAAGACAACCGCGACTACAACTAAGCAAAACTCAATTGAAAATTCCGCAAGAATCACACCTGGAAGTTCCAGAAGTGAGCACCCACAAAGTTGGCAAAGCCGCCCAGCTGCACGGTCACCACTTCCCTCATTCTTCAACTTCGCTTAATCCAACTCTAATATCCAAATTTCTACTTGCTAAATTGTCGACACACTCATAGAAATCTGTTAAGTGGTAGAACGTAGGAAGACTCAAACCCTGAAGAAGTAGGATACAGCAAGCTCTGCGGATTCTCAGCTCCGATAGATTTAGGGCTTCGCGGACATGAGCCAATGCGATCGACACGTGAGGCCAGGGTTTAGGCAAACCCACGATGTAAGATGGAAAAAAAAAAAAAAAAAAAAAAAAACTTTCAGATGTGGCGACTCATTGTCTGGTGCTAATTATATTCCACAATGCATCAGAGCCACCTCCTCTCACACGGCATTTCGAAATCTGCCTTCGATTCCAAGTGTTTTCATGCAACAGGATGTGATTCGCATGTACCCACTATTCGAATACGCTCGCTGCATTGGGTCTCCTCCTCGCAGTCGGTCTGATCGATGCAAAGGGGGCTGCTCCAATCCCGGGAGATTCCCGTGCAGCTGGGTGCGGATGCCGGTGAGCACGCACAATTGCAGGATCGTACGCCGCCGACGGATTCTTCACCATTCTGGGGCCCATACTTGTCCAGAAAAAAACACTGTTTTTGATGGTCCGTGTCAGCATTTCTGACTATTTTTGTTTGTTTGAGGTGATTTTTAGGACAGCTTCATTTGTTCCACGTCAACACATCCTTGCATGTTTGATACTGGTAGACTCTGCATGAATGAGTTTGTTTTATAAGCAAAGCTTACTTTGAAAGATTTTATAATTCTACTATATTTGTATTTAGAAGGTGCAGTAGTAACACATATATTTAAGGAGCAAGAGTCCTTTTTTGTTGAAGTCCGAGCTTGTGAAAGTTAATCTTTGAAGATGATGTGATTGAAGTTGAGAATGTTCCAAGGATCACTTGTTAGACGATCAAGATTTAGATGGTAATAAAGAAGAATGTGTTATATTTATGTACATAATCAATGTATTGTTAGAATTAATGTAAAATGGATTTTTAATATAGTAGAAATGTCTATAATTTTTTTTATTTTAGATATTTTTATTTAAATTTAAAAATATATTTATTTATTTCTATTAAAATATTTTTTTAGAATTTTAAATTGTAAAATGTTACTCTTTAATAAAATTCTATATATTATTGTTTTCAGAATCTCTTTTCAAGATTTTGAATATTTAGATTTAAATAAGTTGACTTAATATTATATATATATATATATATATATATAGATATATGTGTGTGTGTGTGTGTGTGTGTGTGTGAATTTACATAATATATAAAGGTGTAATTTACATAATATGTAAAAATAAAAAAGTTATAAAAATAAAAGGGTATTCATTGCATAGTAGATAAAACTTGCATATTTTAAATAAGAATTAATCAAATTCTTAACTTTGAAGATACTTAACAATATAAATCAATTATATAAGAATTTTATTGAAATTTCAATATAAAAAGAATAAGAAGCAAAGAAATAGCTTAATTTTTTGCTTGCAAATATAAAAACATGATTGATTGAAAAATAAAAAAAACTACTTTTTTTGAAAGTAATTAAAAAAATATTAGTTTAATTAGAATTTAAGTAGAATATCATTTTTGAGCTTTTTTTTGTCACAAAATAAATACTTCTAAAAAGAGTTCTAAAAATTTATCATTAATTTCATATTAATTTTGTTAAACAAATATATGTTAATAAATAAATAATTTTTAAATCACGAGCTATAATTTTTTTTGAAGTTAATAATTAAAAAAACAATAGATTTATATGATTAAAGTTTTTAGAAATTGTTAACAAATTCTTGTATTTGAAATATACATTAGAAAGTAATGTTTTTAAATATTTTTTAGATCATATTTGAAGGTGGTGCATGTTTCAAATATACATATCAATATTAATACTTATTAAGATAAGAAGCATCATCTAGATGTAGGTAAAAATATGCTAATTTGATAACATCTTGTAGAGTAGCTTCTTAAAAGCTTTATAGTTGTAAGTTTGACTTCACAAATATTTGTATGTAATTAGTAGGTTGAAAACTTAGCCAACAAGTTGGCCATGTATTGCACATGTTTACCACTTATTTTACAAGTTGGCTACATATTTTACATAATTACTTATAATATAAGTCAATCATGTGGTGTACACGTCAGAAAATTATTTTGCAAATTAGACACATATATTGTAAGTTGGACATATATTAATTGTCTTATAAAATGCCAACATCTATCTCTTTAGTTACATAATATATATGGAGGCAAAAGTTAGATTTTTTTCACTCTTATCAATGTCTTTTTTATATTCTTGTCTTAGTTCAAGAATCTCTAATCTCATTGTATTTAGCAATAGTTTTTCTAATTTTTATCTTTTATCTATTCTTATCTTGTTTATTTTCCTCTTTGAGTGTTATTAAATTATAATATTTCTTTAGAGTTTTTTTTTTTTATGATTTATATGCTTAACAATTTGACAAGTATATTAATTTTTTGTATTTTTTGTTTCAAAATTAAGTAGATTGACTTTCTATTTATTATTGAATTTTAATGGTTATAAACCATCTATCTTAATATATATATATATTTAATATTAATATTAATTATTTATAAATAAATAAATAAATAATTTATTCTTATGGAAGTTTTTATTTGATATTAGAGGCTCTAGATTATCCTCCTCTAATTTAACTTATAGACTTGTTAAAGTTGTCTATTATAGAGATAGAAGGAAAATAAATATAGATGTTATATTTGATAGAAGTAATAATGAATTTGTAATTATTGTAGATCTTCATGAGTTTATCAATACTTTTAGTATAGAAATTTTACACATTATCAATTACAACAATAGAAGTATTATTCCCACACATATAAAAGAAGTCAATAATATGGTCCAATATCTATGCTAATAAATTGTGTAGTTGAGAGAAGCAAATAGATCAACCTCACAAGTAAATCAAAAAATTAAGCAAACACTAATAATTTGATATAAATACTATTTTTATTCATTTTAAATATTGTAATTAAATAAAATATTATATATATGATTTAAAAAAATTATTATATATATTTTTTACATGTACACATGTGTGGCTTGATATATTTATATATTTTTGTACTTTCAATAGTTTAAAAAGCTAAAATAATCTTATTTATATAAAATAAATAAAAAATTTATCATTTTTTAAAATAAAACAACTATCATGAAATATATTAAATAATATATATGAAAATAAATTATCTAGATATTAAGAGAAATAAATTATTTATAAAAAAGATGAAATTGCTAGAGCCTTCATTAAATACAAAGTCTGCTATATAAAAAAAGTACTTAAAAAAAATCAAATTCATGAATTTTTTTGAATTTTTCATATAAATTCTGGATTTCAATAAGTTTGTTTAGAATTTATTTTATTTTATTTATTTTATTAATATAATATTGGATTTATTGGTTTTCTTAATTCTTTTAAAAACAATTAGGAATAGATATTTGGTTAGTAGAATTGAAAAGGCTTTTTTGTACAAATGAAGATATTAATAATAATATCAAATCTTATCATAGCCTTCTTCATACTTATCAATGTCCTTCTTGTTCTTAATCATGTTTCAAGAGTCTTTGGTCTACTTATTTTTGGCAAAAACCATTCTAGTTTTTGAATGAATATTTATTCTTTTAAGTGACACAAAACTGTATTGAATTTTTTATTCTTTGTGATTCATAATCTTGACAAATGTTCACAATTGATATAATATCTTAACTTATTTGTTATGGATGTAGTAAAATATAAATATTTATCTAGGCCTCTTCTAAGCTACTGGTAAATAAAGTTATTTTTTAACTTCTATATATACATTGAAGATTTTCAAGTAGGATGTATAAATTCCTGGCTTTATATCAACATTACATATATAATTGACCACAAAAGACTTGCAAAACAAAAAAATGGAAACTTTTAGATCAATGTATTACTTTAAGTCTTTTATAGTGCTCTAATATTATTATTAATACAACCAAGATTCAATAATAACAATAACAACTTCAACAACGATTTGTCACGGATACAGAAATACAGACTCGAGATCTAACAAGAAGTTCAAGAAGAACTGGCAAGAACTAGATTAATCAAATGAATACAAGAACAATACCAGAGAGGTGAGCTAGAGCTCCAAAAGATGTGTTGTCGAGACTGAAGAACTCTTCAGCCTTAATTCCAATATATACTCCTATTTAGGAAGCTTGTCAAGCAACTTCTACCAACTAGGAAGCTTCTAGAAGGTTCTAGAAACTTATCTCTAGAAGGTTCTAAGGAATATGTCCCTAACATCTTCTACTAACTAAGAAGCTTTTAGAAGGTTCCAGAGACTTGCTTCTAGAAGGTTCTAGAAACTTGTCTCTAGAAGGTTCCAAGGACTATGTTCCTAACATCACCCCCTCCTTTAGCTTTGAGGTCTCTGAGAAGCAATGTCGTTGTTAATTAGTACCAACACAAGAAAATGAAGATCTATTGCATAACGTCTACTATGAACTCCAACTGTTGTTCACAAGGCAAGTGGTTCATCGGCCCTTGAAGCCAACGGAAGTAGCCCACTCCTTCAACTTCTGACCAAACATGAACTTCCGTGTCCTTATTGTGAAATTATCCTACAAACGCGCCTTTTGGCTGATCATCGTAAGCAGGCTAGGACTAAAATATAATCACCAATGATAGGTTACTTGGTATCCTCCGTCGTTGTCATGGTTTAGCCAGTTCATCATCTCGAGGTCGCCTTTGTGAACTAGTCGATTGAGATAATCTGACTAGCATAGTATCTATCTCTTGGCTATCCATATCAGAAGACCAAACTATGGCTACTGAAAAAATTCTATTTTATCTTGGAGAAAATAACTACATCAACTACGAATTTTGGTGGTGCTCTCTCCCTTTCTTATATTCTTGGGTGAGCAAGCTTCAAAAAGAAGCTATCATCAAACCGACTTAGGTTTATGAAGATGTTGTTGATGAAACTCTTCTATCTTTTGTGGCGCATTGTCGAGATTTTCAGCTGGATTCCACATTCGCTCATTAATGTCGTAGCCGCACCAATGAACAAGATATTCCAACTTACCCCACCTTTGTCATGAATCCACACCTTTTCAACCTCGTATTCCTCATGGTTCTCGATCTCAATACTACGTGGCAGACATTGCACTCTTCCAAGAAAAGACGTCTCTTAATAAGGCTCTGTAGAATAAGTAGTTATTTGCTGATTTGTAGATACTTAGTTTATAGTGTAAATAGGGATAGATGACTGTTAGAAAGGTAGTTCAGTAGTTAAAATGGATGAATAGTTAGGAAAAGCAGTTTTCATTAGAGATGTAGCAGTTGGTATCTTCTGGTAGGATAAGGAGGATGAGAGAGAGGAAGAAACCGCCATTACTGTGAGAGTCGTGAGCCGGGGTAAGCTTGGTGCTACCTCTTTTCTTTAGTTGTTATGTTCTTTGAAATAAGAGTATTAAGAGTTTCTGAATATTGTGAAGTGAATCATGGAATGAAAGTGTGAATGGAATTATATGTTATTGAATGAGAAGAAGAGAGATTGAATGCTGAAATCTGAATGTAGTTCAGCAGAAAGAGTGAATCTGTGGTTGTGTGAAACACTGTAATGTGAATGGTAGTTCTGTGTGAAGAATTCCAGTAATTGGAATGAGGGTAATTGTGTGCTGAAGCTGTGATGTTGAGGTATTACAGTTGGAGATTGTAAGAGTGAAGATATATTGGTGGAAATAACAGTTATTGGTATGACTGAATTGTTGTAAGGAAGAGAGTGATAAGGTGAAAGGAGAGATTATCGTTTTCCTATGTGCTTAGACAATGGAAATAGTGACGATACATTGGAGGTAATTAATTGTGTGACCCTAACGTGAACGCTCAAGCAACTAGTCACTCCCCGTGTTCGAATTCCCCTATATGGGTTTATTCTGGGAAGTTTCTTCCGAAATAAGTGAAACGAGAAATCACATTTTGGCGCCGCTGCCGGGGAGTGATAATAGCTTTGAGCGTTAGGAATTAATTACAAACGTGTGAGAAAATGCGCAATGGAAGACGATTTCAGTAGTGTTTGAAGAAAGATTATGGTTAATAAGAACGAGAGCATTGCATCGAGGAAAATAAATCATTTGAGAGAAAGACAGGGAAGAGCGCAAGGAAGGAACTTGCGTAGAGAGGAGCAAGAACGTAATCTTAAAGGGAAGCATCGACAGAATTGGATTAAACCATGGTTGCAAGCTTGTCGGCGCATCCGAACATATCAAGAACCGGACAGACTGTTAATTCTGCAGTCTTATGTACCGTTAGAAAAACTGCCAAGAGCACTCGCGGGAAATTTTGTCAACATTCCAGTGGAAATCTTGAGGCCGTTAACTGAAAGAGAAGGAGGCATAGAAGTATTTGGTACTCCATTGGGTAATTTTCCAATAGGGGGTACCGCTGAAACAAGCAATAGGGGCTCTGCAGATTGGCATGAATTGGTCGCCAATAAAAGCAACTATATCGTATTTCAAAATTCGACTTTTTCACGTGCAAGTCAAGCAACAAAACTATTTGCGAAGAATAACAGTAAAGCAAGGACCGTTGAGAGCTCGGTAATTAGAATAAGGGAAAGTAGAGATTATTTTAAAATAAAATTTCAGAGGAACAAAAAATTCAATGGCGGCACGAGGACCAGCCGTTCCGATTGCAGTTCAAATGGGTACCTTGGGCGATCGTACGACTAGCGTCGCACCATTACCTACTTTTCGTGGTTTGCCAGGTGTGGACCCAGATCAACATTTGTCTTAATTCTTGACGGTGTGTGTAGCCAATAATGGAAGGACAGAAGACATTTGGCTGAGATGGTTGCCAGCGACACTAAAAGACACAACGTTCAAGTGATATAACCGCCAACCTGTAGGTCAATTTATCAATTGGGAGGCATTGAAAACGACATTTTTAGCCCATTTCCGACCAATTGGTTTTAAAGAACGTCTTTGAGAAAGATTAATGAACAGCAGAATGGTACCAAGGGAAGCGGTACAATCATATTATGGTCGTGTAGCAGATATACTTCAGAAATGGCCAAATAACCAAATGTCGGAATCGTTTGTGTTGTCCATATTGGTTAATGGATTACACCCACTAGAATTGAAGATGTTTGTAAAAGAGGCCCAATCAGCTACCATTGCAGCATCTCTTGAGCGAGCAAAAGTATGGGAGGAATGTCATTACGACCAGTACTTAACCATTCGCGCCACGATGATTCCATTGCAAGGCGGTCATCAAATGACAAATTAGAATGACGCATCGGAAAGTTATTCGAGAAGGAGTGATTATGGTATAATTCCACAGGGAATAGTGAATGCCGTTCTATTGCAGGCTATACTACCATCATCGTCACAACCGTATGTGCCTTATTTCGCGTATCAAAAACCAATACCTACGAAGGAATTGACCAATGAATTGATATCAAGGGATCTCAATGAGTCATTGTTGTTAACATTAACGAAGAAAATGGATGAATTGGTTGTGAATCTGGCCAAGGATAAAGAGAAAAGGCATAAACCGACCAATATGCGACCCAATGTTTGGTGTAGCAATTGTAAGGGACAAGGTCATTTGGTAACCGAATGTTCTTCACCACCCCAAATGATGGTTCAATGTACCTTTTGTGGGGGTAAGCATACCACTGCCAATTGTTCGAACTTAAAGAAACAACAACAAGTCGGACAACAGACTATGAGTCAACCAACTTCGTGGGATGTAAATCAAGTACAAACGAATAATAGGTTCGGCTGGAATGGAAATCGAGCAAATAGACAAAACAAGAATTATTCTAATTTCCAAAACTCTGAATTTCACCAAGAAGGTATATCCAATACCCATGGCTTGGGGATGAATCAGCAAGGATATCATCAATATTCACCCATGCAGAAGCCAATGCCAGAATCTACAGTACCAATGGATCAACCAGGATCCTTTACTCAACCGACATGGAATAGACCGAGCCGTTATATATCAGTAGAGACACCCAATATCCCTGAAGGAGCTGGCAGAAGACCACTTCGTTGCTATCGGTGCAAACAAATCGGACATTATGCGAGTGAATGTCCTAATCCAAGAGCAAGTGATGATTACGCCCCAATATGTGGAAATTGTAAGCAGTCTGGTCATACTTATCAACAGTGCAATGCGGCTTTTAATTATAATAATCGGGACCAGCAAATGCAAACAAGCTAGCAGGCGGGAGAACCAATCAGTGTTCGGGAGAGGGGTCCAATGGCTCAGCGAGACAATAGGCCAGTGGACATTCAACATCGAACACCAGAGGAGAACAGTATGAAAGAGCAATTTTTGGTATAATTATCCCAATTGCAGCAGACGGCAAATGAATTGGTTGATCACACGAATTTTAAGCAGCAATTGGTGGCGTGTAAGAGGGAAATGGCAGAACAACGTCAAAAACTGTTGGAACAAGATCGGGTGAATAGGGCCACCAAAGAAGCCAATTCGAGACTGGAGCATGTCCTTGGAGTAAAACAGCAAGCGTGGGAAAAGGAAAGAGAGCGCCTTCACCACAGAACGGCGCATCAGAAACAAGAACTCTCCAATTCTCTCAATCAATCGAAACTGGAAGTTGAGAAAATGAAGCAACAATTGGAATTGAACCAAACGAAGATGGCGACTATGGAACAGGAAAAGAAGACGATGAGTGACCAATTCAGAGTGAAAACAGAGGAAATGCAAGGGGAGATCAACACTCTGAAGGAGGTTGCAAAAAAATTGGAGGAAGAATTGGTCAGCGTTCGACGGCCACAAGGGTCAATTGAAGGTTCAATTGGTGAATTGGAACAGAAGGTGAAGCAACAACAATACCAATTGAAGGCGAAAGACACCCGAATTTTGCTATTAGAAAGTAAAGTCCATGAATTGGGAGCACTTAATGAAGATTTAATGGCCAGATTGAACATAGTCCCAATAAATGTATCAGACGGGGAAGACGAAGAAGTGACTTTAGAATTGTAATCAGTAGCTATGAGTATGGACAATGCTAAGGAGTCACCAGTTCAATTTTGAACTAGGTGTTTGCGAGGACGCTGCACAGTTAGGAGTGGGGCTATGTAGAATAAGTAGTTATTTGCTGATTTGTAGATACTTAGTTTATAGTGTAAACAGGGATAGATGACTATTGGAAAGGTAGTTCACTAGTTAAAATGGATGAATAGTTAGGAAAAGTAGTTTTCATTAGAGATGTAGCAGTTGGTATCTCGTGGTAGGATAAGGAGGATGAGAGAGAGGAAAAAAGGGCCATTACTGTGATAGTGTGAGCCGGGGTAAGCTTGGTGCTACCTCTTTTCTTTTGTTGTTATGTTCTTGGAAATAAGAGTATTGAGAGTTTCTGAATATTGTGAAGTGAATCATGGAATAAAAGTGTGATTGGAATTATATGTTATTAAATGGGAAGAAGAAAGATTGAATGCTGAAATCTGAATGTAGTTCAGCAGAAAGAGTGAATCTGTGGTTGTATGAAACACTGTAATGTGAATGGTAGTTATGAGTGAAGAATTCCAGTAATTGGAATGAGGGTAATTGTGTGCTGAAGCTGAGATGTTGAGGTATTACAGTTGGAGATTGTAAGAGTGAAGATATATTGGTGGAAATAACAATTATTGATATGACTGAATTGTTGTAAGGAAGAGAGTGATAAGGTGAAAGGAGAGATTATTGTTTTCCTATGTGCTTAGACAATGGAAATAGTGACGATACATTGGAGGTAATTAATTGTGTGACCCTAACGTGAACACTCAAGCAACTAGTCACTCCCAGTGTTCGAATTCTCCTATATGGGTTTATTCTGGGAAGTTTCTTCCGGAATAAGTAAAACGAAAAATCACATGCTCCAACAGAGAAATATGAAAGACTGGATATACCTTCATACAAGCTGGTAATTCCAGATGGTACGCCACTGAATTGATTTGCTTTTGGATGATAAATGGTCTCAAACTTCGATAGTCCAATTTATGACATGATCGCTTGGTCGTGATATTCTATCAAAGAAGCCATGCTTTATCTCCAATTTTGAAAGTGGGTGCTTGATTCTGAAATCTATCTGCAAACCTCTTGTAGGATTCTTGAGCGGATTGTAATTGAAGCTTCAACGTATTTTGAAGCTTTGATAGTTGTTTCACAAATCCTTTAGTTGCTGGATTGTTATTTGTTGACGGACTGAATAAATCAAGCTTCAGATGATATCCATAGTTGGAAAGTATGGTGTGTATTAAATCGACGTATGGAGGCAGTTGTTATATGTAAACTCGGTTAGCGGCAGATATGTGGTTCAATCATCTTACTCATAGTTGATGGTGCATGGAAAGTATTGTTCCAAGACTTGGTTCATCCATTCCGTTTGGCCATCAGTTTGAGGGTGAAAAGTAGAAGAAAGCTTGACATCCACCTTCAGTATCTCAAAGAGAGATCTCCAAAACTTTGATACAAACTGGATTCCTCAATCTGATACGATATCATTTGGTAGTCCATGATAACGATACACATTATCTAAAAAGAGCCTTGCTGTGACTTCATTAGACGATGTCTTCTTGCAAGGGACAAAGTGCGCCATCTTTGTAAGCCGATCTACCACGACAAAGATGCTGTCAAATGAGTTCGATGATGGCAGGTCCGTGATGAAGTCCATAGAAATTGAAGACCATGGTCGACATGGAATCGACAATGGCTATAAGAGTCCATAAGGGCGATGTTGAGGATTCTTGGATCTTAAACAAATGTCGCACGAGAGGATAAAATCTTTCACATCCTTCCACATTTCGGGCCACCAAAAATCTTGAGAAATAAGCTCCAAGGTATTGTTGAATCCAAAATGTCCCACAACTGGAAAATTGTGGCGAGATTAAAGAACTCGGAGTCGTGCAAGTCCTTTTGGGATATATAACCACTCCTCAAAGTATAAAAGATCTCTCTCCACCTTGAACTTGTCGTCATAGGTACACTACTTAATATCAATGGCTACTAAAACTTTAATGGACACGACACGTATCTAATTCAAGAAGTCAGTATCAATTGGCACAATAGTAGCGCATAGTTGAAATTGCTCTGGCTTCAATACTGTCATACATTGTTGATCAAACGTTGCTTCTTCAGCCTTTGGTACAAGATATAATCTCCTCGATAAGGCATCAGATAGTCCTTGCTGCTTTCCAGATAGATAAGTGATAACAAAATCAAACCTATATAGCAACATATTCCACCGACTTTGACGTCGATTTAAAACTCGAGCTGACATGAAATATTTCAAATTCTTATGATTTGTGTATACAGTCATTGGATGTGCAGCTCCTTCAAGAAAGTGACGCCATTCTTAGAAAGAATCCACTATAGCAAGAAGTTCCTTATTATGGATCTCATAATTGATTTCAGCAACAAAGAACTTTTGATAATAGAATGCAACGTGCTGGAGCTTCTTGTCTTCTCCCATTTGTGAAAGTACAGCTCCCAAAGCAAAATCCGAAGCATCAATTTCTAAATAAAAGGCCTTTGTAAACTATAGATGTACCAAGATTAGAGCCATAGTAAATGCGGTCTTAAGGTCTTGAAATGCCTTCTCCGATAGAGGTCCCGATTCTAGCTTATCCTTGCATATCAACTAAGTGAGAGGAGCAGCAACTTGAGAATAATTCTTGATGAAGATCCGAGAGAAGTTGATAAAACCAAGAAAACAGTGTACATTTTTAACCGTCTTCAGAACCTCTCAGGACACATTTGCTTCCACCTTCTTAAAGTCCATCTTCAAACCTTCCATAGTCGCAATGAATCCCAAAAATTCCATCTTTATTTGGTGAAATAAATACTTCTCCAACTTGGCATATAGTCCTCACTTGCGTAGTTTCTCTAAGACCAAACAAACGTGCTTTTCATGCTCTTCCTCATTTTTGGAGAATATCAAAATATCATCCAAATAGATGACAACAAAATCGTCAAGGTGCTCTCGGAAAATATCATTCATCATATATTGAAAGACCACTGGAGCATTAGTAAGACCAAAGGGCATGACATTATACTCAAAATGGCCATACCTTGTATGGAATGTTGTCTTCCACTCATCTCCTTCCTTGATTCATACGAGATTGTAAGCTTCCCATAGATCAATTTTTGTAAAGATCCTTACACGTCCAAGTTATTCTAAGAGACCAAAAATCAAGGGTAACGGATAACGATTCTTCTTTGTTACCTTGTTGAGGCCTCGATAGTCCACACGCATCCGCAATGAGCCATCTTTCTTCTTCACAAATACGATGGGTGCTCCGGTTGACGATTTTGAATGACGGATGAAGTTCTTGGCTAGATTCTCCTCGATGTACTTCTGCAACTCCGCCAACTCCATCTGCGATAGATTGTAGATTGGGCCAAAAGGTAATTGTGCTTCTTCCTGCAAGTCTATGGCGCAATCATATGGTTGGTATTTCAGTGTCGTATTACGTGCTTTCCTGCTCAAGAACGCGCCAGGCGTCTGGCTGTAGAAGGTAGTATGGAGATCCGCCGATAGTCAAGCAGTCTATCAGTTTTTACTGCCGGAATATAAACGACTGCAAGAATATACCGTAAATCTTTACTGATGCCCTTCGACTGCTTGTTGAAGTCCTTTTTTTGCCCCAGCCGGTAGGTCTCTAGACGTTACAGAGAACCCCGAACAACCCAAACTGTTAATCTTCAATATCCCTTTGTACTTACGATCTTGTATCCACTGACTGTCCTGTTAGATTAACCCAATAAATTTCATTCACTCCGCATACTCAATCCTATAGACATCCCTTTAATCTTTCAATCACAGACGTAACTCGATTTTATAAAACAGTCAAGAGTATTCAAACCCACTTCATTTAAAAATCCCGATTCACCATTACAACACTGACTTCAGCAGCGATTGCCTCAGTCGTCCCCAAAACTCTACGAAGAAGAAAAATCCAAATTCTATGTCTTTCCTTCCCCGACCCGAAGCATGAAGCTCCTCTCTCTAATTCCCTTGATCTTCTAAAAACCTCCAATGAAAACCGAACTAGTAACCTTGAAAAGAGCTTGAAGCTAGCTCCTTGATCCAAAAAAAAACCCCCTGAAAAAAAAACCTCCCCCCTCAAAACTATATCCCCCCCTAACCTTATCTTTTGAATTTCTTCAATCTTCCGTCTTAGATCCGGAATTGGCTCCCACCTCAAGCTTGGATCCGAAATTGGCTCTCGCCGTCAAGCTTTCTCCTCCGTTTTTACCTTTAAGAAATCCATTTACCGAAAACAACGTTCCCTGAAACGGCACAGAGATCAGGACAGCCTGAAACAGAATCGAACCCCGTAATCGGGACCACATTGAGTCGCCCGACCAATTCAGGTCCTATATTGGGAAAGATGTCCGTAGTAACCTGGATGTTCCCGTAATTGGGTCAAATTGGTCCTCGCGTCAGATTGGCTAACATCCGTAGTAAGACCTAGATTTCCCGTAATTAGACTGCATTGAGTTGACCGACCAATTCAGGTCTCATATTGGATAAGAGGACCCGGATTGGATTATCGAAATTGGATCCAATTGGCTCCTCGAACCCGTCGTGTGAATTGGTCCTTCTCTTCCTGCTGACTCCCGTTATTGGAATGGAACGGAGCATTTCAGTATGCCTCGGCTGACTGTAACGGAGTCACTGAACCTGACCACTCAGTATTTGTACTGGAGTTGGTTGATGCTCCCAATATTCGAGGTAACTGAATATTATTAAAATTCCCCTTTCTTTTTATTTTCAGTGTATACTCGTGTTACAACACGACATCCACCCCCTCTGAACCTGTGCATCCTCCGGTATGCACCAATTTACCCAATTGCTGTTTGATTCAGAATATATCCCCTACGTCTTTGTCCACTTCGTCTTCGTCACCTTCATTATCCATATCACTTTCATCTTCTTACTGCAGAATCTCTGTACCTTCATTAAGGTCTTCCATATTCATCTCTGTGTGTCTTCGTTTAAGTATTTTTACTCGCTTCTTTGCAATTGGTATTTTCAATTTTGTACCATCTAACTCCCGTAATGAGTAAGTCGCATTATCATGAACAGTTGTTATAACATATGGTCGAAACCAACGTTTTGAAAATTTCTGCAAAGTACTATGTTGATTATCCAGACTATTGTCATAAACAAGTACCCAGTCACCGTCCTCGATTGCTTTTGGTCTCAATCGATGTTGCTTATCTAATCGCGCCTTGTTTTGTAACCTTGCTCTTTTTAACCTTTCCAATGCTATCTGGACATCTTCCGTTCTTTGCTCCAATTGTCGAATCCTAATAGCCAGAAGTTCTTCTCTTGTCAATCCATCTTCCCATGGTAGCATACTCCAAGTAAGTACCTTTTCTTCAATCGGCATAATTGGTTTTTGACCTGTCATAAGTTCTACTGGTATATATCCTGTCACCGAACTATGTGTTGTTTGATCAGCCCATAATACAAATGACAAAAGCCGTGGCCACTCTTTAACTTTCCCATTACAAGCTTTAACCAATACTTTCACAATCGGCGGGTGACCGCATTCGCTTTTTGCATTCCCTTCCGGATTATGAGCAGTAGTCAGTGATAGTTTAACTCCACATTTTTCAAAGAACTTACGAGCTTCTTGTGCATTTAATTCTCCACGATCTGCAGTGATTTTTCCTACGCACCCGTAACGGCAAATGACATCTTCAAGCAAAAACCTACAAATCCCCTCTGTAGATTTTGTCCTCAATGCTCTTCCTTCTACTTGATTTGATAAATATTCACGAGCTAAAACCAAATATCTCATCTGCCATAACCCAACCGGCATAATAATCAAATCAACAACCCATTTAAAATGAATAGCCAGAGGATACGTAGGATGAAGACCATCTCGATGTCGGATATTAGAATACGATTGACAGATTTCACATGACTCTACAAATGAGAGCACATCTCGATACATATTTTTCCACCAATATCGTTCCTTGAGTTTAGCAAAAGTAGCCCAGATTCCTCTATGCCCTGCCCATAAACTATCATGAAACTCCTTTAATAATTTTAGTTTTTCTTCCCTTTTGCCTATCACTCGTTGTGGCATCCCAATTCCTTTCTTCGGTCTCTTCCATAAGAATCCATCTCGAAGTAAAAATCCATATGCTTTTTTTCTTATTTGTTTGAATTTTTCTGTAGACCAATTCCCCTACTTAGACAAGGTATTCAAATAATGACCAATATCCAATAATTCTCCTTCATAAGCTTCTTCAAGAAATAGCTTGTCTTCTGTGTTGAGATTCGATATTGAATAGAATTTCAATCTGACATCATCAATGTCTTCAACCATTTCGTCCTCCCTCTCGTATCTTGCTCGAGATAGCATGTCTGCTACTAAATTGTTCTTTCCAGTGATATGCTTAAATTCTGGATTTAGTGACTTAATATAAGCAATCCATCTCAACATTGCAATATCTGGCGTTGAACAGTTAATAATCATTCCAAGCAATGGCAAGCAATTTGTTTCAATTACTACTACTGCCCCAATCAAATAGTCCTTTTCAGCTTTCATAGCCGAAACGACTCCCCAAAGTTCTCTTTTGACTTGCAAATATGCACGCTGACGAATACTTAAAACTTTAGCCCCAAATCGAACTGCAAATCTACTCCCATTCGAATCATCTTGACCCACCGCCCATCCAACGGCAATTGGACTAGCGTCTACAGTAAGAATCACTGGTCTATTGAACTTATAATCAACCTTCCTCAATATTGGAGGTGACATCAATAATTTCTTCAATCTTTGCATTGCCTGAATATGCCTTTCTTTCCATTCAAATCGGTAACCCTTGCGTAACAGTTCATATAATGGATCTGCTATGTGAACAAAATGAGGGATCCAGATTCGATAAAATACACATGCACCCAAAAACCTGCGAACCTCTGTTAAAGAACCACAATCCTCTTTCATCCTTCCAATTGCATCAACTTTAGTCGGATCTGGTTTTCTTCCGTAAGATCCGCATAAATATCCAACAATTACAACCTCTCGCACTCCAAATACGGACTTCATACCCGATAATGTAAGATGAACTTCTCCAAGCCGAGTTAAAATCTTTTCACAATCTTATATATGATCAACAACATATCTGCGACACCCCCTCGTATCAAAAGTTTCATCCTTGTCTCCTTCTCTGCACCCTTTTATAGGAACATCATCCAAAAAAGCCATAGTCTTTTCCGAATAAAATCTCTCAATACCTTATTCATCCCATTCATCATATGCGCAACTGAGTTGGTCGCGCCTTGAGGAAGAGTGCACATTCTAACCAATCCAAGCGGTGTCCTCATCATTGTCATATCTCTACTTCCTTCGGCAAGTTGAAATTAATCATAACCTGAATACAAATCACCCATTGAATAGATTGCCCTTCCAGCAAACGCCTCAGCAAATTCATCCACAATAGGTCCAATTCCTGCATTCCTGACAGTTACAGCATTCACCGGCTGCATATCTTGAATAAACCGTAGTGACCCATTCTTCTTAGGTACCGTAAACCATCGACTAGAATACGGCGCAAATGAAGGTTCTAATATTTTCATCTTTATCTTTTCTTTTAATAGCTCAACTAATTTAGATAAATGTGCCCTCGGTACTGGAATCGGTCTTAGATTCCAAGGTACATGTGGTACAGTGAAGATAACCATAGGTGTTACAATATTTGGATCCACACACCCAATTTCATGAGATTCGAAGGCAAACGATCTACCTTGTTTAGCCAACATCTTTTTGAAGCAAGTAATTTCCTCCGGCAATAAAGAACCATCAGAACCAATCTTCAATTCTTCAAAAGTCTCTTCAGTAAACTGATGTCCAATACTCATTGGATCTCTTAAACTTGCTTCTTTTGATGCTTCTTCCATTTGTTCTTTAGAATCCTCTGGTAATGGTCCGGCAACAGGCTTAACCTTCTTATCTACCGTTTTATATCTCGTCTCTACTGTGACTTCTGGTGCTTGAAAAGATTCAAGCATGGTATAAACCTCTCTCGAATGAATCTCAACAATCTTATCATTATTTCCTAACCCAATAGATGTAATCAATTCCAATGAATCTTCCAACCCATTTTCTTCATAAACACCTAAAATCCTCTCATCATCTTGCAATGTACCTATCTAGCGTAACTGTCCTTCAATATCATATAATCTTTTTCTTTCTTTTCTTTTAAAATCATCAACTTTCTTATACATAATATTTCCATTCTCCAATATACCAATAAAACTCGCATCAAAGGCACCTTCATCTCGCGAGAGTACCTCCTCTTTTGTACCTCCATAATCTCGCTTTACAGTGGTACCTCCCCAAAATCCTTAAATCCTTCAACAATCTTTGGCAATGGTTTCTCCCTCAACCTATCTCGATTCCGTTCATGGTTAGGAGGTACTGTTAGAAATTGTACAGCTTTCCTCCCATCTTCGCTACGTATCCTTGCATAAGCAGAACCATCGTCAAGTACCTTTGTTTCCATCCGTGTTGCCGTGATATAAGGTTGTCCTAAAATCAACGGATAAGACGTTGTATCTTGAACAAAGAAATGTTGCTCCGTCGCAACATCCCCAATCCGAATTTTGACATCTGGACAAGCTCCATATAATTCGCCTCGTGTGTTATTAGCTACTCGTATTGCCCATCCATATTCCATATCAATTAGCCATTTTTGCTTCTTATAAAGATCTTTAGACATGAGATTTATTTCAGAACCATGGTCCACCAAGGCAACTATTGGTTCTTCTATATCTCCTACCTTCACCAATACCTCAGTAGTTGCCCTTGCCCAATGCTTTCGAGTATAATGGCTCAAAGTTTCTATTCCCTTGTCACTAGAATCTTCGAAACGTACTTGCTGATTATACCCATTCTTTTCATTTGTTGGTTGCTTGTAACCAATATCAACCTCTTCTTCATCTCTACATATTCTTGCATCAATAGCATGACTCATTCCAGTTTCGCTCATTAATTGCCTCTTTCGCTTAATGCTGTCAATGATAACATCATGAAACTCCTTCTTTGCAATTCTCAAGACTTCTTTCAATGTGAATTCCACCTTAGCGTTTAATATACGTTCTTCCAACACCCCTTTCAAATTTGTTGCCGCTTCAATATCAGAAAGTAGCGTATAAGCAATTGATTTGCCCTCATCTTTTGTCTTTGTTGTTTTTTCTCCCAATGATGCTAAGGTATCCTTTACAGGCAATTCTTGTGAAGCTGCCTCTCGAGCCTTGTCTCCTCGAGTTTGCCTCTTAAAAGAATTTCCTTCTCTAGTATCATCAAAATTTCCTCGTCTTTTTTCTTCCATCAAAGCTTCATGTTGGCTCTTAGCAATATATGCATGAACTGAAAGAGACTCAACAGGATCCTCCCAACCTGTTCTTCCTCGTATTGTAGCTGCAGTTCTCAATAACGCTTCTCGAGGTAATTTCCCTTCTTGCATTGTAGAAACGGCAGAAACCCAAAACTCACTAGTTTCCGTACTTCCACCAATTTCATCATCTACTCTAGCACCATAACTTGCACTTTCTCGTACTATTGTTTCATGCTCTTTTAAGTAATCTTGAACCAATGCTCTCATTCCTCCCTTGCCAAAATTGGTTTGAAGAAGATCCTCCCTATCTTTCAATGCTATCTTCTCATCTTTCCAGCAAATAATTCCCTGCCGTATCATATTATTAAATTCATTGCAATCTTTTCTAGTGTGTGAAGCATCATCACACCAAATGCATCTTTGTACATATCCTTGTTTTGAAACATTCTTCGAATTGTTTATAGAAGTATTCTCTTCAAGTCTTCCTAATTTGATTTAAAGATCTTGCATTCCTCGTATAATTTCTTCCATACCCATATCTGCTTTCTTTGACAAGGATGTCGAAGGTTGAACTGTAGGCATTGTCGGTGGTGTTGTACGTACTGGAGCTTTGGGTGCTTGTACTGTTTTCGGAATATTACTCCTATCCTTCCTCCTTTCTTTTTTTGTAAGCAACTCCACCGCATCTTCAACGTTCTTCCACTTCGTTGTCAATCCTTCATCTTCTTCTTTGTCTTCAAGAAGGGGTTCTAATTTCTCTTGCAATTCTCCATCAGCAGCTTGAAGAAATAGATCAACTTTGTTCGGCTCCAATGTCAATTTTTCTACCTTCGATAATTGAGAGTACTGCCTCTCAAATTCCCTTAGTAGCTCTGTTGCTTGCAAATTCTTATTGGGCCGTTCAATCCATCCCAGAAACAGCTTCTTAGTAATGTGATCAGCATCTTCCAAGAAATATTCGTCTTTCAATGCATGTGAAAAATCCTCCCATGAATTCCCACAACGATCCGTAATCGATGTAATGTGGTCCCTTATCTCCGGTATCGTGGCAAGTCCAAATAGTGCAACCATTTTCTTCTCAGAAACCCGATTTAATTCTATTTCACGAACATAACATCTTAAATACCTTGAAATATTCCTCCCATCAAATTGATCAATTTTACTGACCACTGCTTGCAATGCTTTGGTTGCCAAAGCTTCCTTTCGATCATTACTTTGTTGTTGCTGCATTGACAATGAGAAGGCTTGAAACAAACTAGCAATAGATGGATCCATGTGCATACCTTGTCCTTTAGAAGACTCCTCACCAGAAACTTCTCCCAAAAATCCTTCAAAATTTTTATTTTCGTTTTCCATAAAAATAAAGATAAAATCAACCAAAATCCAATACCTTCTACCTCAAGCTTTCACGTCGGGTTCACCACTTATGTCGTATTACGTGCTTTCCTGCTCGAGAACGCGTCGGGCGTCTGGCTGTAGAAGGTAGTATGGAGATCCGCCGATAGTCAAGCAATCTATCAGTTTTTACTGCTGGAATATAAACGACTGCAAGAATACACCGTAAATCTTTACTGGTGCCCTTCGACTGCTTGTCGAAGTCCTTTTTTTTTTGCCCCAACCGGTAGGTCTCTAGACGTTACAGAGAACCCCGAACAACCCAAACTGTTAATCTTCAATACCCCTTTGTACTTACGATCTTGTATCCACTGACTGTCCTGTTAGATTAACCCAATAAATTTCATTCACTCCGCATACTCAATCCTATAGACATCCCTTTAATCTTTCAATCACAGACGTAACTCGATTTTACAAAACAGTTAAGAGTATTCAAACCCACTTCATTTAAAAATCCCGATTCACCATTACAACACTGACTTCAGCAGCGATTACCTCAGTCGTCCCCAAAACTCTACGAAGAAGAAAAATCCAAATTCTATGTCTTTCCTTCCCCGACCCGAAGCATGAAGCTCCTCTCTCTAATTCCCTTGATCTTCTAAAAACCTCCAATGAAAACCGAACTAGTAACCTTGAAAAGAGCTTGAAGCTAGCTCCTTGATCCAAAAAAAAACCCCCTGAAAAAAAAACCTCCCCCCTCAAAACTATATCCCCCCCTAACCTTATCCTTTGAATTTCTTCAATCTTCCGTCTTAGATCCGGAATTGGCTCCCACCTCAAGCTTGGATCCGAAATTGGCTCTCGCCGTCAAGCTTTCTCCTCCGTTTTTACCTTTAAGAAATCCATTTACCAAAAACAACGTTCCCTGAAACGGCACAGAGATCAGGACAGCCTGAAACAGAATCGAACCCCGTAATCGGGACCACATTGAGTCGCCCGACCAATTCAGGTCCTATATTGGGAAAGATGTCCGTAGTAACCTGGATGTTCCCGTAATTGGGTCAAATTGGTCCTCGCGTCAGATTGGCTAACATCCGTAGTAAGACCTAGATTTCCCGTAATTAGACTGCATTGGGTTGACCGACCAATTCAGGTCTCATATTGGATAAGAGGACCTGGACTGGATTATCGAAATTGGATCCAATTGGCTCCTCGAATCCGTCGTGTGAATTGGTCCTTCTCTTCTTGCTGACTCCTATTATTAGAATTGAACCGAGCATTTCAATATGCCTCGGCTGACTGTAACGGAGTAACTGAACCTGACCACTCAGTATTTGTACTGGAGTTGGTCGAAGCTCCCAATATTCGAGTTAACTGAATATTAATAAAATTTTCCTTTCTTTTTATTTTCACTGTATACTCGTATTACAACACAACACCGGTAGCATGTCGACATTCTTCTTTTAAAATACATCTTTAAAATCATTATATTGCTCAGGTATACTTGTTGTCGAGATCTTCTCCCCGGTAGTTGGAGCTGCATAAATGACAAACGGTGTGCCTTCCTCGGACGATCTTATAAACGCTCTTGCTCCAATGAATAAGGATTTCTTTATTCGGGGTTTTCTACTAGGCTTATTCTTGGGTGGTTTTGTGGGAAAGGTCATCTTCTGTAACCTCCAATCTATGCATGGGTTATGCTTTTTCAACTAGGAAAGACCAAGAATAACATGATTTGATGGGGTTCTAATAATATTGAAAATAGTATAACTACTATGGCCCTTAAACGTCAGTTCTATAGGTTCTGATTCATGGATGACACTACCAGACAATAAAGGTCGCCCATCTATGACCTCAATGTGAATAGGTTTGGATTTTTGTACTAAAGGGATCTTATGACACTTCGCAAATTCTTCATTTAAGAAACAAGCACATGCTCCTGAATCTAATAATACTAAGGTTTTCAGTTTCTAAGGGCCAATAAGCAAAGGGATTGTAAAGCAAAGGACAGGTTGAGCGGAAAGAAAGGAACCTAGTTGTTGTTGCGATATTTCACTGTCCAGCCATACGATTCCTATTGTGGCAGGGCATCCTCGTTTTCCTAAATAAGTGCACCCCTAGTCCTGACAATAGGTCAATTTTGCTTCTTGGGGCAATTTCCAACTTTGTGGCCTTCTTCTCCACAATACAAGCATAGACCTTCCTCCATATGCCACTTTTTTTCTTCTAGGATAAGGGATTTGACATGTACTGCATCAATTTGCATGTCTTCTACCTCTGAATGTGAATTCACACTGCTTGTCGACATAGATGGGGCATGGCAAATCGTATGTTGTCTTGAATGTTGGTCTTGGCGGCATTGAAAGAGGCGATTATCGCACTTCACTACTTGACTATTAGCTTCGTTGAGCGTTTATGGACCAAGAAGAGTTAACAACAAATCCTTCACATCATCCTTTAAATTCCAATAGAATTGACTCATCAATGCTTCTTCGTCCCAATTGATATCGCATGCTAATTGCCTGAAGTCTGATGCATAGACTGATGTAGAGCGCATTCCTTGTCGTAGTGACTAGATCTGTGTTGTAGCCCATTGAACCTTGTCGTATTCACCAAATACTTTTGTAAACGCCTCCAAAAAGGTTTCAAAGTTGTTTAGTATGGACAATCGTTTCTCAAACAAAGGAGTAAACCATGATAGAGCTTGCCTTGTAAATAAGGTTCTAACAAGCCTAACACGTGACTCCTCCGTTGGATAGCGTTCAGGTTGTAAAACTATTATCAACCTGATTTGATTGACGAATCCTCAAAACTTAGAACGCTTACCATCGAACTTGTCCGAAAGGCTAACTCGGGGCTCCTTATGTTGTAGAATCAACTGTGCTTGTTAAACCTGAGGCAAAGTTGCTTCTCCAAGTGTAGAAGTTTGAGGCTAGTGCAACTTAGATTATGCCATCCTAGATGCTCCATCATCATGAAGCCTTGCCATCACTCCTTCAATCTCTGCACTTCTTTGCGATAACGTAGCGAGGGCATTCATGATAGCATCCAACTTGGACTCCAAACTTTCTGTCATACCTATGTCTTGGCCTCCAGCCATTCTAAGAAAAGGACAGAAATGACTCTACAAGAAGACAATATTGGTTTAGAGGAGGGTACTCCGCAACCTCTAAAATGCCTTAAGAGCTTCTAGAAAAGGGATAATCCATTCTCTCCAGGAAGAATAAGACTCCAATATTATAACAAAAGAAGTATCAGTTTAGAGGAGGGTAATCCGCAATCTCTAAAATGCTAGTACATTTCCAAGCAGAGGGATAATCCACACTCTAACGAGGATGAAATTAGCTCTGATATGTGAGATGAGTGAAGTCTCAACATACTATCACGGACACAGAAATACAGACTTAAGATCTAACAAGAAGTTCAAGAAGAATTGGCAAGAACTAGATTAATCAGATGAATATAAGAACAACACTAGAGAGGTGAGCTAGAGCTCCAAGAGATGTGTTGACGAGACTGAAGAACTCTTGAGCCTCGATTCTAATATAAACTCCTATTTAAAAAGCTTCACAAGAAACTTCTATCAACTAAGAAGCTTCTAGAAGGTTCTAGAGACTTGCTTCTAGAAGGTTCTAGAGACTTGCTTCTAAAAGGTTCTAGAAACTTATCTCTTGAAGGTTCTAAGGACTATGTCCCTAAAATATTCTACCAACTAAGAAGCTTCAAGAAGGTTCCAAAGACCTGCTTCTAGAAGGTTCTAGAAACTTGTCTCTAGAAAGTTCTAAGAACTATGTCCATAACACAACTAAGAAGCTTCTAGAAGGTTCCAGAGACTTGCTTCTAGAGGGTTCTAGAAACTTGTCTCTAGAAAGTTCTAAGGACTATGTTACTAACATCACTCTTTCCTTTAGCTTTAAGGTCTCTAAGAAGCAATGTTGTTGTTAATCAATACCAATGCAAGAAAATAAAGATTTTTTGCATAACGTCTACTATGAACTCCAACTGTTGTTCACGAGGCAAGTGGTTTATCGACCCTTGAAGTCAATGGTAGTGGCCCTCTCCTTCCACTTGTGACCAAGCATAAACTTTCGTGTCCTCATTGTGAAATTGTCTTGCAAACATGCCTTCTGGCTGACCATCGTAAGCAGGCTGGGACTAAAATACAATCACCAGTGATCGGGTACTCAGTATCCCTTGTCGTCATCGTGGTGTAGCTAGTTCTTCATCTCGGAGACGCCTTCGTGAGCTAGTTGGTTGAGATAATTTGACTGACATAGTATCTATCTCTTGGCTATCAATATCAGAAGACCAAACTATGGCTATTGAAAAAATTCTATTTTATCTTGGAGAAAATAACTACATCAACTACGAATTTTGGTGGTGCTCTCCTCCTTTCTTATATTCTTGGGTGAGCAAGCTTCAGAAGGAAGCTATCATCGAACCAGTTTAGGTTTATGAGGATGTTGTTGATGAAACTCTTGTATCTTTTGTGGCGTATTGGCAAGATTTTCAGCTGACTCTCATTGAGGAACTCGGAGTCGTACTGGCCTTTTTGGAATATACAACCGCTCCTCAAAGTATAAAAAATCTTCCTCCACCTTGAACTTGTCGTCATTGGCACGCTACTTGATATCAATGGCTACTAAATCTTCAATGGTCACAGCACGTACCTGATTCAAGAAGTCAGCATCAATTGGCACAATAGTAGCGCAAAGTCAAAATTGCTCTGGCTTCAATAACGTCATACATTGTTGATCAAACGCTACTTTTCCAGCCTTTGGTACAAGATACCATCTCCTCCATAAGGCATCAGATAGTCCTTGTTGCTTTCCAGATCGATAAGTGATAATAAAATTGAACCTAGATAGCGACATACTCTATCGAGCTTCACGTCGATTTAGAACTCAGGCCAATATGAAATACTCCAAATTCTTGTGATCTGTATATATGGTATGGTGTTGTGCTTTGGCTACTATATGAAAATAATGTAATTATGTACTTCATATATAATTTATTAAGTAACATGGTGAGAGCCATGTTAGTAGATTTTAGTTGGTTGTAGAATATAATTTGACTATTACTTTGAGAAGAGGTTGTTTAAAAAGATTACTATAAAATTTGTATAACTTTAATTTCTTTTTGATAGTGGTTTTTAAGATTGGTTTTGGTTGATAGTAACTTCTAAATATTTAGAGTCACCTTTGTTAGACATTGGTGACATTTGAAAACTTATTTTGGTTCTTTTATTTAGTGTTTAGAGCATACATTATATAAATCTTATAAGAAAAAGGATTGAAGAAGGATTTTGGTAGCAAAGGGAGGAATAAGGGCACTAATATGGATGAATGGAGATAAAAAATAAAAATCTCCATTCCTATTGATCAAAAATCATGACCAATGGACTTTGAGGAGGCTGCCCGAGGCCATATTAGGGATTAGGATTTGTTTTTCGAATCCATTCGAACATTGAAGGCTAGGATCAGAACATTTAGGTTTTTGGTTAAGGTTTTGGTATAAGTTTTGTGTCATTTGGGATTTTTATGAAGAAGTTATTGGCGCTCAAAGTTAAGGTATTAGTTTTGGACCTACTGTCACTCTTTTGGGCATAACGCACCCGTACGGATGGTAATTGAGGATCGGCAACCGTGATTGGAGAGAACACTTTTGCGGCTATACTTTTCACATACTGCTTATTGGATTCTAAGTTGGAGTGGAGTTATTGGAGTTTTCAGTCAGCACATGCAATCTAAGGGTAGTAACTAAACCAATTTACTAGTGTTTGTCTCTTATGCTATATTTTGAGCAATTTGAGAAGGTTTTGGCTCAAAATTTCAAGAGATGTGTAATTTCATATAAGAAAACTTTGTGCAAAAGTTTTATGACATTTGGAGTTCGGATTATTGAGATATAAGGAAAATAGTTTTTCAGGTGCTTGTAAATTAGGATTTGGAGTGTTTGCTAGGGTTTCTTAGATGTCAAAAGATCGGAAGTGAATCTGTCATTGGTTTTTTATGTGGTAAAAGTTAAGGGTAAATTCTATCTATTTTGTAAATATGAAACAAACTGAACAGTGAGATCAATAGTTATAATTTTTTAAAGTTCAGAGGCGTGAAAATCTTTCGTAGGAAAAATATGTTTTGAAGGGATTTTATTATATTTGGAGATTTATACAAAAATTAAAGAGTTTTGGAAGCTAAGAAAAGAATCTTATAAAGGTTTAAGGTACACTCTCTATAGCTAGATACTCAGTGTATTCCTAAATAGTAAATCACACCATACCACAATGGTCACTGGGTGTACAGCTTCTTCAAGAATGTGACGCCATTCTTGAAAAGAATCCACTATAGCAAGAAGTTCCTTATCGTGGATCTCATAATTGATTTCAGCAACAAAGAACTTTCGAGAATAGAATGCAACCAGATGGAGCTTCTTGTCTTCTCCCATTTGTGAAAGTACAGCTCCCAAAGGAAAATCCGAAGCATCAGTTTCTAAATAAAAGGCCTTTATAAACTATAGATGTACCAAGATTAGAGCCATAGTAAATGCGGTCTTAAGGTCTTGAAATGCCTTCTCCGATAGAGGTCCCGATTCTAGCTTATCCTTGCATATCAACGAAGTGAGAGGAGTAGCAACTTGAGAATAATTCTTGATGAAGATCCGAGAGAAGTTGATAAAACCAAGAAAACAGTGTACATTTTTAACCGTCTTCAGAACCTCTCAGGACACATTTGCTTCCACCTTCTTAAAGTCCATCTTCAAACCTTCCATAGTCGCAATGAATCCCAAAAATTCCATCTTTATTTGGTGAAATAAATACTTCTCCAACTTGGCATATAGTCCTCACTTGCGTAGTTTCTCTAAGACCAAACAAACGTGCTTTTCATGCTCTTCCTCATTTTTGGAGAATATCAAAATATCATCCAAATAGATGACAACAAAATCGTCAAGGTGCTCTCGGAAAATATCATTCATCATATATTGAAAGACCACTGGAGCATTAGTAAGACCAAAGGGCATGACATTATACTCAAAATGGCCATACCTTGTATGGAATGTTGTCTTCCACTCATCTCCTTCCTTGATTCATACGAGATTGTAAGCTTCCCATAGATCAATTTTTGTAAAGATCCTTACACGTCCAAGTTATTCTAAGAGACCAAAAATCAAGGGTAACGGATAACGATTCTTCTTTGTTACCTTGTTGAGGCCTCGATAGTCCACACGCATCCGCAATGAGCCATCTTTCTTCTTCACAAATACGATGGGTGCTCCGGTTGACGATTTTGAATGACGGATGAAGTTCTTGGCTAGATTCTCCTCGATGTACTTTCACAACTCCGCGAACTCCATCTGCGATAGATTGTAGATTGGGCCAAAAGGTAATTAAATTCCTTCCTGCAAGTCTATGGCACAATCATATGGTTGGTGTTCCGGTAGCATGTCGACATTCTTCTTTTAAAATACATCTTTAAAATCATTATATTGCTCAGGTATACTTGTTGTCGAGATCTTCTCCCCGGTAGTTGGAGCTGCATAAATGACAAACGGTGTGCCTTCCTTGGACGATCTTATAAACGCTCTTGCTCCAATGAATAAAGATTTCTTTATTCGGGGTTTTCTACTAGGCTTGCTCTTGGGTGGTTTTGTGGGAAAGGTCATCTTCTGCAACCTCCAATCTATGCATGGGTTATGCTTTTTCAACTAGGAAAGACCAAGAATAACATGATTTGATGGGGTTCTAATAATATTGAAAATAGTATAACTACTATGGCCCTTAAATGTCAGTTCTATAGGTTCTGATTCATGGATGACACTACCAGACAATAAAGGTCGCTCATCTATGACCTCAATGTGAATAGGTTTGGATTTTTGTACTAAAGGGATCTTATGACACTTCGCAAATTCTTCATCTAAGAAACAAGCACATGCTCCTGAATGTAATAATACTAAGGTTTTCAGTTTCTAAGGGCCAATAAGCAAAGGGATTGTAAAGCAAAGGACAGGTTGAGCGGAAAGAAAGGAACCTAGTTGTTGTTGCGATATTTCACTGTCCAGCCATACGATTCCTATTGTGGCAGGGCATCCTCGTTTTTCTAAATAAGTGCACCCCTAGTCCTGACAATAGGTCAATTTTGCTTCTTGGGGCAATTTCCAACTTTGTGGCCTTCTTCTCCACAATACAAGCATAGACCTTCCTCCATATGCCACTTTTTTTCTTCTAGGATAAGGGATTTGACATGTACTGCATCAATTTGCATGTCTTCTACCTCTGAATGTGAATTCACACTGCTTGTCGACATAGTTGGGGCATGGCAAATCGTATGTTGTCTTGAATGTTGGTCTTGGCGGCATTGAAAGAGGCGATTATCGCACTTCACAACTTGACTATTAGCTTCGTTGAGCGTTTATGGACCAAGAAGAGTTAACAACAAATCCTTCACATCATCCTTTAAACTCCAATAGAATTGACTCATCAATGCTTCTTCGTCCCAATTGATATCGCATGCTAATTGCCTGAAGTCTGATGCATAGACTGATGTAGAGCGCATTCCTTGTCGTAGTGACTAGATCTGTGTTGTAGCCCATTGAACCTTGTCGTATTCACCAAATACTTTTGTAAACGCCTCCAAAAAGGTTTCAAAGTTATTTAGTATGGACAATCGTTTCTCAAACAAAGGGGTAAACCATGATAGAGCTTGCCTTGTAAATAAGGTTCTAACAAGCCTAACACGTGACTCCTCCGTTGGATAGCGTTCAGGTTGTAAAACTATTATCAACCTGATTTGATTGACGAATCCTCAAAACTTAGAACGCGTACCATCGAACTTGTCCGAAAGGCTAACTCGGGGCTCCTTATGTTGTAGAATCAACTGTGCTTGTTAAACCTGAGGCAAAGTTGCTTCTCCAAGTGTAGAAGTTTGAGGCTAGTGCAACTTAGATTATGCCATCCTAGATGCTCCATCATCATGAAGCCTTGCCATCACTCCTTCAATCTCTGCACTTCTTTGCGATAACGTAGCGAGGGCATTCATGATAGCATCCAACTTGGACTCCAAACTTTCCGTCATACTAATGTCTTGGCCTCCAGCCATTCTAAGAAAAGGACAGAAATGACTCTACAAGAAGACAATATTGGTTTAGAGGAGGGTACTCCGCAACCTCTAAAATACCTTAAGAGCTTCAAGAAAAGGGGTAATCCACTCTCTCCAAGAAGAATAAGACTCCAATATTGTAACAAAAGAAGTATCAGTTTAGAGGAGGGTAATCCACAACCTCTAAAATGCTAGTACATTTCCAAGCAGAGGGATAATCCACACTCTAACGAGGATGAAATTAGCTCTGATATGTGAGATGAGTGAAGTCTCAACAAACTATCACGGACACAGAAATACAGACTTAAGATCTAACAAGAAGTTCAAGAAGAATTGGCAAGAACTAGATTAATCAGATGAATATAAGAACAACACTAGAGAGGTGAGCTAGAGCTCCAAGAGATGTGTTGACAAGACTGAAGAACTCTTCAGCCTCGATTCTAATATAAACTCCTATTTAAGAAGCTTCTCAAGCAACTTCTACCAACTAAGAAGCTTCCCATGCAATTTCTATCAACTAAGAAGCTTCTAGAAGGTTCCAAAGACTTGCTTTTAGAAGGTTCTAGAAACTTGTCTCTAGAAGGTTCTAACGACTATGTCCCTAATATCTTCTACCAACTAGGAAGCTTTCCAAGCAATTTTTATCAACTAAGAAGCTTCTAGAGGGTTCTAGAAACTTGTCTCTAGAAGGTTCTAAGGACTATGTCCCTAACATGATTCTAATGGCCATTAATCTAACTTCATTATTAACAAAAATTTCAAACATTACAATAAGCAACTTCCACAAAAAATGATAATTTCATTCAAAGGTAATGATTAAAAAAATTGGTATCTATTTAAGGTATTTTTTACTCTTATTGAATTACAAGAGGATAGATTGGATTCAAATATTATTAAAGATAGCAAACTTGGTTGTTCTTATTTCTATTCTCTAAATTAAATTACTTATAAGAAAAGCTAAAATAAGTTCTTACTTTAATAGAAATTAAATTTTTTCTTTATTTTTCTTTATTCTCAATTCAAAGCCATGCTAAAAAATAAAGTTGAAAAATTATTTTAAACAACAAACTTACTCATGTTTCTTTCAATCAATAAAATTAAACTTCTTAGAATGAAAGATAAAGTAAGTTTTTTTACTTGAATAAATGTTATAATTTGATTTGAACCTCTTTATTCTAAGGTCTAAAAAATATTTTTAAAAAGTTACTTCTTAACTATAATCTTTTGCTCTAAGCTTCAAGCAATGTTTATTTAAAGTTCTACACTAATAATATAAAACTTAGAATTTCCTCTCAATCAAGATTAGAACTATTTGATTTTTAAAAATTATACTAAAATATAAGAAAAATAATTGCATCCAAATTAAATATCTTAAAATCCTATGTAAAAATTAATAACAAATAATTAACTTACTTAAATAAATTAATATACATTTGTAGTCAAACCTAAGTTTATTGTAATATTGACTATCTAAGTTTTACATTCATTATAATATATAATTGATGGCATCATAATTTTTTATCTATATAGATATATTACATTCAAATTATTGACTTCATCTAATATTATATATATTCAATTATTTCATCTATTGATTTAATTATTCATCTAAATTAAAAGCCTATGCCTTTTTTAACCTTCTATCTAAAATTTATCTATAATAACTAACTAATGGATCTACAGAATTATTTAAGTAAAGAATTAAAAAGAATGGGTACTTCAAAACTTAATGTTGCACCTTTCTTTATAAAGTAACATATTATATTTGCTACCAAGCTCCAAATAAAGTTAGACTAATCTTGTTAGATAGACAACTTGAAGATGTATTATTTTATTTTTTATATTTAATCTTCAAATTCGTCTAGATGTCTTAAACATTGTTCTTTAGTGATGATGCTTTAATTTAATATGGCATCATACTTCTTTCTACAAAATTAAGTATCACAACTTTTTTTTAGATTTTCTATAAATAAACTTAGATTTATTAGAATTATAATTTTAGATGATATTTTTTTTCTAAAATATGAGTCATTGAATTGCCTTAGCTTCTTGTTCATACCTTCTAAAGTTTTTTTTTCAATTGACAATTTTTATTTAGAGGCAATAAGCCACATATTATAAAAAATATTACTCTTATTATATCTTAGTCTCAAAGTTATTGATTTTTAGCTTGCTGCAAATAAGACTTCATCATATCTTCTAGAAAATATATTTTTTTATATTTGACTACTAAAAAATGATGGTAGTTTTTTAAAATAAAGCTTCTAGATTGTAAAGATAGTATGCTTTCTTTTATTAAATTGGAGGTTTTTTTCTTGTCCAAATTCTAAATTCTTATATCATTGAATCTAAAAACTTTTAAAAATATTCCTTATTTTATCTAAATTTTAAGAATTGAAAAAAAAATAAACAAATAAATAAGTAAAATCTCTTATAAGAGTCTATAAAACAAAATACATGACTTTACTTATATACAAAGAGAGAGATTCTAAGTGCATGAGTACATGAGTCTTCTTATACTATTGCTTTAATACCTAAGAGTAGCAGTTTCACCTTTACCTTCAAACTCAAAGAAATCCAAACTAAGATAAGTGGCCTTAATTTATCTAATAATCAAAACTTGAAATTAAAGCAAATGGCAATCAAATGAGCCATAGAAGTGTTTTTGTCAAAAAGAAAAAAAAAAAAAAGAAAAAAAAAACTTTACTATTGTATTTAAAGTACATTTTCTAATAAATATTGACTATTCACAAACTTTAGTCCATAAAATTGTAAGTTTTATAATGATTAGAAATATAAAAATTTGAATTAAAATGAAATTAATTCTCAATTATTTATTAATTATTTAAAATATATTTATAGTATTTTCATACTATAAATAGATTTACTAAATACTATAAATAATAAATAAAAAAATAAAATATAGAATTTAAAAAATGAATAGATGACTATTGTTAATAAATTTTAATTATTGGTTAGAATTCTTCTTATACCAATCTTTATACCTGCAACAAGCATATGAATTGAATTATATTGTGTATTTATCAATTGTAAATAATATATATATATATATATATATATATATATATATATATATATATATATCATATTTATTTTAGATCATAAAAGAATACATTTGAATATTGTATTTTTTTTAATTAGATTAGAACTTAAATAATAGCATTGTATTAGTTTTAATATATTAAAATATCATTAAAGTATTAAGTATTTGAATAATTTATATCTCTAATTTAATTTATCTTATAATTATTATTTATAAAGTTTTTTATAGAAAAAATATGGATTAAATTAATGCTCTTTGTTCAATAAATTTAGATTAATGGTTCAAAAATATAAAATAGAATACTTCAAATTAATAAATGTTTTTGATAAAAGATCTTTTTTCCATTGATTATTTGATTATGCTTTGTTATATCAATACATTTGTTGTAATTATGTTGAATTAATAGCCATGATCAATAAATACTATAAAAATTAAAATTAAAATTAAACATATGATTTGAATTTTTTTATTATTTTTAATATATGTATCTTTTTTAAAAATTTATCTTTATAAATTCAAATTAATATTCTAATTAATTTTATAGTTTTTATATATTTTTTAAAACCTTTGGAAAGTTGATTATATGTAAATTATTAAAGATGAGGTAGATTTATCTTTGATTGTGGCAAAAGAGTAATCTAATAGGTCACTAGTTATTTGTAGATAATGAGAAATTAAAAATAATATAAAAAAATTCATATATATATATATATATATATAAAATAACCTAATACTTTTTATATCCTACATAAAATAACCTAATAACCTATTACATAAAATAAACTATTAACCTAATACATAAAATAACCTAATAATTTTTATATCAAAATTTTACACTGAAAAAAACTTATACATCTACAATAAATTACTTGTTTTAAATTATTGATATATATTTGTTAAAATAAAGTTATACTTATGAATCAGAATAACGACAATAATTCCACTTATCTTATGTCAGTCTAAAAAAAGACACATCTGTGATACAAGATCGCACACTAGTAAAAATACCAAAGTGAAGGAGAAAATAGAAAAAAGATGGTAGATTAAATGGAACGATGCCTTGGTCGATTCCTCAATTAGCGAAGGCTCTTATGGCCCCTTAAGCCCCCCAAACGTTTTCCATCCATCCCACAACGGTCCTCCGGGAGGCCATGTCCCGTCCTAACGGTCAGACGGGTACTACACGTCACCACGACACGTCATCTGAGCTCCGTCCCCATTGGCCGAATTCAAATATCCACTCCGCGCGCGTTCACATGAGTCGCCCCTGCGTCCCTCCCGAGACGGGAGCGAACGTTAGGCCAGCGGCTTGGGACACGGTAGCGGCGAAGTTCGCACCCGTCGCAACGAACATCATCTGCGCGGCGGTGCAGCTCGGCTATTGCATCCGCTGGCGATCAGTCCAGAGAACGGGAAACAGAAGGAAAAAAAGAATGCAAGGAAAGAAGCAATAATAACCGCGCGGTATTCGTTGCGGAATCTGTCAAAAATGGAAAGGAGAAAGCATTGGCGTAGGCTGAGGACATGCAATGGGTGGGTGATGTCACGGCGAGGTGAAGGGCGTTGTTGGGCTGGTTTGGCACGCCGTGGTGAGGTGTGACAACGGTATGAGAAAGGCCCGTCAGAGTCATTGACCGAATTCTGTGAGGGAACGTTGTATTTTTATTATTATTTTTGGCCGTTTGGGGAGGCCCCACATTGTGCTCCGTTGCCATGCCTCCCGCTGCTGTACTGTGTCGTTGCTGTGATTTTATGTAGCACTCGAGTCTCAGCTCCAACCAGGTTGATATTCGGTGTCTGCGGTTGGGCCGGAGGGATTAGGAGCCTATGCATTAGTTAGGGTTTTTCGGGGATTGGTGGTCTTCGTGTCATTGAGTGAAGTCTAATGGTGGGGTTGGTGTTGCAATGAGTATATGTTGGTTGTTCTTGCCTTTCGCGTTAGGGATTAGGATTTTGCTGTCAGTTAGGTTGAGTCGGATTCCCATTATTGTACTGTTCTCAGTGTATCAGCGCAGAAGAGTGGTTTGGCGTGTGCCAGGAATCTAGCTTGTTCTGTATGGAGAATCGATGGTGTATTCACGGAAGGTCCTCGAATTACGGTTGTAATTTGGGTCGGGAATTGTCGCAGTAGGTCGATTGCAATCTGATACTGGAACCAGCTCCTCGCTCTCAAAATCATGGATTTTACCGTTCGAAGATTTGTATGAAACTCTTCACGAATGCAGCTGGGATGTCCACTGAAGTGCTGAGCATGAAGACCCGGCAATGCAGGACTCTGTTTCAGTAAATGTGTCAGTGCTGCTCTAAATGCAACTTTGATGCTCTGGATTCCCGGTCATTTTAACAATGTCACCGATAGTATGCGTTAAAAGAGCTTGAGTTGAAGACCCGATGGACAGGGTTTGCCAACGATGGTTGTGAAGGCTGCCTTGATCGAATCTATATTCTCAGTCCTCCAACATCAAGCCCTGGGCCCGGAGGTTGTTGATTCTGTGGCAATGGCAGTTGGAGAGCCAACTGGCGCGAAGAGATATGTCAAAGGTCACAATCTCGGTGAGGGGACATATGGTGTCGTTTTCAAGGCTGTTGACACAGTGGTAATCATCTTCTGCTTCCTCTACAGTGTGATTCTTATTAAGAATGCTGAAGTTTGTTATAGCTTCAGGTTGCGCAGGCTAGCTGTTGAATATTGAAACCCAGCAAGAATCGTACATGCAACAAATTCTGGATGACTAGAAAAGTAAACGTCAGGGTGGTGACATAAAGACGACACATGAATCCGTCAATGCTCGAGTTTGCATTTGTAAGCTTGGAAATGGAAAGCTCCAAACTTTTTCGGATGACTTCGCGATTTGGACGTGCTTGGGATGTGATACTACATCGCTTCGAGTTTCTTGGGTGATATTAGTTATCAGGGATAGGAGTTCGTTACCACTACTTTTATGCTACTCATGAAAGGTTCAGCACTTCAATTCTTGCTTAGAGATCGCTCCTAGAGTACCGTGATTCACTGGTGTGATTTTATGGTGATCCATAGGAACCCTAATCCTGGAAGCTGGCTCAGAGTATCGAGTCAAGCTCACCTTTGGAATATTGAGCTAGTGGTTTGCACCAGTGTCAAGTCTCATTGAAGCCACACAAAGTGATGCGAGTGCTCCTTTCAGAATGCTACGCTTTACGCATCCTAACTTACACTTTTGGCACTGATGGATGAGTTCCACTTCAAAGTACTCGTACAACACATAGTTAGACATACTTCACATCGAATTCGAACGGATTTCGCAAACAGCTCTATTACTTGTAGTGATAGATCAGTTATCCTTAAGTGTATGGTTACTATGAATTGTTACTTGCAGCTGAGCTTGGTAATGCCACAGGACGTCTTTAGGTGTTTCTATTTGATACGGCAGCTTATCACGTTAGTACATTTGCCTACCGAACTTCTAGGATGTTCAGAGCTCCTGTTGATGATGTAGTATCTGGTTACATGAATATTGGAGAAGTCAGTGGGCCATAATTGAGGTTTGTATACGAGTAGTATCTGTGTTCTTATAACCATGTGCGGAACAGACCAGAGTTATTAATCCAAGCGTTTCAAATTCTTGCAGACAAACAGGACAGTAGCTATCAAAAAGATAAGATTGGGAAAGCTAAAGGAAGGTGTGAATGTGACAGCCTTGAGGGAGATTAAACTTCTGAAGGAATTACAAGATCCAAACATAATTGAGCTGATGGATGTATATCCACACAAGAGCAACTTGCACCTCGTATTTGAATATATGGAGAGTGATTTAGAAGCAGTGATCCGGGATCGAAACATATTTCTCTCTTCTGCCGACTGCAAGGCCTATATGCAAATGATTCTCAAGGGACTTGCGGTTTGCCACAAGAAGTGGGTGCTTCACAGGTATGTTTCCTAAGATATTGGCATCCTGCTCATACTTTTGTGTGAAGATGCGCATTCGATCGCAGAAGTTCTCATGCTACGCTTAATTCTCTATGTTAGAGTGATGAATGTGACGAAGTGGATAGGACCGTGTCGAGTGATATGTATTAGTCAGGTTTAATCGTTATTGTTGATGGTGATGTTCGGCATTTTACAACAAAATGAACCCTTAATTTCTGTTCACGCGCTCATCTTTCCTGTCCATTCCAATCAATGCCTTCTACCATCATTTCAATTTTGGTATGTTGCTTACCATATGTGATTTATACAGGGATTTGAAACCAAATAATCTTTTACTTGGTTCCAATGGGCAGCTTAAGCTTGCCGATTTTGGATTAGCTCGTATCTTTGGAAGTCCCGATCGAAGGTTCACTCATCAGGTATATTTAGGATCACCTATACTCTCCTCGAATACTGGTCTTCTCGGTGTGCGATCCACTTCCCAATGCTATCCTTTTAGTTTACTGTGAGAGAAGATGAAACAAGCATTTCGTAGTTAGTCTACTGCAGACTGGAATGGGTTGCTAGTGGTAACACTTACAGCTGATCTAGTTTTCTGGTAACGTCTCTGAAAATGACCACATTTGGACTTCAGGTCTTTGCACGGTGGTATCGTGCACCTGAATTGTTATTCGGCTCCAAACAGTATGGACCAGGTGTAGACGTGTGGGCCGCAGCATGTATTTTCGCGGAACTCATTCTTCGTCGCCCTTTCCTCCAGGTACAATTGAGAGGATATACTGATAGGCTTGTATGAGCTGAAGTTTTCGTATGATAATCATCAAGGCCATCGTTATGTGCCATTCATGAACTTTAATACAGGTCTGATGTTCGATGGTCTTGCTGATATTAAACATCTTATGAGCTTCTATTATGTCAACTTCATAGCTCTGCCAAACTCATACCTCAGAGTGGTATGGCACATGTGAGACTGGGGATGGACTTACGAGTTGAAATTTGTGTCATATGTAGGGCTCCAGCGATATTGATCAACTGGGGAAGATTTTTGGAGTCTTTGGAACTCCTGGGGAAGCCCAATGGCCGGATGTGACCAGCCTTCCTGATTACGTTGAGTACCAGTACTCTCCACCTCAGTCTTTCCGTAGTCTTTTCCCGCAGGCAAGTGAGGACTGCATTGACCTTCTTCAACGAATGTTCACCTACGATCCAAAACAAAGAATTACTGCCCAGCTAGCACTGGAGCATAGGTATAGTTTTCTCTTCGATCCCCCTGTCTCCCTTCAAGGATCTTTTGGGAGCTGACTTTACTCTGTCTGGCTCTCTCAGTACGAAGTTTGATGGCGTTTTAGTTTGACCTGTGCTATCTAATGAGTAATACTCTTCTACTATACGGAATCGGGCCACATGAGTTTCCATTGTTAACTGACGTACCTTTGCAATATCAGATATTTTAGGACTGAGCCTGCACCAACACCATGTTATATGCTTCGAAGGCCGGTAAAGCCGGAAGTACATCCAAAGCCCATTGAGCTTTTATCTCCAGCTGGACACATTGTCTTTTCTCCTCCCACCAAGACACGTCGTCTTCAGCTATTTGGTGGGGATATCAAAACAGCAGGTGAAGCGAGCCGGGATACACACGCCAAGCTGCAACCGGAGTTGGGAACTCCAATTGATGCTATCACTATCCCTATGTCAATAGATCCGAAAACAAATCTTCGACCCACTCTCAACAGGTGAAAATCATCTGTAACTTTCATGCCCATGTTTTGCTCTTACTTTTGCTTCTATCTTGTACTTTAAGACAACAATCATTCTCCAGGCTACTTGAGTTTCTGGACTTAAAACCTGTCCCTGCGAGCAAAATACTCGGAACATGTTCCTGTAACTTTACCGTCACATTTTTCCTGCTCAGTTCTCTTGTGAGTATTGGGTAGGATCTCGGTTGTACATGGTAATGTGTATCGGAGGCGAATGTTGTCTACAAGTGGAATCGTTTTGCAAGACGCTGATGGTTTTTCTCTCTGGGTTGAACTGGGCAGTTCCGATAGATCATATTTGAAGAGGAAGCTAGATATGGATATTTTTCTTACTCCTGCACGGCGATAAAGATTACCATGCATCAATTACACAAATCTGTCATTACTTCATGGGGTCTTTTGTATCTACCAAGACGACCCGTAGAGACTTAGATGAGAGAATTAGCGTGAAGTGGACCGAATCACGAGCGCAAATGCAGAGAGTTAGATTTCACTCTAGACCAAGGGTCAAGGAAATTGAACGTCAAAGATTTTTGTGTAGGTCTCAAGCATCAGAGACCTGAAATAGAGTCGATTGATCAGAAGTAAGTTTCGGGCATAGTGTACAGATAAAGAAGAGGGCTGGAAGATAAGCGATGCAATGTGCACAGTCATGCAGGACACTCATGGCTGAAGCATGCAAAGCATTGAATTATTGGGCACAAAGCTTCCGCATTGATTTCATGTTTGCCACAGAGGTGAGCACTCTCTGTAAAGTATTGTAAGCGAAAAGATTGCTGACTACTGTGTCGCGGTTACAAGTCTATTGGTTCTGTCAATGCAATTTGTGACTATTCCCATCCTTGCCACTACATACTTTGTCTTAAAACTATGTTTTTGTTGATAGGAACGTGGGGGTTAAACAGTGGTGTAGCAGATTCTACAGTTAAGTCATGCCGTTCAATTGCAGGCACAGCAAGACGCTAAGTTCCTATTGTGAGGTCTCACTCATCCTTTGTCAACGTAAGTGAAAATGATGATTAGTGTGCTGCTTGACTTATGATCAGTGTGTCCAACACTCACTCAGACAATATAATACCATGCTTACATTGTTCGTATTGAGCATAATAAACCAATGTTCCATACTGCATGCTCTTGCTTGTCACCACACTGCAACGATATTTTGCAGATTCTGGGCAGTGACACAGACATGCCGGTCGAAGCTAGCGGTTAGTGGAGCAGTTGCTTAGCGGTCAAGGACATGAGCTGGTTCGAATTCTGGTGAATAATTCAGCATGCTGTGCATTACAAGTTTAAACATGCGCTCCAATTCTACACTGCATACCCAATTAGTCAAGTGAAATGTAACGTTGTAGTTCAAATGCGATGTTTGCAGGTTTGGAATCTTGCACAAATGTTCTAACATCTCTTCCCAGCTTATCGACATTTTCTCATTGCCAAGCTCATGTTTTTTTCTAGATTTGTACATGTCAAGTTGTGCACTCAGATGCTCATTTATTTACTTATTTATTTATGCTTAATGCTTTAGTTTAGTATGAATTTAAACTTATAAAGGATGTTACCTCCCTAGTTTGGAGGCTTGAAATGCAAGTATTATATCCCAAACTAATTTAATAGATACTAGCATAGGATAGGGTTGTGCATCTTCCCATTGTGGTTTTATTATTTTTAATCTAATTTAAATTTCAAATATTTTAAATATTATTATTTAATTTGCTAAAGTTTTGAATAATTCAAAGAATGTTGTATAATTATTAATTTGTAATATACATGATTATATTTAGATATATATATATATATATATATATATATATATTATATCTATTTTTAACATATCTTTATATAAAAATATGTCAAAGTCATATCCTTCAAATCATATGATGAGTAATTTGGTGCTATGTCACTTTATTCAGTGTGGTGGATTATCATCCTTTATAAGTACAAAAGATAGTCGATCGTTTGTGCCCAAGCATCTTCTTTGCTCAAAACACTATTTGAAAGTGTAGATGTTAGCCTTGTCAATAGTGCCTAAGGATATAAAAAGTAACCTCATTAAGAGTGCTTGAGAGTGTGGAAGGCTTATATGTTAAAACTAAATTTTGGTTTTGGCTTGAAATCTCATTGCTTGTTGCTCTCACATCAATGAATCTATTCAAAGTTTGGTATCAAAGTTGTTATTGACTTGTACAAATATATTGCAAAATTTCTCATGGCTAAAATAATTTTATTTAGCATCTTAGATTTTCTTGTTTTCCTTGCTTATAGATATGTATGGTTAGTCATGAATTATTTTATGAATTTGGCTTATAAATCAAATTTGCTAACTTTATAAAATGAATATAAACTTTGAGCACTTATAATTCGATATCTTTGACATACTATCATTCCAAATATGCTTGTCAATAAGCTAAATTAAGTACTAATTATATTAAGAGTTGTGAAAACAATACAACAGAAGATCCTTTGAGAATTTTGATTTTACAAATTGATGGATCCACTTAGTGTATAAGATTGGAATTGATGAATAAGAGGTTGCTCTAGTACCATTTAGTTTTTGATTTTCTTGTTTAGTATAAGCTTGTTGGCAATTTTTGTGGTGGAAAATAAGTTTGTGTATATGTGTCACGGACATATGCATGTAAGCCAATAATTACATGTATAAATAGGCAGAAGTAAGTAAAAGTAGATAAAAATAAATTAATTCTATAGTATTTGATATGGAAGCTTTGTAGAAGCTTTATAGATGCTACTTTGACTTTATAGGTGTCTTTAATTGACTTTTTGGAATTAGAAACGTAATCAATAAGTTGGCCATGTGCCACACATGTTGTTAACTTGAAGACCAAACTAACTATGTGGCCCACACATAGAAAAACTTGCTTTGTAAGTCAAGGCATATGTCCTACAAAGTCAACACATATTGGAGGTCCTATAGAATGTCACCACGTAGCCCCTAGTTAGATAGTATATATAGAGACAATAGTGAAGCATTCTTCACTCTTGTCAACTCCTTTCTTACTTCCAGAGTAGTTTCAAGGGTCTCTAGTTTTCTTGGCTTTTGGCAATAGCCATTCTAGTTTCTTTCTTAATATATATATATATATATATATATATATATATATATCAAATTATTTCTATTTTTTTATCTTTCTATGAAAAAAGTCTCACTTGTTTATTTATCTTTATCATGTTCTTGTCCTTGACAATATGTATATGTATGCATGTACATCTACTTTGATTTCTTTATTATGGTCAATAGACACTAAAAGATTAAGCAAAAGATTTTATGTAGTTGTTTTGCAACAATTATTTTTGCTTGACAAAGCCAATGTATGCAACAATTATTTTTGCTTGACAAAGCCAATGTTTTATTTTTTTGATTTAGTCTGAGCTTTTTCCTTAGCAATTGAGTGACTTCAACACTATTTTTGACATAATTTCTTTAGAAATCAAACTATTATTGTCTATTCTATATGTATATATGAATCATAATTTTTTAAAAAATATTTGCAACCTTCACAATTTAAACCTTTTTTGTTTCATAACTATAAGCTTATATATAAATGCAACAAAAGTATCTTGACCAATTCCATGAATTTTATGAAGATTTCAATATTACTAAGCTGCAATTTTTTCCAAAAGAGGTACATTGTGTGGAATTCTTGAAATCTTTTATAAAGAAATTGATAAAATCTTACGTTCTTGAACCAGCAAGAGAGCATACTGATTTGAAAAGAATTTAGGAATTGAAAACTAAGGTAGTATATTTACAAATTATAATTATTAATTTACAATCAAAATTATAGAAACTTAGAAGGAATCATTAAACTCCAAAGAATTGTCTCTTTTCATTTAAATTATTACAATAAAGCTTTCAATTATTCTAAAGGAATTAGATTTAATATCTTTTCTTGTTAGTAAATCTCTACAATTCTTTCTTGTATTTAGTGTTGTACTATATTTTAGAGACATTGTTGTACCATCTTATAAGTATAAAAATCACAAAGATTTAATCTCTTATTTATTTATTTATTTATTCTTTCTTTATAATCAATAAACCTAAGAAATATATTTTTAACTTATGCATTGTACCAAATTTTGTTCAATTCAATTATCAGATATTTCATACCCCACACTATCTTGTTTATGATTGAGAGCTAAAAGATTTGTTTTGGTAGTGCAAATTATGTCAAAGATTGCCAAATTAAGGATTCAATAAAAAAAAAGTAGAAAGATCTCATTGTATAATATTGATTCTACTATTGCAAGTAAAATTTAAATATTCAAAGTCTTGTTATGTCAATTTTTTTATTTTGGAGAGAAATTAATCATAATTTAAAACTAAAAATATATATAATATATCTACTAAATATTGATCGTTGGTAATTGACTGAAATGCCCAAAAGAATTACAAATTTGGTAGAAATGTTTAGGAACATTTGTATGCAACCAAAACAAGAATATTAATGAGGAGCATAGTTGGTGATGTTGTTGAAAGTGATATGAACAACAAATTTGGAAACTTGGAACTTGAATGCATGATCTTTATAAAGGCCTAAATTTTTGTTGATAATAAAAAGTAACTCACATATACTTGTTAATTATTGTTTCTTTTCCAAGATTATAAAATTAGTCTTTCTTTGAATTGTAATCTTGTTTTTTTTCTATAATTTTAGCAAAGTTTGTATTTGATATTTTTGCTATATCTTTAATCATATCTTTTTTTATTAATAGATTTAAAGAAAAAAATATTTTTTTAGTAATATTAGCATTTTTAATCCTTGTGAAACAATAAAAGAAATCAAAGTCAACAAAAGTATTGAAAGAACTTATTTGTTTAGTTATTTCAATTGAAATACTTTGTAAAAGTAATTTATTATTTGTCTTAAAAATTATGTGTGAAAATCAATAATATTTAGTAAAGTATAGATGCTTGACTTGAATTTTGAATATGTGCTACTTTGACATTTATAATTATAATTCTAAAAGATTTTAGATTGAAGTAAGTAGATTTAATAATATCTTGTATAGAGGCTTTTTAGAAGCTTTATAGATACAAATTTGACTTTACATGTATTTGCAAGTGATTGATAGGTTAAAAACTTAGCCAACAAGTTGACCACTTATTGTACAAGTTGACCACTTATTGTACAAGTTGGTCATGTAGTGTGCATATAATAAACTTGTCTTCAAGTGAGACACATATCTTGTAAGTTAGACATGTGTTGAAGGTCTTATAAAATATTTAAATATAGCTCATATTTAAATAATATATATAGAAGTAAAAATAAAGTTTTTTTTTTTTTTTTTTTTTTTTTTTTTAATTCTTATTAATTCTTTTTTTAAATGTAGTTTATTTTCAAGATTTTTTTAATTTTTTAATCTTTGGCAATAGCCATTGTAATTTCTTCTATGATATATATATATATATATATATATATATATATATATATATATATATATATATATATTCATTTTTCTTTCAGAAACATCTCACTTGATTTTTGGCATTTAAAAAATTCTTGATATTGATATAATAATAATTATAATAATAATGATATTAGAAACCAAAATGATTACTTTAATAAATGATATAAATTCTAATTTCATGAATTCTAAAGATATTAATTACTTTTTAAAATTAAAAAACCATATGATAGGCTCAAGTCTAGATTCATCTTATTTTGTGGAAGTATATTATGATAGTGCATTTTTGATAGGTAAAAAGCTAGGATTTATTTTTGTCTTCTTAGACATAATCTTAATAGAATAAAATCATAGGTATAATACATAGGACATAAAGCTGCATGATTATTACAAGATCAACTTTACATTAAATTTGAGTAAGAAAAATAATTTTATTTGAAATTGAAACTATTGTAATTATTCAATCATTAACTCAAAATCACATATATTCTATATTGTCAAATAATAATAAACAAATAATAATAATATAAGTTCAAACTATCATTTCAAAATCTTTGTTAAAGTTAGAAGTTTCTAAGATTATCAAACTTAGGTGCATAAATGAAACTATTAGAGATTGTATACAAGACTAGGATTCAAGAGTAAAAAATAGAGTTAGCTCGACATTAAAATAATAACTTGATATAAGACAAGAAGGTCTTGACTAGACCACAAGAAGTGAGTTGTAGAGATTGAGGATTCCCTCAACTTCAACTCTTATATATAGTAGGTCCTAAGAAGCTTTTTGAAAAGTTTTCATGAGGCTTGGAAAGAAAGCAAGCCTAATATCCTTCTTTAGCAACTTCCTAAATCATCTAATGCCTCCTAAAACCTTCTAAGATTTCTTATGATCTTCTAGAATTTTTTTAGAATCTATTAAAATCTTCTAAATTTTTTTGGAACCTTCTAGGATATATAAGAACCTTCTTAAAATCTTCTTGAACCTTCTTAGAATCTTCTTGAACCTTCTTTAGTTGTATGTTTGTGACATCACCTCCTCTTCTAGCTTCAAGGTCTCGAAGAAGTAATGTTGTTTTAAATCAGTATATGCACAAGAAGTTGAAGATTTGTCGTATAGAGTCTATTATATATTTCAATTATTTTTTGCAAGGCAAATGTTTCATAAGCCCTTGTAACCATTCATAGTGCCCCAAGCCTTCTACTTGTGATTAAGCAAGAACTTCGGTATCTTCGTTATGGAATTGTCTTGCAAACACTCATTCTGGGCATCCTTCATAGGTAGGTTCTATCTCAAACACAATTACCAGCGACCTACTATTGGATATCCTTTAATGACTTTGTGATTCAAGTCGCTCTTTATCTCAAGGTCATCTCCGCAAGCTACTTGGTTGAGATGGTATGACTAGCAAGATATCTATTTCTTGACTATCTATATTATATAAAATAAAAAAACTAAAAAAATATAAATAGGCTATGGTTGTAAATTCAAACTAGTGACTTATATTGTTTTAAACATTTGAAAAAATTGCCTCTTCAGAGGATGTCTCCTCTCCTTATTTATGAGGCCAAGAATTAAGAATCTTCATTGTGAAGCCATCTTATCAAACTATTGTCCCTCCTTTTGCTGTTTTTGGTTTGGATGGATGTTATTGATGGAACTTTTGAGCCTTCATTTGTGCATTTACAAGGTTGCTAAATGATCCCTATATATAATCGTTGATATCATATCCCTACTAATGTACCAGATATTCAAGCCTTGAATATCTTATCTTTGAATCTAATACCTCTTTTACTTCAAATTCAACATGATCATTGATTTCAACCATAGAAAGTGGTGGTTGTCTTTGATATGATATCTTTAATTCTTTATATCTTTCTAAAAGTGAAACATAAAAGATTAGATGAATCTTTATGGATGAAGGTAACTCCAAGCGATAAGTTACATTATTGATTTGTTTTTGAATCACAAATGGTCCCAATCTTTGGTAGTCAAATTTATCACATGGCCTGTTGGTTTTTGTATTGCGTCAAAGAAACCACACTTTGTCACCAACTTGAAGTAGAGGATGTTCTTTCTTCAATTCATCTGCCACTAGCTTATAATATTTTTGAGTCCTTTCTCGATGAGTCCTTATGGTTGCTTGAAGTTCGACCATCTTCATAACAAACTCCTCTGTTATTAGATTTGTCAAATTTGAAGGCTCTATCATATCGAACTTTGGATGATGATTGTACTTTGAATAGAATGACATTTTTTGTATAAATGCATGGATTGTGTTGTTATATGCAAACTCTGCCAATAATAAGCAGAAAATCTAGTCATCTTATTGATAATTGATGATGCACTTCAAATATTGCTCAAGAATTTGATTGTTTTGCTTTGTTTGGCCATTAGTTTCAGAATGGAAGGTTGAAAAAAAGTTGATGTCAACCTTAAAAATCTTAAAGAGTGCCTTCCAAAACCTTTATACAAATTGTGGCCCACAATCTGACATAATGTCATTTAGCAACCTATGGTAACAATAGACATTGTCAATAAAGAATCTTGCCATCTCTTCATTAGTAATTAATTTCTTCTAAGATATAAAATATGCCATCTTGGTCAATCAATTAATAACTACAAAGATAGTATCAAATGAGCTTGATGGTAGAAAATCTATAATGAAATTCATAGAAATAGATGATCATGGTTGTCTTTGAATAAGAAGGGGTTGAAACAATCCATATGGTTGGTGTCAAGGATTTTTTGACCTTAAACAAGTATCACATGATAGTACAAATTCTTTAATGTCCTTCTATATTTTAGGCCACCAAAAGTCTCTAGAAAAAAGTTCTAAGGTTTTGTTGAATCCAAAATATTCGGCTACAAAAAAAATCATGGCACATTTGAAGAAGGCGCAAGCGAGTTGGTCCTTTAGGAATAGACAAATATTCTTCAAAGAACAAGAGGTTGTTTTCAATCTTGAATTTAGAAGATTCTTTAGCAAAGGTTGTTGGCAAGATGCTTGATATGAAGAATAAGAAGGTCTGTAGTTGAGGCTTTATGAATCTGATCAAAAAATGATAAATCCACAGGCATTGATACATTAATTGCTCAAAGATGAAATTTCTTAGGTTTTAATAAGGTTGTCCATTATTGATTATATGCTACCTTGCCTTTTTTAGTTGAAGATAGGAACATCTTAATAATGCATCTGGTAACTTTTATTGGCCCTCAGATTGATATGTGATGAAAAAGTCAAATCATAATAAAGATATACTCCAATGTGTTTGGCAACGGTTCAAGATTGGGGTTGACATAAAGTATTCAAGATTTTTCATGATTTTTATATACAGTTAGCTAATGAGAGGCGTCTTAAAGAAAGTAGTGCCATTCTTGGAAAGAATCCATAATGGCAAATAACTTTTTATCATGGATTTTTTAGTTGATTTTTGCCATTGAAATTTTTTTATAATTGAATGTAATTGGATAAAGTTTGTTATCTACTCTATATTGCAGCAAGACTGCTCCTAATACAAAGTTTAAGGCATTAGTCTCCATAAAGTAGGGCTTCTTGAAATTTGGATGTATGAAAATTAGAGTTCTTGTAAAAGCATCTTTTAAGATTTGAAAAGCTATTTTTGCTTTGGGGCCCCAATCTAGCTTGTCTTGCTTGCAATTTTGAATGTTGAATAAATTTTTTAGCTAGATTTTTATCAATGTACTCTTTTAAAGTTGCAAGCTCATTTTAGGATAAATTGTAGATGGGTCCAAACAGTGGTTGAGCACCTTCTTGAAGGTCAATTGCATAATTGTTACAGCGATGCTTTAGCATAATGTCCATATTTTTCTTTTCAAATACATCTACAAAATCCTTATATACCTTTGAAAATATTTTTATAGCAATTACATGTTCCAATTGTGGATTTGCATAGACAGCAAACATAATGCCCTATTTGGCTACTGTTACAAATGCTTTAGCTCTAATAAATAAATGTTGTTTAAGTTTTGGCTTGTTGGATGTTAGAAGCTTTTTTATAGATTTGAAGGTTCTATGATCTTCTAAAATAAATTCTAAATTTTAAAATATCTAATCTATTTATAGATTATATTTTTCAAGCCATGAAAGTCCTAAAATGATTGGACTTAATGATGATCTAATGACATTGAATACTACTTAGCTGATATAGTTGTCAAAGGTTATTTCTAATGAAATTGTCTCATGAGTGATGTCTCTAGAGGATAAAGATCGACCATCTATTACTTCTATATGTATGACTTTGGATTTTTTCACTGTACAAATTTTGTTTGATCTAGAAAATTGTCACGGCCATAATCATGTAAGCTAATAATTACATATAGAAATAGGTAGAAGTAAGTAAAAGTAGATAAAAGTAAGTTAATTGTATAATATTTAATATAGAAGCTTCCTAGAAACTTCCTAGATGCTGCTTTGACTTCATAGGTGTCTTTAATTGACTTTTTGGATTAGAAACGTGGTCAACAAGTTGGCCATGTGCCACACATGTTGTTAGCTTGAAGATCAAGCTAACTATGTGGCCCACACGTAGAAAAACTTGCCTTGTAAGTCAAGGCATGTGTCCTACAAAGTCAACACATATTGGAGGTCCTATAGAACGTCGCCACGTAGCCCCTAGTTAGATAGTATATATAGAGACAAGAGTGAAGGCTTCTTCACTCTTGTCAACTCCTTTCTTGCTTCTAGTCCAAGTTCAAGAGTCTTTAGTTTCTTGTCTTGTGGCAATAGCCATTCCAGTTTCCTTTTAATATACCTACTTGTTTATATTTTGACTTATTATATCGAGATAGCCTTTTGGTGTATATTTTTCCTCATCGAGTCTTTGTCCTTGACAGATTGACAAGAGTACACTTACAATATCAGAGCTTTGTTTTTTCTTGAGTAAGAGTGGATTACCCCTTTCTCTTGACAAGACATAAGCATATTAGAAATTTGCGGATTACCCACTTCTAAACTGATATTGTTCTTAGTATCTTCTTTGTTATCAAGTCTTTCTTTTCTTTTGTCTTGAGCAATATCAAACAAATTTTTCTTCTTAGTGTCATTATGGCAGAGCTTGTTGAAATGAAGAGTGCAATGGCACAAATGCAAGAGCAAATGAGGCAGTTAATGCTTGCGATGCATCAACTCAATTCACCAACACAGGAAAGAACAAGAATAGCAAAAAGTGGAGATATAGAGATGATCGGAGCTGCTTCAACATCTACAACAAATCACGTTCCTTCTCCAATTGTACAACATTCTATATGCACTAGAGAACCAAGAATTGCCTTACCTGAGAAATTTGATGGTACGAGATCAAAGTTTCGAGGGTTCATCAATCAAGTACAATTGGCAATTGAACTTCAACCGCAAAGCTATCCAACTCCAGGATCACAAGTCAGGTTTATTGGCACTCTACTTTTTGGTTCTGTATTATCGTGGTTTTCGTCTTTTCTTGAACAACGAAATCCAATATTGGACAATTTGGAAGCTTTTTTGGCGAAGTTTTGATCTATGTATGGTGAACACGATGCAACTCGTGTTACAACAAATAAGATCCGAATTCTGCGACAAGGAAATCGCTCAGTAACAGTATATGCTTCACAATTTCGACAACTTGCAATTGACATCAAGTGGGATGATGCTGCACTCATCAGTCAATTTCTTTATGGATTGCAATACGAAGTAAAGAAATTGATGCTCAACTTACCTGATCCTCAAACTTTGAGTCAAGCAATCGATTTTGCGGTAAAATGTGATAATCGACTTTTTGAATTTCGATCTGAGAATCATTCACGGGAACCTCAACGTTATTACTCAATGGCAACATCAACATCTTTGCCAAACGTACATTCGGAAGTAGAAGACATGTAAATTGACGCGGTACGTTTTAAACCTCTAACTGAGCAAGAAAAGATTCGTCGTCGTCAAGAAAGATTATGTTTATATTGCGGAGAACCTAAGCACACTGCTCAACATTGTCCAAAGAAATGACGCAACTATAAAATGAGGGGTACGACGGTCAAAGAAGACAACATGTCGGAAAACGGATCCGTCCAGCTACAATAGGGACCGTGCAGCTGGAACCTTGTACAATTCCTAATGAAGGTCCTATCCTCTCCTCAGAACCCTCTCCTTGTTTTATAATAGACTTATATTTAGGACCTAAGAATTACAAAGCCTCTGCTTTATTAGATTCGGGAGCCTCAGCATGTTTTTTAGATGAACAATTTGTTAAAAGTCGTAAAATACCCTATGTACAGAAACCTAAACCAATACATGTAGAAGTCATAGATGGTCGTCCCTTGTCTTCTGGAGATGTCACTCATGAAACTCATCCTATAAAAGTAACAATAGACGGTCATGATAGCTACATAGCTTTTAACATAATTAAATCCCCGTCCAATCCAGTTATTTTAGGTTTATCCTGGCTAGAAAAATATAACCCTCGAATAGATTGGAATTTGCGTAAACTTGACTTTTCCCAAAGTGTTATTAATAGTTCTACCAACCAAGTAAAAAATTATAAGTCTAGTATAGTAAAACCCGTACTGATAGGTGCAAAAGCATTTATACACGCAGCAAAAGAAGGATCAACTTTTGCTATTTATGCTGCACCTATTTCTAAAAACATAAAGACTTCAAGTGGCATTCCAAGTCAATATCAGGAGTATCAAGACGTTTTTGAGAAAAAGAATGCAGATATTCTTCCTGAGCATCGCCCATATGATTGTTCAATCGACCTCAAGGAAGGAACTCAGCCACCATTTGGACCAATTTACAGTTTATCGCAAGATGAGATGGCTGAACTCAAGACATATATTGACGAGAATTTAGCGAAGAATTTCATACGCCATTTAAAATCTCCAATAGGAGCTCCAATTCTATTTGTAAAGAAAAAAGATGGATCTTTACGAATGTGTGTTGATTATCGAGGACTCAATAAGATCACAATCAAGAATAGGTATCCATTACCTTTGATATCAGGACTCCTTGACCAGTTGAATCAAGCTAAGATCTATACAAAAATAGATCTAAGAGGAGCATATAATCTAGTACGGATCAAAGAAGGAGATGAATGGAAGACTGCGTTTCGAACCAGATATGGACATTTCGAATATAATGTCATGCCCTTTGGACTCACGAATGCACCAGCTGCTTTTCAACATCTCATGAATGATGTATTTCGTGAATTCTTAGATAATTTTGTCGTCTGCTATCTAGACGATATCCTGATCTATTCCAAGAACGTCGAAGAACATGAAATACATGTTCGTCAAGTATTACAAAAACTTAGAGATGCAGGATTGTACGCCAAGATGGAAAAGTGTGTATTTCACACTACTCAAGTTGACTTTTTAGGATACATCATTTCAAATGATGGTCTCATGATGGATTCTAAGAAAGTCCAAACAATCGTGGATTGGAAGATTCCAAGGACAGTAAGAGATGTTCAATGTTTCTTGGGATTTGCCAATTACTATCGGATCTTCATCAAAGATTTCTCACGAGTTGCAGCTCCACTTACACGCTTGACTAGTAAAGATAAATTTCAATGGAATCAAGAAGCGGAAGCAGCATTTGAAGCCTTGAAGACATTGTTTGTGTCTGCACCAGTCTTATATCGTGTTGACTTTTCCAAGGCATTTTTTATGGAAACAGATGCATCAGATTTTGCCTTCGGTGCAGTTTTATCACAAATGGGAACAGATGAAAAACTCCATCCGATAGCTTTTCATTCAAGAAAATTCTCAGCAGCCGAGATCAATTATGAGATCCACGATAAAGAACTTCTTGCAATCGTGGATTCCTTTCAAGAATGGCGTCATTATCTAGAAGGCGCTTCTAGTCCAGTCACTGTGTATACAGATCACAAGAACCTCGAGTATTTCATGTCAACACGCGTGTTGAATCGTCGTCAAGCTCGTTGGAGTATGTCTTTGTCAAGATTCGAGTTCATTATCACTTATCGGCCAGGAAAACAACAAGGTTTATCCGATGCCCTATCTAGACGTTCTTATTTTGCACCAAAAGAAGGAGATGCAGCTTTTGAGCAACAAAGAACGGTCCTCTTGAAACCGGAGCAATTTCATCTCCGAGCAATGAAATCAACATTGACTGTTGATTCAACTTTTCTCAAGCAAATCCAGTCCAGTATGTCCTCAGACCCTCTTGTTTATGATATCGAGAATAATTCTTCCAAGTCTCATGATCCTTCTAAGTTTGAGTTCAAGAATAATCTATTATATTTTGAAGGATGCCTATATGTTCCAGAAGGAGAAGCACGTTTACGTGTTCTTCAAGCACGTCATGACTTTCCAGCAGCAGGGCACTTTGGATATAATAAGACTTTGGAACTCATATCAAGAGATTTTTGGTGGCCACAAATGTGGAAGTCAGTCAAAGACTTTGTACAATCATGTGATATTTGTTCAAGCTCAAAAATTCCTCGTCATCGACCTTACGGACTTCTTCAGCCATTACCTATACCAGAACAACCATGGTCTTCTGTTTCTATGGATTTCATCACAGATCTTCCAAGCTCAAGATCTTATGATTCTATATTTGTGATAGTAGATCGTTTCACCAAGATGGCACATTTTGTGCCATGTATAAAATCTATCACAGGTGAAGAAACAGCTAAGCTTTTCATTGATAATATCTATCGCTATCATGGATTACCTAAAGATATCATATCGGATAGGGGAACTCAATTTGTGTCAAGATTTTGGAGGACCCTTTTCAAGATTTTAAAAGTGGACATAAAACTATCTTCAGCTTTTCATCCTCAAACTGATGGACAAACAGAGCGCGTAAACCAAGTCTTGGAGCAATATTTAAGGTGTACTATCAACTACCAACAAGATGATTGGACAACCCTCCTGCCATTGGCAGAGTTTGCTTATAATAATACGGTACATTCTTCCACGCAACAAACACCTTTCTTTGCCAATTATGGCTATCATCCACGACTTGATACTTTTGATTTTTCAAAAGTTGATAATCCTGCAGCAGAAGATATGGCAAATCGGTTGTCAGAGTTACATGCAATAATGAAGACACAATTGAAGGAAGCTCAAGAACGACAAAAGATAAACGCAGATCTATATCGTAAGGAGCAACCACAGATCAACGTCGGTGATAAGGTATGGCTACTTCGTCGCAATATCAAGACTACTCGACCTTGTGACAAGTTGGACTATCGTAGGCTTGGCCCCTTTTCTGTTTCTAAACAGATCAACCCAGTTGCATATCAGTTACATCTACCAGAGTCAATGAAGATCCATCCTGTATTCCACGTATCTCTTCTTGAACCATATAAGACAGTGGATATACAAGGAAGAAGACAAATGCCACCGCCTCCTATAGAAGTAGATAATAATGAAGAATTTGAGGTGGAAGAGATATTAGACTCAAGGCGGCGCCGAAATAAGCTGGAATATCTTGTTCATTGGCGCGGATATGATATTAGTGAACGCACATGGGAGCCATCCAGGAATCTAGCAAATGCATCAACTAAAGTCAAAGTTTTTCATCAACGACATCCATCAAAACCAAGATGAAAATCTCTCTTATAAAAGAGACAAGATTGAGGCAAGATAACATTCAATTTCCTATCCTTGTTTGTAACTTCTTTGCATTTGTGACGCTAATTAGATGGAGAGCCAACAACCAGCAGATTCAACTCAAGAACCTTCGTTTGCTGACCTGTCGGACGAGACATTACGATTGTCACAACCTTCAAGACGACGCAATCGAGATGAAGATCTTCAAGAACGACATGTTCTTCCTCGAACAGATGGTGAGATACAACGCGTTTGGTATCACAATTTGGGAAGGGACTCCCGATGTTTGGTGATTTTGCTAGAGGTAGGAACAACTCCTGATGGTGTTCCGAATATTCTATTCGAAGGAAGTTATGAAGGCCTCAATAATGATCAAATAAGTGGGTGGTCTTCCCGCCCTGATATGGGACACTACCGATGGTTGAGAGGCCCTATCAATCATCTTCGAAGAGAACAGAGATCAGAGTATGTGGCGAATACAATTCGTCGCATCATAGATTTCCTCAACATATGATGACCGCTCCTCGAGGAACTCGTCTCTAGAAGGGGGGGTAATGTCACGGCCATAATCATGTAAGCTAATAATTACATATAGAAATAGGTAGAAGTAAGTAAAAGTAGATAAAAGTAAGTTAATTGTATAATATTTAATATAAAAGCTTCTTAGAAACTTCCTAGACGCTGCTTTGACTTCATAGGTGTCTTTAATTGACTTTTTGGATTAGAAACGTGGTCAACAAGTTGGCCATGTGCCACACATGTTGTTAGCTTGAAGATCAAGCTAACTATGTGGCCCACACGTAGAAAAACTTGCCTTGTAAGTCAAGGCATGTGTCCTACAAAGTCAACACATATTGGAGGTCCTATAGAACGTCGCCACGTAGCCCCTAGTTAGATAGTATATATAGAGACAAGAGTGAAGGCTTCTTCACTCTTGTCAACTCCTTTCTTGCTTCTAGTCCAAGTTCAAGAGTCTTTAGTTTCTTGTCTTGTGGCAATAGCCATTCCAGTTTCCTTTTAATATACCTACTTGTTTATATTTTGACTTATTATATCGAGATAGCCTTTTGGTGTATATTTTTTCTCATCGAGTCTTTGTCCTTGACAAAAATTCTTTGTCAATAAAACATGTAAAGGCTCTCAAGTCAAGTAATGCATGACACTCTAGTTTTATGACTTCTAATTGTACACATATAGTAAAACAACACAAAGGGCTTGCAGAGAATACATGAGCTTTTTTTGTTTGTAATAGTGAAGAATCTAGCTACACAGTCCTTACTATACCTAAATGCCTTCATTTCCCTACAAAACTTTTGATGATGTAACTACACTCCTCATTTGATTTGTATGCTAACGTTTCTCTAAACAATTATCAACCTTGTTGTCAGGTTTTCTATAATATAAGCATAGGCCAAGTTTCCTTTGACACTTTTTCTCTTGCTCAAAAAGAGGTTTGAAGCAAATTGTATCAATCTACATATCTTCTACTTTCAAATGCTCATTAGAATTGGATAGTGAAGAAGCTGAGAAATAATTGGTGTATACATGTGGCGTAATTAAAGAATGTTTATTTTGTCATCGTTGAAATAAATGGTTATCATACTTCATAACTTGACTAATGGCTTCATTGCGTGTTTAAGGACCTAACATAGGTAACAATAAGTCCTATATATCATCTCTTAATTTCTAATGAAATTGGCTCATCAACGTATCTTCTCTCTAATTAATATCTTATACTAATATTTAAAGCATACATTGATACAAAATGCATTCTTTGTCAAAGCCTTTGAATTTTAGTTGTTAAAGAATGAACCTGATCATGTTTATAAAATGCTTCCATAAATGCTGCCAAAAATACTTCAAAATTGTGTTAATATAAGAAAATTCTTTTTAAATAATGAAGCAAATTAAGATGAAGCTTGACTTAAGAGCAAGGTTCGAACCAAACCAATACGAGATACTTCAGTGGAATATTATTGAAGTTGAAACAAGGTGTTTAGTCATATTTGATTTACAAAGCCACAAAATTTTAAGTATGTGCTATCAAACTTTTTTGAAAGGCTGATCCTTCGTTCTTTTGTTGTTATTATTGTCAGATCATTGCCTTGAGTGGATGCACCTCCCGTGTTTGTTAAAACAAATATAATCGTTCGAGAAATTAGAACCTCTATTGCCATTTGATGTGGTGGTTGAGGCACTTCGGCTTCTTGACCATTATGTATAGTCATATATAGTTCTTCATTCTATTTCGACAAAATCTCTGTCTTGATCCTCAAAGCTTGAAAAACATTAATAATAGAATATAACTTGATTTCTTTGGAGTCTGTCATATTGACTTTTCCATCTTCCACCATAGAAAATCAAAAAAATACATGCATTCAAAAGAAAAAAAAAAAAGAAAAAAAACCACAAGAATATTAAGAAAAAAAATAATATTAGTCTAAGGGAGGGTAATCCGCAACTTCTAAAATGCTATAGTACTTCTAAAAAGAAGGATAATTCACTTTCTATCAAGAAAGACAAAGCTTTTAATATTATTTTATGATAGTCTCAACAAACTGTTAGGGACTGTATACAAGACAAGGATTCAAGACTAAGAAATGGAATTAGCTCGACATTAGAATAATAACTAGATATAAGGCAAGAAGGTCCTAGCTAGACCACAAGAAGTGAGTTGTGAAGAATGAGGATCTCCTTAGCCTCAACTCCTATATATACTAGATCTTATGAAGCTTTTTGAGAAGTTTCCATGAGGCTTGGGAACAAAGCAAGCCTAAGATCCTTCTTTGGCAACTTCCTAAATCATCTAAAGCCTCCTAAAACCTTCCAAGATTTCCTATGATCTTCTAGAATTTTTTTAGAATCTATTGGAATCTTTTAGAACCTTCTAAGATCTACAAGAACCTTCTTAGAACCTTCTAGAATCTCCTAGAATCTTTTGAAACCTTCTTTAGTTGTATGTCTATGACAGAAACAAGCTTCTTTAGATAAGCAAATATTCTTGCTAACCACACAAATAAAGTTGATCAATTTAATATTAACTTTGATATAATATATGACATAATAAGAAATTTTAAAATTTATTCTTTTCCTAGATTTCTACACTTAAGAAGAAAAAGAAAGATATGAAAAAGAAAATAGGAAAAGAAGGAGGGAAGGAAGAAAAGAGAAAAAAAGAAAAAGAGATAGAAAAAAAGAAGGGATATGGTTTTTTTTTTCTTCTAAGATTAATAAGAGTCTTGATCTTTTAAACATAAATTAACAACTAATAAGTTATAGTGAAGTCATCTTTTTTCTTATCAAAAATATGAATCATAATAAAATTTTAATAAAATATTATATTTTGTAATGTTAAAAATAAATTAAAGTAATTAAAGATAGATATAAGATAGAAGCTATAATAAATATTAACAAATATAAAGAAATTAGAGATTCTCAAGTCAAAACAAGAATACAAAAAATAGATTGACAAGAGCTAAGAAGGCCTCACTCTTACTATAAATAGTTAGAAATTTTTATAAGATATTACCAAATTTACTCATTTCTATTTATTTTTATTTAACTCTTAACTTTGTTAGTGACAATGTATTTATAAAAATTTTAATAATTTTTAAATTTGAAGATTCTAATTTATAATATAAAAAAATTAATGATATTTTTATTTTTTAAAATTAAGAAGTTATATTTAAATTATCTTTTAAATAATTTTTTTCAATCAGTACAAGTTAAGCAATTCAAGTATCTAATAATTAAATAATATATTATAACTTGGTGTATTTTTATTTTTATTTTTGTTTTTTAGAAAGAGAAGAAGACTTCAATAATATAAAAAATCTTAATGATACAAGTGCTGGAGGTATTTTTATGCTTATCTCTTTAGCAACTAAACACTTGGTATATAATATTGACTTGTTAATGTATCTATAACTTTAAACTAAAGATGTGATATATGTTATTTTAGAATAAAAAATAAAAAGGTATCAGAGTACTTGCAAAGTTAGATAGATTCTATATGAACTGTCTTTCTTTACAAATAAAATAAAAACTAAGAATATCACAAAAGAGGTGACAATGCCTTGTTAGACTACCTCTCAGTTGACTTAACTTTCTAACTACAAAAAATGTCTTTTGGACACTCTTATTATAAATTAATTTTTTAAAATAAAAGATTAAATAAATTTTTAATGGATATTAGAAATTTGGACTTAATACAATACAAGAATGAATATAAGACAAAGGCATTTGATGAATTTATAAGTGGGCCATCTATAATTTTATTATTTACAAAAAAATAAGTTGTTTTAAGAATAATATAAAATGTCAAGCTCAAAAAAGATCTTTAGATGGCCCACTTATAATCTTATGTCAATCCATAAGATCTCAATGCACAAGACTAACTTAAGCTAATTTAATTTTAACTTAATCAATTAAAAGAGTGAGAAGAAGGAAGATAATATATTTTAAATAAGGAATGATGAGTAGAATGTTTATACTTTGGTAAAGATTTTAAAACAATTCAACTTAGCTTACCATCTTCAAATCAACTTTTTTAAATTAATAATATTCTAATAATGAAATAAATCTTTGTATTGTCCTAATTTGATAATTTTGATTAGGCATGGGCTTCATCAAATAATATGAATAAATTACTTGAAATTCCTTTTAGCTTCTTTTTTGTAATATGGATGTATATAAATTTTTTATAAATCATTTTTTTTGCAAGTTAGAATATTGGTGTTCCATCCAAATTAATATGGCAAAATGTATTGTGGTTGTAAATATTATTATTATTTAGTTATTTGTTTTTTTAGATATTTTAATTAGATTTTTAATAGCCATTTAGAAAATAAAATCATTGATTATGAATTTCTTGAATCCTCTAAAATATTGTAAACTAAATAGATTGTAGATGTTCTACAATATATTCATTCTAACATCCAAAAATTCTTATAATTTAAGATGATGAATGTTAGACCCAATATAGTTAGGTATTGGTTTCTAAATTGTACTTGGTCTTTAATTCCTAAATATAAATAGAATATTGGATCTAGACATAGGAAAAAATAGGTCTATTCTTAGCTCAAATGTGCCAATATTTCTAATCTAATTTATCAAATGCTTTACTATAAAGTCTAAAATAGATTCTTATAGTTGGATCTTATATGTATAATTATTTACTTTCATTTTGATTTATTTGAAGTAGCTTCTTGATACTCAAATAGATTATAAAGATTTAAATATTTAAAAATTTAAGAATCCTTATAATATCTTTTGATTGAAGAAGCTTTAAAAAAGTATAAAATATTTTATGATAATAGAAAAAAATTACCTTTGGGCGGTTTTACTTTTATTTTTAGATCTTAAGAATCTTTTTTTAATAAGATTGGATTTCACTAATGGCCTAAAATTATATTATACTATATATATTTGAAGAAAATTAATAATTATTTATAATTCTTTAACTTCTAATCTAATAAAAAAAGAATAAAAGAAGATAATTAATTTACCTTCTTACATCAAATTTGAATTAAAATATTGAAATTCAAGCCTCAATCTAAAATTTTTATACCATGAAGAAAAACTTTCCAAAGCCTTAAAGTCCTATAGCTTAATGAATATAAAGCCTCTAGTGAAAATCAATTGGGAAATGCATTGGACATGTAGCTATAGAAGGATTTGATCTTAACTTACAATTGGATTTTCAACCCAAAAATAATACATAAGGTGTTTAAAAATACCTTCTTAGTAATCTTAAACAACCTAAGTAAGATTCAAATTATGCTAAGTGTTCCTTATCAAATTCAGAAAAATCCTTAAAAAATCTTATGTTAATTTTTTGAACTCCAAATAAACCTTAAAAAATCCTTAAAAATCCTAATTAAATTTTAAAGAAAACCAAATAAATTCTAAAGAAATCTTGAAGAGATCTTTAAAAATTCCTAGAATTATTAAGAAATCATGAAGAAATTTGAAAGAAATATTAATCAAATCTTAGCTAATTTTAAAGATATTTTAAGCAAATCTTAATTAAATATTAATAAAATATAAATTTAAATATTAATTAAATCTTCGTCATATTCTAATAAAATTCTAAATTAATCCTATAAAATCTTTATTAATTTCTAATTAAATTCTAAATAGATCTTTAAAAACCTAATCTAATTCTAACAAAATCTAAACTAAATTTTATAGCAAATTTCAAACCTTAATAATTTTTAATTTCATCGTGGATCGTCATTTAAAATATTCATACTTTTTAATCTATTAGTTGATAACAACCATACAAAATTTGAAGACAATTAAATTTATAGATCATAAGTAAATTCTTTTAATCCACTCAAGTGTCAATTGTTATCCTTCTTCAACCTTAATGTTGATCCTCTAATGCCAAAAACTTCTTTTATCACTATTCACTTCAAAATCCAATTTTCAAGCTCTTAACTTAATTGAATCTCAATTATCTTTGATTTGATTTTTTGACTAAATTCAATTTAACAACAAATATCTAATCTAACAACATTCTAAAGTTTGTAAAATTTTACATGTAGATCTACTATAAGACTCATACAATTCATCAAAATATATATTTTTTTCTATTCTACAAAAAACAAAGTCACCTAGTATAACCTTAACTTTGCAAAGCTTTTATAAATTCATTGTCTATTCAAATTTCTCAAAACTAATGCTTAAAAAAATCTTATTAAATTTGCTCTTTATTCACATGCTTTAATCAACAAAAACAATCTCATGTTTATTGTAGGTGCACAATTTTGTGCCTCAAAGTCTAGTTTCAACCTTGATTCATAATAGGTCCTCTTTTGATATTAATCTAAGGATTTTTTAATTTTTTAATTTTAATTTTATTTTTAAATAATTTTTATTGCAAGCTATTCTTTACTTTCACTTAAAATGCCTATAATATTATTTTTGCTAACCTATTTTTTTTTTATCTTCTTTATGGTTTTACAAAGTGAAGAAAATTATTTTTATACTAAAAAGCAACGTTAATACTAAATTATTTTTATTACCTTTTCAACTTTTACTTGTTGTTAAATTAATTTAATATCATATTTTAAATTAAAATATTTTATAATATAATCATTTATTTTATTTCACCCAATTGCCATGTTATAGCACAATATTGCATCTGTTTATTTTATTAGCCAAAATGCAGAATTTTTTAAAGCTTATAGGCATTTCTGAATTGGTGTATGGTAGATTTAGACTTGTGTTAAATAAAAATGTCACAATTTGCATTAATAAGTGGACTAATTTTTCTTCTCCATATGTTGATAGCAATATCTTTGTTCCAAATGAATTAGATAATTATAGCTTCTTTATAAATATGGAGTTGAGTCTAAACTGCAATCCAATTAAATTGAAAATTTTGATTAAGCAATGTACTTTATTTTTGTGAGGATGTATTGGAGGTAGGAGTGTTTTTTTTATAAAAGTTTTTTCTCTAATTTTATATATTATGTTGTTGACTCATTTCTTAATGATTAAAAATATAAGCTAAAATCAAAGATAAGACATAAGAAATGGGAATCACAAAAGACATTCTTTTAAAAATAAGCCATATTTGCAAATAAGATTCCTTCCAAATTTACATATTTTAAAAAAAATTAGTTGCTACATCAAAGACTTTTCTTACAAATAATTTGAATTCTAAGAAATAAATTTATATTTGAATAAGAAGTATGGAACGAGCTCCATACTAGAAAAGTAAAGTAGCAAGATCTCATAGATTATGGATAGATTTGCAAGAAGTTCTTATAAAAGAAAATAAGAAAATATCTAAGACAAAATATAACTCTTTTGAAAAAATGGAGTAAATCTTGAATGGCAAAACAAATGATAGATACTTGAGAAAATATGGTAATTAAATGGATTTCTAGAGTACTACATAATGGTTCAAGGATATATGAGAGTGTATTATCTCATGAACTGAAGTTACTTACTTCAAGATGAACTCTTAACTCTGCCCAATCAAGTATTAGGAGTCAGGGTATTAGGGGTCAAACTATCTTTCGTAACTATTCACTGCATCAATGCATTTGGTATACCTACTTTTGTATCAAAAAATAATAATAATATCAATTATTCATACTTAACTATCTTAAATATTTTAATGGCATAAACTTCACTCCAGGTTAGCATCTATCCATTCACAACACATATAAATAATAAAAAATAGTTAGTGATTTTTTTAGTTAGTTTTCTGCATTCTACTCTCACCTATTAGATACTTCTAGCAATTGAGGTGCACAGAAAGAGGTTGCTTTTAAATTCAAAATGAAACACATTTAGAAATGAAGATAAAAGTATGAAGTATAAGAAGCTTCAGCAAGACTAAAGAATCAATAGATTTTGTTTTTCGTTACATATACATGATCTTAGCAGTTATTCAATTCATATGTCAAGGTGATCCACACAGCCCTAAACAAGATTGACCATTACAAGATCATGTGGATGTCTTCACATTGACCTTTTTATCTTGTGCTTGGAGCTCCTGTATAGAATTAAGCAGTCCTACACACGCATCGTCCAGCAAATCCAGTACCTGTAGGCTCAAAACACAGTGACCAATCACAGTAAGTAGTACCCAAGTGTTGGAAATTGCTTAGAATTGATCCCAGAGTGATGTGTTATGCTTCAGTGGGAACTCACTGGAACTAACTCTGAACGTATATTGTTTTGGTAAAGATCAGTAGACAATCCCAGATCTAAATCTCTATTTCTACAGGTATTGTGCCATTAGTTGCTCACATACCTTCTCAAAACCTGCCGGTCCTCCATAATACGGGTCTGGCACCTCATCAACGTCGTGTTTGGTGCAATAGCTGCACATTAACTTGACCTGATATAACGAAGAAAGGTTTGTGTCAGGTCCAACCTACATGTTGCAAAGTTTTATAAAGTACAAAGAGAACTATATCAGCAGTTTCAAGTAATGAAAATTCTCACTCTTACTGACCTTCTCTTTTGCACCAGCTGGGAGGGTGCCCCTTCTGTTCCAACTATCATATGCCGTTAGGATGTCCGCTGCAAACAGAAGAAAGAAAACCGCTGCTCAAACCATGCCGAACCTCAAACGCATCCGTTTTATTTGCGAAGTTGAATCTACAAAATAATTCTTATGATCCAACATAAAAACCAATCAAAGTAGAATTGAAGTGAAACAAGACGACTCCAGTAACAAACCCGAACACGTCAAATAATCTACCTTTGTTTGACTTGTCCATTGCAAGTATGAGATCGAACTCTTCAAAATCGGAGGGTCGAATTGGCCTCGAAATGGAAGTAAGCTTCACTCCTCTCTTCAATGCTGCAGCTTTCATTCTGGGATCAGCAGGACTTCCCTGTCACAATCGTGTGAAAGTTATGTAAAAGATATCTTGTGAAATCCGGCGATTCTACTACTTACAAAAAAGTCTTCCATGTACAGAAGGCGATAGGAAAAAGATCCCGATTACCAGCGTTTCGAGAATGAATTAGCATTACGGCTCGAGGAAAGTAACATACTTCATGGTAACCGATTGTGCCTGCTGAATCAATGTTGAATTGAGAGTCCAGCTTGCGCTTCTCCACTACATCTCTGAACACAGCTTCTGCCGATGGGCTTCGACATATGTTGCCTGTTTACCCAGCCGAAAAAGAATGAAATGAAAATTGAACCTTCTGAGAGTATGAAACGTGATGGACTGAAGAGAGCAGAATGCCGAGGAAATCGCTCAAAAGAGTGCGCGACAATGAATACGATTCCCGAGGGAATGCTTTATAATGACAGAGGATTACGTCTACGAACTGGTTCTGTAGCAGCAGACTCTCTTGAAGAATTCCCCGCAAATGGATTGGAAGGTCGTTAAGATAAACCTATGTTCCTTCGATTCACTAATTTACGAACATCGACAGAAGAGTTCTTCAATTCAATGGTCATGACCTAGGAATCACGACGTTTACACTGTTTAGCAAGTGACTCAGAATAGCGAGATGTAGTATCTCACCCAAACACACGAACAACACTCCGAAAGGCCTTGATTCAGCCTCAGATGTTGAAGAAATCTCCGTGGAGGCAGCCATTTTCACCCGGCCAGCAGTACCAACACCTGCTCTCCCTTTCGATCGCCCTGTAGCTTTCACAGATCCCCCGAGGCTCTTGTTCACAGAGAATGAAACCTTCGCTAACCCTAGTGCGGGAATCAAGTAACTCTTAAGTTTAGTGGGAGAAAACGTAGATCTAGTCGGAATTCCAGCGACAGGCACCGTCTGAGAGAAGGCGCACGCCGTTGCCATACCCGTCAAGGGCAGTGCTCGTCCTTCACCTTCCTGTGCGGACTTGGAACCTATGGAGAGGTACAATGTATGTCTCATCTATTTGAGGTGGGGCTCAACATGCTCAGCCTCCCAAATTTCAATGTCGCCGACCTGTTAAAACCCAACTCCGAATTGTGGCCCATCTTAGTGGACGACCCAAAAACGGAGCGACCGTTGGATAGAAAAAAAACTCGTACCTAATCCAGAGGCGATTCTGCGTAGGGTAACGAAGGCCAATGTCCGAGGCTCCTGAAGAATAGCTTTCCATTGCCCCCCTCACTGATGTTGGAGGCTCAGCTGCATTCGGTCCACCTAATATTGCATTCATTTTGCAAAACTACCATACAAGCGGTTTCCGCGGGTGATGTTCATCAGATTACGGGAGGCAGTAATTTACTGCAGAAACAGTGACCAGTCCTTGTGGTCACATTTTGTGATGACGTCATGATCTGTTCCCTCTAGTATACAAGCCTCATCGTCAGACTCTAATTTTCTATCGATTTTCTCTGAATCTGAAGTCACAAGTGTGTCGTCGACGTCCTGTTCACATTTTTGTGCAATATGAAGATAATTGTCTTGGAATGTAATCGTCAGATATCCTCCTTTTGCACACGAAGTCGAGTAGCTCAATTGTTATTTCCCGGTGCGAGAGTTGTGAAGCTCTTCACACTTGGCTTCCGTAATTTGATATGAGGTCAGAATCCCTCCGCGAGGAACTATGTTCAATTAGCAATCAATACAAAAATGCTGTAGTCGTTGCATCTGATGGGTATGTTGCGACAAATACTTTCAGTGCAGTCTTGTGGAGAAGGTGACATTGTGTACCACAAGATTTGCATTATGATATTCAATAGCAAGTGCATTTTCCTTGGAACCCATGTTCCCAACTTCGTACTTCAAGCCATCTGGATATCATACTTCTACTGTAAGGAGGACAACTTGTCTTCGATGTATAATTATACAAATAACGGTAACCAATGCCCCACCCTGATGACACCTCTTTTGCCGCTCCCGCTCTCTCCTGTTTTAGTTAATCATACGCCTTTCATGACTACCTCAAGTGGTTAGGAACAAATCTTCAGGTTTGCTGATAGGGTTTCCAATTTGAGAGTGATTCCCCGCTGGTATTATTGGCCTCTGTATGTGTGTTTTAGTCTTTTCCAAGACCGTCAGGGTGGTGGTGAGTCGTGCCCACCAGTTTCTTATTTCGTAGACTTAGAGCTTGGTTGCAACTAAGAGTGCTTCTGGTGCCGATTCTCTACAGAGAGACTTTTCCTGGCGCGTGTCCTGTTTTAGTCAGATTCATTTCCATCCAATTTCGAAGTTCATGTGGAAGCTCCGTGGGTTATTTAACAACTGATTTCCGAAATTATTTCTTTTTTCTTGATCTTTCGAAGCATTCCATGCAGTAGAAGTTCATGGTGAGATTGTGCCTTTTCCCAAAATTAGAGACTAACAGATGCGTTAGTGCACAGCAATTATAGCGCACGAGGACTTCAAGTGATTTTAGCATGGCATCGGAGAATTCTGAACATGACTCATTGTCCGTGTCTGAAGAGAGCAGCTTCAATTGCGACACCGTTAGCCCTGAAAGTCTTCCCAGTTTAAAAGTTGAAAGGAAACCTGACAATGATTGCTCCGTAGGTCCTGTCATAAGTCCTAGAATGTCTGCTGAGTTTGGAAACTATTTGGACAAGGCGATTGCTCAGGGTAGTCGATCGTTCTATGGGACGGACAGTGAGGCAGACGATGACCACGGCGATGACGGCGGTGGCTGTAATGTAGTCTCGATGGGCAGAGTGGCCCACGCGCTTTCTGAAGATATCAATCACAGAATTCGGTCAAGAGTAAGTCCGTGCTCGTCAATACCAGACAATGATGAGTGTGCAGGAGATGAGTCACAGATTTGGGACAATGTGGTTTTGAACGAGGATCCAGTGTCCGCTGAGATTCAGTCAAGCTCTGTTGTGAAATTTGATCACACCTTTTATTTGCTACCAAAATGCGAAGAACGGTCAGCGCAAACTTCATCTCACGAGGATGAAGTTAAGCTTGAAAATAAAGAAATTCCTGAAGTTGCGCATACTCCATCACAATCTTCGGGTACAGTGCCTTCAGCTGAGCGTCTTGCAAATTCAGAAGATTTAAAGAAGCCATTACTCGATGCTAATCTTCTCAAGGAGCGAGAAAGGCAGCTGCAAGAACGAGTGAGGTTGCTGAAAGTACAGAACTTTTATCGGCAGTCATCGGCCAGCTGTACCGAATCTTTGATGGAGCAGTTGAAGAAGATCGACCTCACCTTGGATCGTGGAATATTCAAAGTGTGCGATCGTAAACTTAGCGAAAATGGTATAGATTTTACCTCAAATTGAAGCTACATAGGGTGAGTGCATTACAGACACAGACCTGCGCCAAGGTGATGAAGCTGTGGCCTCCTTAAAATTTAATGCGCTTGTCTATAGGAATCTTCATGGCCAAAGTTGCTTCTTCATGAACGATCGAGACCAAAAAACGCAGATTTTGGGCTCATGTGCCTGGAGTCCGTATCACTAGTCACCAACACGGCTTTTGGCAGTAGTTAAGATTTCCTTTCTGAGAAGTGTGTCCTTCAATCAAACTTACTCTGTATATAAATCCTCCTTGTGGAGGTTCTGCGAGATTTTGACTTGTGCTCTTTGTTCTTCTTCACACGGCAACAGCTTTAGCGACAATTGTGGACGCTTTCAAGAACAATAACCAACTGACGGAGCTCGACCTAAGTGGTAACCTTCGATATCTTTGTCCAGGAAATTTTTCTGTGATTGCGAAGTTCTATAAAATTAAGCTCCGGCCAGGTAAGTTAGGACAGGGTTTCTATTTCCAGACAGAGGAGCACTCCAAGCTTTTTTGATAATGAATAATTGTCTTACGGCAATGTTGCTGATATCTTCTTCGATCATGTGCAATTGTAATTTCCTGGAATCACAGGGTGTTGTATCCAAAAGGGGGATGATCTTGCCGAGTTTGTTCGGACGGCCCCTTCTTTACAAAGGTCCACCTCTTTAACCGCCAAGTTCACTGCCCTTTACTTGCTGGTAGAATGCAGGTTCGTTTTGTATAATTTACACCCAGTAGCAATCTGGTTGTGGCAACAACCCCCTCTGCAACTAGTTTTTGTATGCTCTCATTCTCAAGCTGTATGCTGCCAATGTGTTCGAGTTGGCCATCTTGTGTTCTCAAGCTTGTGAAGCGTTTGGAGAGTAGATTAAAGCTTGATCATCCTGCGTCTAAAGCTGTTTCTACTCTGTGCACTGCTTCATCCTGGTTAGTGGCGATTTCTTGAACAGGTTACTGTTGGCATGGAACTCTTTGGGTGCGGCTCGTACTGGTGTTGCAGCTCTTGCATTTGCCATCGCGTCTTCCCCTTCACTCCAAGAGGTTCTTCCGTATCCTACAGGGAGAAAGTTTTGTCATGCTGAATTTTATGTTCCACTTGTCCTTCTATGCGATACCTCATGATTGTCTAAACCTCGAATGATCTTTTCTGCAAGTGTCTAGTATTTTGTAAATTGACGAATCTGTGATGCACAAAGACGTATATTGCATGCCTTGAATGAAAACCGCACGATTCGAAATTGGTTTTAGTGAAAATACCATTCTTTGTAAGGTGATGTATCAGTATTTGAATAAGGTCTGTCCTTAACTGATATTCTGGTAGTTGTTGGATTGGTGACATGTTTTAGGTAGATCTACGAAGCAACCAAATAGGACCAGCCACTGCTGCGGCTTTGGCGCTTGCCCTTCGTACAAATAACACGCTGAAACGCCTTGGTATTTCAAGGTCCCGTTGCCTCCATCTCACCTCTTTCTTGTTGAACCGTCTTTTAGTCATTCGATCCTTTTTCTATTCGACTAGCCGAGTTCACATGATTAGGATCTAAGTAAAAAAATTCATTTTCGTGTTCATAGTCTCTTTGCAGAAAATTGATTTCAAGAATGCATGTTTTGATCCAGACTTGATGTGGAATGAAGTTGGGGCAAGTGGTGGAATAGCTCTGTTAGGCATGCTTGAGAAGAATCATTCTCTCACCGAACTGGGATTGGCTGGAAACAGTATCCCATGCCAGCTATTGGGACAGATAGGTGTTATACCACGCTTTCTCGAATGTTTGTTGATTTTCTTATTGTACAACGTTAACGATCCCTTTTTTTTTTTCTTTTTTTTCTTTCTTTTTTTTTCCAGTTAATGATTTACATTGTATTTGCAAATAAGAAAGACATAGATACAAATATATACATTGGAGCTATTGTGCACTAGACAGCTTACTTCAGAGGAATCGTACGAGGCAGTCGATGACAGAGGATTGCAGTGATCCTGTAGTCATTCCTGCAATCGTAAGTAGATTTCTTTTAGTGCTGTGGAAGCATGCATGCCGCTGTGCGTTTTTAGCTCCTCATTCATTGCAATTTTTTAAACAAATAAGTTTACATGGTAATTGAGCTGTCACTTTACATGTAGTTTGACAATCAAGAATTTTTTCATGCATACACCAGAATATTTTTATTATTTACATTTTTGTGTTCGTGAAGTGCCTAAGTGGGGCCTTCAGTCTGAGAATTACACCCGAATTTCAATTGCAGTGTCCATCTCAGTGTCATGTCCCAGCATGTACGGAAGCTTCATCAACCGCAGTGAGTGGAAGCCCAAGCACTCGAAAAGCTAAAAAGATCAGTCAGGATGAGTTAGAATCTCTTCGTAAAAACCTGGTGAGTTTTTTTTTTTATCTTCCGGTATCATTTGTATAGTATAGGTCAAAAAATCGTTTCTTTCATAAACAGGCAACCTCTATCCTAATCGACAGCTTCTATGTAGATGAAACTTGAACTGGGGGATTTATTATCATTATAGGATCAGTTTATTTTCAAAACAAACTTTGAAACGGCAAAGGTTTTGTAAATGTTCAAAATGTGTCTTCAACAACGGAAGTTCCTGTTTTGTTTATTCATGCATGCCATGAGAAGCCAATGCTTAATACGATTGAACCACTCTGATGGAATTAAAGGATGATGCGAAGGCGGAATGTTTTGACTTGGAAAAGCAAAAGTGCGATGCTGTGTGTCATCTGAAGGTAACCATCTCGGTTTTTTCATATTTGTTTTATGCTGTGACTTGCTTGCCAATTGGGTACAACATTTCAACAATTATGTATCAACATACCTTCGTAATGTTCCATATATTTGAAATCGTAGCAGGTAAATTGTAGAAAGCTTCATGTTACAGCACTTGTCGTAGAATATCGGTACAGAAATAATAAAAAAAATTAAATACGTAAATTACGCTGAAGTACTTTGATACTTATTTGCTTGAAGATGAGGAGAGTAAAGAAAGATCTCATGGGAACCTGAATAATAATGTGCCCTTGAAATCTTATTGGTGGGTCTCATGGACGAGGTTGGTAAAATCTTGCGGCCTCATGAAGTTTGGCACCTAGAATTTCTCATCGAATTCCACCGAAGGTCACTGCATAATGTGTAATGAGTAATTTTTACCGTTTGGAACTTGCCCTTCTGATAAGGCCTGTCGAGCGGAAATGGATAAAGAGATCAAGCGCCGGGGAAAAGCAGAGCGCGAGACTGAGGAAGTCAGAATGGAATACATTAAACTCAAACAGGCAGGAATCAATAGCCCATCTTGGTGCATAGATATTTGAGATTGAAGTAGGTTCAGCTCAAGCAGCAAGTCACTGGAAAGAAATCTAAATAGTGCGATAATTGAGATTATACTATCAATGTCGAGCGTTATTGTCCACATCTTCATTCATTTCTTTACTCTAGAGGCATTTCCTAACCTTTGCAGTTTTGCGTTCATGGCTGACAAAAACCTTATCATATCTTCATTTGTGATTTTATTAGGAAATATGTTGCCTCCAAGACAAGTTGCAGTGCAACATTTGTGAATCCAGTGAGATAATAGTTCTTGAAGTGAGCTCGTGATTGCCCTTCTGTACTTCTTGTCTAAAATGATTATAAACTAGGTACTGGTCTTCACTAAAGCGTCAACTGCAACGTTAACGGTGAAAGTTTTAGAAACTAATTTTTTTCCATTTCCTTGTAGTTGCTGCGAGTCTTTCATAGTTATCGAATTTGAATGAATTCTGAGTCGAACACTTTTCTATTTCCAGACAGAATTAATGCGCAGAAAGGAGAGCGAAAAAGCAGCCCTAGAACGTGAAGCAGAAACTATCAAGGAGATTCAGTATTTGGCAGATCAGGTTTGAAGTGTTTGTTCAGTGTTCGGGTGATGCCCGTGCACATTGTGTAGATTTTTTTTGTAAGAGCCAATTGAAATCAGCATTAAAATGTTCAGCATTGGTGATCGGTGAATCAATCCGATTCAATGGAGGATTCAACTTCTTCGGCAGTAATGAGTGACCTCTGCTCTGAATGGACGTAGGTTATGCGATAATGAGCTTGCCGTCGCCTTGTATCCAAACCAAGCAGTTATTCTTCTCTCGTGTTAAATTTAATGGTCGCGTTCATGTCCCTCGTATGCTAATGCTCAAATACATCGCTCAGTATGTTCACTTAGCAAAACAATCCCTACCCAGAGAACTAGAACTAACTTCATATTATGGTTTGTGCAGTTAGCATTGTTGCGAGAAGACAGCAATAAACGCATAAAGGCCATAGAAAGTAATATTACATTGACTCTCAAACCAAATAGATGTAGAACTTCTACGTCTTGTCTCTTTAATGCCTTCAGTAATGTCTACATGGAAGCCTCTGCACAGTAAGGCAGCAAAACCACTGTGTTCGACACTGATTATTTTCAATCCTTCTGTAGCAACATCCAAGAATGATGCTGAGTACAATTTTGGCGTGATACAAAAGCTGGAAAGTTCTAATTCTCAACGCGATCAAAAGCACCTTGAGGAGGTCCAGAAAGACACAGAGCTCTTCTTCGAATTTAAAGTCAAATATGAACACAAAGAGGTTTCATAATCCTTTGTAATCAAATTGTTATTGAAAGCATAAAGGTGCTTTAATCAACAGAACTTTGGTTTTCTGCGTGCAGACCGAGGCATTAAGATCCCAGTTACAAGCTGAAATAGACTCACTGAAGTCTAAGAAGTGTAACCTAATGATGGTGAGTGACACTACACACAGATTTATCATGGCTCGTATCAGTTGGTAAGAGAACGAGTCCTGGCTGTTTCTCTAACAAGACGTATTTACTCATAGGAAGTTGAAAAGCAGAAGACTAATACTAAGCTCATCGAACAGCTACTAGCAAACCAGCAGCAGGTTCTCCAACAGGAAAAGGTCAGAATATTTGTGCTCATTTATGTATCTAATAGAATAGACGGTACGTGAGGAAAGACTGTTGTCACAAACTTGTAAGCGTCATCTGCGTGACTTATTCTAAACTATCAGACATTTCCATTAGTAGAGAAAGTCGCCATGTTGAGTTCATATTTACCGCTGGTGTTTTGAGATCTGTTTCAGGAAGCTATTGAACAAGAGCTAAAACATCAAGTTTCAGTGCAAATGGTGGAGATAGAATGCCTACAGGTGAGGCCTCTGATAGATTTCTGATTCACCTCGGCGGGTCTTTCATTGGTGCCTTTGTGTGGTCTAGTGTGAAACTTCAATGAGCTGAGGTCCAACTAGCAAATTATGAATTCTACAAGATTGTGCACGATCCTCAATGATTTGCGAATGTTGTAAGAGGAAAAGCATTCAGAGCTTGAATTTCCTGACTACACGTCCTAAGATTGCCTCTATGAAACCGAAAGTAACCTACTTCTGCTTTTGCGACAGCATCGATTGGACGATAAAGACAGGGAGCTTGCAAAAATAAACCAGGTCTATCATCATACAGAAGGGTGACCTCATGAAGTCTTCACTAGAATAAATCCTACCATTTTCTTCATGAAGGCACATTCCTCTGGTGTCTCCAATAAGAAATGCTTTCATTTGCAACTATCCCCAGGGCTTTGGTTCCTGAAAACTTGGATTTGTCTGACATCGGTGACAAGAAAGCACTGGGGTGATCATGGATCCAATTGTTACAGTAACCATCGGATTACTCGACGATTTACTCGTGATGAATGCTGTTGGTTGGTGATGACAGAAACATGACGAATGTATGCAAGCCATGGAGAATGATTTAAGGAAAGAGAGGGCATCAGTAAAAAGAGCTGACCTTGATAAAGCTCATGCAGAACAAAAAATTGCTAGTGTTGAAGCTAGCATGGTATTGTAGCCGCTTAAATTTTGAACGATTATCTTGGTGTATGCAATGGGAGGGTTTTGCACCTCAAGTTTGGGAAGTCCATTGCGATCCACATGTTCTGACCAATGAACTCTAATAAGAAACTCTAGTTGTTCCCGAGCAGAAGATAAAGCAATTAGGAAAAGCTCTAACAATGATTTCAGTTCTGACAGAAACAATTGAAGGAGAAATACAAAGCAGAGCAGCAGAAGTCGATGCTTCTTGGAGAGAAAATTTTAGCGGATGAACTCAAACATAATTCCAGTACGATCGCTTTGAACAGCAAAGTAAGTCTAGCATTGAATAGTTTATTGAGTTTGGACACGTGAGCATGTGCTAGTCCTACTTTGTCCCAAGGTTTCTTTCCATCAGGTGAGGTCTGTTGGATGCACAGCACTCAGAAGAACAAGAAATGATGAGGAGAGATTTATTTCAACAACGAAAGCAGACAGACGCTTTGCTAATGCAACTAAAAGAGGTATAGGAAAAAAAAAATTACACTTGTTTCAAATATTTAGCTTATAACTGAATTCTAAACATGATAACAGCACTCAAATTGGACCAATACCTAGAAAGGAAAACCTTCTAAGATGTGAAGGAAGAAAATATATTCGTAAATACAACACTCAAACCTGAAGCATTTACGTGCAGATGCAAGCAGAACATGACAGGAGGATGAAAGACATTGACATTCAAGTAAGAGGGGCAGAAACAACGCTAGTGGAATGCGTTCAACAACAATTCTCCGCCCTTCAGGCAGCATTAAACTTTCATGCTTCAGTCCCAGCCATCGAGTAGTAAGTCTCTCAGTAATCTGAATAAGCAATATATATCACTACTTTGCTAACGCACAATGTACCTTAACACTGACATCGAATCGCATTTCAGATCGGCTCTCAACTACGCAAGTTATACTTCCTTTGCCGTAAACAATTCACTCCTAACTGCCTTTTGTCCTGCAGCAATCAGCAGATATAGATGGGATCGTCAGATCAACCCCGATATACCAATTGAGTATTCGGACGAAACTGAACCAGAAGAAACTCGTAGACCACACATGCCTCAGAACGTCGCCAACTCTCATGTCTCCAAGAAACCTCGAACTAACCAACCGATGGATAATCAGTCTCCAATTTCCAATGACTGATCAATAGCCAACCAATCTCCAGTTATGTCCCCAACGGCTTCTCGAACAACCTTATCAATGACGGAAGTCGTCCCTACGACTTCAAGAGTTTCTAAAACAAGCTAACTCATGAAAAATGTACTTCTTCATCATTATCTAAGAAGCTCTCAAACCAGCCGGACAAAAGTAGACCATGGGCGCCTAATGCCATCTTTAAGCTCAACAAATTTGGTCCAGCGCGTCCAATGTGAAAAATTGGATCAACTAAAGAGGATTTGGTGTCGAACGACAGAGAACGTATCACACCGACGCGCTGTGATTCAGCTTTCCACCGAGGCCACCAAGCATTGAAATGAACATCTTGATGAGAGTCAACCACTCCAACACATACTATATGTAATAGATTGGCATGCTCGTTTTGCACTTCCCTGCAGAATCAGGGTTATTTTTAGTCAATTACACCACATATCCCTTGCGATCACAACCACAGCTGAAACCATTCATACTCTTTGAGTCATTGATTTATAGAGATACAGACTGATGCCATCTACTTTGACCACCGAAGCTGGCTTAAGAGCTTCAAATGGCCAGCAGAAAGAGACCACACGAGCTCCCGACGGCAACTGCTCACGCAACATTGGAAGTAGACGAGCATTGCCTTTGGTGCTCAAGTACAATGTCACTACTGTGGCTTTCGTCAGATCCGTGGAGAATGCATCCTTCCGCTCCACAGTTATCAAGTGATTGAGATTTTCTTTAGCAACCGCTCTCTGTGCCTCTGCAAACAAAGCTGGGTCCAGCTCCACCCCGTAACCTTGCGCACCAAACTCCTCGGCAGCTGAAAAGATATCATCAACATCAAAAAAACGGCTTGCTTGCGATGCAACACAGTAAGTGATTACAAAGACCTAAACCTAGGAATGTCCACACTGAAAGTATAATTCCCAGCTGCATTTAGACGATTGCTCAACTTCATACGCTGATTCTTCCAAGCGCAAGTTCAGGGCTTAGGGTATTCCGTCATAAAAAACCTCCGTAGCATCTTGAAATTGAAATTGCACATTTGAGGGATAAATTAGATGATTCCTAAAAAAATTACGGTTACATTTCGACTGGTGGATCGGGACTCCGAAGCTTTACCGAATTAAAAACGAGAGCACACCTGAAGCACCTCATGTACGTGAATTACCCACTGAGACAGAGGAGAATATCAGACTAACCAGCAATGAGCAAGCGCGCATCACCGCATCCAAGGTCGACGACGAGGTCACCTGGTCCAACTGCAGCTAGCTTGAGCATGCGATGGGCGACATGGGCGGGTGTGCCGACGTGCGGTGCGAGACGGAGCCCCGCCCAGTAGCGCAGCCACAAACCCAACCGCAGCTTCTGCACCACCGCCATCGCTACCCTCCTCACAACATCACCGCCATGGAATCCACTGCAACAAAAACCCTGGTTCCTCGTGATTAGACTAATGAACCGATTCTCCCCTTACGAACCCACCCCAGGATTGCACATCGGCCGCCGAATTGTGGATGCCATGCGGTGTGTTTCCACAACTGCATTGGCCTTCGCAGACTTGGGCGGTGGAGACACACAACTGCTGAACTTGAACAGCATCCCTTCATCGACCAAAGCCGTTGTTCATGTTCAGCGCAGTCGATCCATTGTCAGGCCAAGACAACTTGTTGCCTTGAATCAGCTCATTCCATATTGAACGATATTCTTTTTATACCAGCAAAACAATTATTATACCGCATGTTATTAAAGTTTAGAACGTTTTCATTTTCTGATGTAGTAGATATAGGAGTTTATTACAACCGGAGAAGGTGAGAAATTTCAACTTTTTAACTTTGCAAGTTGAAGACTTTTGTCTTATTTAGTTGGCCAATAGATGTGAGAAGAAAAGATGAGGTGAAACATATCTTCATTTTACATTGCAAGAATAGTGTTGTCCCTAGGATTTGTAGTAGACTCACTTTAAATTTTTTTTTTTTTTTTTTTGTGAGAATCAAGATATGAGTTGATTCGTTTGAATTTAAAATAAAAGATAATGATTTGGATTATTTTATGAATTCCTCTTCGTTTATTTTATCTTCAAAAGTCAAGACTTTTATAATGATCTGATTTTCACCAAAAGTCCTCTGTATAGTTTTTGTACAATGTCCTTTCAAGGCTTTAATCCAAAAAAAAAACCTTTTCATAAATTCACATCTATACCTTTTCTTGTCATCAAGAAGGTGTATGATTTGATAAGTAAAAAGTAGTAAAGAATATTTGAAATATAACTTGGTGCAACTTTTTCTGTGTGGATGTAAGTCTAGATGGATAAATAAATTTTCTTATTAAAATACTCTCAACTACTGTGCAACTCTTTGAATGCAGTCTTTAATTTCATGAAAGGGTTGTGGCATTTGCCAGATTTTTTAATCGAAGGACTTGCAAGGTAATGTAAGGACTTGCTGAATGTAAGTTACATTCAGCATTGGTTTTGTTGTTCTTAAACCATATTCATGTAAAAAAATACACATATAATTATGCGTTTGAGTCAACCAAATTACTAAAATCAAATTATTAAAATGTGTGAATTTGAATAAAGGTATCAATCGATCAAATTTAAAATAAATTTGTTACGATTTTCCAGGAGTTAAACATACGATTACAGAGAGTCCAACATGAAGAACAAAAGGCATGCAGTGGAGTGGCTTTTGCATGGTTCACAGATTGTAGTGTACCTAGACCTACACACTTTGGACAAAATCATACAATGTGGTCAAGGCCACATAATTTCCTTCTTGACCTAAGCTTCAACTTACTCTCTCTCCGGATATCCTTGCCTTCATTGATGAAGATGCCTAAGCTCAATCATGTCTAACTTTCATCAAATTTACTCAGACAAAATGTCCTTCACAACTAGAACTACAAGATTAGATAAATGTCAATCTAATTGAATCTTTGATAGTCGTGTCACGCATTCAAATGCTCCAACAAGCTATTTTGCATTTACTTTTGTATTTGAAACCAATGCAAAAGATGCCCTCATCCAAAGCTCCTTGCACTTTGGCTCCCACTTGCTTTACTTCCAACCATGGTGCCTATAGTTTGATATGTTTATGCTAGGTAGAATCAAACTCCTACTATGAATCTAGGTCTTTAAGTTGGATGACATCTTCTATATAGCACTCCCTTTAATATGTGCTCAAAATAGAGAAGTTATATAGATTGGATCTCAAGACAATTATCTCAAAAAATCTTTGATTCTCTAGCTATAGATACTAATTACAAAGTTCAAGAAGACTCCCTCAATAGTTACATTGCTGATTCTATTCTCAATTGATGAAGTAAAGATTAAAATAGAATATAAAAGAATCTCCTACCAATACAACATGTGTTTAGAATTAGAATACAAAACCACATAATACCCCTACAAGTCAATTGAGAACAAGAAAATACAAGAAGGAGCCTGCTTTAACTAAACCACTATCCAACCTAATATCCACTACCATCTAATATGTAATAAGTTGCAAGAAAGAAGCAGTTATTATTAATACTCAAGAAATGGAATAGACTACTACAATAGTCTTTGATACTATGGCACTATACTTTGGACCACAAACCTCTTTTTTTGATCTCTCCTTCTTTCCCTCTCCCTTCCTTCCCTTCCACTTTTCCATCTCCATCAAACATATTAAAATAGAGAGTAATTGAAAAAAAAGACAAAGTAACAAAACCTTCCTATTTGAGAATACATCAATGATATTTTTAGAAAAATTAAAAGAATTAGGATTTTCCTATCTTTCAATACTACTCAAATACTAGATGAGATATATAAGAATTGTTGGAACTAACTTTACACTAACTTATTATATGCTTATGGTATAGGATGTAAATTTCTTTCTTCACAAGGATGGAATGATACATAATTAATCCATCAATAGTAGAGATTAGTAGATGGTAGTATAATCTCTCATGTTGTTACAAAATTGAAAATCCTTCTAGAAAATAATACTTTTTACTTTAATGAATCCTTGTTTCAATTAAATGATATAAATGAACTCAAAATGTGGATATGCCTAGACTAAGTAATGTCACCAAAAGATAAATTTCCATTTATAATACATACACATTACAAAGATATTGAGATTTAGTCATTTGGACGAGAAGACAACCTCAACATTATGCTTATTGAGCTAAAACATCATATTGTCAAAGACATATATATTTACTTAGATAAAAAATATTAAGTAGAAGGTAAATTTAGATAGATTTAATACTATCTTATGGCAAAGTTTTTGAGAAGTTTTATAGATACATATTTGACTTTAAACATATTTATAATTGATTGATAGATTAGAAACTTGGCCAATAAGTTAGTCATGTGATGTACATGTCAATAGCTTATAATACAAGCTAATCATATGGCACACACATAAAAAAATTATTTTGTAAGTTAAATATGTATTTTGTAAGTTGGACATGTATTGGAGGTCTTATAGAATGTTGCCACATAGCTCCTAATTAAATAATAAACATAGAGGTAAGAGTAAAGACTTCTTCACTCTTCTCAACATCTTTTTAGTTCTTAATCTTGTTTCAAGACTTTTTAATCTTCTTATCTTTGACTATAGCTATTTCAATTTCAATACTTTATTAGTTTTGAGTGATATCTACTCTTTTCAAGTGACACAAGAGTGTAATGAGTTTTTATTTGTTTGAGATTCATATCCTCGACACATATTGATTTTTTTTTTCTATTCAGTCAAGAACTCACCATTACAACCTCCTAAGAAAAAATATAATAACAAAGAGGGAGAGTTCTATAAGATTGAAATTAGAAAGTAAGTTGCATCAAAATATTTATCTCTCATACTAGGCCTCACAAGCGTGCTACCAATTCTTCATCTCCAACTACACCTAGTGTCAAGGACAAGAACTCGATAAAAAGGCAATTCAGACAAGTGAGCCTTTACTCAAAGAAAGGTAACAAAATATAAATAAACAAGTATGTATATTGAGAGAGAAACTGGGATGGCTATTGCCAAAAGACAAGAAAATTAGAGACCCTTGAAACTAGACTAGAAGCAAGAAAGGGGTTGACAAGAGTGAAGAAGGCTTCACTCTTGTCTCTATATATACTATCTAACTAAGGGCTACGTGGCGACGTTCTATAGGACCTCTATTATGTGTTGACTTTATAGGACACATGCCTTGACTTACAAGGTAAGTTTTTTCTACATGTGGGCCACATAGTTAGCTTGATCTTCAAGCTAATAACATGTTTGGCACATGGCCAACTTGTTGACCATGTTTCTAATCCAGAAAGTCAATTACAAACACCTATGAAGTCAAAGTAGTATCTATGAAGCTTCTAGGAAGCTTCCATATTAAATACTATAGAATTAATTTACTTTTATCTACTTGTATATGTAATTACTAGCTTACATGAGTATGTCCGTGACACCTAGTCAGATGAGCAACAACTTGACTACTATGCAACTCTTTTCTTATCTTCCATCTCCATTATTATCATCCTTAATCTCTCTATCCACAATTTTAATCATAATAATCTTAAGATACATCTCAAAATTAGCCACCAAATATATTCTAGTGAATTGTGATAGTGACAAATTAATATAGAGATAATTATGTCTTTCAAATGAAAGTTGGACAACATCCAACTTTTTCAAGGCTGCATTGATTGATAAACTAACAAGATAGCTTCCTAATTTAAATGCTCTCCACATCATCCTTCTTAAGATAATATACTTATCTATTGATAAATAAGTAATAATAGAAGATTATTTAATAGCAAAGATTTTTATTTTCTAAGCTTTTTCTAACTACACCATGTATTAGAAAGATAGCTTTGTAGTTTATTGCACCTAAATTTTTGACAAACAATACATTATTCATCTTAGCTTGGCATAGGATAGACTAATAGATCTCATCAAAGCCAATGATTCAATATGTATACTTCCAAACTCTATATCTTCTTTTAGAATATAAAGGACTTCTCCAATCTCAAAAGAAGTCTAATCAAATAATGATGATTTTGCTCCCATATAAAAACAATTCAACTACACCTTGGCATAGTTGTTTTATAAGAACATAAAATTCTTGTAGACCTTTGCAATAAAATAAGTTCTTTTGAAATAAACAAAGACAAACATTCTAGAATGAAACTATTCTCAATCCAAAGACCAATGGATTTAAATGTGGCATTGTGATCTTTGTAACAGTGGCATCAAAATATTATATGGTCGATGTAGGTATCAAAATAAATAGTCAAGCTTAGTAAATACTTTACTTCTTTAATATACACTCAATTGGCCTTCTTAACAACTATACCTCCAATCAGGGCTATGATTGTACTTTCTTTTGGGACACCATCAGCAATAGGCTATTTATTATAGATTCATGGATCTTTAGTAGGGATCTAAATATAGTTAAAAATGAGGAAGACCATAATAGAAATCTTCCAAAAATGCTAAGTCTAGACAAACAATCGGAGTGGGATAATCTTATCTTTAAGTTGGGACTCAAAATGAATGGTTTTTGGATAATTTTGACTATACCAACTTATTACTTTATTCATAGTTAAATAAATAAGAAAACAACTACCATCAACTTACATAATTTGATCATTATTATATAAGCAAATATATGCAAAAAAAAGGAAAGAAGAATGTATTCTTTAAAAGCTTTAATACTCTCTCAAATAATTTATTGGTCTACCTCAAAATTTGTCTCCAAACAAGAAAATAAAAATTTGACCACTAATTTTGCTTTAATAAATCATTTCTTTATGATCCAAATTTGACCATGCAATTCCAATTTTAATAAAATCTTATATCAAAATCACAATTGGATGTAACTAGTTGATTGGTTTGGTTGTCACAAATATTAGGGCATATCAAATAATTTTGCCAAAAAGAGGGTATATAACAACTCCATGCAAAAAGAACTTGGATCAAACAACTCCACTATGCATTGATTTTAGTAGAGCAACTTCTCTATTCACACTTAGATAATCCTTAGGTTCAACAATTGCACTCCATTGCTTCCAAGGAGCTATTTAAAAAAGAATAATAAGAATTAGAATAGAATACAATTAGAACTTCATCTCCAATAGGTACTTTTAGATAAAAAAATAAGGAAAGAGGTTTTTTTTTGGTGTCTAAGAATTGAAATCCATTATACTAATCCAATTGCATTAAAATATCAAAGACCACAAATAAAATATCAATAGTAATATGGAAAATTAAAGAATGGCTCATTTTTCAAAAAAATTATATTATTGGAACTTCTAAAGGGATGCAAGATTATACATATTACAATATAGAGTAAGATTCTATAGAAATCTTTCCAACAATGAATTCTATCTTCTTACAAGTTTTTAGCAAGGACAAAAAAATTGAGGTACTTAAAAATATTTTTGTAAGAAGAGCACTTGATATGGATGGCTTCTTTGTAAAAATAATTTTCTACCATTGAGAATATGTTAGCAATGATCTAATGGAGGTTTTTTGTAAAATTATTTTAATAAGTATTCTTCACCAATTATTAAATATTTTTTCTTATCTCTAAAGATAGGTATAAATCTCAACTTTAGAATTAGAGACCAATCACTCTACTTTGTAGCATTTATAAAATCTTTACCAAGCTATGGTTAGGGAGGTTAAACCAATATTAAAAGACATTATTAGATCTAATCAAATAATTTTTCTTAAGAATCATAGCATCATTGACAATATTTTTTTAATTTTTGAAACAATGGAGTTAATTCTTAAATCCAAATAATCAATAGTAATGCTTTTATTAGATTTTAAAAAAAAAATATGATTGTGTGGAATGGTTCTTTTTAGAAAGGATAATATTACATATGGAATTTGATTTAGTATGGATGTATTAGATGAGCTCTCAGTATATTAATACTTGAAGCTTGATAAGACTCAATTCATTGATTACTGATTTGTTTAAGTCTTCATGCTATATAAGATAGGATTGCCTACTTGCACCTTTCTTATATTTATTTATAACTCATTATTTAGAATATTTATTCAAAAGTCACAATGATATTTAAGATATATTATTTCTAGATCTTCTTCACCAAATTAAGAATCAAGAGCTTATAGATAATACAAATAACTACTTAGGCAGCATTCATAAAAATCTAAATCAAATTAAAGAGGTTCTTTTTAATTTTTCCTTAGTTGCTGAATTCCAAATTAATTGGAATAAATCCTATGCCACATAGATTTTATATAACTCAAGGCCTTCTAATTAGAGTAAAAATATACAACTTAGGTAGTTAGTTTTGTAGCAGATGACCTAATATTTATGGTTCTTGCTAGATTTTTATGCATCTACAAAAAGTCAATGGTGAATCAACATTAAAAACATTGAAGAAAAAAATTTCCTTTCTAAGCTACTACAAAGCTCATGTTAGTCAGTAGGATCTTCATTGCAAATTAAGTTTTGTTTACTTTTATTTAGTACATTGCATTGTGCTAGAGTTCTTTCTTTTAAATAATACATAATTTTTTTTCTATCATCTAGAATTACATCTAAAGCAACAAAGACATAGAAAAAAATTGCTATGCAAAGATTGCAGAGAATTCTCTGATTTTTTCTCACAAACTTAGAAGAATTAAACTTTTAGACCCTAAAGTTGAGATACGCACTATGATGGCCAAGCTTCTCATCTATAGATTGTTGCTTGGATTTGTACCTTCAAAAACATCCTTATAGCATTGGTTGCACTTACTATATCTAAAACAAGGTATCTTATGGCCTTTTCATATATAGTTTATGTTATATGCAAGCCTAGTTCACAAGAGAGAGTCAAATATATGATATACAATTTGGGCGATATAGGAAAAGATTTAGACAAGCTTAGTCTTTCAAAAACTAATCAATAAGAATTCAATGGTTAGACAATGTCTATCCTAAAATACCAAACTCCTCATACCTTAAGCTCAAATGTATGATAATTCACCTTACTCATTTGATAGTACTTGGATGTATAAACATCTCTTTCAATTGAAAGATATATGAAATAACACTCATTGCAATTAGAAATCAATTAAGAAACTTTTCTAAATCTTTGATTGGCATATCACAAAACAACAAAGAACAAAAGTATTAGCTTCAATTGCTAGTATTTGGAGTCTAAACTAGGCCTTAACCTTCTTAGAATATGATTGGATGACCAAAATAGATTGCAAAAATGAGATTCAATCAATCTTTTAACTTAGAGGCCCAACCAAAGAATCTAATTCAATCACTCTACTAAAGATATCTACACCTCAACAACCAATTATGTCGAGGACAAAAATATGCCTTTTTATATGTCAAAGAAAAAATCATAATAAAGAAAAATAAACAAGTGAGACTTCTTTTAAAGAAAGATGACAAAATAGAAATAACTTGATATGTATACTAAAAAAGAAACTGGCATGGCTATTGCTAAAAGACAAAAAAACTAGAGACCCTTGAAAGTAGACTGGAAGCAAGAAAGGAGTTAACAAGAATGAAGAAGGCTTCATTCTTGTCTCTATATATACTATCTAACTAGGGGCTATATGGCAACATTCTATAGGACCTTTAATATGTGTTGACTTTGTAGGACACATGCCTTGACTTACAAGGTAAGTTTTTCTATGTGTGGGCCACATAGTTACCTTGGTCTTTAAGCTAACAACATGTATGGCACATGGCCAACTTGTTGACAACGTTTCTAATCCAAAAAGTCAATTAAAGACACCTATAAAGTCAAAGCAGCATCTATTAAGCTTCTAGAAAGCTTCTATACCAAATACTATAGAATTAATTTACTTTTATATACTTTTACTTACTTCTATCTATTTATATATGTAATTATTGGCTTACATGTGTATGTCCGTGACATTACCCCTCCTTCTAGGGACGAGTTCCACGAGGAGCGGTAATCATATGTTGAAGAAATCTATGATGCGACGAATTATATTCACTACATACTCTGATCTTTGTTCTCTTCAAAGATGATTAATAGGGCCTCTCAACCATCGGTAGTGTTTCATATCAGGATGGAAAGACCACCCAGTTATTTGATCATTATTGAGGCCTTCATAACTTCCTTCAAATAAAATATTTACAATACCGTCAAGAATTGTTCTTACTTCTAGTAAAATCACCAAACATTGGGAGTCCCTTTCAAGGTCGTGATACCAAACGTATTGTATCTCCCCATCTATTCAACGAAGAACATATCGTTCTTAAAGATCTTCATCTCGATTGCGTCGTCTTGAAGGTTGTAACAATCGTAATATCTCGTCTAGTAGATCAGTAAATGAAAGCTCCTGAGTCAAATCCGTTGGTTGTTGGTTGTCCATTTCTTGAGCGTCACAACTACGAAGAAGCTACAAATAAGGATTAAAAGTAGAATGTTATCTTGCTTAGATCTTGTTTCTTTTATAAGAAAGGTTTTCATCTTGATTTTGATAGATGTCATCAATGAAAAGCCTCTACCGCCTTTGGTGCATTTGCAAGATTCTTTACTAGCTCCCATGTGCATTCATTAATATGATATCTATGCCAATGGATAAGACATTCTAATTTATTTCGGCGTCGCCTTGAAACTAAGACTTCTTCCACTTCAAACTCTTCATTATTGTCTACTTCTATAGGAGGAGGTGGAGCTTGTCTTCTTCTTGGTATGTCCACTATCTTGTATGGTTCAAGAAGAGATACGTGGAATACTAGATGGATTTTTATTAACTCCGATAGATGTAAATGATATGCAATTAGATTGATTTAAGAAGAAATAGAAAATAGTCCAAGCCTTCGATAGTCCAACTTGTCACAAGGACCAGTGGTCTTGATATTGTGATGAAGTAACCATACCTTATCACCTATGTGGAATGGTGGTTGTTCATTTCGATAGACATCTGCATTGACCTTTTGTTGTTCTTGAGCTTCTTTTAACTATGCCTTCATCGTTGCATGTAGCTTTGACAAATGAATTGCCAAATCTTTCGCAGCAGGATTATCAACTTTTGAAAAGTCAAAAGTATCAAGTCGTGGATGATAACCATAAATAGCAAAAAAAGGTGTTTTTTTTATAGAAAAATATACTATATTATTATAAGTAAATTCAGCCAATGGCAAAAGAGTTGTCTAATCATCTTGTTGGTAGTTAATGGAACATCTTAAATACTACTCAAAAACTTAATTAACACGCTTCGTTTATCCATACGTTTGAAGATGGAATGTCGAAGATAGTTTTATATCCACTTTTAGAATCTTGAAAAGAGTTTGCCAAAATCTTGATACAAATTGAGTTCCCCTATCTGATATAATATCCTTGGATAATCCATGATAGTGATAGATATTGTCAGGAAAGAGTTTAGCTGTTTCTTCACTTGTAATAGATTTTGTACATGGTATAAAATATGCCATTTTGATAAAACGATCTACTATCACGAATATAGAGTCATAAGAACCTGAGATTGGAAGATCCATGATGAAATCCATAGAAATAGAAGACCATGGTTGTTTTGGAATGGATAATGGCTGAAAAAGTCCGTAAGGTTGATGACAAGGAGTTTTTGATCTTGAGCAAATATCCTAAGATTGTACAAAATCTTTGACTACTTTTCACATTTGTGGCTACAAAAAGTCCTTGGATATTAGTTCTAAAGTTTTATTGTACCCAAAATATCTTGCTACTGGAAAGTCATGACGAGCTTGAAGAACATGTAATTGAGCTTCATCTTCTAGAACATATAAGCATCCCTCAAAATATAGTAGATTCTTCTTGAATTCAAACTTAGAAGTATCATGAGACTTTAAAGGATTTCTCTTCATATCACGAATAAGAGGATCAGAAGACATACTTGATTGAACTTGCTTAATGAAAGTTGAATCAACAATTAGTATTGATTTCATTACTCGAAGATGAAGATGCTCTAATTTCAAGAAAATTGTCCATTATTGATCAAAAGTAGCATCTCTATCTTTTGATAAAAGATAAGATTGTCTAGAGAGTGCATCTGACGAATCATGTTGTTTTTTTGGTCGATAAGTAATCTTGAATTCAAATCTTGACAAAAACATACTCCAATGGGCTTGGAAACGATTCAAAACACGTGTTGACATAAAATATTCAAGGTTCTTGTGATGTATATACACTGTGATTGGGCTAGAAGCATCTTTTAGATAATGGTGCCATTCTTGAAATGAATCCACGATTGTAAGAAGTTCTTTATCGTGGATCTCGTAGTTGATCGCTGTTGCTGAAAATTTTCCAGAATAAAAAGCTATTGGATGAAATTTATCATCTATTCTCATTTGTGGCAATATAGCACCTAAAACAAAGTCTGATGCATCTTTTTTTATAAAAAATGGCTTAGAAAAATCGACGCAATACAAGATTATTCCAAAAACAAAGGCTGTTTTCAAAGCTTTAAATACTACTTTTGCTTCTTGATTCCATTAAAGTTTGTCTTTGCAAGTCAAACGTGTAAGTGGAGTTGTAACTTGAGAGAAGTCTTTGATGAAGATCCGATAGTAGTAGGCAAATCCCAAAAAGCATTGGACATCTCTTACCGTTTTTGAGATCTTCCAATCTATAATAGTTTGAACTTTCTTAGGATCCATCATAAGTCCATCATTTGAAATGATGTATTCTAAGAAGTTGTAGAATAAGTAGTTATTTGCTGATTTATAGATACTTAGTTTATAGTGTAAACAGGGATAGATTACTATTGGAAAGGTAGTTCAGTAGTTAAAATGGATGAATAGTTAGAAAAAGCAGTTTTCATTAGAGATGTAGTAGTTGGTATCTCGTGGTAGGATAAGGAGGATGAGAGAGAGGAAGAAAGGGCCATTACTGTGATAGTGTGAGCCGGGGTAAGCTTGGTGCTACCTCTTTTCTTTTGTTGTTATGTTCTTTGAAATAAGAGTATTGAGAGTTTCTGAATATTGTGAAGTGAATCATGGAATGAAAGTGTGATTGGAATTATATGTTATTAAATGGGAAGAAGAAAGATTGAATGCTGAAATCTGAATGTAGTTCAGCAGAAAGAGTGAATTTGTGGTTGTGTGAAACACTGTAATGTGAATGGTAGTTATGTATGAAGAATTCCAGTAATTGGAATGAGGGTAATTGTGTGCTGAAGCTGTGATGTTGCGGTATTACAGTTGGAGATTGTAAGAGTGAAGATATATTGGTGGAAATAACAATTATTGATATGACTGAATTGTTGTAAGGAAGAGATTGATAAGGTGAAAGAAGAGATTATAGTTTCCTTGTGTGCTTAGACAATGGAAATAGAGACGATACATTGGAGGTAATTAATTGTGTGACCCTAACGTGAACGCTCAAGCAACTAGTCACTCCCCGTGTTCGAATTCTCCTATACATGTTTATTCTAGGAGGTTCCTTTCGGAATAAGTAAAACAACCAATCACATTTTGGCGCCACTGCCGGGGAGTCATACTAGCTTTGAGTGTTAGGAATTAATTACAAACGTGTGAGAAAATGGGTAATGAAAGACGATTTCAGTAGTGTTTGAAGAAAGATTATGGTTAATAAGAACGAGAGCATTGCATCGAGGAAAACAAATCAGTTGAGAGAAAGACAGGGAAGAGCGCAAGGAAGGAACTTGCATAGAGAGGAGCAAGAACGTAATCTTAAAAGGAAGCATCGACAGAATTGGATTAAACCATGGTTGCAAGCTTATCGGCGCATCCGAACATATCAAGAATCGGACATATTGTTAATTCTGCAGTCTTATGTATCGTTAGAAAAACTGCCAAGAGCACTCGCGGGAAATTTTGTTAACATTCCAGTGGAAATCTTAAGGCCGTTAACTGAAAGAGAAGGAGGCGTAGAAGTATTTGGTACTCCATTGGATAATTTTCCAATAGGGGGTACCGCTGAAATGAGCAATAGGGGCTCTGCAGATTGGCATGAATTGGTCGCCAATAAAAGCAACTATATCGTATTTCAAAATTCGACTTTTTCACGTGCAAGTCAAGCAACAAAACTATTTGCGAAGAATAACAGTAAAGCAAGGACCGCTGAGAGCTCCGTAATTAGAGTAAGGGAAAGCAGAGATTATTTTAAAATAAATTTCAGAGGAACAAAAAATTCAATGGCGGTAGGAGGACCAGCCGTTCCGATTGCAGTTCAAATGGGTACCTTGAGCGATCGTACGACTAGCGTTACACCATTACCTACTTTTCGTGGTTTGTCAGGTGCGGACCCAGATCAACATTTGTCTCAATTCTTGATGCCATATGTAGCCAATAATGAAAGAACAGAAGACATTTGGCTGAGATGGTTGCCAGCGACACTAAAAGATACAACGTTCGAGTGGTATAACCGCCAACCTGTAGGTCAATTTATCAATTGGGAGGCATTGAAAACGACATTTTTAGCCCATTTCCGACCAATTGGTTTTGAAGAATGTCTTCGAGAAAGATTAATGAACAGCAGAATGGTACCAGGGAAAGCAATACAATCATATTATGGTCGTGTAGCAGATATACTTCGAAAATGGCCAAATAACCAAATGCCGAAATCGTTTGTGTTGTCCATATTGGTTAATGGATTACACCCACCAGAATTAAAGATGTTTGTAAAAGAAGCCCAATCAGCTACCATTGCAGCATCTCTCGAGCGAGCAAAAGTATGGGAGGAATGTCATTACGACCAACACTTAACCGTTGGTGCCACGATGATTCCATCGCAAGGCGGTTATCAAATGACAAATTGGAATGACGCATCGGAAAGTTATCCGGGAAGGAGTGATTATGGTACAATTCCACAGGGAATAGTAAATGCCGTTCCATTGCAGGCTGCACTACCATCATCGTCACAACCGTATGTACCTTATTCCGCGTATCAAAAACCAATACCTACGAGAGAATTGACCAATGAATTGATATCAAGGGATCCCAATGAGTCATTGCTGTTAACATTAACGAAAAAAATGGATGAATTGGCTGTGAATCTGGCCAAGGATAAAGAGAAAAGGCATAAACCGACCAATATGCGACCCAATGTTTGGTGTAGCAATTGTAAGGGACAAGGTCATTTGGTAACCGAATGTTCTTCACCACCCCAAATGATGGTTCTATGTACCTTTTGTGGGGGTAAGCATACCACTGCCAATTGTTGGAACTTAAGGAAACAACAACAAGTCGGACAACAGACTATGAGTCAACCAACTTCGTGGGATGTAAATCAAGTACAAACGAATAATAGGTTCGGCTGGAATGGAAATCGAGCGAATAAATAAAACAGGAATTATTCCAATTTCCAAAACTCTGAATTTCACCAAGAAGGTGTATCCAATACCCATGGCTTGGGGCTGAATCAGCAAGGATATGATCAATATTCAATCATGCAGAAGCTAATGCCAGAATCTACAGTACCAATGGATCAACCAGGATCCTTCACTCAATTGATATGGAATAGACAGAGTTGTTATATACCAGTAGAGACACCCAATATCCCTGAAAGAGCTGGCAAAAGACCACTTCGTTGCTATCTGTGGAGACAAATCGGACATTATGTGAGTGAATGTCCTAATCCAAGAGCAAGTGATGATTATGCCCCAATATGTGGAAATTGTAAGCAGTCTGGTCATAATTATCAACAGTGCAACGCGGCATTTAATTATAATAACCATGACCAGCAGATGCAAACAAGCCAGCCGGCGGAGGACAAAGGTCCTGTTCAACGAGACTCACCAGTACATCGCGTCGAGGTGGTGAACGCAGTGCTTACCAGGGGCCAACAAAAAGGCAAGAATCCAATTCACGACCTGGATGACCCAATCGAAGTAACAACAATAGCGTCGTCTATGAGGCGAACCGAACTAATACCAGTATTGGACCGTATTCCAATATTGGAACCTCAACAGGACGAGGAACCCAATTCAGTTTTACATGCCAATTTTTCGGGGACATTAAGATCAATTCCAAATGATCCCATCCCAATACCCGCACAACCCAATATAAGCTCGTACCCATTGAAGGAACCTTTAGTGGTCGAAGAGTCGACTAAGAGGAAGAAATTGTTGCCGAACAGAGTCAAAACGAAACCAATGAAACAGAAAAGAGCATTGGGAGTTACTCTCAATATGCAACCCTACGACATTTTGAAGGATTTGGATGTTATCCAACCTTCAATTACAATGAAGGAACTTTTTTGCTGTAGCACCGGAATGTCGATCAACATTGAATTCAGCGTTAATACGGCAGAGATCCCGCACTAAAGAAATACATGAAGTTAGCTTAAACCCAGATCCGGGAGCACCAACAATCGATGTATCAATCGATAGAGTTTTAATTCCAGGGGTACAAGTCGATGGTGGCTCCAGCATGAATTTAATGAATGCTGATACAATGGAAGACTTGGATCTAAAGCAATTGCTCCCTACGACATTAGTCTTGCGAATGGCAGATCATAGTCGGGTTAAGCCGATGGAAATCTTACGCGATATTGCCACTGTAATCGTGGGATTGACATACAAAATTGACTATGTTGTATTTTGGTTACAGAGTTCTACGTTATCGTATCCCATTTTATTGGGCAGACCTTGGTTGTATCAAGCCAAGGCTAAGAACGATTGGGGCCATGGCACATTGACAATTGGAAAAGGCAGTGACTAGATTGTTCTACAAATGTACCCGGTACAATATCACGGAGAAATCCCATTGCGCGAATCAGAATTTACATCGGATAACGAGAGTCACTCGATTGAGAAAGATGACAATGCTATAGTTTCATCGTAATTTGGGGCAGGTCAAACCCCTTCAACAACCAAGGGCAGAGTCTACCAATGTGGTGGCCCCGACGAATATTTACTGCATCAGGAGGATGCTTCTAACTCGGATCATATTATTACCGAATGGATGACCCGATATGATGTCAATCATGTGAGTGCAATGCGGTCAGACATGAGTCACCACCAGTTGCAGCCTCCTTTGCACGACGACGGGCCAACAGGCGATTTTAAATCGGCGGCTGTGGAAGAACCTAGTTTCCAGACTCTGAACTTAGGCACCCCTGACGCATCCCAGAATATAAAGATATACAAGGGTATTTAAGGTAATGAATTGAGTCAGTGAAAAGCATTCTTCTTCCGGCATAAATCGTCCTTTGCTTGGACGTATGCAGATCTGAAGGGTATTCCAGAAACGGTGTGTGAACATCGCATTACATTGGTTTCGGATGCTACACTAGTTCGTCAAAGACAACACCATCTCAACCCAAAATATTCCTTGATGGTAAAGGAGGAATTGGACAAATTATTGCGCGTGGGATTCATGTATCTGGTTCCGTATAGCGAATGGGTCTCACCAATGGTAATGATACCTAAGAAAAATGGCAAGATTAGAATCTGTCAAGATTTTTGGAAACTCAATGCTGCTACCAAGAAGGACTATTTTCCTCTACCTTTTACGGACAGTATATTGGATGCCATAGCAGGACACGAATGTTATTCATTTCTGGATGGTTTTTCGGGTTACAATCAAGTCAAAATTGCCAAGGAAGATCAGTCCAAGACTACTTTTATGACAGATTGGGGTACATTTGCATACAAAGTGATGCCATTTGGATTATACAATGCACCAGCCACATTTCAAAGAGTGATGACACAGGCCTTTCAAGATTATTTACGAGTGTCAATGGAAATATTCTTAGATGATTTTTGCATGTTCAGTACGATAGCCGATCATTTGAACTGCCTGGGATGATGTCTGGACTAATGCGATAAGTACGGTATATCATTGAATTCAGAGAAGTGTCAATTTGGGGTCCCCTCTGGAAGACTCTTGGGCCACATAGTGTCCAGCCGTGGTATTGCTACGGACCTAGATAAAGTAACTCGAATAATGGCTTTATCAAAGCCAAAAACGGTGTCAGAAGTACGTGGCTTTGTGGGCCATGTCAGGTATTATCGGTGTTTTATTCACTCCTTTGCGGTACTATGTCAGCCATTGACAAATTTGCTAAAGAAACCACTATTGGATGGATCTAGTCCCGTTTGGACGGCAGAATGCAATGTTGCCTTTGAGGCCTTAAAGCAAAATTGGTGTCTGTACCAATACTGGTTGCCCCATGCTGGGCGAAACCATTTCAGGTTTATGTCGATGCATCCAACGTCGCAATTGGATCGATATTGAGTCAGAAGGATGACAATAATCGCGATCATCCAATATATTTTGCGAGTCGACAATTGATTATGGCCAAACGTAATTATAATACTACCGAGCGAGAAGCCCTCGGCATGATTTATTCTGTACAAAAATTTTGCCATTATCTACTGGGCTACCCAATTGTGTTCCACGTTGATCATGATGCGCTTAAGTATATGATAAATAAACCCCAATTGAGCGGACGAATTGCTCGCTGGGTGTTACTTCTCTAGGAATTCAATTTTACAATTAATGTTCGCCCTGGCAAGACACATGCCAATGCAGATCACTTGTCCCGTTTATCTAATATACTAGGTAATGAGCCGATAAACAATGCCCTTCCGAATGCACAATTATTCGCAGTGGAGGTTATTACATCCGAATATGGTGACCTGATCCAATATCTTACATTTCAGACTTTTTCAATTTCTTATAATGAAAAATTAAAGAAGCGTCTGATTATAAGAAGTACGCAGTATACCATGATTGGAGACGCATTATACAAACAAGGACGGGATGGTATTTTACGACGTTGCATATTTCCAAGTATAGTGTACCATATTGGAAGGATGTCATTTGAATAGCTGTAGAGGACATTTTACGGGTGATAGCACCGCGCGTAAAGCTTTAATGGCTGATTATTGGTGGCCAACAATGTTTTCGGATGCTCACAAATATGTTCGTCGTTGTGACCCTTGTCAACGAATTGGTCGACCTATTGGAACTTCTACAATGCTATTGGTACTAGTTTTGGCGCAGGCACCATTCGAAAAATGGGGTATTGATTTCGTCGGACCAATTGCACCTGCTTCTCGGAATGGACAGAAACGTTATATTTTAGTAGCCACCGATTATGTCACCAAATGGGCGGAGGCTACGGCAACAAAAACTGATAATGCCACTACTGTAGCAACATTTTTATATGAGAACATTATCACTCGTTTTGGTTGTCCGAAAGAATTGGTTAGTGATCGAGGAACCCATTTTATTAATGCAACCATTAAAGCATTGACAACGAAGTATGAGATCAAGCATCAAAAAACTACCCCTTATCATCCACGTGCCAATGGGCAGACCAAAAAGACCAATGGTATCCTTTGTAAAATCTTAACAAAGACTATTTCAGGAGCGAGAACCGACTGGGATACTAAATTATTTGCAGCATTGTGGGCATATTGAACTGCGTATAAAGTAACGACCAATTCCACACCTTTTCAATTGGTATACGGGCAGGAAGCCATCTTACCAATAAAATTGGAGGTTCCCAGTTTAAGAATTGCATTGGAAGAACGGTTGAGTAACAAAGAATCTCTCCAATATCGGTTAACAGAATTGGAAAAATTGGATGAGATTAGGGCTTCGGCTTTGATGACCATGGAAGCTATTCAGCGTCGCCGAAAGAGTTATTACGATAGTAAACTCCGCACAAAATCATTTATGCCCAATGATCTTGTCCTGCTATACGACAGCCATTTTCACAATTTTCCAAGAAAATTTCAAATTTAGTGGCATGGACTCTATCGCGTATTGGCAGCCTTTTCCAATGGTTCCGTCCAATTAGAAGATTTCATGGGAACCAAATTCACAACCCGTATCAATGGAAACCGACTACGCCCGTATTATATATAAATCCGAGGGCGGATTTATCAAGATTGGAAGGGACAGACGTGCCGTTCATGATGACTTGTCTGCCATCATAAGTGTCTAATCGGAGGCAAATGACGGTGGTTGATTAATATATTAGAACATCAGCAATCAAGATTAGGGATTCTTGTTTCATAACTGGTTAAACAGTTAGGAGAGGGACACTCTGTGTAGCTGCCTTCAGTATTTTGTCTAGAATTGTTGAAGCAGAGTTCGTTAGTGGAGAGTTCACGGCAAATCATAGTATTAGTGCAAATACGCAGAGCTTTATAATGTCGAGGGAGAAGGTGAAGAGAGCCTCGGAGAAGGAGGAAGAGGGTAGAAGGGTGAGGTCAAGGAGTAATATGGATGAACTTTCTCTTTATATACTCACAAATATGGAACCCATGCGGTTAGAAATTTGCTGGAATGCAACGCGGCAGAAGGACTTTAAAAGTACGCAGCTATATTCTTTTCTGCGAGCGGGAGACAATTTACCATCAATCGATGTAGAACTATTGGAAGAATACTTGACGAACTATGATCCTGAGGATGGTTCGAGTATTGTAAAAGGGAGGACTTTGGGAATTGATGAGAATACCTTGCATAAGGCATTACAGTTACCAATAGGAGAGTTAGCGGTTGGCGCAGAAGAGGCTTCAGACTTCAATCCGGGGAGTTATTTTAAAGGAAGTATGACGTCGCTAGAAAGGAATCAAAGATGGCGGACGGCGGATGCACTTACACCAGAATTGATGGAGTGGATGCGCTTCATTCAGAAGAGATTGGGATTAAATAGACATATGACGTATATGGCTAAACGATTATTATATGCGACAATAGGCTCCTTCGAGGGTATGGTGTTCAATTGGACAGCGTACGTGGCCACCAGAATTCATGCAGAGTTGAGTTACAAGCGTAGGTCAGGTAGAATTGCAACGCTTCTGTGTTCCAATTATATACAGTCTGCAATAGTTTATGAGTTGAGTCAACTATTGCCGGAGAAAGGGAAGACGATAGCAGCTCCAGTACTACCAAAACCGAGGAGTAATTTATTGGCACTTCCATGGGGACCAGGAGAAACAAGCCAACAGGCGGGAGAACCAATCAGTGTTCGGGAGAGGGGTCCAATGGTTCAGAGAGACAATAGGCCAGTGGACATTCAACATCGAACACTAGAGGAGAATAGTGTGAAAGAGCGATTTTTGGTACAATTATCCCAATTGCAGGAGATGGCAAACGAATTGGTTGATCACACGAATTTCAAGCAGCAATTGGTGGCGTATAAGAGGGAGATGGCAGAACAACGTCAAAAACTGTTGGAACAAGATCGGGTGAATAGGGCCACCAAAGAAGCCAATTCGAGACTAGAGCATGCCCTTGGAGTAAAACAGCAAGCGTGAGAAAAGGAAAGAAAGCGCCTTCACCAACGAATGGCGCATCAGAAACAAGAGCTCTCCAATTCTCTCAATCAATCGAAACTGGAAGTTGAGAAAATGAAGCAACAATTGGAATTGAACCAGACAAAGATGGCGACTTTGGAACAGGAAAAGAAGACGATGAATGACCAATTCAGAGTGAAGACAAAGGAAATGCAAGGGGAGATCAACACTCTGAAGGAGGTTGCAAAGAAATTGGAGGAAGAATTGGTCAGCGTTCGATGGCTACAAGGATCAATTGAAGGTTCAATTGGCGAATTGGAACAGAAGGTGAAGCAACAATAATACCAATTAGAGGCGAAAGACACCTGAATTCTACAATTGGAAAGTCAAGTCTGTGAATTGGGAGCACTTAATGAAGATTTAACGGCCAGATTGAACATAGTCCCAATAAATGTATCAGACGGGGAAGACGAAGAAGTGACTTTAGAATTGTAATCAGTAGCTATGAGTATGGACAATGCTAAGGAGTCAGCAGTTCAATTTTGAACTGGGTGTTTGCGAGGACGCTGCACAGTTAGGAGTGGGGCTATGTAGAATAAGTAGTTATTTTCTGATTTGTAGATACTTAGTTTATAGTGTAAACAGGGATAGATGACTATTGGAAAGGTAGTTCAGTAGTTAAAATGGATGAATAGTTAAGAAAAGTAGTTTTCATTAGAGATGTAGCAGTTGGTATCTCGTGGTAGGATAAGGAGGATGAGAGAGAGGAAGAAAGGGCCATTACTATGATAGTGTGAGCCGGGGTAAGCTTGGTGCTACCTCTTTTCTTTTGTTGTTATGTTCTTTGAAATAAGAGTATTGAGAGTTTCTGAATATTGTGAAGTGAATCATGGAATAAAAGTGTGATTGGAATTATATGTTATTAAATGGGAAGAAGAAAGATTGAATGCTGAAATCTGAATGTAGTTCAGCAGAAAGAGTGAATCTGTGGTTGTGTGAAACACTGTAATGTGAATGGTAGTTATGAGTGAAGAATTCCAGTAATTGGAATGAGGGTAATTGTGTGCTGAAGCTGTGATGTTGAGGTATTACAGTTGGAGATTGTAAGAGTGAAGATATATAGGTGGAAATAACAATTATTGATATGACTGAATTGTTGTAAGGAAGAGATTGATAAGGTGAAAGGAGAGATTATAGTTTCCTTGTGTGCTTAGACAATGGAAATAGAGACGATACATTGGAGGTAATTAATTGTGTGACCCTAACGTGAACGTTTAAGCAACTAGTCACTCCCCGTGTTCGAATTCTCCTATACATGTTTATTTTGGGAGGTTCCTTTCGGAATAAGTAAAACAACCAACCACAGAAGTCGAATTGAGTAGTGTGAAATATACATTTTTCTATCTTAGCATAAAATCTTGCATCTTTTAGTTTGAATAATACTTAGCGAACATGAAGTTCATGTTCTTCTGAGTTCTTAGAATAGATTAAGATGTCGTCTAGGTAACACACAACAAAATCATCTAAAAACTCCTGAAAGACATCATTCATTAGATGTTGGAATGCTGCTGATGCATTTATAAATTCAAAAGGCATGACGTTGTATTCAAAATGTCCATACCTTGTTCAAAATATAATCTTCCATTCATCTCTTTCTTTGATGCGTACCAAATTGTATGCTCTCCATAGATCTATTTTTGTATAGATCTTAGCTTGATTCAAGTGATTGAGAAGTCTAGATATCAAAAGTAGCGGCTACCTGTTTGTGATAGTGATTTTGTTGAATCCTCGATAATCAATACACATCCACAATGATCAATCTTTTTTCTTCATAAATAAAATTGGAGCTCCTACTGGAGATTTGGAATGGCATATGAAGTTCTTGGCCAAATTTTCTTCAATATACTCCTTGAATTTAGCTAACTCATTTTGAGATAAATTGTAGATTGATCCAAATGGCGGTTGTGCTCTTTTTTGAAGGTCAATTGAGTAGTCATAGGAACAATGTTCTGGAAGAGTATCCGCATTTTTTTTCTTAAATATATTTTGAAAATCTTGACATTGGCTTGGAATGCGACTTGAAGTCTTTCCATCAATAGAAGTAGGTGTGGCATAAATGACACAAGGTGATCTTTCTTTTGCAGCATGCAAGAAAGTACTTGCACCTACAAATATAGGTTAACGAGAAGTCCAATCTATTTTAGGGTTATATTTTTTTAGCTATGATAAACCTAAAATGATTACATTAGAAGGAGATTTAATAATATTAAATATTATAAAGCTACTATGATCATTAGTTGTTATTTCTATAGGAAGGGTTTCATGAGTAACATCTCTTGAAGACAACGAACGACCATCTATGACTTCTACATGAACAAGTTTAATTTTTCTTTATTAAAAATATGCTATGTCTTTTAGCAAATTTTTCATCTAAGAAATATGCTAAAGCTCCTGAATCTAGCAAGGCAGAGGCTTTGAGATATGTAGGTCCTAGAATAACATTTATCGTAAAATATGGAGAGGGTTATGAGGAGAAGATAGGATCTTCACTAGGCGTTGTATAAGGTTCAAGTCGCACGGTCCCTATTGTAGTTGGACAAATTCGTTTTTCGACATGCTATCTTCTTTAATCGCCGTACTCCTCATTTTATGGTTGTATCACTTCTTTGGACAATGTTGAGCATTGTGCTTAGGTTCTCCACAATATAAGCACAATCCTTCTTGATGACGATGAATCTTTTCTTGCTCAGTAAGAGGTTTGAAACGTATTGCTTCAATTTACATATCCTCTACTTCCGAATGTATGTGTTGAAGAGATGTTGGTGATGCTATTGAATTATAGTTACGTTGACGTCCACTTGTACTGTTCTCAGATTGGAATTCAAAAAGGTGATTGTCACACTTCACAGCAAAGTCAATTGCTTGACTCAATGTTTGAGGATCATATAAGTTGAACATTAATTTTTTTACCTCATATTGTAATCCGTAGAGAAATTGGCTAATAAGTGCAACATCATCCCACTTGATATCAGGTGCAAGTTGTCAAAATTGTAAAGCATACATCGTTACTGATCGATTGCATTATCGTAAAATATGGATCTTATTGATTGCAATACGAATTGCATCATGTTCTCCATACATGGATCGAAACTCCGCCAAAAAAGCCTCTAAATTATCCAATATTGGATCTCTTCATTGAAGAAAAGATGAAGACAATGATAATGTTGAACTTGAAAGAAGCGTACCAATGAATCTAACTTGCGATCTTTGAGTTGAATAAAAGACTCTATAATTGATTTACATCCAAATAAATCTACAAAAATTCAAATCCTTTTTTGACTCATAAACTTAAGAAGTCTATCTATAAGTAGTTAAAATGTCATATTTGGATTACCAAGAGAGTGTCAATGATGTCATTGAGGCATCTTGAAAATCCTTCACCATTGCCTCTAGAAGTACAAAGAGATTTGATAGATCTAAATCTACTTTAATCTAATCTAGATAGTATTGGAACACTATTTCCAACTGAATTTGAAGGAAATTTTTACAAGAGTCCTTCCGAATTCACAACTTCTAGACAAATATATACCAACGACTTGTAGACTTGGTTTTGCAGGAAACATATTCAAAGCCTCTATACTTTGCCAAATTTGGTGCATATGATGTAGAACACTTTTTGCCAACATAGTATTAGATAACTTCACAATTATTCAATGTGCCTGATAGGACTTAATTTTTGTAGGCATGGCATGACATTCTCATCTAAAGAGTTTCATTGGCTTGTATAGCGTAGAGTTAATGAAACTCTACTTGTTGTACCAACTAAATCTTTTACTCTAGTGACTCTTTTCTCCTAAGTGGAAATTGTCACTAGAGCAAATTGACCTGACAATCCCAACAGGGACCAAGTCTCATATATATATATATATATATATGTATATATATATTTTTTTTCTCATTTAAACAAAGTTTGTTAAAAATAATAAAATAAAATAAACCAAAATAAATAAACAAACAAACAAACAAACATGATGAAGAAAAGAAAGAATCAGTTATCAAAACTCATCAGCAGGCGATTCTCTACTTGAATGTATGTTCTCATTGAGCTCAACCACCAGTGCAGAAATCGTATTTCTGAAACTGTGAGGCTGTGGCATCGGGAGCTCCAACTGGTTTGTGGATCCAATAAAGTGTCCACAAACCAGTTGCAACTGGTTTGAGGATCGTTAATGCTTCATCCAGTGTAGTGTAACTGCAACAATCCGTTTATGGAACAAGATAATTTCACTATGTTCCGAAGAGTGAGCAGTGGAATGTGTAGGTCATGATTGCCACTGGAATAACCATATCTAGCGATGATACTGGCTGACTGCAGATTCACATAATTGACGGAAGAGTGCCCTAATATTCCATTGAACTGGCACATGTGCATATTGTGGAAGATACATATGGGTGACATTTTTCAAAGGGATAACGAGACTTTTCATTCTTATCGATATGGACAAGATTCGTCGATTGCTTGAAATTACGTTTAGTCTTCTGACAGGAAGAGAGTTAGATGGACCTTGTTTTTGCTAGTACCACTAGGTTCAGTAACATCAATATATTCATCCTTTTGAGTTAACAGAGTTACAGAACACCATGGCTTTTAAGAAAGCTAGTGCGCAGATATTATATGAAACTCAAGGGAATTATCTGAAACGATAAGAAGACAAACCAGCTTTCATCTGGTTATTGAATAAACAGGAAATCAGCTCCTGGAAGTCTTAATACATCGCGCCGACTAACAAACTACCCTTCGAACGCAACCCTCTATCGATCTACAGAACCTACTCAACATACAAGCTTACAATCCACGTAGTTGCGCCGACCCACAATGATCTAGAACTTCTGAGAGTGACCAACATTGATGTCCAAGTCCCAAGTCTGGAAATAACCTTTTACAAAGTCGTAGTAGCCCCCGTGGAGGCTTAGCTTATTGCCGATCACCTTCTCCTTGATCCATGGGTAAGTGAGTAAGTTACTGAGGGATACGTTTACGGACTCCTTCTCACAAAACTTGCATTGCTCGTCCACACTCTCTTTGCCCACAATGGCCTTGGTAACAGTGCGCGCCGGTTGAGCGATCTCCATCCATTTCTCGATAAAGTCGCTGAAAACAATCTCGTCAAACGCAGTTATAGATCGTAATTAGGTTAATTTCGTGATAATATATACTCGCATACACACATACACACATACACACATATATTCACGGACAGGAAGCGGGGGGTATTGAAATAGCTACACTTACTGGGTGCCCTTGTCTTCCTCGGTGACAACAAGAGCTTCAATTCCTCCACACTTCCTGTGTCCGACAACAACGATGTGCTCGACATGGAGGTGCTTCACAGCGTACTCGAGAGCAGAGGCAACTGATGGGTTACCGCACTTCGGCTCCCAAGCTGGCACCAGGTTAGCGATATTGCGCACAACAAAAGCATCTCCAACTTTGAGTCCCAGGATGATAGCAGGGTCAACTCGGGAGTCGGAGCAAGCTATCACCATGTACTGCAGCAGAACAAATCAACCTTCAATACTGCTGTCACCACAAACCGTAACGTCTCGCCCCAACAGCTGAATAAGAACAGGCAGTCTCATATAACAACGAGACTGTTAAACCCAAAACTCCTAATTTCACATCGCAGACAGGCCAGGTACCTTGGGCGATTGTCCAGACTTCAGCTTATCGAACAACTCTTTGTCCTTGCTGCCATGGCAAAGAATTGCAAGTTAACCTCCAGAAAAAAAAAAAAAAAAAAAAAAAAAAAGAGTACTTGCACGCATGTCCGTTGATAAAAATTCATCGTCTACGAGATACGTTTTTTTCAAGAAGAGATTTAAGCCCGAAAATAAGAAGTCGATGGAGTTAAGTTCATACTCGTAGACGTTGACCTTGAATGTCTGAAATCCACGTCCAAGTTTAGCCATGGGGCCTTTCGGGACACTTGACCCGCCGCCAAAGTGGATTTTTTCAAGGTCGGAAACTGTCACCTCAAGCTGTTTTGCTGCGTCATGCGAGGACCTGGCAAATTCAGACATCCGAAACGATGAGACGCAGGTGAGATGCCGAGTTGAAGCAAAAGTTTAGGATACACGGCGACTCGTGTTTCCTTCGCCTGGGTGGATTATTTTAATAAAGCAGATTAATGTGAGGAATTGTTGCAATGGACGAGATACTTACTTGGAAAGTTCTTTAACTCTGTCGATTAGTTTCGGAGCCATTTCATGAGTATTGTAAGTTGATGTAGTGGCTGGTACTTAAGGATCGATTGAAAGCGCGTCAAAGAAAATTACCGTTGACTGCAAAGGAAACAAGGGTGAGAACGTAATCTGAACAATGCGAATTTCATCACAGCTAACTCATAACACAAACAAAAGACCATTAAGAGTCACTATAGAAAGCGCAAACTACTCTAACAACGCGCAGTAACGGTGAGCAGGTCACAGGCTGGGATCGCGATCTCAGCTAAGACAAAGTGAGGAATTCTGCAACAGCCAGGTTCAACACACATGCTATTCTGTAGCCCCCATGCATGCTACGGCATCCCATCTGAGAGATACAGGAGCATTTCTTACGCCCCCGAATCCTGGTGAAAGATCCCTGGCCGAAAACCAGAGATCCTCTCTAGGAGTTCATGTGATACACACAAGATTATGCAAATCGCTTCGGAGCTGGTAGCACTCACCAGTGAGAGCACACGATCAATATGGATGACAGAACCCCGCAACAGACAACTAAAGCTCCGCAGCTCTCAATGCTTTGCGACATCTATCCATAATCGGCGAAAAGATGCTTCAGTTTAAAATCTTGTCTTCAGGTCCAGACCTTGCGGACCACGGGGGCTACAACTGACTAACATTCGTTGAATTTCAGTGGAAACAAAAAATCTTCATTCTATAGTATTCAAACTATGGAAATCTTCATGTACATTCTATAGTATTCAAACTCCCAAAATTCCTTTAACAAAGGGCCTTTGACAGCCATTATTACCACCACCACCACCAAGTAAAATCTGCTCAATCATGTACTGAAAAGAACAAAGTTTTCTTTTTGCTTTTTTTCTTTTTAGTTTGGCTTCCTTATCCTGAGCTTGTCTTAAGATATGTTATGCCAGTCGATTGAGTTGAGAGGTTCCGAGGCCACTTGGTGACGAGGTTAGCAGTGGGTTAGATCCTAAATATGGTTCTGACATGAATTTATCAATTGTATGCAAGTTGGAAAAATACGATTACTACTTCCAAGTGTGCATCATGGGTCTCCACCGACCTGGTCTTGGATCCTAGACAAAACGTCGACCCAGAACGGTCTCTAGAGCGGGATTTAGAGCAGTCTCAGCCCTCATTTGGCAAAGTGTTGATTATTCTATCCATTAGCTTCTAGAATCTCCTCTCGCTCTGGAGGTGTTCCGCTGCTGCTAACAATCACTGCAAGTCTCCGATTCCAGGACTCGGTGATTTTTTGAACTACTCTGTTTCCTTGCTTCTTCAGCATTCTTCATCATTGCCCTTTTGCTGCCGTCGGCGTTTTGCGAAATAAAACAAATGTCCAAACCGGAACAGATCGTGGCTCCCCATGTAAGTTCCGGCCTTGCATCGATTCAATTCACTAGCTAATTCCAATCACTTCTTTCATGCACATTTATCATGCAATGTTAGTCCCATTTTACCATGTCCACATTCTCCTGTTAAGAATACATTGACATGTTGCTCCAGTGAGATGCGCTCTACTCTCAGGTCAAGGGCGAAGCAATTCGTAACACCCTAGCTTGATTGTTCCACGCAAAGTCCACTTTCACTGTCCTGGGAGGAAATTATTAAAAAAATGTTCTAATTATTTAAGATTTTCGTTGTTGTTGTTGTTTCTACTTTCCCTTCAGTAACCGTATATCATTGACCCATGTCGACTACTACCTCAGAATCAATACCTCAGAAAACATTGAATATTCTCAACTTGATAATTGTAAAACCTAAGCTCGATAGCATCTAAAGTATCAGATGGTAAAACGTCACCAATTTTCTGCATGGAATGTGCCGATAACAATCAACCCACAGGAGATGTTAAGCACAGATTTGCCGAACAAACCAGTTGTCGGATTCGAAGCAGCTTCTACAGGAATTTCCGTGGATACGTCCTTACCTCTAAATGTATCCCCAGGCAAGACTTGGGTCACAGGGACCACCAAAACAAAGTATTGCAATAAATCCAAAAAAAGGCAAGCATGCAATATTCATGAACCTCACAGTTCTCGAAACTCACATGTCTCACTCGCCAAAGAACCACAACACAAACATTCATAAAACATTTGACAGATCCACATACTCTCATTTTTCCAGTTTTTAAATATGTAGGAGCATCTCCAAATGGTCAAGTGGCGCACAAGCCGGCACCTTGAACTCGCCGTTCAGGTGGATCTGTAAACCTGCTGAGCATAGACCAGGCTTCATTCATAAGGCAATGCCCTACACAAAACTGGTCAAGGATAATCACCACTTGTGGTGTTTCAGTCTTAAACAGATTCCTTCACAATGGGCAGAAATCATACTCCAAGGCTCAAAAGCTTTCCTAGATAAATATTAGATTTTTTTTTTTTTTTGAATTTTTCTGAAGATAATCCAAGATTGTCCTAATTTGTTTTCCAAATCTCTAAAGTCAAAGTAGGTAAAATGAATGGACATCCATTCATCATCCAACAAATTTTGACCATCATTAATTGTGATTTGAAGCAGTCCACCGTTCTTGCACTGTGGGTTGGACTTAGTGTGTGTTTATTGTTTTTTTCGTCGTTTGCCAGAATTGTTCAAAAGTGTACAAGGTTGACATTGTTTTTGGAGTTCCCTGCACCTTCAGGAGTTTTAATAGTTCGCTACCACTAATCTCAGGCTTCAGTCGTGTAGATTTGGATTTAGATTTAGAACATTCTTTGAATCAGCATTATAAAATGAATTGTTGCTTGGGGTTCTTCTAGTCCAAAGCTGATCATTTAAGGAGAATGAAAGAGCATGCATAGAGCTCCTCAACAAACTGGGTAGATGGGGAGGAATACAAAACTTGGATTTGGAGAGTAGTGGGTTGTGAGGCAGGGAATTGAATACTTTGTAGTAAAGTCATGCCAAGTTTGTGCATATAGTGGTTATATTTGTCCTTATATAAAGACATTTTTATTAACTTTTGTATGTTTTTAGAATTTTAAAAATTAGATTTTTTTTAGTTAAATTTCTTCTTTTTGTAAAATTTTATTGAACATCATTATTTTTACTTTTGAAATGATATTTTGAAATTGTTGTTAAAACAAGATTAATGTGGTTATTAGAATGAAATATTGTAGAATTAGTTTAGTAATACTTTAGATGGATTAATAATTTTTTAAGTCAAAGTTTATTTGCTATTGTATTAGCAAGTGCCATATATTATAATTTTGTAGATGATACATGCTAGTGATTTCCTTTTTTTCTTAGAAACAATTCTTCTTCTGAAAATAAAAATAAAAACCTATAATAAAGTCTCAATTATCTTCACTCCCAATTTAATCAATATCAAAAGTAGTTATTTTGATATTGATTGAATTTTAAAATTAGTTTATAAGTTATAAATTTTATTTGAAGAGAATTAAACAAAAACTTCAATAATATTGTAATGTGTAAATAATAAAGATATTATACTTATGTCTGAAGAAACACATAATGCTAAAAGTCTATTTGGTATAATCAAAATTTGTCTATAACTGAAAATTAGAACTTTGAGCTAAATAGATGGTAATGTAAAAGAAGACTTAAGAAATTTAAGAAGATAATAGCCATCACCTTCATGTTAATGTAGATTTATTATTAACTAGTATATAGGCTTTGGCATATAAAAAGTTGATCGTTTTGTATTTGATCAAAATCCAATCCAGAAAATTGTTAATTTAAGTATATATATATATATATATATATAAGCTAAATCAACTCTATTTTTATGGTCTTTGGTTGCAAGTGGATCAGTTTTGAAGAATTACAAAATTTATTTAGACAAGAGCCATGTCAAGTATGGATGATGGACTAGAAATTGGGTTGAATGATGACTATAGGGAGGCAAGAAGGAAGAATCAAAGGTTGCCATTACACACAATTCCCATGTGATGTGAATAAACAAGAGTGTTTACAATAAAAACTTGATATATTATCAGAGACAGATGGATTCGGGGGTGGGCGCCGAAAATCAATTTTGAGTGAAGCAGAATTGATTCATTAGGTTTGTAAGAACAAGGTAGAGGAATAGGGAGAGAGAGAGAGAGAGAGAGAGAGAGAGAGAGAGAGCAGCGCCATCTACCATGCAAACCTCATGACTTGCAGTTGCAGACCAAGATTGTGATCCACAAAAGTTCAAGTTTCAATGCTCCATGAACTGAAACCTTTTGTTAGAGCAGCGGCGGCGTGGTCTGCAGAGATACCACAAAAACTGGCTTACTTCTTGAACATTCAAACTATGATAACTAGTCCTGGCACAGTCTAGACTCTACTAAAAAGCTGCAGCAGTGTGAGTAAGAGTGGTACTTCCGCCGCCTCCATCGCCTCTTTGTCTAATCTCATCATCAACTAAACCAGACAGTGCTGAGCTTTGCCTTTCACCACAAAGGCCTCTCTACCTCAACCTCAGGGATTCAGCCACCATATCCAAAGATTCGGTGACAAGTAGTTACTTTCAGAATAATTTTGAAGCTGCAGAGGTTTGGTTGTTAGCAGTGTTGTGGACATTCATGCATCCAAGCTGGAATTTCAACGCTCACAAAGGTTCACTTTCAATTTATGAACCAAGTTCAGGATCTAGATTGTAGCACTGAATATGGTTGGAAAACTGTTTCCGGTGTGGCAATGTGTGTGTGTGTGTGTGTGTCCCTGCGCAAGTGGGTGCACAACCAGACGAAGCTCTCGATTAAGTGATTTAATATTAACTGTGGATACAAGATCAGTAGAATCGGTAGAATCAGGCTCTAGTATTAAAGGTGCCCGCATAGCACAGTGCACCTCTCTGTAGTCTGATTTCAATTCAATCTCAACCCAGTAGTTTGTGGGTTTCTTTTGTTTTTGGAATGGCTTTTATTTAACGAATTACGTGCCGCTTACTAACTCCATGTAAGCAATTGAATGCACTGTTGCAAATGAAACATCAACCAACCAACAATCAACAATAGAGTTGATATGTCGTGGTTTTTGTTTTTTTCTTCAAGGATTTGCTTCGAGCTTGCCTCTAATTTTTGCTTGGTAAATAGATTTAACAGTCCTTAAATTGGACTCTGCCTTCAAATTGCATACAGTTTTTCGTCGTCATCGAAATATTTCACAAGTAGAATTTACTTTGGTGAGAATTATTTCTTTTTCTTTGGTAGTGTAGTTTAATTGAACTAGTCAGTGGTTTATCATAGAACCAGAAAAGGCTTTCCGATGTCATAAAGGAATATGTATGACAATATCAAGATATCAAATAATATATTTTTTTCTTTAGCCAACTTTTAGCTTAGAGAAAGCTTTATATATCTAATTTACTATTTAAAAATAGTGTATTATTGCAATTAACTTTATAATCATTACTGGTTTTTTATAATTAAATATGATATACATTTTTTTAAAAAAATTATTTGCACTTTCAATTTTTTTATAACTTTTAGTAATAAATTTAGTGAAATAATTCTATTTACAAAATATAGAAAAACAAATTAAGAAATTAGTCAACAAAAGAATAAATGATAAGTTTATGGTGACTTTGAAAAGAAAAAAATTGTACTTTTTAAAAAAATCTATAAAAATAATAGGTTTAATAGATGTAAATAATATTTAATAAACAAAAGTAAGCAAAATTAGTTAGATAATACATTTTTTAAGAATCTTTAGAAAATAATTTTGGATGCAAGTTATACACTTCAATTCTTATAAATATGCCATATGGCTACTAAAACCTATTTTAGAAGATTTTTACTTTAAAGAAGCTACATTGGAAGCAATCTATAACTTCACACTTAGACTACAAAGCTTGTAGTTTTTAGAAAACTTCCATCAAACTTTTTTAGTAGTTTGTATATATAGAGGCAAGACTAGTGCCATCTTTAATTTTTTCAATATATTTTTTTCTACTATAGTCTTGGTTGAAGACTTTATAACTTCTTTATAATGAACTATAGATATCATAGTTTCTATCTAACTTCTATATATCTTTTATTTGCTTGATTTTTTTCTATTGGTTGTATAAGAATATATATATATATATATATATATATATATATATATTTAAAATCCAAATCCATATCATTGATAATTTAATATAAATAATAATTTATTATAGTTTTTTATATAAAAATAAGTGAATTACTTTACTTCTTTAAAAAATATTTTTTATTTTTTAATTGAATACTATTTGACTTTTAACTAATATATTATCTTTTAAAATTAATATATTTTACTTTATAGAGAGTAAATTTTACTTCTTTGTGGAACTTTTTATTTGATATTAGTTGTTGCAAATTATTTGTCAAAGATAAGAATAGAAAAATCAAGTAGAAAATAGAAAATAAAATATAGAAAGTAGATAAATCAAGGATAGCTACAAGATTAAGATAAGAATATCTATTGTCAAATACAAAGAAGGTGAAGAGCCTTAAATCAAGACTAGAATTCAAAATATGCATTGATAAGAGCAAAATAAGCCTTCACTCTTACCTCCATATATACTATCTACTAAAGAACTTCATGTAGACCATATAACACATGAATAATTTACAAAATATATATCTAATTTTTAAGACAAATTTTTTATATATGCGCCATATAGCTAAATTATTGATTGCATTGTCATCCTATCAATTACTTATAAATGCATATAAAATTCACAAGTTTTTTAAAATCTTCTCAAAAAAATATCAATAATTTAATCAATTCTTACTTATTTCTATTTTTTCTATTTATTTAAGCAAATATAATAATAAATATAGATATTTATTATATTATATAAAAAAATTAAATTACAACTAAAATTTTTTAAAATATCAAGAATACCTTCTATTGTTCTCGTTGTATTCAAGCTTCAATATACCAAAGCAATTGAACTAATAGAGGTGGGTTCAAACATAGGGAAAGACTCGTTATATGAATTGAGTCTGTTAGTGTCACAGTTGACTGTACTCTAGCTATCTGAAATCAATTATTAACTACAAAACACCAAGGCTTACTACTTCTGTCTTAATTCAACCCATAATCCATTCTACGACTATCAATTCAACAATACTTCCATATTCTTATCCGTTCATCTCCCACTTACTCTCTTTGTGCTTTATATATATTCAATTACTGATATCCAGCTTACATATTGCATTCAATTTCTCAATTCGTCACACAGAATTCAATATCTTGGCTTACAAATCTCACAGTTTAGCTCTCGGCTTACGACTTTCACAATCTGGCTCTAATCTCTCTTTTCTCAACCTATTTATCCTACCAAAAAGATGATCCGTTGGCCAATAGATTTCAAAGATTATGACTCTTTGAATTCTTAACCATTTGATCTACTAACAACCTTTTATTACCAACTAAACTGCTTAACCATAAGTCTAATTCTCAAGGTTGTCAATAACCAACCAGTAACTTATCACAAAGTTTATTTACCTATTCTACATAGCTCCACTCCTAATTGTGCAGTGTCCTCGCAAATATTATTTAGCCTCAACTTATAAAGACGTAGCAGCGTTGGCTTCTTCAGTCAATGGCATTGGCTTACCATCCTTTGAATTGGTGACCTTCTCCTCTTTATATCTTTGTCATTTGCCTCAATGTTCGAGGATTTTCCATCCAAATGCACCATTAGATCTTCATTCTACAAATCCAATTTCTGTACCTAAGATTTATGTCAGGCAATTTGGTTGTCACGCTCCTCCAACATCTTCTGCTATTTTTCTGTCGATTTCAAAAGTATCTCCAAAGGTGTTGTCGCTAAAACCGGCGTATTGGTCTGCACTAAATTATTGGCCTCCTTCGCTAATGCGGCTAGTTTAGTCTACAACATTGCAACCTCTATTTGCAGTTGTTCTTCCCTTTCTTTCCAATCGATCTCCATCCTTACTTTCTCAGATACTATATTCGCCATCTTCTCCTTAACCACAAAAAAAAATATGATGCTTGTCAAGAGCCCCCCTCCTACTTCTTACTATGGTCCAATCAATTGGGTCAACTCTCCCTTTTATAACAGAAAATCCATCTCAGATTTATATATAGTAAAGTTTAAGCGGATTGCTATTAATCTGTGTCGTAAATTTAGTATCCATAAAATCTTCCAATTGTACTGAACCATTTGAAAATCCGTCAATAACTCGATATGGCCCATGCCATTGAACTTGAAATTTCCCTAGAAAATTTTTAAATCGACTATCATAAAGAAGTACCAAATCATTTGGTATAAAAGCCTTTGGTTTAAGCTTACTATCATAATAAGTCTTCCTTCATTTTTGTGTAGTTTCCATGATCATTAATGCATTAGCTCTAGTTTCATCCAATTTTTCTAATTCTTCTAAATGGTACCATAATGAATCCTAATCTCCCAATCTATTATCTATAGCAATTTGTAAACTTTGGACTTTCAATTCAATAGGTAATATTGCTTCCTGGCCATAAACCAATTGGAAAGGGATAGCATTGGTAGTAACTTTATACGCAACATGGTATGCCCATAAAGCTACGAACAACTTAGTATCCTAATCTATTCCCGCTTCTGAAATTATTTTTGTTAAGATTTTATATAAAATTCTATTAGACTTTTCCATTTTTTCATTGACTTTAGGGTGATACGGTGTAGTCTTCCGATTTTTTATCTCGTATTTAGCTGTCAGTGCTTTGATTGTACTATTTATAAAATGAATTCCTCGAACACTAACGAATTCTCGTAGACAACCGAACCGTGTAATAATATTTTCATACAAAAAGGTTGCTACTATACTTGCACTATTGATTTTCGTAGCTACTGCTTCAACCCGTTTTGTGATGTAATCCGTTGCTACTAGTATATACCGTTTTTGTCCATTTCTTGAGGCTGATGCAATTGGTCCTACAAAATCAATTCTCCATTTTTCAAAAGGCGCTTGAGCCAAAATTGATACCAATGATATTATTGAAGTTCTAGTAAGTCGACCCGTTCTCTGACATGGGTCACAATGATGGATGAATTGGTAGGCATTTGTAAACATTTTTGGCCACCAATAACTAGCTTGTAAAGCTTTACGAGCCATGCTATCTCCCGCAAAATGTCCACCACAACTGTCCAAGTGGCAACCTTCCAATATAGTACTCACTTCAGTCTGATAAATACAGCATCGCAAAATTCCATCCTTGCCTTGTTTATATAAAGCTTCACCAATCATCGTATAAGGTGCTTATTTTAATATTAAGCGTCGTTTAAGCTTTTTATTAAAATTGGGTCGAAAGGTTTGAAATGTCAAGTATTGAATTATTTCACTATACTCCGAAGTAATTACATCTATTGTAAATAATTCTGCATTGGGTAGTGCATCATTAATGGGTTCATTACCAAATATATAGGATAACTGAGATAAATGGTCCATATTGGAATGTGATTTTCCTGATCTTATCTGAATAGTAAAGTCAAATTCTTGTAAGAGTAGAACCCATCATGCAATATGACCACTCAATTGAGGCTTATTAATCATATATTTTAAAGCATCATGGTTGACATGGAAAACAAATTTATAACCAAGAGGATAATGTCAAAACTTTTGTACAGAATAAATCATCCCCAATGCTTCTCTTTCGGTTGTTGTATAATTTCTTTCAACTGCTATCAATTGACAACTTGCATAATAAATAGGGTGATCAAAACCCCGGTCATCTTTCTCGCTTAGCACAGAACCAATCGTGATATTAGATGCATCTACATAAACTTGGAATGGTTTTGTCCAACAAGGTGCCACCAATATTAGTGCTGAAACTAATTTTTGTTTCAATGTTTTGAATGCAATTGTACATTCTTTTGTCCAAAATAGACTGTTTCCATCGGTTGGTGGTTTCTTCGAGAGATTTGTCAATGGAAGGCATATAACTTTGAATAAATAGATAAATCATCGATAGTAACTAACATAGCCGATAAATGCTCAAACACCCATAATAGTATCTGGTTGCTTTAATTCTACTATAATCTTTATTTTATCCAGATCTGTAGCAATGCTTGCCATCGAAACTATATGATCCAACAATTTACCAGAAGGCACACTAAATTGGTACTTTTTTGAATTTAAAGAAATTTCATATTTAGTTTATTGATTCAAACATTGACTGAGATATTCTAAATGCCTCGCTCTCGTACTAAATGTACAGAAATCATCTAGAAATATTTCCATTGAAATTCATAGATAATCTTGAAATGCTTACATCATTACCCTTTGAAATGTAGCTGGTGCATTACAAAGCCCAAACGGCATAACCTTATAGGCAAAGGTCCCCCAATCCATAAGTGTGCTTGACAACTTACCTTGAGTCAGGTGCACCAATTTCTTCTTCTGAAGTCTTATCTTCACAATCCGACATGAATTCTGAACTAGCAACTTGAATTTCTTCGTGATATTGGACAGGATACATTTGAAGCACAATTTTATCATTACCTTTTATAATTCTCAATATACCATGGCCCTAGTCATTTTGAGCTTTAGCTTGATACAACCACGATCGCCCTAATAAAATTGGATATGACAATATAGAGCTTTGCAATCAAAAAATAATATAATCAATTTTGTAGGTAATCCTCTTAATTACTGTATCAATACTTCGTAAAATATCCATAGGTTTAACTCGACTAGAGTCAGCCATTTTTAAAACCACTATTGTAGGCAATAAGTGATCCAAACCCAACTCCTCTATTGTAGCAGCATTCATAAGATTTACACTAGATCCTCTCTCTACTTGCACTCTCGATAATAATACTCCATCAATTGAGACATCAATCATAGGTACACTCGGATTGAGATTCAAACTTATTTTTGAGATTTCTTTATTTTGAGATCTGCGACGAATGAATGAGGAATTCAAGATAGTTCAGCACTCAAGTGCTAGTGCCAATAGTTGCTTCATAGAGATCGTGGGTTGTATAATGCCCAAATCTTTTAGAATATCATATGGTTATGTATTAATGGTAATTCCCAATGTCCGTTTCTTCTTCCCAGTCCTAGACATCGTCGCAGATAAATTGGTTTTCTCTATATTGGAAATTGGTAAAGCTACTAGAATTGAATTTGACGAAGCTTGTAAAATCAGTTCTTTCAATAGATAAGATTGTTCTCCTAATTGAATTGATATTGGTTCCTTAGAATTCACGCCTCTTAGAGGATCTTTCAACGGAAAGGACGTTTCTCAAAACTGTGTAGAGAACGGAACAGCTTGTCACAGAACCAAAGCCTCCGTAATCAGTACTTCATTAGGATGCACAACCAATTCAGTTCTTATACTGAGTAAGGGGCCCATGTCAGGACCTCGATTGGATGTCCCCGTAACTGGATCCAATTGGTTCTTCGCTTCAGGATCACCCAAATGTTGAATTGGTCTTTTTCTCTTTTGCTGACTTCTTATATGGACAGCTTGGACTACTTCTACCCGATGAACTGGTGAATCTTGAGGACCTTGATTTATCTCCTCCATTGTTCCTTGGCTTTGGATCTGCTGATCCCGATTATTGAAATTGAACAGAGCATTACATTGGTGATAAATATGTCCCAATTGCTTACAATTTTTACATATTGGTGTATAATTGTCACTAGCTCTGGGATTGGGACATTCACTGGCATAATGACCAATCTGTCTGCAATGGAAAAAATGAAGTGGTCTTCTTGTACCTCCATCTGCCATATTGGGTGTTTCTACTAGTATATACTTACTAGGCTTGTTCCATATAGAGTTAGAAAATGATCCTAGTTGTTCCATTGGTACGAAGGGTAGTTGGTTTGATGACGTCGGTTGAGCATATTGTTGATATCTTTATTGCTTCTTCTCATAATTGTGATGGTTTGATGCAGACCCCTCATTAAAATTGAAACTTTGAAAGTTATTAAATGTTCGATTTTGTCGATTACATCAATTTCTATTCCATCCATACGTATTTTCCGTTTGAACTTGATTGACTTCCCATTGAGTCGGTAGGATCATGGTCTAATTACTGAATTGTTGTTGCTTTTGTATATGCTAGTAGTTTTGGGTAGGGTGCTTTCTTCCACAAAATATACATTGAATACTCGTTTGTCTGGGTGATGGACATTTCGTATCAAAATGACCTTGTCCCTTACAATTATTATACCATACATTAGGTCTCGTATTAAAAGGCTTATATTGTTTCTCCTTATCTTTAGCCAAATTCACGGCCAATTCTTCTATCTTCTATGTTAGATTTAATAAAAAAGCTTCATTTGGATCTTTAACAATCGCATTTGTGAACAATTCCGGTTGTTGATAGGTTGGCGATGTAAAATAAGGTGTCATCATTATTGGTGCTATTGCTTAGAGTGGTGTAGCATTAATTGGTTGTTACAACATAACATTCTTCACATTGGAGGCAGCCATTTGTGGATAATTATCCATCAACACATTTCCCGATTGTATTTTTTGGCTTCCTGAACTTGGAATCATTGTGACCCCCACTGTTAACAATTGGTCATAATGACATTCTTCTCATACCTTTACTTGTGCCAACGATGCCTCTACCGTAGCTGGTTGAGCTTCTTTTATAAATATTTTTAATTTTGAAGGATGCAAACCATTCATTAATATCGACAATATAAATGTATCTGGCATTTGATTATTTGACCATTTACAAAGTATATTCATGATCCGGCCATAATAGGACTCTACTGATTCTCCCACAAACATCTTGCTATTCATAAAACTTTCTCGAAGTTGATCTTCAAATCCAATTGGTCTAAAATGGATTAAGAAGGCATTTCTCAAGGCCTCCCATTTGAAAAATCTACCCAATGAATGCCAAATATACCATTTAAAAGCTATATCTTTTAAAGTTATTAGTAACCATCTCAATCAAATATCTTCAGTTCTACTATTATTAGCCATACATGTTGTCAAAAATTGAGATATATGGTGATCGAGATCAGAGCCCGGCCAACAACTAAAAGTAGGTAATGGTGCCACACTTGTAGTTCGGTCTCCTACTGCTTCCATTTGTATTGCAATTGGTACTTCTGGCACTTTCGCAGCCATTGGTGTTATCACTGATCTCCTTGCTATTAGAATTTGAATTTTTCTTCCTTTGGTTTTACTTGGACCTTCAATTCCTTTTTTTCGTTCCCATAGGATATTTCTTATGCGTAATCGCTCCTATCTTTCTTTTGCTTGTAGATTAATTCTTTGATAATCCTCTCCTTCATAATTATCACTCATAATCTTTCATTTTTCTTTATAAAATCAATACTGCCTTGAATTATAACTCACATATTTGTAACCCTAAAACTAGTTCTTCTCACGTTCTCATTCAACATATAATTCCATCTCCCATACAATCGATTTCTAAAATTTCATATTGTTATCATTTCTCCGACAGCGGTGCCAAAATGTTGTTCTCATTGTGTTCAAGCTTCAATATACCAAAGCAATTGAACTAATAGAAGTGAGTTCAAACACGGGGAAAGACTTGTTATATGAATTGAGTCTGTTAGTGTCACAATTGACTGTACCCTAGCTATCTGAAATCAATTATTAACTACAAAACACCAAGGCTTACTACTTCTGTCTTAATTCAATTCATAATCCATTCTACGACTATCAATTCAACAATACTTCCATAATCTTATCCATTCATCTCCCACTTACTCTCTTTGTGGTATATATATATTCAATTATTGATCTCCAGCTTACCTATTGTATTCAGTTTCTCAATTCATCATACAAAATTTAATATCTTGACTTATAAATCTCACAATCTGGCTTTTGGCTTACAACTCTCACAGTCTGGTTTCAATCTTTCTTTTCTCAACCTATTTATCCTACCAAAAAGATGATCTGTCGGCCAACGGATTCCAAAGGTTATGACTCTTTGAATTCTTAACCATTTGTTCCACTAACAACGTACTGTTATCAACTAAATTGCCTAACCATAAGTCTAATTCTCAAGGTTGTCAATAACCAACCAATAACTTACCACAAAGTTTATTTATCTATTCTACACCCTCATATTTTTAATAATAGTATATATATCTTTTAATTTTGCCATAATATCAAATCTATTTCTATGTCATAATTTATTACAAAGTTTCCTATTTTACATTAAAATGGGATCTAAGCCACATGTTGTGTGGCTCTTTTTTATTCTATTTGTTCGTTTTTGCACTTGTCTCTTCAACATTATGTTATAACTTCTATTCTCTATGACAATCCTTGCTACTACCACCATCGTACTTACATTGTAATTTTTATTACAATCTTTTTATTATAAGCCTTTAATTACAAATAATAAAAAAATATCTAAATATTTGGCTATAGCATTAGATTTCCACATTATTTTGTGGAATAATTCTCTATTTGAAAATACACCATGTATTTAGGTGTATAGAGTTTAATTTTAACTTATTGAACAAGTTTCAATAAGTAATGTATTCTTATTATAGAAGCCAAAGAAATATAATAGAATTTAAAGATATTTTATTAATAAAATCCTTCTATATTTAAGAAGTTTTATACATAATATTTTTAAAAGATTTAAAAATATCCTAACATTCTTTGGTATACCAAATCATAACTAATTATTTGTCGATAAGTTTGATTTTTCATAAGCTTAAAGAAAATCCATAATCCTCTTATAAATATCCATCTTTATATCATAATTTTGCCATAGCTCTATATTTCCATCTTTAACATATATTTTAAATCTTGGCTCTCAAAAATCCCTTTACTTTGCATAAAATACCAAAATTATAGCAAAAACCCTTCAAAATATTTTTCTTGAGCAAAGGATTTTTTTTCTCCAAAATTTAGAAATTCATAACTCTTGATTCAAATATTTAGTTTTTTTCAAATTTCTAAAAAATATAGGCTATATCCTTAAGCTTTACCAAAAAAGAAAAAAAAAAAAAAAAAAAAAAAAAAAAAAAAACCATAATTCTACTTTACATTATGTGGTATCTTAGAAATCCTAACAAGTCCTTTAAATCCTAATTTATAACCACCTAAACACTATTTTATCCATATCTTAAAAATTCAAACTTCAAATACCACAAAATTTATGTATAAAGTTCATTAATATAATAACATACATTCTTAGAAAATTTTAGCTAAAATCTTATCGAATTGCTCAAGATATGATTCAAAATACAACCACTAGTAAATCGGGTCACTTATTGCCCTTAGATTGCAAGTGCTGACTTCAACTTCATATAATTCCTTCTTCCTAGCTTAGAATTCATCAAGCAGTATTCAAAAAGTGTAGCAAAAAAAAATTCTCTTCAAACTCAGTTGCTGATCTTTCATTGCTTTTCAAATGTACACGTTATGTCCAAAAGAATGACAGTAGGTACAAAACCCACATCCTAACTTTGAGAGCCTATATCTTTCTCATAAAAATTCCAAATCATCCAAAATTTATACTAAAACCTTAGCCAAAATCTTAAATTTTTTGATTCGAGCCTCTCAAGTTCCAATGACCTCAAAAATGTATCCCTAATCCCTAATAAGGTCTTGAACAACCTCCTCGAAGCCAATAGCAATAGAGATTTTTATCATCCATCTCCATTCATCCATATGGATGTCCTAACTATTCTTTTGGGTACCAAAACCTCTCTCCAATCCTTTTTTTTATAAGATTTATATAATATATGTCCTAAACACCAAATAAAAGAAACAAAATATGATTTCAAGAGTCACCAATGTCTAATAAAGGTGGCTCTTAATATAAAAAACTATCATCAATATAAAATCAACCTCAATAATAGCCCTTTTAAACTAACCATTTCAAAGTAGTAATTTAACTATATTTTGTGATTAACTAAAATCTAATAATATGGCTCTTATTACATTATATAATAAATTATATATTGAATATTTATGTACAATATTTTTACATAGTAGCTCAACCACAACACGACAGCATAAAGAACAAAAAAAAAAATGCATGTATAATAAAGAAAAACTTTAACATGCAATATATATCTGATAGGTTGGTAGTATCAAAATTGATAGAAAAGAAAGACCAAGACTTAATAGTACATAAGCTTATAAACAAGATTTATTTTTTGCCACTTCAATGGCATATTACAAGTAGTTGTTTAAATCAATTCTAGTCTCATTTTTCAAACCTTTATTGCCTTTTAAGATATCTTTCTTAGTGGGATCTTCATTTGTAAGATTCACATTATACTTATCTCACAAACTTAAAATAAGATTGTATTTTAGGTAAGAATAGAAAATTTAATAATATCTAATTTCATAATACTACTATTCAAAGTATCATTTTATTCTTTTGTTGCAAATTATGTAGATAATCTAAACAAAATGGCTTTGTAAATCAATATGGAATAATTGGCTTGTATATATTGTTTATTAATGAAACATAAATATTTTTATTTACTTGTATTATTATCTTACTATAGAAAGATGTTACTTGTAGTTTGTGATTTTTTAAATTTGGTAATTGGTACTTAACTTCAGCATCCTAAGAATTATAAATAATTTTTAGTACTATTCTTATTCATTTAATATGGCAATAGTCTTTATAGTACTATGATAAAAAAATATCAAGTAAATTATTTTTTTGCAATATAATCATAGATATTAGCAATAATTACTAAAAAAAATTCAATTTTAATAGATAAAAAAAATTTTGAATAAAAAATAATGGATATAAAAAATTAAAAAAAATATCGTAATAACATTCTATATTATTTGATCTATAATTTTGTATTTGATTAAGCTACGATCTATTCTTGTAATTTATAACAATGATATATATATATATATATATATATATATATATATTTAAATAAAATAACTAAAAAAAAGTTTTTTTTTGAAGGTTTTAGCATAATAAAGCTCTTATATAGTCTAAAAGCAAGCATTGTCAATCAATGACTAAAATATCATTTCATAGCTTCTCTAAAAACTATCTTTTTCAAATTTTTCTTATTGTTGATTGAAAAGAGAAACACCTTAACCTACACCTTGCTGCTACCATTACAATGCTTGCACCATGATCCTCACCATTGTCTTGTGATAATATAACTATATGATAAAAAATAAAAATATGGATGTTATTAGAAAAGAGCCTAGTGAAAAGTTGTAGTAAAAAATCAATGATAAATTATAGAAAGGTAGTAAATTTTTTTGTCTTAATACTGTTTTTTTATAGAAAGGACTTCTATTTACTATGTAGAGGCTTAAACGAGCCAAATTAAAATAAAAAAGATAAAAAAATTGATATAAATATGTTTTAAAAAGAATTTAAAATATATTAAAGCAAAACTTATCTCAAATTATCAAAAATTGATATCTAAAGAGGACCAATTGTTAACCTAGATTCAAATTAGATTCCAAGGTATAAAATTGTGCACCTGTGGTAATTTTAAGGTTCTTTTATAAATTAGAAAATAGGATTTGAAATTAAAATTTATAAGAGATTTTTAAGTGTTAATTTCATATCATTTGGATTGATATTGGATTTTGAGAAATTTTCAAATTAATAATATATTTAGTAGGTTTAGATTTTGAGAAAATAAAATATGTTTACAAATTTGAGATTTTCTTAAGTTTTATAGTGTGTATACAAGAAAAATTTGGCAATTTATTTTTGTATTTTTTGTGAATATGTGTAAAAAATTTGAGGTCAATTAAGTACTTAGATTGAAGTATATGAGGGTTTTTATGGGTTGTGATCTTAGAAATTTGAGATTTAGGATCTATGAGTGATTTTGAGTCCTAGCAATATCTGCTAGTTGAATTGAAACAATATTTGGTGAAAATAATTAAGACTTTAATATCTATACATAATCCAATTTTTGAAGTAATTGAATGGTTCACTAAGGAAAAATTAGTATTGAAAGATCAACATTTATGTTGGAGAAGGAGGGTGGCCAATGACCAAGAGGTTTTGGGAGCTTTGCTTGTTATTGGTATGTGTGATCTTCTTCAATTTTTTTGTGTTTATTGCTTACTTGGTTGTTGCAAGATATGCAGATTTTGAGTCTAAATCAATTATTCAATCATTAGTTAATAAATTTTTAATCTGTTGTAGGATTATTAAGATTTGTTTAATATTTAGAAATTGATAAAAAAATTGATTAGAATTAATTTAAGATCTCAGATTTGATTAGGATTTTGTTAGGATTTGATTTTGGGCTTAATTAAAATTTACAATTTGTCTAAGATTTGGTTAAGATTTAAGATTTGTTTAAGTTTGATTAAGATTTGATTAGGATTTGATTAAGATTTAATTAGGATTTGATTAGGATTTGTTTAGGGTTTTTTTTAGATTTTAACTAGGATTTGGTTAGTATTTAAGTGGATTTGATTAAGGTTTGTGTGAATTCTATAATTGAATTACATGTGGGTTTAAATGCAAAAAATGCACTTATGATCCTTAAAGCCATTAGTTAGGGAGGTAATAGAAACTTTTTGAGATAAATAGCAATTAATTGGATGTAGTGGCTAGAATAGGTCTTTTTCAAATAGGAATCCGGCATCCTCTTTGCCAATAGGGATTTGGACCACCCTAGACCCGGTCTCTCTTCTCTTGTAGTTTATTTTATTTTTCCTCTCTCACGTCTTCATGAGCTCCCGGCGCTCCGGGGATTGTTTTTCCATTTCCTTCATGCTGTGGGGATACTGCGGTGCAATATTTTTCCTCTTCTTGTTTTGTTTTTTGCTTGGTTGGTGTGTTGCGGTGCAACACTGCTTTGCCTTCTTGTTCTTGGTTTACCTGATCTTCTTGGGTTCTTGGGTTTTCTTGATCTTCATCAAGTGGCATTCTAGAGTTAATTTTTTTGTGTTCGGGCCTGCGAAGTGTAGATGCGGTCAGCTTGTTTCATAGAGGCACTGATCGTCATCGAGTACGTGGAGTGTGGCTCACCTTTCGCGGTTCAATTTGTCGTCAACTACAACAGTTGGGCGGAGAGAGGCCACATTCCGTTTTGTTCCTGTTGTTATTATTTTTTTTATTCCTCCGAGGTACCGAGGGGTGCAACGGCGCCTTCATCTTAGTTGTTGTGGTGACGGCGGCATTGTTGCTGGGATCCAGTGCAACAACAATCTATTGGAGCGGAGCTAGGATTTGGGATTGGTTGTTCTCTTGGCATTGCTAGCACATTGTTCGTGGAAAAGGACCAAGTGACACTAGCTTCAAAGGTGGCAGCATTGCGGTGGTTTTTTATTCTTTTTGGTCGTCTCTTCAATTCAAAGCTTCGCAATTTCAGAGCTCCAGATTCAATGTGGCAGTGCCGCGGTTGATAAATTCTCCTCTATGTATTATGCTGAGCTTTGATTGTTACGGTGTCCCTAGTGTATGTCCCTAGGATGTGTCGCTGCAATTGCTTTTGTTTTGTAGATTGTTGATGTTTTTTTCTTTTGATTCTGTTGTCGTTTGATACCTGATCTTAGTGTGTAAAATGTCGGTGGTTGTGTTCTTGTTTTGGAGCTGCATCAAAGGGGGTTGTATTGCTGTCGACCTCGTAGTGAGGTAGATGCGGAGTTGGTGGTTTGCAAAGCAGCAGGGATCCATTTCGGCACTAGTTCTTGTCTTCATATCCTTGTTCTACTTCAACGGCACCAGGGTTAGTTACCTAGTACACCTGTTCTCTCATTTTTATTTTTTATTTTTTATTTTTTTTCTTCTATTGTCCCTCTTCGGTGAAGGGAGGCAGTGTAGGCTGGCGGTAGTACTTTCTTGTTGCAAGCTGGTGTTCCGATGAAAAGTTGGCCACGGCGTGGAGTAGCTACTAGATTTCATTGTAGGGTGCCAATGGGCATTTATGTATTTTTTGTATGAGTACCTCCTTCTGTTATTAGAGCTTGGCAGCTTGAAAAGTCTGCGGTCAATTCCTTCTCTCTTCCCGTCTTTGTTCGCGTATCAGAGTAGCTCTCGTTTTGTTTTGTTTGATCTGATCTTTTTGCAGTCCGTATTTTGCGGTGGCACTGCTAGAGCAGCATTGAGAAGGCATCATGGTGCAGAGCTGTGGAGGGAAGAGGGCATCTAGGCGCTTGTGCATATTTGTGCGTATTGGGTGATTGCGCATCTAATTCGGTGGATTTGAATTTTTTTTCCCTTGCCGGACGTAATTGGTATCCTGAACGTGGTTGAGTGCGGAGTTCTGGCCTAGTACAGTTGGAAGAATGTCGAATCGGTTGCGCAATATAACCTATTGAGGATCGTAGGAGCGACAAGCTACCGTCCTTGCCGTCGTTTCTTTGAGAAGAAATGTTTAGCAAATCTAAGGGTGATGATGTGGACCAATTCCATTTATTATTGAGATCACCAAGGCCAGTATAGAGAGGGCAATCGTAGCGTATCAATGCAATTGTATTGATTAAATAAAAGAAGAGCTTAGAAGAAGAGATTGAGAATCCCCCTGATAACAGATTAGAGTTGCGCCATGCCAACAAGTTCACTATTGTGGAGGTGTGGAAAATCCCCAACTTATTGCAGGAACTAGTCGCAAGCCACACCATCGACCCTCTCTGTAAGTACTCAAGCAATTAGGTAGATGAATTAGACTACATGAAGTTAGGTTAATCGGATAAATTAGAATTAGGGTTGAATTAGGTTAGTTGGATGAACCATCAAAATTGAATAAATATTTTTTAAAATTGGATGAATTATTATTGAATGAATTTTAATGAAGTGGATGAAATTTTATTTGTAGATGAGAAGTTATTCATGGATGGAAACTTATCTTAGGTGAATTTAAAATTTTGGGTGAAAATTAATACTAAGAAAAAATTAAAATATAAGATAAAAATGAATAAAATAAAAATTACATAGACTTAAATTAAATTGTATGAAAAATTATCTTCTAAGTGTGTGTTTTTGTTCAATTATTTGAGTGCCTTGTGTAACTTTGTGATGTATGAAAGTAGTTGAAGGTGAATTTAATTGGTAGAGTATTAGAAAGCTAAAATAAAATAGAAGACAATTTAATCAATTTCATTGTAGGCTAATTAATATTGGTGAATTTGAATAGATTACATTTTAGAAGGAATTATGTCAATCACCATTGAGATTTTTATTAGAATTTTTGGATCTTAATCAAGTAGAAATAAGAACTTGATGGATAATTTAGGTAATTAAAATCATTGAATATTTCTAATATTTTTTTAAAAATTATTATTATTTCTTTAAAGATTTATTTTTATATTTCTATAAAATTTCTCTATTATTTTTTTTTGAAATTAATTTAGGATTTCTTTGTGTTTCTTTGATAACTTTTAAATTTATTTTGGATTGATTAAAGTTTTATTAGAATAATTAAAGATTATTTAAAGTTTATTTAAGATTCTATTAGACTAAGTAGGATTTTTATTGCATTTTTACTTATCTTTCACAACTAGTTGCATGATGCACTTTCAAGCAAAAATACATGTAATTCAATATCGCAAGCTTACTAAATCCTTGCTACTATTACTACCATATTCACAAGTCTTCAACATGGTATCATTACTACTATACTTGTAAGCTTTGTACATGATATCATCACTACTATGCTTGCAAGCCTTGTATATAATGCCATCATGACCATGCTCATGAGCCTTGTATATAAAACCATCACTACCACACTTGTAAGTCTTGTATATAATGCCATCACTACCATGACACTATCTCTACATTTTACAATGGTGCTTTAAATTATGATAATTTTAAATTGTAGCTCGATCTCTTGATTTTGCTTCTATAGAATGAAGTCCTTTTCTTCTCAACATCTTTGCATTTAGTGTTAGATTCTTTTCTTTGCCCTTCTATAACAACTTACATGATTGCCACAGTTTTTTCATGTATGTTGTTTATTGTGCTTTTGATTGCTCAAGAAGCTCCTCAGTGGTGTTCAAAGAAACCAGGTATTAAATGGTTTGGTTAGTCTTTTGCTTCTATACCCAATTCTAATGGACAATTTGCGTGTCAATATTACTATAAGCCTCCACCAAAGTTTCTTCTTGCTTTGCCCTGCTTAGGCATACTTCACTATTTTTGGATTCTAATAGTTATGCTCACACTTAAATCTTTCACAAAAGATTATGGTTAGTTGATGGTAAAAAATAGAAGCAAGTTACTATAACTTTCTAGCTTTTTGCTACTACTCTTTGTGCCTTTTTTATACAAATTCTTTGTACAAATTGATTAACTGGGTCCTCTTTGGTCATTATATCCAAAAGAAAGTTACTTCAATAGAGTCGATTAAAATAATAAACAAGAGCCTTGTGGTATAAGAATCCTTTTCAATATCAATTGCAAGTGCTTTCTCTATTCCACTATCTTCCTGCTCTTGTGAAAATTTATTATAAATCATTAATTGACATAGTCTCTCAAGTGCTTTTTAAAAATATATTTCTAGAGTATTATAAAATTTTAAAAAATAGAATAAAAAAATCTTGTAATAATGATATCAAAAGAATCATATGTTTATTGGTCCAAATATAATTTGATAAACTTACACATCTCAATAGAAGATGATTCTATTGCAATTGAGTGGCATATATATATGTATAGATTATGATGTCAAGCAAGGTAATGATCTATTTTAATTTTAATTCTTCATAATTCTATTTAGAATTAATGAACCTAATCCTCTTCTTCTTCCCTCTTCTCTACTATAGTATTAGTATCATTTGTTTTTGGTATGTCAATCCTTGCTACTATCAATTTAAGCATATATAAGTTTTGGTACCAAGGCATGACAAAATTGCTACTTCTCTCTAGAATAAATAGCAAATACTTATGCACACAATGCTTTATCACATATTACTTTCTAGAGATGAGCTTTTTACTTCATAGAATTTTTTTCATATTACTTTAGTTTCTAGAATATTTACTATTCTTTTCAAGAATCATAAGAAGAAATAATTATATTTTAAACATTTTCTAAAATGATATTTGGTCCTAGCAGTTATACAATCAAATTATTCTACATTAATTTGTAAAATCTGAGATTTCATTGTTGATGGCCATAATTCATATCTACTGATCATAACTTAGTTTCCTTGTATAAATCAAGTATTTCTTAAATAAATTATTATTGGAGCAATGCATTGTAGTATGAAACAAAAAATAAAATGACTATGCTGCAAGAACCATATGTCTTAAGAATCTTTTGAAGAAGAATCATATTTCAAAATCATAAATTTTCTTATTGTGGATATTTTTTTAATAATAATAAAAAATAAATAAAAAATAAAAATTCTCAAAGTATAATTAATTATCATTATAAAATATCTATCATCAAGTTTAGCTAAATAAAATATACTATGAAGTCTCACAACAATACTTTTAAATAGAAACTATATACATTACAATCTCTATTAGCAAATACAAGTGAATTTGTTATATGAAAATTTATCTTTAAACATACATACATTGGTATTGAATACTTGGACAATTGACATGCAAGTGCTAATTGGATAGCAAGTAATGTAAGGAACAAGTTGCACAATACACCTCAATATAGAACTATAGATATTTAAAAAGATATTTGTTGAAATGAAACTGTTTTAATATCCTACTTAATGGCATAGTTTGGAAAAGAAAAAGTTATTTCTAAGCTAGTTGGCTCCTATGAAGACACCTATATCAACTTGAAAGCATTTCGTCACCAAATTAAAACAATAAATTTCAAAAGTTTTATAAAATTAAAAATTGATGAAAAAAAAATACTTCTTCAAATATTTGTCACCTATAATGTAAGTTTATATGGCTTGCAATATTGTTGATTTATTGTTATTATAGACAAAATTTATTTGAAAAGAAAATACTATTGAATATTCTTTCTTGTTATAACAATTGATGTTGAGGAGCAACTATTTTCTATTGCATTCAACATTATGAGTACTAAAAATGACAACAATTGGATGTAGTTCTTGCAGAAGTTGAAGACAATAATTTTTATATCTTATCTATTGAATTCTCAACTTCCAAAATTTACATTTTTATTTGATCAATAATAAAGTTTGATTGATTTTTTCAATCATATCTTTCGAACATATAAATATATATTTTGCATACACCATTTAACAGAGAACTTACAATAATAATTTTAAAATTATATGCTTCTACAATATCTTTAGGGATCAATATAGGCATTGACAAGGGCTTACATATTTATTCTAATAATTTGTTATACAGTTAGGTAGAAACAGGTAGAAATATATCAATTTCATAATATCTTTCAAAGAAGCTTCTTAAAAGAATTGTAGACATAATTTTCACTTTATGCATGTTTATGGTTAATTCATAGATTAGAAACTTGATCAATAATTTATCATATGGCACACGTATTGGTAGCTTATAGAATAAGCCAAGTATATGGTACATGTATAGAAAACTTAACTTGCAAGTTAAAATATGTATCTTGTAAAATCAATACATATTGGAAATTCTATATAATATTGTCACATAGCTCTTCATCAGATAGTATACATGGAAGCAAGGAAAAAGGCTTATTTACTCTTATCAATGCCTTTTTAGTCTTTAGTCTTATTTCAAGATTTTTTAGTTTTCTTGTCTTTGGCAATATCAATTTTAGTTCAATATATTACCATCTTTAAATAATTTTTTAATCTTTTTGAAGACACAAGATTGTATTGAGATTTTATTTTTTTAAGATTCATGTCCTTGAAAGTTTGACAAGAATATTAAGTTATTATTCTTGTTTTGTCTTAGAAGTGAATGAATTACCTCAATTCTATTATTATCTTTTGAAGGTTGTTGACTACCTACTTTTAAACACATTATTTAGTTCTTTAATAATAATTTTTTTCTTACAAAGAGAAGATTACCTCTTTTTGTAGAAATTTTTATTTGACATAAGTAGTTGCAGATTATTTTCTTCTGATTTAACTTATGGATTTACTAAGTTGTTTGAAATGGAAGGAAAAATCATGGATGCTGTACTTGGTAGAAGTGATAATAGATTTGTAACTATTACTAATCTTCAAAAACTTGTCAACACTCTTAGAGTAAAAATTTCAGGCCTGACAAGTGCCAACCATAGAAATATTAATCCTACACTTATAGAAGAAGTTTAGAGTCTATGTCAAGAAGTTGTGCAATTGAAGGAAGTAAGTAAATTAACCTCATAATTAAATTTAGAAAGTTTTATTTTTACAAGTACAATAGGAACAAGGATTAGTATACTCAAGAAGTTTCATGGAAAAAAATCAAAATTTTGAGGATTTTTGTAACAAATCAAGTTCTATCTAAGATTGAATCCCTTCCAATATGATAATGGATTTACTTAGATTGGATTAATAAAGGCACTTTTATTTGGAAGTTCTTTTTTTTAATTTTTAACTTTAATATAAAAAGATTTATGACTCATTTATGATTTGAATTCATTTCTAGAAGTATTTGATGCTGCAATCAAAGAAAGTAATCAAGAAAGAGTAATAGAGATTAAGGTTTAATTTTTTTACAATAAAGATCATAGTCATCTACTATATATTCTACTAAATTTCAAAACTTCACTTGCAATATGGATTAAAATGATAAAGCTCTTATCAATCAATTTTAATATGGATTAAAAGATAACATCTATGATTTATTATTAATAATACAAAAAGTAGATACTTTTGAATAATTTATTATTTAAGCCATTGCATGCAATAATCAATTATTTAAAAATCATCAAGAATAAAGATTTGGCTAGAAAGGAACAAATCAAGTTATAATTGTATCTCTTAAGTTTTCAAAACTTACTCTTTAAAGTTGGAATCAATATAAATTGATATGTGTGATTGCTCATTTTACTTATTTCAGAAGAAACCTCCTAGAATAAATCCATATAGGAGGATTCAAACACGGAGAATGATTAGTTGCTTAAGCATTCACGTTAGGGTCATACAATCAATTACCTCCTGAATGTATCATCTATATTTTCAATATCTAAACACACAAGGAAATTATAATCTCCTCCTTCACCTTATCAGTTTCTTTCTTACAGCAATTCAGTCATACTAATAACTGCTATTTCCACCAATATATTCACCTTTATAATCTCCAACTGTAATACTGCGCCCTCACAGCTTTCAGCACACAATTATCCTCGTTCCAATCACTGGAATTCTTCACATAGAACTGCCATTCACATTACAGTGTTTCACACAAATAAAGACTCATTCTCTCTACTGAACTACAATCAGATTTCAGCATTCAATCTTTCTTCTTCTCAAATAATATCAATCACATTTCCATTCCATAATTCACTTCACAATATTTAGAAATTCTCAATCCTCTTATTCAAAGAAAATAACAAACAAAAGAAAAGAGGTAGCACCAAGCTTACCTCGGCTCACACTATCATAGTGATGGCCCTCGGCTCATGACTATCACAATCTGGCCCTCGGCTTATGACTTTCACAGTTTGGCCCTCGGCTTATGACTCTCACAATCTGGCACCTTAATTAACTTCTACAACTCCTATGTACTTTTTCCTGATTCTCCAGATTCTAACTGTAATTCTGTAATTAACCACTTTTAATAACTAAATCATTCATCTATCCTCTTGAATTTCCTATTATATAGACTATTAATATATTTTATCAATATCTTTCAAAAACGAATTAATATCTATTCTACAATGAGGTACATTTTAAATTCTTCAAGGAGGTAAAAAAGATTCAACATCATCAAAAGAATTTGTACATTTATTATACAAAAGCTAAACACATTGCTCAATATTATCCAAAGAAGTAATGTAATTACAAAATGAAGAGCATAATTGCTAAAAAAGATAATGTGTCAAAAAACAAGTTTCTTTAGTTACAATGGAGGCCTTGTGGCTAAAATCATGTATAACAACTAATAAAGATTTTATTCTATTATTAGATTCTTTACCTTATTTTACAATAAAAATTTATTTGTAATCAAAAAATCACAAAGTTTTTATATTATTAGATTTAGGAGCCTCAATTTATTTTATAGACAAAGATTTTGTTAAAAAATAAAAAATATTATTAATCAAGAAAATTAAATCTATATATATAAAAATCATAGATAGCTATTTATTATCTTTTAGAGATGTTATCCATGAAACTATTCTTTTAGATGTAGTAATTTAAGATCATAATAGCATAGCAATATATAATGTGATAAGATATCCTTCTAATCCAATTATTTTAGAATTATTGTGATTAAAAAAATATAACCCTCAAATAGACTAAATTTCTTCTAAACTTAATTTTTCTTGTAGTTTACTCTAAAGTTCTATTAGTCAAGTAGAAATATATAAGTTTAGTACATCCAAATCTTTATTAATAGATACAAGAGCTTTAATGTATGCCACAAAATAATAGGCATCTTTTACTATATATGTCATATTTATTTTTAATGAAGTAAAGATATCAATTGATATTCCAGTTTCAAGATTTTTAGGATGTTTTTGAAGAAAAAAATATAGATATTCTTCAAAAGCATCGATCCTACAATTATTCAATTGATATGCAAGAAAGAGCTCAACTACCACTTGGACCAATTTACAACTTATTTCAAAATGAGTTGGCTGCACTAAGGGAGTACATTGATGAAAACTTGGATAAAAACTTCATATGCCATTTAAAATTTCTAATAAGATCTCATATCTTATTTTTGAAGAAAAATGATGGATCTTTGTGGATGTGCATAGACTATTAAAGATTTAAGAAGATCACCATTAAAAAATCAGAGGTAAGAATAGATATTTGTCATATATTACAAAAACTTAGAGATACAAGATTATATGTCAATATAAAAAAGTATATATTTTACACCACTCAAGTTGATTTTTTAGGATACATAATTTCCAATGAAGGTCTAATAATGGATTCAAAGAAGATCAAGACCATCATAGATTGGAAGATTTCAAAAACAATAAGCAACTTATAATATTTTTTAGACTTTGTCAGTTACTACCTAATCTTCATTAAGAAATTTTCTCAAGTTGTAGCCTTTCTTATACATTTAATTTGTAAAGATAAACTCAAGTAGAATAAAGAAGCTAAAGAATCATTTGATGCTTTAAAGAAGAAATTTATTTTTTGTACCAATCTTATATTACATCGACTTTTCTAAGGTATTTTTTAATAAAAATTGATACATTAGATTTTACTTTGGGTGCAATATTATCACAAATGGAAGCAAATCACAAACTCCATCTAATAGCTTTTCATTCTAAAAACTTTTTAAGAATAAAAATCAACTATAAAATCCACAATAAAGAATTTCTTGCAATTGTAGATTCTTTTCAAAAATAGCATTATTATCTAAAAGGCACTTCAATTGAGTCACTATATATAAAAATCAAAAGAACCTTGAGTACTTCATATTAATGTGGATATTGAATTGTCGCCAAGCTCACTAAAGTATATCATTATCAAGATTTGATTTTAAGATCTTATATTGATATAGAAAACAATAAGATTTGTCAGATATACTCTTTAGATATTCTTATTTTGGACCAAAAGAAGAAGATAAAATTTTTAATCAAAAAAAAATAGTAGTCTTGAAACTTGACTAATTTAATCTTTCAGCAATAAAATCAACATTGATTGTTAATTCAACTTTTGTCAAGAAAATTTAATTAAATATATCGTCTAATCTTCTTATTTATGACATTAAGAATATTTCTTTTAAATATCATAATACTTCCAATTTTGAGTTTAAAAAAAAAATCTATTTTATTTTAAAGATTACTTATACGTTCCAGAAAAAGAAGCATGTTTATATATTCTTCAAGTAAGTCATGACTTTCTAGCAGTAGGATATTTTAAATACAACAAGACTTCCAACCTTATTTCTAGAGATTTTTAGTGGCCGCAAATATAAAAAGCTATGAAAGACTCTATACAATTATGTAACATTTATTTAAGATCAAAAACTCCTTGTCATCGATTCTATAAACTTTTTAAACCATTGTCAATACTAAAACAACTATAGTCTTTTATTTCTATGGATTTTAATATGGATCTTTTAATATCAAGTTCATATGACTCTATATTTGTGATCATAGATTGCTTCACCAAAGTAGCATATTTTTTATCATATACAAAATATATTTTAGGTAAAGAAATAGAGAAGCTTTTTCTTCACAAAATCTATTACTATTATGGATTCCCAAAGGATATTATATTAGATAGAAGAATATAATTTTTATCAAGATTCTAAAAAATTCTTTTTATCATATTGAAGGTAGATATAAAATTACCTTTTGCTTTTTATTTTTAAACTAATGGACAAATAGAACAAATGAATTAAGTTTTAGAGCAATATTTGAGGTATATCATTAATTGTCATTGAGATGATTGGAATTTTTTTTTGCCATTGATGAAATTTGCATATAATAATTTGATATATTTTTTATTTAATAAATACCTTTTTTTACTAATTATGATTATCATCCATAACTTGATACTTTTGACTTTTTAAAAGTTGATAATCTTATAGGACAAGATTTGGAAAATTATTTGTCACAACTACATGCAATTATGAAGGTATAAATAAAGGAAGCTTAAAAATGACAAAAAAAAATGCAGATATCTATCACATAAAATAACCATAATTCAATATAGGTGATAAGATCAAATTACTTCATTGTAATATCAAGACTACTCATTTTTGTAACAAGTTGGACTATTGTAGGCTTAGACTTTTTCCTATTTACAAGTAAATCAATTCATTTGCTTATCAATCACACCTACTTGAATCAATGAAGATCCATCTCATATTTTACATGTATCTTCTTGAGCCATATAAGACAATGAATTTCTTAGAAAGAAGACAAATTCTACATCTTCCTATAGAAATAGTTAATAATAAAGAGTTTAAAGTAGAAGAAGACTTAGATTTAAGGCAGTATTGAAATAGGTTAGAATATCTTGTTTATTAGTACAAATACTATATTATTAAACATACATAGAAGCCAACAAAGATAGTTGAGGTTTTTATTGATGATATCTATCAAAATCATGATAAAAAATAAGAAATCTTTAGAATAAAAAAAAATTAAGAAAAATAGTATTTTATTTTTTATCTTTGTTTATAGCTTCTATATAGTTGTGGCACTAAAAAAATGTAAAATCAAAAACCAACATATTCAAATTAAGAGCTATTATTTGTTGACTTATCAAAAAAGATATAGAGATTGTCACAACCTTTAAGATAATGTAATTGACATGAAGATCGTCGAGAACAACATGTTTTTTAAAAATAATAATAATAATAAAATATAACATGTTTGATATCACAACTTTGAAAGAGACTCATGATGTTTGGTGATTTTATAAAAAATAGAAATGACTCTTATCAATTTTTCAAATATTTTATTTCAAAGAAGTCATGAAGGCCTTAACAATGAGTAAATATTAGGATGGTCTTGCCACCCTAGTATGGGACTTTATCAATGGCTAAGATGACTTATCAACCATCTTTAAAGAAAACAAAGATCAAAGTATGTGGCAAATACAATACACTGCTTCTTGGATTTTTTCAACATACGATAACTACTATTTGTAGAATTTATTTCTAAAAAGAAGGATAATATTAAATATATATATATATATATATATATTCTAATAATTATTTATATAATTAAATATAAATAGATAAAAATATATTAATTTTATAATATCTTCTAGAGAAGCTTCTTAAAAGAATCACAGATACAATTTTGACTTTATTCATGTTTATAGTTGATAGATTAGAAATTTTATTAATAAGTTAACCACTTAGCAAACATATCGGTAGCTTGTGGAACAAACTAACTATATAGCACACATATAAAAAACTTACTTTGCAAGTTAAAACATATGACTTACAAAGTCAACACATATCAGAGGTCCTATAGAATATTGCCATGTAGCTTTTGATTAGATAGTATAGTAATTCAAAAAATTATTTCAATTTTGACATATTTTAAAAATAATGGTATATTACAGATGAATTGTAGTGAATAATGACATGTGGTTTGTATAGAAAATAAAGTATTTCTTTACAACTACCAAATGAGCCTATGTTAAAAAGAATCTATTAGGTAATTGCAGAACTATGACTAATCTAATTTGGAGTAGTATTGAAACACTTTTTTGAGTATGGTGTCTAGTACATATTCTTTTATTAGATTCTTGTATCTTTAACAATTCTTTGAACAACTATGAAACCCATTCTTTGTTCTTTCTAAGACAACATCACCTCTTCTTTTTATTATTTTTAAAAATCTTGAGGCCAAATTACTTTTAAACTTGGCTATAGTAAAATTAGTATCTCTAAACTAGCAAAAAATATCACTTTTAATAAAAAGAATCTTAAATTAGATAGATCAAAGAAGCTCACTGTAGTAGTTGAAAGAAAAATCATTTGCCAAATCAACATTAGGAAGGTTAAAAATATTATTGAAGTTGCTAAAAACCTTAAAAATATTATCAATAATTTTGTGTCAATCCAAATCATTTGAAATATTTTTAAGAAATGGACTTTAAAAGCCATGGTGAAGAAAAAAAACCACAATTATCTATTGGTAATTAGAAACAATGCTTGGATTTTGCTCTGAAGTATAGAGATGGACTATGTAGAATTAAAAGGGGATTATTTGATTAGATGAGACAAAAATCAATAGATTTGGATTGGTGTAAAAACAGAAAAGTCAATCCTTGCTTAATAAGAAAATCCAAAAAATAGTTAAGCATGGGAGTAGAAATATAATGATATAAAATTGTATGGAATGGAATAGAATTAGAAGGATGGTAGAAGTTGAAAGAAGGATAGATGCCAAGTAATTTGTGGAAATTCTTGAAAAAAATGTATTTCCTAGCATTGAAGAATCTGACATTTTTGAAAAAAACATAATTTTTTAACAAGATAATAATGTCAAGTATAACTCAAAACTAGCATAGAAGTCGTTCATTATGACATTAAAATAATGAATTAGCTTGCCTAATCTTTTGATCTTAATTCCATTGAACATCTTTGGAAGTTCTTCAAATGCCAACTCAACACTTGAAAGATAAAACTAAAGAGAGTTTAAGAATTATGAGAAAGAATAGCTACACAATAAAATAATATTAAAGAAATTTTGTACCAAAAGTTAATAGAAAGTATATCTATGAGGTTGGAAGCAATTATCAAGGTCAAAAGAGATCCTAAAAAGTACTAATATATAATTGGATACCACACTCAAAAAAAATATTTTAATATTGTTCCAAATTGGATTGGTCATAGCTCCACAATTATCTAATGGATTCTTTTCAACCTATGCTCATTTGATAGTTGTAAAAGAGTATTTTATTTGTTATAAAAGCACATATCATTATTTACTATAATACATCTATAATACACCATTTTTTTTAAAATATGTCAATATTAAAATAGTTTTTTGAATCTTTGTATATATGGAGGCAAGAATAAAGTCTTTTTCAATCTTATCAATGCCTTTCTAGTCTTTAGTCTTGTTTCAAGCCTTTCTAGTCTTTAGTCTTGTTTCAAGACTTTTTAGTCTTTTCTTTAGCAAGAGTCATTCTAGTTCAATATATTACCATTTTTGAATGATCTTCTACTCTTTTTGAATAATACAAGAATGTATTGAAATTTTCTTTTTTTGAGATTTAAGTCCTTGATAAGCACTAATTATTCCACATTTTATCATTGAATTCTTAAAAGTCTAGATTGTATTTGATGAAGGTTCAAAGTATTAATGAGGAATAGAATACAATATTGGACATTATTATAATTTGAAGAAAATTGATTTGGCTACATGACTTCAAATATTATAAAATCTATGAACTCTCAGATCTTGAAAGTATATAAAATGCCATTTATTTCAATACTAGAAATAATTTGGGAACAATTTATGGTATAGTACAATGAACGGCATGTCATCACAAACACAATTATTGGACCATTGTCATCTAGTGTGGAGCAAGAGATTAAATAGAAATAGACATTTGTACATACTTACTACATCATTCCATCATCCAATACTATCTTCATATGCTTATTAGAGCAATCATCAAATATCTCGGATTTTCAAAATTGCTTATGCATTTGCAATTAGTAGAAATTATTTGGAATTCTATGTATCTATCTAATTACTACTTTATTCTTTATGCAAAAATCAATTTCCAATTACTTTGCTTACTTTTATATTGTTCAAGCCTAGTTTGTAATTTATATTGTATCCAACACTAGAATATCATCCATTGTATATTGAACAAAACCAAGCAATAGCAAAATCGATGTTGCTTCAATCTTACCACTTTTAATATGACATCCACCTAGCCACTTAAAGAAGCATTGCATTGATATAGAAGATATGAAAACAGTCAAAAGTATATTTAGATACAACTAATGTAAGAATATTAGATACAATTTCTTAGTTTGTAAAGAAAAATTTCAATTTTATAGCTAAAGTGTATTTAAATATTTTTCTATTATAAGATCATCTTTTTCTACAACAAAGATTTTATAATTTATTTTATTTGAAACTTATTATTCCTATTCAATCAAATTTATTCTTCTAATCAATTTATTTTTAAAATATTTTTAATATATTTATATAATTTCTTCTTATAAAAAAATGAACTTAAATTACAATTTTTAACCTAAAATATTTCAGACTTCCTTCTAATTATATGTAGAAAAATTTGAGCACAAGAATTCAATACATTCTTAGAATTTTACTTTCAATTAATTAATCAAAAATATTTTCAGATTCTACTCCTTGTAGATTTCATAAAATGAAAGGAAAAGGAGAGGAAAGGTTTAAGGGCATGAATTCCTTATTGATTGCTTGCATATGTGCATGAGTGTGTGTATACTTCTCTAATGTAAGTAAAACTTGGTAGTATATTTTTTGCAACATGAAGAAAATAAAAAATAAAAAATAAAAACTTCTAATATGAAAAATAATGAAAATTATTTATTTTAAACATATATCAAAAATATATTAAAAATAAAATATGAATATTTATTAGATAATCAAATCATATTTTCAAATAATTTTTACTTAGTACTTAATTATCTCTTATAATTTAGAGATAAGTTCTACTTTATACATACAAATATTTCAAAGCTAAGGTGTTATTATTATTATTATTATTATTATTATTATTTTATATATTAAGTATAAAAAAAATTAAATACATATAATATTTTAAATTATAAATTAGCATAATATGGATTTTAGAAAAAGAAACATATAATCTAATTTTTATTTATATATATAGAATAATATAATATAAAAAATTCAATTCTATAATATTCAAATTAATTGAACTAGACTTCTACATACAAGTTCAATGAATAAGTAAAAATCTTTGGCTAACTTGACATTTATTGAAATTCTTGCTTATTCTAAATTTTAATCAGTTTTATGTAAAGGAATAAATAAAATATATATAATTTATAAAATAAAAATAATCTAAAAATTTTACATAATGATTACATAAATATATGTATCAAAACAAGACATATAATTAATAATCTTATCTTCTACGTGTAGTATATATGGATGTCTAAGAGAGCCCACAAGGCCTTAGTTTTATCCTCCTAACTACATTCAAGGTGCTACAATCCATATTGCACTTGTATACTTCCCTTCTTACAAGGAATACACTAGTTGCTAATCTTCCTATTTTTTAGTAATAAAACTAATAATTTTTTATTTTTAACTTCAGGATAGTATTTAAAAACATCCAATTAGCCTATTAACCATATGTAGGCTTCAATTTTGCTCCATTTCTTCATAATGGCTTCCGAAGTGGTAAAATTCATTTTGTCTCAATCTTAAAAATTGCTCTAAAAATTCCTAAAAAATTCTAAATAAATTCTAAATAAATTCTTATAATATTTATATAATGTTAATAGAAATTTAATAATATATTTTTTAACTTTATTATTTTTATAATAATAAAATCAATATAAATCAACTATAAATCCTATTTTTTATATCCATAACTTAAAAAACTTGAAGTTGTTTTTCATGCTTCTTCTAACTACTAACGATTATTTTTTATTTTTTATAAGTAATAAATATAGATAAAAATCCAATTTAGGTATTGATCTCAATAATTAATCTTTAATATTCAATAATAAATAAAGCTACTAAATCAATTAAGATAATTGCCTCTAAGACTTACTAAGACTCCATTTTTACAACTAACATTTTAATTCTCCATTTATCTAAGAATTTCTATACTTTTTATCATATATTGTAATTTTGGCATTCTAAATGTATCTTTTTTATTTAAAAAAATTAATAATATAATTTGATGACTTACACAAAGTACTTAATAAGCTTTATTTTTTCCAAAATAATATGTAGTATTAAATATAATTTAATAAAAATATATTTTAAAATATATTTAGAAATAATTTAAAATATATGTTGATATAAAATGCTTAAAATTATTTTAATTAGTATAAATTTTGATAAAATAAAAAGTATCTTCTAGGTAATAACACCATTCTTCAAATGAATTTATGTCAAGAAAAAGAATTCAAAGAATATAAATAAATAAATGAGATATTTTTTAAAGAAAGTAAATATATATATATATATATATATATATATATATAAGTAAATATATATATATATATATATATATATATATATAAAAGTATATATATATATATATATATATATATATATATATATATATATTCAAGAAGAAACTATATTAATTATTATCAAAGAAAAAATATAGAAATTCTTAAAAATACGCTAGAAACAAAAATAAAATTGGAAGAATAAGTAATCTTTCACTCTTACATCTATATACACTTTCTAACTATAAGCTATGTCGCAACATTCTATTGAATCTCTAATACATATCAAACTTATATGACACATGTCTAATTTGCAAGATAAGCTTCTTACATGTAAGCTACATATCCAACTTATACTATAAATCGCTAATATACATAACATATAGCCAAGTTTTTTACCTATCAATTATATATAGATACATATGAAGGCAAAGCTACATCTATGAATTTAAGTATATGGAAAATACAATATATTGCATCTTGTTAAATTTATTTATTTTTTATAATTTTACCTATTCATATTATTTAGATAATTATTTAAATAAATATATATATGTCTGTGATATTATATTCCTTTCAAAGAATAAGTTCCACAAAAAATAGTGATTACATATTGAAAAAGTCCAAGACGTAATATATTATATTTTCTATATACTTTAATCTTTGTTTTCTTTAAAAATAGTTGATAGATCTTTTTAGCTATCAATAGTGTTCTATACTACAACAAGAAGACTATCCTAATAATTTATTAGTATTGAGGTCTTTATAACTTCCTTCAAATAAAATATCTGAAATACCATTAAAAGTGGTTCTTACATCTAATAACATTATCAAACTTTAGAAATTGCTTCTAAAGTCTTGATACCAAATGAATTTTATCTTGCCATCTATTTAAAGAAAAATATGTCATTCTTAAAGATTTTTATTTCTATTATATTACTATCAAGGCTATTTCAATTATAATATCTTATTTAATAACTTAACAAAAAATAGCTCTTATATTGAATTTATTAATTATAATTCTTCACTTTTTTAGTACCACAAATGCAAAGAAACTAAAATTATAAAATCTTTAGTAAACCTCATTTCTTTTAAAAGAAGAAATTGTTTGACTCTTCATCTTGATTTTGATAAATATAATTGAAAAGTAATATTGATTTTTCTACTAAATTTGTAAGATTTTGGAATAGCTCTCATGTATATTGAATAATATCATATTTATGACAATGTACAAAATATGCTAATATATTTTGATATTGCATTCAGTTTAAAACTTTTTCAACATCAAATTCTTAATTATTGTCTATTTCTATGAAAAAAAGTGGCATTTGTCTTCTTTCTAGGATATTTTTTAATTTTTATGGGTCATGAAGAAATATGTTGTTGTATGGCATGATTTTCTATCTATGAATACCCTAGGTACCTAGTTGTAGAGAGATTAGTTTTAACTTATTGGCCAAATTTTAATAAGTAACTTATTCTTATTATAAAAAATAAATTAATGCAGCAATATAAAAAGATATTCTAATAGTAAAAACCTTTTATATTTAAGAAGATTTTTACATAAGGCTTTCTAAAGCATCTAGAAATATCCTAACATCCTTTGTTATACCAAATCATAACTAATTATTTGTTGATAAGTTAGATTTTCTATAAGCTCAAAGAAAATCCATTATCTTCTTATAAAAATCAATAATTATATCATAATTTTGTCATAGTTTTATATTTCCATTTTTAACATATATATAAAGTCTTAGCTTTCAAAAATTCCTTTATTTTGTATAAATTGTCCAAATTATAGTAAAATACTTTCAAAATATCTTTCTTCTACAAAAGATTATTTCTCTCCAAACTTTAGAATATCATATCTCTTGATCCAAATATTCAATTTTTTTCAAATTTCTACATAGTATAGAATTTATCCATAAGCTCAATTTAAAAGTATTATCTTCAAGTAGTTATTAATCCTCCAAATCAATTCCAAACCTTTATATATATATATATATATATATATATATAGAGACCTTTAAACCAACTTTCCAATTACACAATTTGATCTTCAAAAACCATTTACACACATGCGCTATGCTCCAAAGAGTGACAATAGATACAAAATTGATACCTTAACTTTGAGGGCCTATATCTTCTTCATAAAAACTCCAAATCACATAAAATTTTTACCAAAACCATATTCAAAATCCTAAACTTAATGATTCTAATCTTTGATGTTCAAATGGCCTCAAAAGAATAATCCTAATTCCTAATAAAGCCTCAAGCAGCCTCCTTGAAGTTTATTGGATATGACTTTTAGTCAATAAGAATGGAGATTTTCATCATCCATCTCCATTCATCTATGTGGTTGGCATAACTATCATTTTTTATACAAAAGACTTTTAATTCTTTTTTTAATAAGTTTTATATATTATGTGCCTTAAACACCAAATAAAAGAAACAAAAAAAAGATTTCAAGAGTCACTAATGTCTAATAAAGATGCCTTTAAATATATAAAAACTATTATTAATATAAAATCAATCTCAATAATAGTCCTTGTAAACTAACTACTTCAAAGTAGTAATCTAATCACATTTTGTAACCAATTAAAATCTAATAACATAGCTCTCATTATAGAATGTAGTAAATAATATATTAAATATATATGTGCATTATTTTTATATAGTAGCCAAACCACAATATGACAATGCAAAATACATGATGGATCTTCATAGATTCCAATAGGAATAATCAATAAGCAATTAGATTTATATATTTACTAATAAAAAAATGGTCTAAATATATAATAATCTAACTTATCATACAAGCAAATAATCTTGATATTATAATGAAGAAACCATACATTTTTCTCAACATGAAATTGAGGTTGTTCCTTGCAATTAACATTTGCATTGAACTTTTGTCGTTCTTGAGCTTCTTTTAATTGTGCCTTTATTGTTGCATGTAACTTTAATAAAATATTTGTCAAATCTTTTGCCAAAAGATTATTAATTTTTAAAAGGTCAAAAATATCAAATTGTAGATAATAAATAAAATTAGCCAAAAAAGATATTTTTTAAATAGAAGAATATACCATATTATTATAAATAAATAAAAAAAAAAAAAAAAAAAAAAAAAAAAAAACTTTGTCAATAGGAAAAAAGTTATTCAATTATTATAATGATTATTAATAATATATCTTAGATATTATTCCAAAACGTGATTCATTCATTTTTTTTAGTCCATTAATTTAAGAATAAAAAGTCAAAGATAATTTTATATCTACTTATAAAAACTTGAAAAGGTTTTTCAAAATTTTAATACAAATTTGTATCCATCTATCTAACATAATATCCCTTAACAATCCATGATAGCAATAAATTTTATAAAGAGAAAGTTTAGTTGTTTCTTTACTTATGATAAATTTTGAACATGGTACAAAATATACCATCTTCATGAAACAATCTATCATTTCAAATATAAAATCATAAAAAATTAAATCATAAAATTTTGAATGTTAAATTATTACTTTTGTAGTTAATAATCAAAATGTTTTAACTCTTATCACTTATTAAATGTTATATAACACTTTTTTAATCTAATTAGTGATCTTTTTTACTTTCATAATTGTTGCTCATACTCTTGGTGTCCATAAAATGAGGAAACAAATCTAAATACATAACAAAAGTGAATAAAAACAATGCCTAATGAAATCAACCACCACTTACATTTTACAAGACAAGAATTCACTTCTCAGTTTGTTTATTTCTACCAATTATTGAGTTCAATTCAAAGTTTTCTCAATCGATAGTTCAATTGTCGACCCAGTTGTCGATCTGATAGGAGTCTGAAGCAGTCTGGCCTTCAACCTACAGCTTGGCCAACTCGTTACCAGATATGCTTGAGTACAATGAGATACTTGCTTCGCTTTATCAGGAAGCTTGGAGCCGAACATCGGGCTGAGTGAAGGAGTCACAGCAGATTTTTAACGCAGCATGAAATTGATGCGTAGATTGAGATGCTCACAGCTCGAGAAATCGCCTGGCTGCCACATGGAGCAGCACAACGCAGTTTGTTGGTGCTGATCAGTCGAATCCGAGAGCGACATGGTCCATGCTTAGTGAGATGCATGGCCCAGCGGAGCATGGTAATGCTTGACGATTATACTTGCGACATTATGAAGGACCATGCATTTCGTTTACAGTCCCCACATGAAAATGTTCAAGGATCTGAACTTGTTGCGGTTGTTCAGCACCAGTAGGCTGAGGCTTGAACATGAAACACAACTGTGGATCCGATGATGTAAATGATATTAACGTCCGCCAAGTTTAGACATCTGAGAGAGATCTAATCTCATGGCTCGCGACTGAGTCGCTAGATTCTCTGCAATGGAGATTCGAGTGAAGGCAATTCGCCGTTATTGATTACTAATCGTTTCTAATGAGTAACCGAAGAATACTGTATCTGATCTGGTACTTGAAATACCACACTCGATGACAGAAAGGTTAAGGAAATTGACGAGTACATGAATATACATTTAATCTGTTGAACTCGCCGATAACGCCCAGAAGAGTAATCGAACATGTGTACTGTACATGATCGGCTGGCTTCTCGTTGTCCGGAGCCGCAATCTTATTGATTCTTCTTTTCTAGGGTTCCCAATCTTCTCGAAATACTGTTCTAAGCCGATGATTTCTCAGTCGCAGTGTGATTGATGGATTGATGGATTGATTCATATCTTCAACTTCCATTTTTGAAATGGTTCATGTCAGCGTCGACAGTTTTATTCAATTGATGAAGGAATCCAGCGTGCTGCAGAAATCGATGTTCATCAGTCACGTGGGCGATTCACGGTTTTATCCAATCTTAACCCACCATGCGTATCCAACGACGCCATCCGCCACCGGAAAGAGCATGTAGTATCCCGCAGGAGCAACTTGTTGCGACGGAGGAGACGTCGAGTACACATTGTAGCCTCCCGCTCCATCGTCCGCCGGAGCAGTTACTGCTAATTGCAACAATCTTTGCCCCATGGCATACGAATGCGTGACGAATGGCGCGCTGATCAAGTTCAATTCAATTTTAGTCGGATTCGTCGCCTTCACCACGGCTGTGAAATCCACTCCATAACCCAGACCACCAGGAACCGTCGTGAAAGACGGCGGGTTGGCGCCTAGGTAATCGGGACTGTAAGCCTGGATCCGCAGTTCCGTAGGGAGGTACCCAGTCAATGTGTAGAACTGATGCGTGTTGCTACCCGCCAGCAAAATGCGTCCGTCTTGCAAGAGGTTTGCAGTAGAGTGGTAGACTCGAGGGATATCGGTGCCCGTCAGGGTTGAGAATCGCGTCCCCTCGGCATTGTAAGGTTTGTATAGATCCGGCGCCAACACAGGGTTCGAAGCGCCTCCCCATCCTTGAGCGCCATTCGCCGCTCCGTTGATGATGAGCACTTCGCGGGTAGGCAGGAGCACCATATCTCCCATGGTTCGCCTCTGTGGCATGTACTCCATGGCCCAGTTTGCGTCGTCTGCCAGAGGCGCAATCCTACCGCATGTTTGGGAAGCATCAGCGGCAGTGTTGCCGCCCATGTACGCCCCGTATTGCGCACCACCACAAACGAGAACCTCTGGCCAGCTGAACCCGCCATCCGACGTGAGCGGGAGGAGCACGGAACTTCCAGCCGAAGGGTAATTGCGAGGTTCCCCGGGGATGGTCGGGAAATTCTTCACCACGGTATTGGACTGCCAATCGTAAAGGATCGAATCTCTGTTTGCGAAGATGAACAGCTGGTTGTTTGGCAGTAGGTGCACGAACGGATACAGGTTGTCCTGCTGCGCATCGTTTGTCTGCAGTGGAATTGCATATCAGAGCAATTAGCAAAACTGTCAGAAGGTAATCAAACGAGTCATGAAAAGGGCACAAATAGGACAGACTGTCTTCTTCACACTCAACTCCTAAGTACAATAATGAGTGAGGACTAGTCATTACTGTCTCCGAGCATGGAAAAGGGGCAGCCTAGCAACAGAGATGAAAGAGATTGTGTGAAGCCTGAACTAGCCAACAGGACACCCACTAGGAGCTATTGAATGCGACCCATGAGGCTCTCGCAATATCTGGCTCCTAAATTGTCGACATCTTAGTCGCACTAAGCACCAACTATCAAAGTTACGCAACCGATTTGAAGAAGCATCTTGTTGAAGTATGCGTAAGTACAGACAGGTTCGGTTATTACAATAAAGTAATGATGACTGAGGAAAATATTTCAGTTTAGAATTTCAACATGAACCAGAGGCATCCTGCGAATGTGAAGAGTAAAGCCAGATTCTTAGTATGAGTTCAGAATTTTGGGGTGTGGCTTTGATCTGGAGGCTGACTTTTTGAGAAAGGTACCTTCTCGAGGAGGTCCAGGTAGTAGGTGCCGCGGCCGTTGGCGGGGACGTACTCAATTGTGAAGACGCTTCGTCCTCCCACGACGATCTGGGACCCATCGGGAAGAATTTGGTTTGTGGCGTACCATCGCCCGTTCTGTAGTTGTGCTCCTTGCTCCACCCAATCACAGTTTCCGTCGTTGCACGGAGCAAAAGTACGAATCTGCAATTTGTTTTCACAACGATAAGATTTCAGAGCAATGAATTCGTTGTGGCTATGGCGAGTTGTGCTCATTCCTCACCGAGCTGGATTTCGGCAGAGAAATGGAATAAAATTATATTCTTAGCTGTATCAATTTTTAACACACTCTTGATCAAAAAAGAGTGGAAATGGAGAGTACCTTCATCAGTCCGTCAGCGTCTCCGCCAGTTTGCACCATCTGTCCATTGGCGTCGAACTGACCAGACGAGCACCAAGTGTCGGTGTACACAAATAATGGTCGAATTACATTTCCGTTGGGCGTGAACAGAGCTGAATGCGCTGTACAATCGTGTGTGTTAGCCTGCACCACAAGCGAACTCTATGCCTCAGTGAACTAAAGCGTGTCCACACGAAAGTTTCTGAAGCGGCAGCTTGAACTTAAGCGAAATCATAAAATACATCAGATAATCCTGCTCGTCGCAAAATGAAAACTCCCAAACAAACTCTCTAAATTCAACCCTGCTGCGAACAGGAGTGCATCTAGCCAGACTCAGTAATACATAGGCTCCCACGTCTGGAAAATCACAATTGAATTGTAGAGCTGATTGGCACTTCATGGGATGCTGATGGCCAAGTACCGACTTTTCTGATTAGAAACTCAGTGTCAACTAAAACTGGTCACTGAAGTAGTTGGAGTTCTTAGAGTCCATCTTGTAAGTCTTGAGAGACAGCTGAAGGTATGAGATGAATAGCAGTAATAAGAATTGGGTCTAGTTCTTGTAAGTAGTTAAAATGAAGAGAAAGACGTGGTCTATGATGGGTAGTAGCAAGCGCACCCGATCTTCAGGATTGTCACGACACACGCCATTAGGAAGACTGAGTTGAGAATCCCCAATGTTGGTTCTGTCGAGAAGTATCACAGAGCCAGTGTTCGTCACCGCCGCATGCATTGTTGAAATCCCTGCATTCTCCACCACTGTCTCGTACCAATCCCCTTTCACTCCTAACCTCCATGTCGTGACCATTTGGAGCAGCAACACCCAAATCACTACTACTCGCCTCATCTTCCACTGTTGGTCAGAGCGTCCCCTGGATCTCTTCAATCCCAGCAAACTCAACCCAGAGTCACTCCCGAAATCAGTCACTCTGCCTATTCCTCATCGACCATGCAAAGTTAGCTGCATCGGGCCAAGTGCGGTCGGTCCACGAGGTGGGAATGCCAAACAACTGAGGACTGGGGAGGCATTCGACCGTTACGAACTCGGAAGAGCTCATATACCATGTGGCATCGAATCAATCGCGACTGGCTTAAGCCGTAAACCCCCCTCACCAATGTGATCGATCTGGAAAATATTGCAGCGGTCAAACCGCCAAAAATTGTTCGAGGGGCGGAGAAGTGGGGCCGCTCCGACCTTGCCTTCTCCAATGGATCGACAAACGCCAGCAGAGAAAAATACCAGCTGCATGCGCGCGTTGCCCCACCACCGCTGCTGATGCTTGTCGGAATCGATTAACGTCCACTTCAATCAATTCTAGCAACCAGCCTTCAATGATAACCAGCGCTTCCTCTCCTTGAGAGAGAGCTGACTGGAGCACTGCAGCTGCATCGGTACTGGCACCCCTGTACCTTCTTTATACTTATCTTCGATTTTCTTTAATATTCAGTCATGATCCTATTACTGTTGCAAAGATCATTTTCCACATCATAAGCTCATCGCTCATGCAACTGCAGCTACTTGAATGCTTCCAACTTTCACTTCATAACTTTGACGCAACGTCGATGTGGGCCACCGGGTAAACTCCAGAACTTACCGCAAAGCACTTGCTTGTTCAACAAACCGTTAATTATTCGAGATCCGGCAATTATTAAGAAAATGTACATTCGATGATGCATGCTGCTTAAGATTCCTTGTATACATATGAATTCGATAAGCCAGACTCTGTTTCAATAATTTGGGATAAGACTGAGCGCATTGCAGGCTGGGAGTCAGGTGTCACACTAGGAAAGAAATCTTTGGAAATCAGAAACCATGCCCAATAATTCTCTGCAACGTCGCCGTAAGGTCGTAGCTCCCATTGATCGCAACGTCAATCGGCCGTGTCGATTTGTCTTGATTCATCACAAAAGTGTTCATCGCTGCAGGTGTCTCGGTGGCGAGCCACTGTGCGCAATGAAGTTGTCAATTCTATTCCCAACAACTTAAATTCCAGATCTGACTCCCCTACATCATCATTCAAAGGTTTCTCCAAATTTACAGCTCAAAAATGGGGCCATATAAGAGGTCTTCAATTGACCCCGCTGGCTCCGGTACAGCTGCATGGCTCTGGGGAGGCGGTTCGTTTCGTGCTGTAATCCGAGCAGAGAACGATGAAATACGACTATTGAACTTGACGTTGATCAGCCGATGTTGGATTTGGCGGTAACACGATGCTGCAATGAATTAGCTCTTAATCTGTGGCAGCTGTAAAAATGGTACATCATCAGCTAGAGTATTCTTCTCTTGTCGTCTGTAAAGCGTCCACATTTACACTGTACTTACCATTTACATGCCGACTATGAGCAGGCTGGTTACAAACTATAACCACCAAGAGTGCGCCCGCTCTCTTTTTAGTTACGTAATTCATAATCGGGTGAATCTACCGTACAATATGGAGGATCAACGCTTTTCTGATGACATAATTCGAGTAAGAGTATCCGTGATTGAGTCCACCAAACGGTGGATTTTTTAACGTTAATCCAGTCAAACCAATATTCGCAGGAAAAATTCTGGTGAGGGAAGGACCTCGCTGGAGATGCCCAGTACTAACCTGTTATTCTTGAATGGAGAGATTCATTTACTTTAGACCCAGATCACGATTAAGCCATGACTTCACTTCTGCCTACTACTGCTAGAGTCACATAGAAATTGCAGAGAGCCCCGGCTCAACCGACCACATCTGTTTGAAAAAAAATCGGTAGCATCAAGGCTGTAGATCCGGAGACTGGGTTGGTAACGATCGACACGTGCCTCCGAAGAAAAGTGAAGCTACGAAAGCTCAGGATTTGGTGGGCCTCTTTCAAATGAATCGATCTATGCTTCTCCTATGCAACTTCCAACAACCAGCACTATCTGCAAAGGAGCTGCAAAGGGCAGCAAAGTCACGGTGGAGTCGGCCAGTAGCCATGCCGGTGTATGAAAACTTCCTATATTCCCAGAATTCTTCAACATTGTATCCTTTTTGGAAGTTTCAGCTTGAGCACAAATCCAACCGCGTGGTCCCTACCGCTCTTCAGAGAAGGCAACCCTCATCGCAGTTACCGAGCAAATCCTCATGATCCCCACAAGTTTTGATATCTCCAACCAGGTCGCACTCCAGCCCCGTAGCAGCGTCAGAATAGAAAGTCTAGCCAAGTGTTACATTGTGGTGGTCAATGCCTGAGTTGAACGGAAAGTCCAAATTGAAAGCTGAAGCTCAGCTTGTGAGTCCAGACTTGTTCAGCTCTCGACCTCAAGCTTGCCCATTGGTCGACGTTGCAACGAGGACACACACCGGAAGTGCCACTGGTGGACAGAGTGTGTCGTGGACTCCTGAGCGATGCTGTCGAGCCTCCTGTCGGCCCAGCTGTACCACGTTTGGCAAGTCTTGGCATATTCGTATGCAAAAGAATTCCCTATTGGCTCACGCTAACCCCGATTAGTGTACATTACAAATAGTGACAAGATCACTGATGATAAGAGCTCAGTTCGACGGATAAGTCCAGATCGTTCGTGCAGAAGATCGTGGAGGAATGTTGCGATCTGACTCGGTGTTTTGTTAAAGAGAATGTATGCAGTGTACTTGGAAGGTTTGTCTCAATCCTTTGCGATGAATACACTGGCCACGCCGCTCTGCCACATTCTTAAACCCATTCGGAGAAGTACATTGCTAGCTCGTCCCATTAGCCCTTAAGCTACAGATGCAGCGGCCCTAGAGGGCGCAGGACGGACGAAAGGATGAATGAATGAATATCTTGACGGGGCAGATGGATGGTATATTCATCGTATGGATGATTTTCTGGGTCCTGATGAACATATTTTCAATAATGTGTGTCACGGAGCAGAAAGTTCAGTTGCTTGATGTGCCCTTCATTGTAAAATAGCCCTCTTTTGTTATAATATACCTCCAAAAAAGCGCAGATTTTACTTAGGTTTCATAAGAAAACAAATTTTATTTATGTAAAAGATTGTTGGTCGTACACATGTAAAGTAAAAATTAATAGTCATGGTAACTCAAGTGAGTATGATGTAAAATACGCCTTCATATGTTTAAATACCGGTTTAGTTAAAATAAGTGATAATCATAAAATTTGGCTTTTAAGATGAGTTGAATGCACCAAAACATTACAAAATAATAATTATAAATAAATTATGATAATAAGAGTAATATATTTAGAAGATTGCTATATAGACACCCCTTGTGCCACACTGAGTATAGCACTGTTACAAGTTTTTTTTAACAAGTTGGACATTAATGAAGATAAAAGGTATAAAAATAACAACAATATATATATATATATATATATATATATTAATCCATAACATAAGAATATCAATAACACAAATCCTAAACAAAGCAAATAAATAAAGAATGGTGTCTACCAAACACACACTCTCTTTTATTTGCTTTGTTTAGATTATATATTTTTGTTGATGTTAATATATATAAATATATATATTTTTTAGTCTTATGGATGTTCAGTTTGTTAAAAAACTTATAACAATCATGTATTGTTGGTGTGACATGGAGGTGTTGATGTAGTAAAAGGGAGGTGTCCACCTAGATGTTCCCTATATTTAACATATATAACATGTATGTTTATTCATGTGCACCTACTCTATTACTCATTTGTATTTAATAAATAATGATAATAAGATATAATTATATAATAATAAGAAATGAGAAATAACTAAATTGTAATGAAAAGCTTATGTTTTTTGGATAAGCATTTTTTTTATACATTATTATTGAAAGAAACTATGCCTTCTAAATAATTTTAAAAATAGAATTATGTATATGTGTACATGTATATAGACATATATAAATATCAATTGTGAGAAGTCACATTTAAGGCAGCAGGATTAATATAAAAATGTTTCCTTGAAGTTTTCTACTGCAAAGAAAAATCACAAAAATAATGATGATAATTTGTGCAGTCACAGAAGAATAACTATAAATGTTCAAATAATATTCCACAAAAGTTCTCATGACATTATTTTTTTACATTTCTATATATATATATATATATATATGCATATATTTATTGTGTCTAAAGGACATTTATTTTTTTACTTCTTTTTCTCCCAAGCCTTTGTAATGAACCATGTGTATCATTCACATGATGAATACTTTTTTTTTATTGTTATTGTGTAGTTGGCCCTATGGACCACATTCCACCCACATGCACTCTAAGTATGTATATGTATATATATATATATATAAATTTGTTTTAGGTTGGAAGCTTTTAAGGCCTTTAAAGTTGGAAAATGATGTGTGCATTTTTGGAGGTTCATCAAACTCCTTCTCCTTGACAAGAAAATGAGTTAGAGCTTTACTTGCAATACTGAATGAGAGAGAGGTTACAAGCAAGGTTGGGTAGTGTGAGTAGAGAGCTGTGTCCACTCTGACACCAAGTTCTTTTTTGCTTATCACTGTTTCTAAACTCTTCCAAAATGCCAAAAATTCCACACTTTGAAAAACTAAATGAAAGACCTCTTACTCAAGTGTTGTGACTGACTCTGTGAAGCCGACACAAATGTCCCCTCAAACCTTCCATTCATCAAACTCCTTAAAATTTATTTTCTTTAAAAATGAAAAAGCACATGTAAAGCAAAAGAGGAGTATGGTAGAAGTTTCCAACAAGAACAAAGCAAGGGCCTTGAGGAGGACAACCAGCACTGCCTCCTCCACATCCTGAGCACCTCCAGAGGCCCTTTCATGCTTTTCTTCAGAGGTATGGGGAAAAGGATTTGTGTTCAGACACAGAAAGAGGAACTGCTTTTTGCATGTTTCCTCTGGAAGTGCAGAAAAATGGGACATGGAAAAGGAAAAGGAAAACATATTAAAAAGAAAACATGAAAACATTAAAACATTAAATACAAAAACCAATGATACAAGTCAAACTGGTTTTTTTAGCTTAAATTCCTTGAAAGATTTAGAAAATGGGGCACCAGAAATACGTGAAAAAACAAAGATATATGACAATAAATAGAAGTTGTTCCAATCGTATGATTTTTAATCATTTTCATCAGATGATAAAAAAACATGCAGAAAAATTGTGTCCAATGAGGTTCAAAAATATGTGCTCCTTTTCTCATTGACCCCTTTTAAAAAAGTAAAACTACTTGCCATGATTTTACCCACTATTGGAGATTAAACTGATATCTACTCTATTCATGACATGTAACTAGAACAACTTGGTGATTAATCAAAAACAGAAGGTGGAAAGTGCTATCAGTTTTTTGAAAAATAATAATAAATAAAAACAAATTAGCCATCCACACATGCAACTAGTCATGATAAACTCATCCAAAAGTACCCACAAATAATTGTTGCTTGAATGGCAAGTCCATTTGACTCATTCAAGTTTACAGCCATGCAAAATCCATTTCGCTGTTTTTGCTGAAACTTCTTGTCACACAGTCAACAAATTTGGAAATACAAAGGCTGTGGCCCATGTGTAGGAGGTGTGTATATGCAAACATATCTATTCATTCACACATATACATTCCTCCAAATTTGAGTGCCAGCCAAGCCTCAGCACCTCCTGGTGGATGAATGTATGGATGGATGAGAAATCTGGGTAGTGTGGATGAATGGATGGGAAGGGGTGGGCTGGGATGGTGACCAAAGTGGAAAGAGTGCAAGAGTTGTGTGTTATATGTTGGGGTCTGAAAGGGATGAGCAAAAGGGGGGGCTTTGGTTTAGGGGATGAGACTGGGGTTCATGTGGTGCTCATAGGGCATTGCTCACTTTTTCACACCCCCATGTCCCTTCTTCTCCTCGTCCTCCTTTGCCCTAAATAATGCATGTGGGGAGGGTCATGTTGAAAGGTAGTGGCTAGAATATGGTTCTTGTCACCTTGTACAGTACCCACCACAGCCCTCACATCAAAAACCCATGCCTGAAAAAAGAAGCTAGAAAACCACTTCCTCTCCCACCTACCCCCATTATTTTATTTTATTTTAGCATGTTTTAGATGTGAAATCCTGGCTCAGTTGATCATGCTTAATATGTGTGTGTGTGTGTGAATTACTCTAATGGCATATCTATGTGTCCATTTTCAATTCACACCTTTCAGTGTGTGTGAATAAATAACTTTCAATTGAATGAGTCCTACAACCACTCTGCTTTTCATTATTGTTCTGTGCATAAATTTGGAAAAGAACATCCTTTCAGTCTTGTGTCACAGTGGCTACATTAAGTGGATAGCATGTGAAGAGTTTTTTCATTCTTGTTTTATTAATTCACATGCATATCTGTAGTATATTTATATTTATATTGTTGTTATGAGGTTTCAAGGTGCTATTAGGGGTATTATAGTATACATATGTAAGATAATACTAATAATAATAATAATTATTTTTGTCAAATAGAAACAAGAAATAGACACTAAACAGTTACTTTCAATCATGATCTTGTGAGTTGTGTAAAAGAAAACTTAAAATTCTCAAATAGCACCTCTAAACCATCTAACAATATTAATAATTATTATCATTGATATTGATGAATTATTATCAATTTATTATCATTATACTATTGTTATTGTTATCTTTTATTTTTATTATCATGGTGTGTGATAAGTTTGAGTATTTTGTGCAAAAAAAGTCATTTCATTATTTGTAAATACAATCATTAAAACCAAGTTAAATGATTTAAATTCATCACCCCACACATTAATATTGTGTAGGTGTGTGATTGCATTATTTACTTCTTGTGTCCTAAATTGTCAAACACCTAGTTTTGCGAGTTTCCACCTCAAATGAGAAAAAAAGGTAAAATATACTCAATACTGGTTAATTACAAACCCATGCTAGTAATAATAAAATTTTATTAAAAAAGTCAAGTTATGGTGAAACATAAATTTTAGTTAGATCACCATGTAAAACAAGCCCACTGCAACCTATTCAATGGCAGTGACTTGGTTGGCCTTAATAGACTATAGAGTTTCCTTGACAGCCTGCCATGGATACTCCTTGCTCTTGTTATGGTCAGGGCATTAAGATTTAGACTAGAGCATGAAGGAGAGACATATTTAATGGAGGGCGAGAGAGGACTAGGAGTGGGGTTTATAGGGAAGCCACTGTGAGGGGGGCAGGTGGTGCCAAGTGTAGCATTTGCCAGCCACCTTGCCATGTGGCTGGGGACTGCCATGCCTGCCCTTGCTAGGGTGCCATGAGTCCACAACATCCACTTCTTGGCCAGCCTTGTTGGCACCTACAGGTGGCGATGCCCTTATGCTTTAAATGAGTGGTAAATAAATATTAATTGTTCTAATGCAATTGTAAAACTTGGAATGATACTTCTCACTACTTAGTTAGCATTTAAAAAATATATATATTTTGTGAATATATATTACTAAAATTTAACTATTTTTTTAAAAAGAAAAATAAAAAGAATATATATGTATAGGTAATTGTTAAATCATAGATGTTCTTGGCAAAGAGATTAAAATCCTACTTTTATCATAATATATTTATTCTAAATTCTAATCTAAATCTTGATTTGATACAACTTCAAAATTTATGAAAAATTGAAATGAAATAAATAACCGTTTACAAAAATAATCTTATAACAGATAAAGTTATAATATTAAATTACCTAAAGATTAAAAATCAAGGAAAAAATTCATGTATACCTTACCTACTTTGAACCTCAAAAAGACTATATACAACCTAGAAAACAAGGGTTCAAAACTTGTACTAGCTATGCTTGACACATGTCAAAACACTTTCCTTCACAGAAAAATGCATCAGCAACTTCAACAAACAAACACACAAACAAACAAACAACTAAACAGGGTGGGTTCTGAACCAACACAACTATCACATGGTTTCATACAAAACTGCCATCTCTGGCATCTTGGGAAGGCCTTTTAGAAATAATTGCAAAAGTGAGAATGATGAACATATCCAAGGTGCTGCAGAACAAGCAGGCTTTTATCAGAGTTGACACAGATAAGAGCCCTTCAGCAACAGGAGGAGCAGAGAGATGAAGAAGCAGAAGCAGAGGAGGAGGAGGCACTGATGATGGGAGAGAAAGGGCCCTTTTAGAAGCACACATGGACACACACACACACACACACATACACAACGAGCCATGGCATTAGTCGAAAAAGTCAGGAGCATGCAGCAGCTCTCACAATAAGTTAGTGGAAGCCAGGACAGTACCAGTCAGTCTCATGCCCTCAGCAGCATTGCAGCAGCATGGTTGTCAGTCCCTCAAGCTGCTGCTTACTGCTCACTGCTCTGATTTGCCATGAGTCCCTCCAATCCTGCAGACTGGGACACTGACGAGCTCCAATGATCACCACCAGTTCCACTCTCCTCCTCTTGCAGTGCATACTACCGCACACGGTTGTAGAACCATGTTGATCCAGCCATACCCCGTCGCACATGGAGTGAGTTGATGGTTATGTGATTCCAAGCTCATGAATCCGTTGGAGCTTGAGTCACATGTAGCTTCGATGTCACCGTTGCTGTGAGCACGGCAGGATTCCATGCATGTGGATTGTTGTGGTGGTTTGAATGGTGGATTTGGTGCTGGGCTGTTGTAACAAGGTAATAATAAATTTAGGTGAGTAAGTGGGTATTGCAAGTGATGAGCCTTATGGAAACTACTCCCCACCGACGCCAATGCTCTCAAGGCGGATAAAATGAAAACAAAAAATAAAATATTGCAGTGTTGACAAACCGCAATTATGGGTGCAGTTAGCTACGATCCACAATCTGCCGGCCTGGATACGGGCTTCGAAGCGAAGTCGGTCAAGGGGGACTCATCGAGCTCGTCGTGGTCGGCATTTGTTGTGGTTTTTTGTGCGGATCTGTGAATGACGTCAAAGGATGGTAATCAACGTTTCCAGCATTGGACTCAATCGCGTGTGATATGAAATGATTTCGAATAAGGCCTGTGTGGGTTTGATCTTCGATGTGGACATAGATTGTTTGGTTTCTCGTCGTAAGCTTGTCAGGCACGTGGAGGTGAATTAATGTCGAAGGGAGTGCCAGTCTGTGTTCACATTGGAGGAGCTGTTTGGGGGCCTGCCGACGTGGCGGGACGTTGGTGCCGAAAAGAGCGATCTCCGAATCGGCGGGATGCGGTTCAGAGATCGCCAAGCGGCAAAGAACTGGAATGATGTGCAACAAACTGACAAACTCGTTGGATCGTAGAAAGGGCAATCTGTGAAGTGGGTTGCTCTAAGCCTCGGAGGCTTCAATCTCTTTGCTAAGTTGGGGTTGAATTGGGAGGAAGAGAATGAAGGAGGACGAGGATCTGGCGAGGGAATTAAGAGGAGCTATGGAGGACGATGAAGAGATAGGAGAGGAAGCCCCATTGCTGCAGCCCCAAGAATCTAGAGTCTCCGAGATCGCAAACGATCGCCCGGAACTTGCTTCAGTGACGCCACCTCCAGTTCTGATCATTGCATGTTTCAAGCTTCTTTTTTGTTTGTTTATTTCTCTGTTTTGTTTTGTTTAGCGTTATTTATTTATTTATTTACATTTTAATTAGTCAGTGGGGTTTCTTTCGTTGTTGAAGGTTTTAATTGAAGATGTTAGTGCTCATAACAAACTATGCCACATTCTCCTCCAAATTTTTTGCCACACTAGTTCTGGATCATTGCGCCAGTAATTGGATTGCTCTTCATTGGAAGATAACCTAATTGGGTTTATTGGGTCGGGATAAGGGTCACTCGACACCATTGGGTTTTGCACATGTTTTGCAACGGACAGGAGACGGGGCTGTAGATGTTCTCTCTCGAGTTGTCAAAGCTAGCGAATTTTTACACGACTTGTTTTGGTCATTTCAGTATCCTGGAATATTGGAAGTTGCTGCGCCTGAATGTAGCGGTTGATAATTGTGTATAATAACCTCTCGATCATCTCTCTGATGTTGAACGAAGTTTTTGGGATGTCATTGCGTGTCAAACTTCGCTCTTTGTTATGAATGCGGTCGTTTTATAAGGTTGATTTTGAAAATATGTTGATATGTTACAGTGATTCACCAATGGTATTCATGAACCTTGTGATACTGTCCAGGACATTAACGCGGATATATATGGTGCTGAAGATTCGGATAACCTAACAGTGTCTGTAAGTGACATACTTTTCAGCCCTCCTGTTTATTTGATGTGGCTGGTGCTACAAAAACATTCTTTTTTGTCTAATTTTTGTAGGATGTTGATTGATGTAAGAATGCTATCTGCGCAGGGTCGGGATGTAGACGTTGAGGCTCCCAAGAAAAAGCATGACCTTAGAGCGCTCGTAAGCAAAGTTTTCTTTTCAGTATTTCAAGCTTGAATGTTCAATTTTTGGCTAGTTGTAAGAGAATAATGTAACATAATAAAATGATGCGCTGCAAAGGTTGGCTTGGAGGATTTCATGTAAAGAAATTCTATCAATATTAGGGTTTCTGCATTATGTGATGCGTAATGCGATGCATAAGGTGATGACTTGTGTAACTTTTTGATCTTGCTTCTTGGCGTATCCAGGCAACAGTCGGAAACAAAATGAGTGTCGAGAATAGACCTAAGGTACTTAATATTTGTGTAAGTTTTTTCGTTGGTCTTGTATTTAGGTTAATTCAGATTCTCGTGCTCTTGATTTCACATAATTGGGGTTTGAGTTGAGCATTTATTGGTTATGAAGGTCTGAACGATTTTCCAATGTCTTCTACTCAAAACTCTGACCTCGTCCTCTGGGTTTATTAAATGTTCTCGTATACATGTCTATATTCAGGTTCAATTTGCGTTTAGTCTTTTTACACGGCTCTTGAACTATTCGGCGTTACGAGCATTCCTACATAAACTTGGAGCCTTGTTTGTGCAACATTTTTGCTGATGTCGAATGTATTGGCAGTCAGTGGACGTTGAAGGTCCAGACGGTGTAATTAAGAGGTTTGCAAAAGGGACGAAGGCTGCATTTGCTATAGAACGATTCAACTGTCAGCTCAAAGATCCATCTTTGCCAGTTGTGTGCATAGTGGCCTGTAAAGACGGCGAGGATCCCATCGAATTTGGTCCAGATGTTGAGCTGGTCTCTTATGATGATACCTGGACATTAAAGACCTTACGAGAAGGTACAGGGGTTGCCTTCTATCCTTTGCAGCGTGTCTAGTTTTGCTCTTTGGCATTGAATGGGTTACCTATAATTGTCCATCGCATTTGCGTTTATAGAGGAACAGGCATGCAATACGAATCTTCTTTACTCTAGGTTCATCAACTCTTAAAGTAATTTACGAGGGCGGTTCTCATGCCGTACCACCTTCCTCCTATAGAGCCCAAAGGAGGATATGTGAACCGGAAACGGCGGCCTAGCGAGTGACTTAAAATGAAACTTAGCAAAATATAAAAAGGTGTGCTTCTGCTTCAAGTATGATGCTCCTAAGCACCTTCGGGATACCGCTTAAAGTACATCTTGTGATGTCTTTCCCCGTATCTAGTAACTTTAAATATGTCAGAATGTCATCTTTGAATGAAATTGGCAGTCACTAAATTAGTGTTGTTTTGGTAAGGTTGATTTAGTGATTTAACTAAATTAGATTAGTCTATTTGCAACCTTCCTGTAGTGTCTTCAGTTATATCTGATTTGCAGCATCCATATATCCTTAATGTGATGCTTGGCTTCAGATACTGATCTTTATTGATTCCCAAACCTCGGAGCTCATGCTGCACGTCATTTGCAACAGTTGTGTACTTAGTTTTAAGATTTCATATTGTGCAGAAGCTACTAGTTGGGGTAGTAGAGAGGCATTTGACTAATTACTCACGCTTTGAGCAGCTGTTCAAGACGTGAGTGGAAATCCAGTGAAAGAGGATTTCATTCACAATTCTGCTCGAGTCGCTTCTTTACCAAATCCCATCACACAAGTGCCGGTGGCCCCCTATGGTACAGGTTAGCTCTATAATTTCCTACGACTTTCTAGGTCTTCAAATTATTACCTTTTTCTCTCAGATTTCAAACATTGAATTACCCTTTTGTACCAGTATGTATCTTCTCAGTAGACAGTGTTGAGTCAATAGGTGGAAAAAAATTACTATTCAATGGTCTTCATGGCAGCTGATGTTTGGTGTTTGAAGCAACATAGTTTGATTGATTTCAGAGCATCACATGTACTTCGCGAATTTCAGTCCTTGCGTTTCGTTCATCGTCCATCAAAGAACCAAAAACTAAAATAGTTTTCTTAACTATCTACGAGCCTACCGTGTGCTGTGTTTTGATGGGGAACGGAATGTCTTGAATTCTGGAATCCTCCCATTAATTCAGTAAGGACAGTCGAAAATGTTCTGGTAGTGTCTTATAATTGATGTGCACCTTGAAAGTGCTAGCATATCCATGATTTCCTTCATATGTTGAGAACAGTAATCGAACTGTGGCTGTGCTGACACCGGCGAATGTGTTCAAAACAGAGGAAATCAACACTAAACAGAATGACTCCACCAAACCCACACGGGAGAGCACACAAGAAACGGATGCATTACGATACTTTGGTGTTAAGGTGAACGCTTTTAGCAGTTTTTCTCCCTAAATTCTTTGGTGTTGTGCATTTGTAGTTTCAGTCCTTGTATGGTTATTCTTGGTTGCTGGTCATATTTACTCGCTTTTCAGGAAGGCACCGTTTATTGATGTGCCGGTTATTCTCATAAATTCTGTCGTTTCTGTAATAATATTTGGTGTGTTTGTAGTTGGTTATTTGACCAGACGATGTCCATATTGCAGAATTGGGAAGATCTATATCCAGAGGGCAAGATTCCTGAAGGGGGCTCTCAGGATTGCACGCCTCAATATGTTGGAAAAGTGCTTGTGATGTTCATCTTTGTGTTCGCATTTGCTGGAGGCTTGATTTACATGTTAGAACAGCTGCCCGATCCCTCGCGGTCTTTACAGTAGTGTTTTGCATCACTGGATTTAATACTACAGCATTTTGAGTCTCCCCCTTTGTAAATATAAAACCAGTTACTCTGTTTCTTATGAAATACATGTTATTGTTTTAAGGAATTTGTTACACTGGATTACTACTAGTTATGTTGTTTGGATGAATGTGTAGTTTTAGGTCTGGTATGGGTTATAGGCTTCAACGTGTATGTTAAGGGTGCAGTATATATAGAAGTTTATGTAGCAATATAGTAACAAGAGTGTAAAATTATGCTTCAAAATGATAATGTAAATCTAATGTATAATTGTGATTGTATTGTGAAATGATAAAGTTGAAATATTAGGAAGGAAGACATCATTATGGTATATATTTTGAAGTTGATCAAAAAATGTATATTAATTCAAAGATTTCCACCATACATATAGAAACAAACATATCAAACTAAGATCGAGGATATTCAAGGAGATATTTAGAGAAAATGTTGAGCCTATGTTATAATATTGGAGGTTTTATTCAAAAAAAAAGAAAACGTATTGAATAGAAGTCAATGTACAAATCTATGCAAAAATAATGGATATGTAATAAAAGAACTTGAGGTTTGTATGACTTGAATGAAGGTTGAATTGAGGTTGAAGCAACTATTAAATGGATTATTTTTTAAATTGAGCAAAGATTTTTTCATTAATAAAGACATGCTAAATAGATAATTAGTATGAAGAGACTAAAATTCAACTAACAAACAAAAAAACTTTTTGGGAATTACTTTTGGAATTGAAGTGCTATTTTGATATAACAAGCAATATGTTTGTAGAGCACTATTTCTATGTATATATAAAAAATAAATATTTTACCTTTAATGTTCCAACTTATAATAAAGTGAAAGACAATAAAATAGAAAATTGTATGAAAAAATGATTTCCAAAAATAATGTAGAACAATTTCAAAGTTAAAGAATAAAAAAGCATCCTTTAAAAAATTGGAAGATTTGTATGAAGAAGATAGAGACTTGGATGCTTTGACACTATTCCCAAACATGAAAAGTTTTGAAATCATAGAATGCGTAATTGGAGAAACTTATAAAAATTCTATAAGTATTTTCATTTTTTGTAAGTTTGTATGATAAATAGAAAAAAATGTCAAAGTAGAATTTTATATTTCTTACAAACCTATACCTATGTTGTTATTTGATTTTTAACCTATTTTCAAAGTATGTTTTTAAAAGAAAACAATAAACATTCTTTTTATCAATGACATCAAGCGTGAACATTTGTTCATACCAAAGGTGAATTAAGATATCAAGTTGCCCATTTCATTTGGCAATGATGCCAAGCTCAAGCACTTCTACATATTTAAGATAGTCAAAGATATAAGATTGCCTAAATCATTTGGTGATAATTTCAAGCTTGAGCTGATATGTTGTATTAAATATTGGCATCAACAATCAACTTACAATTATATAAAGAACATAAAATAATATCAAAAATTGGCATCAACAACTAACATTCACATTCATAAGCTATAATAGTTTGTTACAAAATACATGTATGTTTAATTTATCCTATCTTGTATATAATAATTGTGCATATAAATTATAAAACCAAGAAAAAATGCCTCACTTTAGACCTCCAACATGGTGACCTTATATAAATAAATAAACATAATTCCACATATAAATAACTATCTAGAATAGTTACTTGTTGGATGCATGCTAGTAAAATGGCCAAAATCTTTGCTTGCCAAAAGATCCAACACAAATTTATATTAGAGAAGTATTTAATTTTCTGAATGAAACTCTATAAGATAATTCATACTTACTGAAAATGCTTACTTGCCAAAAGCAAAAAAAAGTGCCTCTATACAAATTCATGTTCAAATAAATTACTTACTTTTTGTATGTGGCTAGTAATACAAATTGCCAAAATTTACACTAGTGCAATGCAATTCAATAGAAATATAGCCTTTGTTTATATAGAAGGAAAATAATAATAAAAAATGAGCAAAACAACAAACAAAATTTTCAAACAATATGTATTGTATTCATTTACAAAACATTGGATTATTGTAAGAGATGGCACATATGATTGTGTTGAACAATAATCAACCACTCATCAAAGAGGTTCAAAACCTTAAGTGGCATATTCCATATTACCACTACATCACACTTGAGAAATATGAGATCCAACATTCTTTAATTGAGTAATGAACTACTTCTCCAATTAATTTTTATAAGGTATCTTCTTACTTTGACACCTGCAATTGTTTGGGCAAGCAAGCGATGGATTGTGAAATCAGTTGCAACAAAACAAGAGCTGAGCGATGAATAATGTAAGGTGGGGGGTAGGATGCATGAAATGAAGATGGTGGGGGAGCCCGTATGGAGTGGAGAGTGGGAGAGGGAGATGGCCCGCTCTTAAGAACGAAGGGGCCGTGGCCTGGAGGGGGAGGTGAGGCCGCGTGGTGGTGAGGTAGCAGCTGCACGGCAGGCGAGGAGGATACTGGGGGTGGGGTCGGTGCGGGAAGAAGAGGGTTGTGGTATGTGCCATGTGAAAGAAATTTCGGCCATCAGGGTCCTGGGAAGGGGCTGCGAGTAGCCAGCTGTTAAAAAGTCATTGTTATATAGCGATAAATATCTCTACCTTTCATGCGGGTGTCTCGGGCTTAATCCCCACAAGAGATGCGGCACTCCCTGCGCACAGGAGCACCGGTGGTCTAGTGGTAGAATAGTACCCTGCCACGGTACAGACCCGGGTTCGATTCCCGGCCGGTGCAATAATCTGACAGCGCCTCCCTTTTCGCCCACCCCACTCCACAGCGCGAACACATGAAGTTCTTGTCACCCCGCTTTTCCACCACACGAGTTTCGCTCGTCTAACCCCATTCCTTCATGTTCTAACCCAAACTCCAATCCTGTCTCCTATATCCCTTCACTCTTGCACACATCCACCACACATTACAAACATCTACCACATCCTTCATTTTCATCATCCTCTTGTATCCATCTTTTTTTCTTTTTTGGATCAAAATGTATACAATAAAAAACTCCTATTGCCTCAATATCCCTCAATCCTTGCTCCCTCCAAAATATTGTGGTTTCTTACATGCAACATAGAACATCCAACTTCCATTCACACACATTCAATACATCAATTGTAAGCCTTTGCATTGGTATTTATGGAGCCAATACATCCACATGCCCCCTTGCATCCACATTATGTATACTTTCAATGCTAATGATGAGCCACATCCTTCACAACATGGTTTGCCTCTCAAATCAACCATACTACAAAACATTGTCTTAATTCTTTTAGAGGTTATTTGGAGAGAATAAAATAAAACAAAACACTTAATTTAAATCAAATTAAATCAAACAAACAAAACAAAAGGTGGAAGGGATGACCAAGATTGATAACCACCCCCATTTTCTAATGCACATGCAAAATATATTCTACTCAACATTTCATCATATTGGTTCTACAACAAATCCAACATATAAGAATGTAGTGATGTGTCCAAACATGCAACCAACAACAAAAACAACATGAATCAAATAGCATGAGGATGTTGAAATTACTCCTAAGATGTTTACATTTTTCTTCCATAAAAATTGTAGTAAATAAAATAAAATAAATGTTATTAAATTTTTCATGTCCAAAGTTTAATAGTTCAATCACATTGTTTATTAATGATCATTGCAAGAATTGGTATTGATGTTGTAGTATTTAATTTGATGAGTTCTTATTCTTAGCTCAGTAATAGATATTAATATGCTAATAAATACTTCACATATGAGCAAAGTGCTTTGTTATTGAATTATAGAAGAATTTAAATATTTTTGGTGATATTAAATTTTAATGTTGGAACTATAGAAATTATATTTGTGAAGAAGAAATCAATGTAATTATTGGATGATTCTAAATTAGTAGGATATATTTGCTATTTTTAATATATATATATATATATATATATATATACAAATTATTTCTTTTATTATATCAAATTTTATTATTTTTTTCTCAACTTGTTTAAAACTAAGTTTATAATTAGACATAAATAAGACCATAAAATTTTATTGTATTTAAACACTAATATTATAACTTTAAAAATGAAGTAATAGATAAAAAGCTTATTTTAATTTTCTATTGTTGTTATTTGATATGTTATTATAAAATAATTTATCCAATTATAAACTAAAATTATTAAAGTTTTAAATTAAAGAATATGATTAAAATTTTTATATTAGTTTATACATAATATACTTTCAAATCTTTCTATAATATGATATTTCTTTATATTATATTTTTTATATTAAAATTCATTTAAAAGTACAATAAAAATTATATATTATGAAAAGAATAAATTTTAACCTTTAAATTTTGATTTTCTTATTAGTATTGGTTTTATACATGCTATTTAAATAATATTTAAGTAAAATTATCCTCTTTAGTAATCCATGAAATTCAAGTTCTACATTTGTATGATTTTATGTCTCATTTTTTTTTAACAATGTTTCTACTTATATCTTATAGTTGATTATGTATTCTTATGATTCTATCTTTATCTAGTTTTATCAATTAGTCAATGTCTCTAATTTAAATTCTACTTCTTATTCAAATGTATTTTTTTGACTATTGAACCATATTTACAATGTTTTTGCTTATAATATTCTTTGTGGATACAATATATACTAAAAAAAATAATACATGTCCAAAAATATATTCTTTTCTTCAACTTTCAAATTGCCAAAGATTACTCTTAGTTTTTTCCAAATCTTATAGTTACTATCTTTTATATTTCAATCATATTCTATTCTTCTTTTCAAGTTTTGTAGAGCTTGCTTCCAACATCTCAATTTATTTTTCTCTCTTATAAATTCTCTGATTACTTTTAGATTCAATGGTACACTGTTATAAATTCTTATAATTTTTTTGCCAACTTCAACAAGTTTATTATACAAATTTTCTTAGCCACAAGAATAAGTGACAAACAACATGTTTTTTTCTTTGTCAAATTCTTCAATCTTTTTCTTATAAAGTTCTTCACGACAATACTCTATTGCTTTTGAATCTCAAGTTATTGCAATTAATGTATTATGATTGCTAGCAAATAAGTCATCTATAGGCACATCTTTAATTTGATTTTAATTCTTCACATTGTCAAAGACTAAGATAATTTTATTCTCTATTAAGAATAATTATAACATTTCTTAAGATTTTTTTTCAACTTTTGGCTTTTATTAGAGTTTAAATTATTCTAAAATATTACAAAAAATTGTATAGCAATCACTACTACTTTCAATATTTTTAACAAAGCATAAACCTTTGAAAATGTGCTTTATATTATTGTATATAGCATTTGCTATAGTGACCTTACCTATTCTATTCATTCCAACAAGTCATAATGTCTTTATTTTATTTATATATTTTTGGCTTATTTTTTATAAATATTGTACTCTATCAAATATTTTTATTTTTTTTATATATCAACTTGAAAGTAGAGACTTTATCCATAAGTTTTTAAAAATAATTAAAATAACACATATATTATACTTTTATCTAATTTTATTCACTTGAATTCATAGTTAGGCATCTAAACATTATTATAGCATAGAAGAGTGTATATAAATATAAAAGAAAATTAATAAATTTAATTTATTACATAATTATTTTACTTTTTAGTATAATTCTTAATAATGGAAATTTATTATATATTTTCTAATATTATTTTAATAGAAAATAATATTTTTAATAGAATTATTTTGAATCTCTACCTTTTGTGCAATAAAAGTCTTCCAACCTTTGTAGTAGATGCTTTGTTATTCCATAATAATCAAAATCTTCTTTTCTATTTGCATGGATCAACTTCTTTTTGTAGAAATTAGGTATCTTCTTCTACTTCATTACATATTGCAATATCAAAGGTAATAGATATGATATCTTCAAATATATGAAGATAATGTATTAAAATTATATCAACTAATAATATCCTAATTTGTGAATTTTATTTAACATAAATTTTAACCATCATTATTTCTGTCTATATATTTAGTTCTACAAGTTAAAATATTATAAGTAATTCAATTCTCATTAATTAAAAAAATAATATCTATTTTTACTAAATCAAAAAGTACTTGTTACATTAACTCATTACTACACTCTTAAATTTTCTAATTTTTTATTAAAAAAATTTTAAAATTTTAAATAATAAAGATAATAAAAATATCAATTTTTATACTAATTCAAAATTATTTTAACACTTATGACTATATTCATTTCTTTTCATAGTTCAACCATCAAGCAAAAATACATCCTTCTATCAAAAAATATAAATGCTTCTATAATAAATAATTACACCTATTATTAATTTGGTATTCTAAATCTATTAAAATATAACTTATAAAAAAAATCAACCTAAATTTAAATAAATTTATAATAAAGTATTAATGTTAGGGACATAGTCTTTAGAACCTTCTAGAGACAAGTTTCTAGAACTTTTTAGAGACAAGCTTCTAGAACCTTCTAGAAGTAAGTCTCTGGAACCTTCTAGAAGCTTCTTAGTTGATAGAAGATGTTAGGGACATAGTCCTTAGAACCTTCTAGAGATAAGTTTCTAGAACCTTCTAGAAGCAAGTCTCTGGAACCTTCTAGAAGCTTCCTAGTTGGTAGAAGTTGCTTGAGAAGCTTCCTAAATAGAAGTATATATTGGGATCGAGGCTGAAGAGTTCTTCAGTCTCGACAACACATCTCTTGGAGCTCTAGCTCACCTCTCTGGTATTGTTCTCATCTGATTAATCTAGTTCTTGTCAGTTCTTCTTGAACTTCTTGTTAGATCTCGAGTCTGTATTTCTGTGTCCGTGACAGTTTGTCGAGACTGCACTCACCTCAGATATCAGAGCTAGTTTCTTCTTTGTTAGAGTGTGGATTACCCCTCTGCTTGGAAGTATACTAGCACTTTAGAGGTTGCGGATTACCCTCCTCTAAACTGATACTTCTTTTGTTACAATATTGGAGTCTTATTCTTCTTGGAGAGAGTGGATTACCCCTTTTCTTGAAGCTCTTAAGGCATTTTAGAGGTTGCGGAGTATCCTCCTCTAAACCAATATTGTCTTCTTGTAGAGTCATTTCTGTCCTTTTCTTAGAATGGCTGGAGGCCAAGACATTAGTATGACGGAAAGTTTGGAGTCCAAGTTGGATGCTATCATGAATGCCCTCGCTACGTTATCACAAAGAACTGCAGAGATTGAAGGAGTCGTGGCAAGGCTTCATAATGATGGAGCATCTGGAATGGCACAATCTAGGTTGCACCAGCCTCAAACTTCTACACTTGGAGAAGCAACTTTGCCTCAGGTTCGACAAGCACCGCTCGTTCTACAACATAAGGAACCCCGAGTTAGCCTTCCGGACAAGTTCGATGGTACACGTTCCAAGTTTCGAGGATTTGTCAACCAAATCAGGTTGATAACAGTTTTACAATCCGAACGCTATCCAACAGAGGAGTCACGTGTTGGGCTTGTTGGAACCTTACTTACAGGACAAGCTCTATCATGGTTTGCTCCTTTGTTTGAGAAACAATCGTCCATACTAAATAAATTTGAAACCTTTTTGGATGTGTTTTCGGAAGCATTTGGTGAATACGAGAAGGTTCGATGGGCTACAACAAAGATCCGGTCACTACGACAAGGGATGCGCTCTACATCATTCTATGCATCGAACTTCAGGCAATTAGCATGCGACATCAATTGGAACGAAGAAGCGTTGATGAGTCAATTCTATTGGGGTTTAAGGGACGATGTGAAGGATTTACTGTTAACTCTTACTGATCTACAAATGCTTAATGAAGCTATTAGCCAAGCTATGAAGTGCGATAACCGCCTATTCCAACGTCATCAGGACTAACGTTCAAGACAACATACGATTTGCTACGCCCCAACTATGTCGGTAAGCAACGTGAATTCACATTTAGAGGTAGAAGACATGCAAATTGATGCGGTACATGTCAAATCCCTTACTCTAGAAGAAAAAAAGTGGCGTATGGAGGAAGGTCTATGCTTGTATTGCGGTGAAGAAGGCCACAAAGTTGGAAACTGCCCCAAGAAACAAAATTGACGTATTATCAAGACTAGGGGTGCGTTTACTCAGGAAAACGAGGATGCCCAGCCACAATAGGAACCGTGCGGCTGGACATTGAAATATCGCAACAACAACCAGGTTCCTTTCTTTCCGCTCAACCTGCCCTTTGTTTTACAATCCCTTTGTTTATTGGCCCTCAGAAACTGAGAACCTTAGCATTATTAGATTCAGGAGCATCTGCTTGTTTCTTAGATGAAGAATTTGCAAAGCGTCATAAGATCCCTTTAGTACAAAAATCCAAACCTGTTCACGTTGAGGTCATAGATGGACGACCTTTATTGTCTGGTAGTGTCACCCATGAATCAGAACCTATAGAAGTGACGTTTAAGGACCATAGTAGTCATATTATTTTCAATATTATTAGAATCCCATCAAATCTTGTTATTCTTGGTCTTTCCTGGTTGGAAAAGCATAACCCATCTATAGATTGGAAGTTGCAGAAGATGACCTTTCCCACAAAACCACCCAAGAGCAAGCCTAATAGAAAACCCCGAATAGAGAAATCCTTATTTATTGGAGCAAGAGCGTTTATAAGATTGTCCAAGGGAGGCACACCGTTTGTCATTTATGCGGCTCCAACTACCGGGGAGAAGATCTCGACAGCAAGTATACTGGAGCAATATAAGGATTTTAAAGACGTGTTTCAAAAGAAAAATGCCAACATGCTACTGGAACACAGACCATATGATTGCACCATAGACTTACAGAAAGGAGCACAACCGCCTTTTGGCCCAATCTACAATCTATCGCAGATGGAGTTGGCGGAGTTGCGGAAGTACATCGACGAAAATCTAGCCAAGAACTTCATCCTTCATTCAAAATCGTCAACTGGAGCACCCATCTTATTTGTGAAGAAGAAAGATGGCTCGTTGCGGATGTGCGTGGACTATCGAAGCCTCAACAAGGTAACAAAGAAGAATCGTTATCCGTTACCCTTGATTTCTGATCTCTTAGAACAACTTGGACGTGCAAGGATCTTTACAAAAATTGATCTAAGGGGAGCTTACAACCTCGTACGAATCAAGGAAGGAGATGAGTAGAAGACAACATTCCGTACAAGGTATGGCCATTTTGAATATAATGTCATGCCCTTTGGTCTTACCAATGCTCCAGTAGTCTTTCAACATATGATGAATGATATTTTCCGAGAGTACCTTGACGATTTTGTTGTCATCTATTTGGATGATATTTTGATATTCTCCAAAAATGAGGAAGAGCATCAAAAACACGTTCGTTTGGTATTGGAGAAACTACGTGAGCGAGGACTATATGCCAAGTTGGAGAAGTGTTTATTTCACCAAATAGAGATGGAGTTTCTAGGGTTCGTTGCGACTACGGAAGGCTTGAAGATAGATCCCAAGAAGGTAGAAGCAATCGTGTCCTGGGAGGTTCCAAAGACGGTTAGAGACGTATAATGCTTACTTGGTTTTGCCAACTTCTATCGGATCTTTATCAAGAATTACTCTCAAGTTGCTGCTCCTCTCACTCGGTTGACATGTAAGGATAACCTGGAATGGGGACTCTTTCTCGATAATGTGTATCAAAGAAGCCAGAGTAATTTCAGCTTTGCGCTACTATTATGCCAATTGATGCTGACTTCCTAAATCAGGTACGTGCCGTAACCATTGAAGATTTAGTAGCCATTGATATTAAGCAGCGTGCCAATGACGCCAAGTTCAAGGTGGAGGGAGATATTTTATACTTTGAAGAGCGGTTATATATCCCAAAAGGACCAGCACGACTTCGAGTTCTTCAATCTCGCCACGATTTTCCAGCTGCGGGACATTTTGGATTCAACAAGACTTTGGAGCTTATTTCTCGAGATTTTTGGTGGCCCCAAATGTGGAAGGATGTGAAAGATTTTGTCTTCTCCTGCGACATTTGTTCAAGATCCAAGAATCTTTGGTATCGCCCTTATGGACTCCTACAGCCATTGCCGATTCCACGTCGACCATGGTCTTCAATTTCCATGGACTTCATCACGGACCTGCTATCATCGAACTCATTTGACAGCATCTTTGTCGTGGTAGATCAGCTTACAAAAATGGCAGACTTTGTCACTTGCAAGAAGGCATCGTCAAGTGAAGTCACAACAAGACTCTTTCTCGATAATGTGTATCGATATCATGGACTACCAGATGATATTGTATCAGATCGAAGAACCCAGTTCGTATCGAAGTTTTGGAGATCTCTCTTTGAGATACTGAAGGTGGATATCAAGCTTTCTTCAGCTTTTCATCCTCAAACTGACGGTCAAACAGAACGGATGAACCAAGTCTTAGAACAATACTTACGATGCAGCATCAACTATCAGCAAGACGATTGGACGACATATCTGCCGCTAGCCGAGTTTGTATATAACAACACCCTCCATACGTCGACTCAATACACACCATTCTTTTCGAACTATGGGTATCATCCAAAGCTTGATTTATTGAGTCCATCAACAAATAACAATCCAGTAGCTGAAGGATTTGCGAAACAACTATCAGAGCTTCAAAATACGTTGAAGCTTCAATTACAATCCGTTCAAGAATCCTACAAGACGTCTGCAGATAGATTTCGGAATCAAGCACCTACTTTCAAAATTGGAGATAAAGCATGGCTTCTTCGACGGAATATCAAGACCAAGCGACCATGTGATAAGTTGGACTATCGAAGATTGGGACCATTTATCATCCAAAAGCAAATCAATCCAGTGGCGTACCGTCTGGAATTACCGGCTTCTATGAAGGTACATCCAATCTTTCATGTCTCTTTGTTGGAGCCTTATCGAGAGTCATCTTTTTCTGGAAGAGTGCAATGTCCGCCATCTAGTATTGAGATCGAGAACCACAAGGAATACGAGGTTGAAAAGGTACTGGATTCTCGATGAAGGTGGGGCAAGTTGGAATATCTTATTCATTGGTGCGGCTACAACATTAATGAGAGAAGGTGGGAGCCAACTGAAAATCTCACCAATGCGCCGCAAAAGGTACAGGAGTTTCATCAACAACATCCTCATAAACCTAAGCCTTTTTGACAATAGCTTCTTTCTGAAGCTTGCTCACCCAAGAATATAAGAAAGGGAGAGAGCACCACCAAAATTCGTAGTTGATGTAGTTATTTTCTCCAAGATAAAATAGAATTTTTTTTCAGTAGCCATAGTTTGGTCTTCTGATATGGATAGCCAAGAGATAGATACTATGCCAGTCAGATTATCTCAACCAACTAGTTCACGAAGGCGACCCCGAGATGAAGAACCACCTGCACCACGACGACGACGGAGGATACCAAGTAACCGATCACTGGTGATTGTATTTGAATCCGAGCCTGCTTATGATGGTCAACCAGAAGGCATATTTGCAGGACAATTTCACAATGAAGACACGAAAGTTCATGCTTAGTCAGAAGTTGAAGGAGTGGGCCACTACCGTTGGCTTCAAGGGCCGATGAACCACTTACCTCGCGAACAACAGTTGGAGTTCATAGCAGAAGTTATGCAACAGATCTTCATTTTCTTGTGTTGGTACTGATTGACAACAACATTGCTTCTCAGAGACCTCGAAGCTAAAGGATGGGGTGATGTTAGGGACATAGTCCTTAGAACCTTCTAGAGATAAGTTTCTAGAACTTTCTAGAGACAAGCTTCTAGAACCTTCTAGAAGCAAGTCTCTGGAACCTTCTAGAAGCTTCTTAGTTGATAGAAGATGTTAGGGACATAGTCCTTAGAACCTTCTAGAGATAAGTTTCTAGAACCTTCTAGAAGCAAGTCTCTGGAACCTTCTAGAAGCTTCCTAGTTGGTAGAAGTTGCTTGAGAAGCTTCCTAAATAGAAGTATATATTGGGATCGAGGCTGAAGAGTTCTTCAATCTCGACAACACATCTCTTGGAGCTCTAGCTCACCTCTCTGGTGTTGTTCTCATCTGATTAATCTAGTTCTTGTCAGTTCTTCTTGAACTTCTTGTTAGATCTCGAGTCTGTATTTCTGTGTCTGTGACAATTAAGATCCTTCAGTCAAATTATAAAATCAATAAAATATATTAGTTAATATTTTGTTAATATATACAAATATAGATTTTACTAAATTAAAAAATATTATATTTTGATTTATAACAACTAATAGAATAAAAAAAAGATTATAAATATTCTACTTCTATTACTATAATAATTATAAATATTATAAATATTCTAAATATATATATTTTATAATATAAAAAATTATATTTAAAAAAATTATTTAATTATATTTTAATCTCATTTATTTTTTATTTAAAAACAAAATCTATTTTTTATTAAAATAACGTACTTTTAATTTAAAATAAATATAATATACTTATAATTCACTATTAATATAATGACCTATTCACTTTTTTACTTCTAGTAACAAAAATAATTATAAAACAATAAGCTTCAAAATAATAGCTACTCAATCTTGCAAAAACTAATTTCAGATACTTTCCTTCACATTGCAATCTATCCAATCCTTAACAAATCACTTTTTAATCCAACAACGTTCATATAAATTTCTATTTTTTAAAATAAACACATGAAACAAATTAATCTTTGTAAATTATTCTATCAACGCTGCTACTAACACCAACAAGAGCTATGTATGTAATCGAGCTCAGCAATTGTCTCAAAACCTAACAAACCATGTGACTATGCAATTCAAGCTAAGAAGCAAATATATACCAATAAATATATGTAAAACTAACATCCTATTGACCAAAAATTGTCAAAAAATCTTGTCGTTATCACAACCATCATACCAACTTGGCTAAAAAGGTGTTATATTCAAATACTTATCTTCAAGCTATAATCTACCTAATCCACTATACATTTTGTATACCACTCTCTAATCCAATTAAGTTCATATAACTTAGAATTCATCATGTTTAAGATAAAAATGAAACTAATTGGTGGTTATTATCAAGAAGATGAATAAAATATTGACAAAGATATCCATTGATGTATAAATATGTATCAATTATAAATTCCAATTATTATGCTTAAATCCAAGTACTTATGACGTTTGTAGAATTATCACACATTATTAGTTCTTAAAATAATTGTGTATACTATATTATATATAATTATAGAATTTTATCTAATTAATATACATTTTTTGAATTATATATTGAAATTCATTCTATACAAAAATTAATACGAATTGTAACTTTTATGTCATAGTTCTAAAACATGGATTTGATTCTAGATATTTAAATATCAAAAATAAATTATTACAACTTGATGTTATATTTTAAAATATTTTTATTGATAGAAAAATAAAAAATACAACAAAAGATAAAGCCACAAGTAAAAAACATACATATTTATTCCAATAATTACTCAAATAAAATAAATAGATAGAAATATATTAAAATAAAAGAATTTAATAATATCTTATAGAGAAGTTTTTAAGAAGCTTTATAGATGCAACTTTGACTTTACACATGTTTGTAGTTATCTAATAGATTAGAAACTTTGCCAATAAATTAGCCATATTTCATACATGTTTGTAGTTATCTAATAGATTAGAAACTTTGCCAATAAATTAGCCACATTTTATACATGTTTGTAGCTTATGATATAAGTTAAGTATGTGGCGCACATATAAAAAACTTGCCTTGTAATTTCAGATACATGTCTTGTAAGTTGGATATGTGTTGGAGATCTTATAAAATGTCACCATATAGCTCCTAGCTAAATAGTATATATAGAGGTAAGAGTAAAGTCTTCTTCACTCTTATCAACGCCTTTTTAGTCTTTACTTTTGTTTCAAGGCTTTTTTAGTTTTCTTATTTTTTAGAAATATTCATTCGAATTTCAATACTATATTAGTTTTGACTAAATATCTATTCTTTTAGAGTGATACAAGAGTGTATTGATTTTTTTTTTTTTTTTTTTTTTTTTTTTTTTTCTTCTTAAGATTTATATCCTTCATAATTTGACAAGAGTGCTAAATTATTATTTTTGATTTTTTTTTAGAAGTGAATACATTTCTCCACTTTTATTATTATATTTTGAAGGTTATGGATTATCTACCTTTAAATTGATAGTTTAATTTTCTAATACTATTATTTTTTTAAAAAATAGACTATTTTTTTGTGAATTTTTTTAATGTAATATTAGAGATTGTAGATTATCTTTCTTTAATTTGACTTGTGAGTTTATTTTAATTATTTATAAAAAAATTATAGATGCTATATTTGGTAAAAATAAAAATAAATTTATAACTATTGCAAATCTTTATGAATTTATCAACACTCTTAGAATGAAAAGCTCACATATTTCTAATAAGAACTACAAAAGTCGTAATCTTAAGCCTATAAAAGAAGTCAATAATGAAGTTTAGATTCTATAACAAGAAGTTGTGTCATTGAAAGAAGCAAATAGATTAAATTCACAACTAAATCCAAGAAGTCTTGTTATTACATATATGAGGAAGGTAAGAATAAGTGTGTCAAAATTTTTGATGGAACAAGATCAAATTTTTGAGGATTTTTATAATAAGTAAAGCTTCATCTAAGGTTCCATCATTTCCAATACACTAACAAATTTACTTAAGTTGGATTCATTGATGCACTTCTATTTGAAAAGTTTTCTTTTGATTTATAACTTTGATGGAAAAAGATTCATGACTCTTTTATAAGATGAAATCATTCTTAAAAGTATTTACAATCATATTTAAAGAAAGTGATTAAAAAAAATAACAAAGACCAAATTCCTATTTTTAAAATAAAGATGTCACGGCCATAATCATGTAAGCTAATAATTACATATAGAAATAGGTAGAAGTAAGTAAAAGTAGATAAAAGTAAGTTAATTCTATAATATTTAATATAGAAGCTTCCTAGAAACTTCCTAGACGCTGCTTTGACTTCATAGGTGTCTTTAATTGATTTTTTGGATTAGAAACGTGGTCAACAAGTTGGCCATGTGCCACACATGTTGTTAGCTTGAAGATCAAGCTAACTATGTGGCCCACACGTAGAAAAACTTGCCTTGTAAGTCAAGGCATGTGTCCTACAAAGTCAACACATATTGGAGGTCCTATAGAATGTCGCCACGTAGCCCTTAGTTAGATAGTATATATAGAGACAAGAGTGAAGGCTTCTTCACTCTTGTCAACTCCTTTCTTGCTTCTAGTCCAGGTTCAAGAGTCTTTAGTTTCTTGTCTTGTGGCAATAGCCATTCCAGTTTCCTTTTAATATACCTACTTGTTTATATTTTGACTTATTATATCGAGATAGCCTTTTTGTGTATATTTTCCCTCATCGAGTCTTTGTCCTTGACAGATTCACAAGAGTACACTTACAATATCAAAGCTTTATTTTTCTTGAGTGAGAGTGGATTACCCCTTTCTCTTGACAAGACATAAGCGTATTAGAAGTTTATGGATTACCCACTTCTAAACTAATATTGTTCTTAGTATCTTCTTTGTTATCAAGTCTTTCTTTTCTTTTGTCTTGAGCAATATCAAACAAATTTTTCTTCTTAGTGTCATTATGGCAGAGCTTGTTGAAATGAAGAGTGCAATGGCACAAATGCAAGAGCAAATGAGGGAGTTAATGCTTGCGATGCATCAACTCAATTTACCAACACATGAAAGAACAAGAATAGCAGAAAGTGGGGATATAGAGATGATCGGAGCTGCTTCAACATCTACAGTAAATCACGTTCCTTCTCCAATTGTACAACACCCTGTAAGCACTAGAGAACCAAGAATTGCCTTACCCGAGAAATTTGATGGTACGAGATCTAAGTTTCGAGGGTTCATCAATCAAGTACAATTGGCAATTGAACTTCAATAACAAAGCTATCCAACTCCAGGATCACAAGTCAGGTTTATTGGCACTCTACTTTCTGGTTCTGCATTATCGTGGTTTTTATCTTTTCTTGAACAACGAAATCCAATATTGGACAATTTGGAAGCTTTTTTGGTGGAGTTTCGATCTATGTATGGTGAACACGATGCAACTCGTGTTGCAACAAATAAGTTCCGAATTCTGCGACAAAAAAATCGCTCAGTAATAGTGTATGCTTCACAATTTCGACAACTTGCAATTGACATCAAGTGGGATGATGCTGCATTCATCAGTCAATTTCTTTATGGATTGCAATACGAAGTAAAGAAATTGATGCTCAACTTACCTGATCCTCAAACTTTGAGTCAAGCAATCGATTTTGCGGTAAAATGTGATAATCGACTTTTCGAATTTTGATCTGAGAATCATTCACGGGAACCTCAACGTTATTACTCAATGGCAACATCAACATCTTTGCCAAATGTACATTCGGAAGTAGAAGACATGCAAATTGACGCGGTACGTTTTAAACCCCTAACTGAGCAAGAAAAGATTCGTCGTCGTCAAGAAGGATTATGTTTATATTACGGAGAACCTAAGCACACTGCTCAACATTGTCCAAAGAAACGACGCAACTATAAAATGAGGGGTAGGACGGTCAAAGAAGACAATATGTCGGAAAATAGATTCGTCCAGCTACAATAGGGACCGTGCAGCTGGAACCTTGTACAATTCCTAATGAAGGTCCTATCCTCTCCTCAGAACCCTCTCCTTGTTTTATAATAGACTTATATTTAGGACCTAAGAATTACAAAGCCTCTGCTTTATTAGATTCGGGAGCCTCAACATGTTTTTTAGATGAACAATTTGTTAAAAGTCGTAAAATACCCTTTGTATAGAAACCTAAACCAGTACATGTAGAAGTCATAGATGGTCGTCCCTTGTCTTCTGGAGATGTCACTCATGAAACTCATCCTATAAAAGTAACAATAGACGGTCATGATAGCTACATAGCTTTTAACATAATTAAATCCCCGTCCAATCCAGTTATTTTAGGTTTATCCTGGCTAGAAAAATATAACCCTCGAATAGATTGGAATTTGCGTAAACTTGACTTTTCCCAGAGCGTTATTAATAGTTCTACTAACCAAGTAAAAAATTATAAGTCTAGTATAGTAAAACCCGTACTGATAGGTGCAAAAGCATTTATACACGTAGCAAAAGAAGGATCAACTTTTGCTATTTATGCTGCACCTATTTCTGAAAACGTAAAGACTTCAAGTGGCATTCCAAGTCAATATCAGGAGTATCAAGACGTTTTTGAGAAAAAGAATGCAGATATTCTTCCTGAGCATCGCCCATATGATTGTTCAATCGACCTCAAGGAAGGAACTCAGCCACCATTTGGACCAATTTACAGTTTATCGCAAGATGAGATGGTTGAACTCAAGACATATATTGACGAGAATTTAGCAAAGAATTTCATACGCCATTCAAAATCTCCAGCAGGAGCTCCAATTCTATTCGTAAAGAAAAAAGATGGATCTTTACGAATGTGTGTTGATTATCGAGGACTCAACAAGATCACAATCAAGAACAGGTATCCATTACCTTTGATATCAGAACTCCTTGATCAGTTGAATCAAGCTAAGATCTATACAAAAATAGATCTAAGAGGAGCATATAATCTAGTACGGATCAAAGAAGGAGATGAATGGAAGACTGCATTTCGAACCAGGTATGGACATTTCGAATATAATGTCATGCCGTTTGGACTCACGAATGCACCAGCTGCTTTTCAACATCTCATGAATGATGTATTTCGTGAATTCTTAGACAATTTTGTCATCTGCTATCTAGACGATATCCTGATCTATTCTAAGAACGTCGAAGAACATGAAATACATGTTCGTCAAGTATTACAAAAACTTAGAGATGCAGGATTATACGCCAAGATAGAAAAGTGTATATTTCACACTACTCAAGTTGACTTTTTAAGATACATCATTTCAAATGATGGTCTCATGATGGATTCTAAGAAAGTCCAAACAATCATGGATTGGAAGATTCCAAGGACAGTAAGAGATGTCCAATGTTTCTTGGGATTTGCTAATTACTATCGGATCTTCATCAAAGATTTCTCACGAGTTGTAGCTCTACTTACACGCTTGACTAGTAAAGATAAATTCCAATGGAATCAAGAAGCGGAAGCAACATTTGAAGCCTTAAAGACATCGTTTGTCTATGCACCAGTCTTATATCGTGTTGACTTTTCCAAGGTATTTTTTATGGAAACAGATGCATCAGATTTTGCCTTAGGTGCAGTTTTATCACAAATGGGAACAGATGACAAACTTCATCCGATAGCTTTTCATTCAAGAAAATTCTCAGCAGTTGAGATCAATTATGAGATCCACGATGAAGAACTTCTTGCGATCGTGGATTCTTTTCAAGAATGGCGTCATTATCTAGAAGGCGCTTCTAGTCCAGTCACTGTGTATATAGATCACAAGAACCTCGAGTATTTCATGTCAGCATGCGTGTTGAATCGTCGTCAAGCTCGTTGGAGTATGTCTTTGTCAAGATTCGAGTTCATTATCACTTATCGGCCAGGAAAACAACAAGGTTTTTCCGATGCCCTATCTAGACGTTCTTATTTTGCACCAAAAGAAGGAGATGCAGCTTTTGAGCAACAAAGAATGGTCCTCTTGAAACCGGAGCAATTTTATCTCCGAGCAATGAAATCAACATTGACTGTTGATTCAACTTTTCTCAAGCAAATCCAATCCAGTATGTCCTCAGACCCTCTTGTTCATGATATCGAGAATAATTCTTCCAAGTCTCATGATCCTTCTAAGTTCGAGTTCAAGAATAATCTATTATATTTTGAAGGACGCCTATATGTTCCAGAAGGAGAAGCACGTTTACGTGTTCTTCAAGCACGTCATGACTTTCCAGCAGTAGGGCACTTTGGATATAATAAGACTTTGAAACTCATATCAAGAGATTTTTGGTGGCCACAAATGTGGAAGTCAGTCAAAGACTTTGTACAATCATGTGATATTTGTTCAAGATCAAAAATTCCTCGTCATTGATCTTACGGACTTCTTCAGCCATTACCTATACCAGAACAACCATGGTCTTCTGTTTCTATGGATTTCATCTTAGATCTTCCAAGCTCAAGATCTTATGATTCTATATTTGTGATAGTAGATCGTTTCACCAAGATGGCACATTTTGTGCCATGTATAAAATCTATCACAGGTGAAGAAACAGCTAAGCTTTTCATTGATAATATCTATCGCTATCATGGATTACCTAAAGATATCATATCGGATAAGGGAACTCAATTTGTGTCAAGATTTTGGAGGACCCTTTTCAAGATTTTAAAAGTGGACATAAAGCTATCTTCGGCCTTCTATCCTCAAACTGATGGACAAACAGAGTGCGTAAACCAAGTATTGGAGCAATATTTAAGGTGTACTATCAACTACCAACAAGATGATTGGACAACCCTTCTGCCATTGGCAGAGTTTGCTTATAATAATACGGTACATTCTTCCACGCAACAAACACCTTTTTTTGCCAATTATGGCTATCATCCACGACTTGATACTTTTGATTTTTCAAAAGTTGATAATCCTGCAACAGAAGATATGGCAAATCGGTTGTCAGAGTTACATGCAATAATGAAGACGCAATTGAAGAAAGCTCAAGAACGACAAAAGATAAACGCAGATCTATATCGTAAGGAGCAACCACAAATCAACGTGGGTGATAAGGTATGGCTACTTTGTCGCAATATCAAGACTACTCGACCTTGTGAGAAGTTGGACTATCGTAGGCTTGGCCCTTTTTCTGTTTCTGAACAGATCAACCCAGTTGCATATCGGTTACATCTACCGGAGTCAATGAAGATCCATCCTGTATTCCACGTATCTCTTCTTGAACCATATAAGATAGTGGATATACAAGGAAGAAGACAAATGCCACCGCTTCCTATAGAAGTAGATAATAATGAAGAATTTGAGGTGGAAGAGATATTAGACTCAAGGCAGCGCCGAAATAAGCTGCAATATCTTGTTCATTGGCGCGGATATGATATTAGTGAACGCACATGGGAGCTATCCAGGAATCTAGGAAATGCATCAGCTAAAGTCAAAGTTTTTCATCAACGACATCCATCAAAACCAAGATGAAAATCTCTCTTATAAAAGAGACAAGATTGAGGCAAGATAACATTCAATTTCCTATCCTTGTTTGTAACTTCTTTATATTTGTGACGCTAATTAGATGGAGAGCCAACAACCAGCGGATTCAACTCAAGAACCTTCGTTTGCTGACTTGCCGGACGAGACATTACGATTGTCACAACCTTCAAGACGACGCAATCGAGATGAAGATCTTCAAGAACGACATGTTCTTCTTCGAACAGATGGTGAGATACAACGCGTTTGGTATCACGATTTGGGAAGGGACTCTCGATGTTTGGTGATTTTGCTAGAGGTAGGAACAACTCTTGATGGTGTTCCGAATATTCTATTCGAAGGAAGTTACGAAGGCCTCAACAATGATCAAATAACTGGGTGGTCTTCCCGCCCTGGTATGGGATACTACCGATGGTTGAGAGGCCCTATCAATCATCTTCGAAGAGAATAGAGATCAGAGTATGTGGCGAATACAATTCGTCGCATCATAGATTTCTTCAACATATGATGACCGCTCCTCGTGGAACTCGTCTCTAGAAGGGGGGGTAATGTCACGGCCATAATCATGTAAGCTAATAATTACATATAGAAATAGGTAGAAGTAAGTAAAAGTAGATAAAAGTAAGTTAATTCTATAATATTTAATATAAAAGCTTCTTAGAAACTTCCTAGACGCTGCTTTGACTTCATAGGTATCTTTAATTGAGTCTTTGGATTAGAAACGTGGTCAACAAGTTGGCCATGTGCCACACATATTGTTAGCTTGAAGATCAAGCTAACTATGTGGCCCACACGTAGAAAAACTTGCCTTGTAAGTCAAGGCATGTGTCTTACAAAGTCAACACATATTGGAGGTCCTATAGAATGTCGCCACGTAGCCCTTAGTTAGATAGTATATATAGAGACAAGAGTGAAGGCTTCTTCACTCTTGTCAACTCCTTTCTTGCTTCTAGTCCAGGTTCAAGAGTCTTTAGTTTCTTGTCTTGTGGCAATAGCCATTCCAGTTTCCTTTTAATATACCTACTTGTTTATATTTTGACTTATTATATCGAGATAGCCTTTTTGTGTATATTTTCCCTCATCGAGTCTTTGTCCTTGACAAAAGATCACATTTACCACCATATATGCTATAGAATTTTTAAATCTTGCTTGCAAAGTAGATTGGAATAACAAAGTTCTTATCAATCAATTGGATATCGATTGAAAAATAATTTCAAAGATTTATTGTTAACAATGCCAAGAGAAGACTTATTGGAGCAATTTATTGCTTAAGCCATTATATACAACAATCAATTTTTTGAAAGATGCCAAAAATAAAGACTTAGTTAGAAAGGTATAAGTCAAATTATAGTGACAACTAAGTTTTTAGAAGCCTATTCATCAAAGTTGGAACTTATGCAAATTGATATAATATGTTTCTAACTTCTTATTTAGTAAAAAAAGACTTAATATTGTCAAGAAGATTTGTACTTATATTATGGAGAATCTTAGCCTACTACTTAACATTATCTAAAGAAGCAACATTATCACAAAATGAGAAGCATAGTTGCCAAAGAAGACAATATGTTAAAAATTAAGTTTCTTCAACTACAATAGAGATTGTAAACTAGAATCTTGCATAATATCTAATAAAGTTCTTATTCTTTCCTTAGATCCTTCATCTTCTTTTATGATAGAAGTTTTTTTAAGACCACAAAACCACAAAGTCTTTGCCTTGTTAGATTGAGGTGCTTCAATTTATTTTATAAATAAAACTTTTATTAAAAAATAAAAAATAGCTTTAGTTAAAAAAATTATGCATGTAGAAATCATAAATGATTATTTGTTACCTTTTAGAGAGGTTATCCATAAAATATTTCTTTTTCATATAGCAACTAAAGATCATAATAACTAAATAATATTTAATGTCATTAATTCTCTCTCAAACTCAATTATTTTAGGATTATTGTGGCTAAAAAATAATAACCTTCAAATAGAGTAGATTTCTTGTAATATTAATATTTTTTATATTTTATCTTAGAATTTTTTTGATCAAGTAAAAATCCATAAGTCTAACACAACCAAATTATAACCATAAGTCTAACCTTATTGATAGCTACAAGAGCTTTTATGCATGCTACAAAAGAAAGGTTAGCTTTTGTTATATATACCACACTTATTTTTGATAGAAAAAAGACTTCAAGTGGTATTTCAAGCCAATATTAATATTATTAAGATATTTTTGTAAACAAAAATGGAGATATTTGTTCAAAGAATTGTCCCTATGACTATTCCATTGATCTTCAAGAAGGAGCTCAATTACTATTTGGATCAATCTATAGCTTATTACAAAATAAGTTGATTGCATTCAAGCAGTATATTGATAAGAACTTGACTAAGAACTTCATACGTCATTTTAAATCTCTAATAAGAATTCTTTTATTAATTGTGAAGAAAAAAGATAGATCTTTGCAATGTTTGTAGACTATCAAAGATTCAACAAGATCACCATCAAGAATAGATACATTTTATTTTTAATTTTACGACTTTTTGATCAATTCAATTATGCAAAGATCTATATAAAAATAGATCTATGAGGAACATATAACTTTGTATGTATCAAAGAAAGAGATGAGTGAAAGATTATGTTTAAAACCAAATATAGGTATTTTGAATATAATGTCATGCTTTTTGGACTCACAAATGCACCAACTACTTTTCAACATCTAATAAATGATATCTTTTATGAATTTTTTTGATAATTTTGTCATTTACTTAATATCTAAATAATATTTTAATTTATTCTAAAAATATAGAAGAAGATAAATTTTATATTTGTCATGTGTTACAAAAATTAAGAGATACAAAATTATATGTCAAAATAGAAAAGTATGTATTTCACACTATTCAAGTTGATTTTTTAAGATACATTATTTCAAACAATAGCCTTATGGTAGATTTTAAAAAAGACTAGACTATTATAGATAAAAAGAATTCAAAAATAATTAAAAATATGAAATATTTTTTAAGATTTATTAATTACTATCAAATCTTCATCAATTTTTTTTTTTCAAATTATATCTCTACTTATACATCTAATATGTTAAAATAAACTAAAATGAAGCAAAGAAGCTCAAATAACTTTTAAAGCTTTAAAGATAATATGAGCAAAAATAAATCTCTATTATTTGGAAGTTTATTTTAGTTCACAAGTGAATTATTATATAAATTTTAGAAATTGTAGATATTATTTAAATCTTAAGCATATCATTCTTTACTCTTCTTTTATTTTATTTTATTAAAATTCATCAATTTAGAAGTTTCATCCCAATAAAATTCATCCACAAAATTTCATCTACAAAAGTTCATCTTTGATGTAAAAAAGTCATCCAATTATATTCATCTCTTCTTATCCTAATTTCATCTTATTCAAGATCTGTCCATGCATAACTTAAACACGCTAAGGTCCTCTCTATTCACGGATTGCTTGCACAGAGATGATTCTTGAAGGGCCTCCAATCCAATTCACCATTCCATAGAAGATTCACCACTCCTGAACAACAACTCCAATTTTTTCAACTTGTAGCAGCTCCACAACTCCAACCTTCTTTGACTCTTGACTAGTCGAAGTACGCTCCCTCCAAAATTGCACCTGCTATGGTTGACGAGTCATAAACAAGTGGATGTAGTTACCCTCAGTCACTGATGACCTTGTACGGTTCATTGGGCCTCAATCGCCAAGGGTCGTCGACCTCCGTGTATTCACTTCGTAACTCGAAATTGTTGCTCCAAACTTCTAGATAAGCTGAACATGAACAGATCCACCTATCTAATGAACAAATCCACCTACTAGATCCTATACTGAGGCGGTAACAAGCTCATGTTCTAGATCCTTCAATCAACTACGACAGTCTCAACGCCTTCTAGTTCCATGGACTAGATACTGACAATTGTATATTCAGCAGCGATTTTCGCTTGTGCTCTCACAAGTCAGATGTCATAAATGTTTCCTTTTGCTTCTCTCTAAATTTAAGAAGCTAAAGAATTTTTGATGGAGCTGAAATTTAGAATCTAATGGCCCTCAATCCAATTCAATCCATTTCGTTGTAGCTTAAAAAATTTAAAAATTTAAAACTCTTGTATGTTCGTACAGCAGTACTAGCAGAATTGCCAGAGCTCTACTACGGGAACTCTCCTAGCTCACTTCTATCGATTTTGCATGTACGAGCTCTGGCCGCAATCCACCGTTGCAATAGTTGATCAATCGCCTCCGCTTATCACCAATAAAATTATACTTGTACCATAGACGCCTCTTGTCTGAATCGCCACACGCCACAAAAAAAACTAAAACATATACAGCTCTAGCCGTATGACTCTTGCTGCATATTGTAGGAACCATCGAGCTCTGTTCTAACATCGACCGTGTTGCCATCGACAAAATTAGAGAAGTAAGAGCAGCAACTGCAGCAAACAACAACCACCTCCACTAGAGGACCAAAAATAAAAGACGATGAGAGGAAAGAGAACAAGACCAAACCTCTTCTATCCCTAGTGGTGCAACAAGGACATCCAGCACTGTATCGATTAACAACTAGAGAAAGAATCTTTGAAGACAAGAGTGAGAGAAAGAACAACCCTAGAAAAAACTATAATACAAAAGAAGACAAGGCAAGATGTGAATGAAGATGGTATATGTTGGAAACATTACATGTATTAATATGATCAATGTTACACAATATATTGTGTGTACAAGAATGATACCAAGAGTCACAACTCTTGGCATAAAGTCAATATTTAATAGATAATAATTTATAGGAGAGACTGATGTATTATATGAAATAATTCTTCTAATACTCTCACTATGACACTAATCTTCATCCTCAAATTAAATTTTATCCATAGCAAAAGTTCATCCATTTTTGAAATGGATATGTGTGAGAAATATAGAGTTTCAATCTCCTTTTTGATGATACAATGTTGGAGAGCTCTCCTGTAGTTCTTCCACTACTTTTTCAATTTTGAGAAGTTATGTGATTTTCTTTGTTGATTTGTATTTTCTTGTTACTTCCTCTTTCTTGTTTGTATTTTTGTTTTTATTTTATTTTATTTTATATTTTTTATTTCTTTTTTTGTTATTAAAAGAAATGATATTCTTGAAGAAGGAACTTCAAATATAAGCGCAATGATAGGCTCCAAAGTAGGCATCTATGCATGATTAATTGTAGATAGAATCACCTTAATGATAAGTTTTGCAATAGGTGTGGCTACGAGCTATTGCAAAACTTATGATTAAGGTGATTCTATCTATATGATAGCAAGCTCCACAATAGGTATTGCTGCAACTATTTTCGTATTATAACATAACTTTATAGTAAAAATATAATCAAAAATAAATTTCTAATTAATATCTAATTATCTTACTTCAATAATAATTCAAGTTATTTAAAAATAGAATTTATAAAAGTCTCTTAGTTTATTTTTTTGTCTTAATAATTAGAAGGTTGATGGTTGATTAATAATTTTATCTTCTAGGCTATAAAGACTCTTTTACTCCCTTAAAAAGACCATAAATTGATAAAATTGGATTAAAAGAAGTAAATAATTAGCATGGTTGATACTAGAATTAAGTTGAGGGTAGGATCGGGCTAAAAAATCCCTAAGATATGTTAGATTGATATTCAAAGGTCAACCGTTGTTGTGATGTAACATGACTAATAGGTGAAAGAGTGTAGAAATTATTATAATGTAGGAGATCTTAATTCAAAATATTAGAGCAAATTATCTTAGAAATATAGTTAATAGTCAAAAGGGTAGTAAAACTAAAAGGTACTAATGCTGCCCTTCTAGAAAGGTAACTTCTACTTACTTTGTAAGACCACAAATAAGGCAAAATAAAGTAGATTAAAAAAATAAATGATATAAGAATTTTTAGAAGGAAGTTAAGAGTAAATTCTAGTAAAATTTACTTAGAAAAACTAGATATTGATACTTAAAAAGGGCCAATTATGAACTAGGGTTGAAATCATATCCTAAGGCACAAAACCGAATCTCAATAATGACTCTAGGGTTCTTTTACAGCTTAAAGAATGGGGTTTGATAGAAAACTAGATACTTTTTCTATAAGCATTGGTTTTGGGCAATTTAAATTTGTTATGACTTCATAAGAGCTTTACAAAGTTAAGTTTGTTTTTAGATGACTTGGATTTTATGAAATAAAATAGGATTGATGTTTCTAGTGATTTCAAGAGTTTTGTAATAGATCTATAGGTGAAATTTTGTAAATTAATGGTTATAGTTGTCTTTAATATGTGTTGTGAATCTTAGCTCAATCTAATAGTTGAATTGAGGGTTATTGAGGTTTAAGTGGATCAAGGTCTTAGAAAGTAGAATTTTAGGTCTAGTGAGGGTTTTTAAGATTTCTTGTAATTTACTAGTTGGATTGGAGTGAAATTTATAGATGAGGATAGTAGACTTGTTTTTCTATGTATATAAAAAGTTTGAAATCAATCAAATGGTAAAAAAGAGACATATTGGCTTTGGCAGATTGGCATAAAGGTTGGAGAAGGAAGCTACCCAATACTTGAGCATGTTTTTGAGGTTATCGCCTATTTAGTAATTCCGATCCTTTTCAAATTTTTTGTACTTATTTTCAACTTAGTTTTTAAGAAGTTTGCAAATTTTGAGTTAAGTTCAACAGTTCATTCATTAATTATTGAGGTTTAAATCTATTATAGAAATTATTAGGGTTTTATTAGGATTTGATTTAGGATTTAGGATTTAGGATTAGGGTTTGGTAACGTTTGATTTAAGATTTAGGATTAGACTTTAGTAGGATTTGATTTAGGATTAAGATTTGGTTAGGATTTGGTTTAGAATTTAGGATTTGATTTAGGATTTAGAGTTTAGAATTTGGTTAGGATTTGATTTAGGATTTAGAGTTTAGAATTTGGTTAGGATTTGATTTAAGATTTAAGATTTAGGGTTAGGATTTGGTTAGGATTTGATTTGGGATTAGGATTTGGTTTAAGATTTAGGATTTGGTTAGGATTTGGTTAAGATTTGATTTAGGATTTAGGGTTTGGTTTAAGGTTTAAGGTTTGATTAGGATTTGATTTAGGGTTTAGGATTTGATTAGGATTTGATTTAGGATTTGATTTAGAGTTTGATTAGGATTTGGTTTAGGATTTTGGATTTTATTAGGGTTTGTTTAGAATTTAAGATTTAGTTAATTTTTGGCCTAAAGTTTGAATGAAGTCCAATAGGATTTTAACTAGGATTAAATTAAGATTGAATTGAGATATATTTAAAATATATTTGTGATCATTCTAATATTTCTTTAATATTTTTTATTATTTCTTTGTAATTCCTTTGAAGTTTCTTTGAATTTGATTAAAGCTTGCTTAATATTGTTATGGTCTAATTAGAATTTAGTTAGTATTCTATTAGATTTAAGATTTTGTTGTTGCAATTTCCATTCTATCTTCTACAGTGAGGTGCTTGGAGCATTCTCAAGCAAGACTTTAAGTTGTCGTATTATGTGCTATCTTCCTTGAAAATGCATTGGGCATCTGGCTGTAGAAGATAAAATAATGTTTTACAAGTATTCAAGTAGGCTAGTGGGTTTCAACCATCTAAATACAAACTATTTCAGATTTCAATGTAAAAGCTTAATTCCAATATAAAGTGCTTAGAAATACTATTTTTAATAACTTCAAGATATTATAAGCACAAAGTCTTTTGTTATTTGTTAGTTTTTTTATTTATTTTATTTTATTTTATTTTATTTTATTTTTTTAACCCTAATCCTAGACAACGAGCTTCGGCAAGCTATAATTCTCAATCTGATTGTCCAATTGTTATAAACTTCTACCACTAGTGTCTTTGCAAGCCTTTTAAATGCTCAAGAAGTTTCAATTCAATCTAACTTACAGATTGCAAGAAAATGTTGTAAATCCACATTGATGTATCTTGACCGCCGCCTAGAAGTCCTTGACTTACCATGCCAAAAGTCACCTTATTCCAGCAAGTAGATCTCCAGATATTACAAAAACCTTAAACAATCCCAATCTGCTAACTTTCGATACCTCTTTACACTAATGGTCAAATATCCTCTATCTGTTCCATCAAATTAACACAAACTTTTGCATGCACTCGGCATACTCAATCCTTTAGACACCTCTAAATTTTAACTGCATAAGTTTTTCCAATTTTACAATACAGTCAAGACTACTAGCCTTAACTTTACTACAAAAAAAAACCCAAAACACCAATACAAACACTGACTTTCAGCAACAATTGCAAAAGTCCTCCTTACCCTATGAAATCCAATTCTACACCTCTCAAAGGAGCTTGAAGCTTGCTCTCTGACCCAAAAATCTTCATCTCCGAATGTCCACTTTCTTTTCCTCTCCTCTCTTTTAACTCTGTGAGACCCCTATTCTTTCGCCCTGGACTTCGAATTGGAAGAGCAGACCCACCTCCATGGAATTTCCGTCTCTAAGAGGATCTTTCCATGGAAAGGATGTTTCCTCAAAACAGCATAGAGAACGGAACAACTTGAAATGAACCGAAGCCTCCGTATTCGAGATCTGATTGGATTGCCCAACTGAGTCATGTTTCATACTGGGTAAGAGGCCAGTAACAAGATTTGGATTGGATGTCCTCGTAATTGGATCAAATTGGCCCTTTACATCAGACTCACCTGAATATTGAATTGGTCATTTTTCCTTTTGTCGACTCTTGATAAGAACGGCTTAGACTTATTCCATCCGATTTACCAGAGAATCTTGAGGACCTAGATTCATCCCCTCAGTTTTCTCTAAGCTTTGGATCTGCTAAACTTGATTATTGAAATTGAACGGAGCATTACATTGCCGATAAATTTGCCCGACTACTTGCTATTCCTACACACTAGCGTGTAATTGTCACAGGCTCTAGGATTGAGATATTTAATAGTATAATGACCAATCTGCCTGCAACGAAAACAAAAAAGTGGTCTTCTTGCACCTCCATGAGGCATATTGGGTATTTCCACCGATATATACCTACTAGGCTTGTTCCATGTACGGTTAGAAAATGATCTTGGTCATCCCGTTGGTACGGAGGGTACTTGGTTTGATGATGCCGGTAGAACATACGTTGTTGTCACGTTCGGTGGTATAGCTTACAATGGGGTGACATTAACTGACCCTTGAATATTGGCACTGGAATTGGTCACTGCTTCTAATATCCAAGATGACTAAATATTAATAAATCTTTTCCATTTATATTTTTACCATATAGTCGCGTTGCAATGTGACATCTACCTCTTCTAAACCTGTGCATTCTCTAGTATGCATCAAATAACCTAGTTGTTGTTTGATTTATAATATGTTTTCAAAGTCTTTGCCCAAATCCTCTTCATCACTTTTGTTGTCCAAGTCAATTTCTTCTTCTTGTTGAGGAATATCTATGTCTTCACCAAGGTCTTCTATATTTATTTCTGTGTATCTTTGTTTAAATATTTTTACTCACTTCCCTACAATTGATATTTTTAACTTTGTTCCATCTAACTCTCGCAATGAGTAAGTTACATTATCATGAACAATTGTTACCACATACGGTCCAAACCATCGCTTAGAAAACTTTTTTAAAGTACTATGTCGATTGTCCATGCTACTATCATAGACCAAAATCCAATCACCTTCTTCAATTGCTTTAGGCCTCAATTGATGCTGCTTATCAAATCATGCCTTGTTTTCTAACCTTGATCTTTTTAACCTTTCTAATGCTATTTGCACATCTTCCGATCTTTGCTCTAATTATTGAATTCTAATAGCTAGAAGTTCTTCTCTTATCAATCTATCTTCCCATGGTAGCACACTTCAAGTAGGTACCTTTTCTTTAATTGAATTAATTGGTTTTTGACCTGTCATAAGCTCAATAGGCATATATCCCGTTACTGAGCTATGAGTAGTTCGATCAATCCATAATACAAATGACAAAAGTCGTGGCCATTTTCTAACCTTCCCATTACAAGCTTTAACTAATGCTTTCACAATCGGTAGGTGACCATGCTCACTTTTTGTATTTTCTTTAGGATTATAAGTAGTAGTCAGTGATAGTTTAATTCCATATCTTTCAAAGAATTCACGAGCTTTTTATGCATTTAATTTTCCATGATCTACAATGATTTTTCCTACACATCCGTAGTGGCAAATAACATCTTCAAGCAAAAATCTACAAATTTCTTTCGTAGATTTTGTTCTCAATGTTCTTCCTTCTACTTGATTTAATAAATCTTTATGAGCTAAGACCAAATATCTCATTTGCCATAACCCGATTGGCATAATAACCAAATCAAAAATCCATTTAAAATGAATAGCTAGACGATATGTAGGATGAAGACCATGTATATGTCATATATTAGAATATGTTTGACAAATTTCACATGACCCTACAAATAAGAGCACATCTTGATACATATTTTTCCACCAATATTGTTCTTTAAGCTTAGCAAAAGTAGCCCAAATTCCTCTATGTCTTGCCCATAAACTATCATGAAATCTTTTTAATAATTTTTGTTTCTCTTCCTTATTGCCTATCACTCTTTGTAGCATTTCAATTCCTTTCTTTTGTCTCTTCTATAAAAATCTTTCTTGGAGCAAAAATCCATATGCTTTTTTTCTTATTTGTTTAAATTTTTTTGTAGACCAATTTTTTTGCTTAGTCAAGGTATTCAAGTAATAATCAATATCCAATAATTCTCCTTCATAAAATTCTTCAAGAAATAGCTTGTCTTCTTTGTTAAGATTTGATACTAAATAGAATTTTGATCCAACATCATCAATGTCTTCAACCATTTTGTCTTCTCTTTTATATCTTGCTCTAGATAGCATGTCTGCTACTAAATTATCTTTTCCAGCAACATGCTTAAATTTCGGATTTAATGACTTAATATAAGCAATCCATCTTAACATTGCAATATCTGATATTGAATAATTAGTAATCATTCCAAGTAATGGCAAGCAATCCTTTTCAATTACTATTGCTATACCAATCAAATAATCCCTTTTAGCTTTCATAGCCGAAACAACTCCCCAAAGTTCTCTTTTGACTTGCGAATATGCACGTTAACGAGTACTTAAAAGTTTAGTTTCAAATCGAACTACAAATCTATTTCCACTTGAATCATCTTGATCCACAACCCATCCAATAGCAATAGGACTAGTATCCATAGTAAGAATTACTTATCTATTACAGTCATAATTAATTTTTCTTAAAATTAGAGGTGTCACCGATAATACTTTTAGCTTCTACATTACTTTTGTATGTTTTTTTTTCCATTTAAATTGATAATCCTTACGTAATAATTCATACAATGGATCTGCTATATGAGCATAATGAAGAATCCATATACGATAAAATATATAAGCTCCTAAAAACCTATGTACTTCTGTTAAAGAGTCACATGAATCCTTCATCTTTTCAATTGCATCAACTTTGCTTGGATTTGGCTTTCTCCCATAAAATCCATACAAATGTCCAACAATAAGAACTTCCTGTACTCTAAATGTAGTTTTTTTTCTTGAAAAAGTAAGATGAACCTCTTCAAGTCGAGTTAAAATCTTTTTACAATCTTGTATATGATCAACAATATATTTGCGACACCCCCTTTCATCTAAAGTTTCATCTTTTTCTCCTTCTTTACATCCTTTGATAGGAACATCATCTAAAAAAGGCATAGTTTTTTCAGGAATGAAGTCTCTTAATATCTTGTTCATCCCATTCATCATATGTGCAACTGAGTTAATAGCACCTTGTAGGAGAGTACACATTTTAAGTAATCTAAGCGGCATTCTCATTGCTGCTAGATCTCTACTCCCATGCGCAAGTTGAAATTGTTCACAACCCAAATATAAATCACCTATTGAATAAATTGCCCTTCCCGTAAACGCTTCTATAAACTCATCTACTAAAGGTCCTATACCTACATTTGTTATAGTTACTGCATTCATTGGCTGCATATCTTGAATAAAACATAACGATCCATTTTTCTTAGGCACTATTGTCGGGGTAGAGAGAGTTTGCCTCAAGAAAACGCTGGGCTTCTGGCTGTCACTAATTATTCAATCAAGCTTGAAAATAAGGGAAGGCCTAAGTTTATATATAATTTTTCTCTTTTTGAGTAATTACACCAAATACACAATCCTCAAATAACCCACAACTTCCAAAATATGATAAAATCTTCTAAATCCTTGTTTATTCTTATGTGGACATTTCCCGAACTTCAACACCTCATATCTCTTAATCCGACTGTCCAAACAAACTCAAATTTTACATGAGGTACTGATGTATTCTTATTCACTTCTACAACAATTTTCAACCGCAAATTCATTACAGATCTGGAGATATCTTGAAATCTCTAACAGTCGCTTCAAACCCTTATCTTTATACATCCGCGTGCAATTTTCTTCATATCTCACAAAATATAAGCTCAAATGCCACGAAATTTGTATGTATAGCTTCTTAACACAAAATTTTACATTCTTTAAAAAGTTTGAGCCAAAAGTTCATCTGAAAACTCAAGTTATGGCTCCAACCATTACTACAAATAAACCCGCTTACTTACTGCTTTTGATTTGGAAGCGTCGCCTTCAACTCCTTACAACTCCTTCATATGAAATTCAAAAGTAATAATTCTTTCGTGAAAGATGTAGGCCTTAAAATCGCCGTTTGAGTCGCACCTTCCGATCTTCAAAAGCTGCTGTAAAACTCCTCTACTCTCAAAAGAGTAACAGTATGTCTTAAATAAACACCTTAACTTCAAACGGTTATAATTTTTTCACCCTAACTCCAAATCCTCTAATTTTTGTATACAAATTGTTCTTCAAATCCTAAAATTTATAATCCTAGCTTTTAATTTCCGAATGCCCCCTTTGAAGTCGCCGAAACCCTTCTTAAGGTCGCAGTTAGCCTCCTCAAAGTCCATTGGACATGGTATTCGACCAATAGGGATGAAGTTCCCCATTCCTTGCCTTCATCCGACCATGCCTTGCTTTCATCCCTCCCAATTAGCTTCCTACTAGTTTAGATTTTCATCCTTAGGTTTCCACCTTTCCCAAGGTTTCATACTAAATATTTAGGTCCTATATATATATATATATATATATATTAATGTCAAAATCAAAAGAAATAAAGAAACAAAGTAAAGTTTCTTATACCAACTCCTTTTAATTTAATCTACTAGCTACTCTAACATACATCTAGATTTATCAACATATAATATGTTTCAGCTAATTTTTACATACTGTAAGCATTTACAGTATGACACTGTAAACCAACGACTAGAATATGGAGCAAAAGAAGGCTCCAAAATTTTCATTTGCATCTTTTCTTTCAATAATTCCACCAATTTAGGTAAATCTGCTCTCGACACGAGAATTGGCCTTAAGTTCCAAGGCACATGAGGTACTGTAAAAATAACCATAGGAGCAATAATATTAGGATCTACACATCCTATTTCACGAGACCCAAAGGTAAATGATTTACCTCATTTCGCAAGCATTTTTTTAAAATATTCAATTTTTATTGGAAATAAAGAACCATCACATCCAATTTTCAATTCTTCAAAAGTCTCCTTTGTAAACTGATGTCCAATCTTCTTTGGATCTCTTAAACTCTCTTCTTTTGATGCTTCTTCTATTTGTTCTTTAAAATCTTCTGGTAAAGGTTCGGCAATAAGTTTTACTTTTTTTATCTACTATTTTATATTTTGTTTCTACAATAACTTCTCGTGCTTGAAAAGATTCAAATATAGAATAAACCTCCCTCGAATGAATTTCCACAATCTTATCATTATCTCCTAATCTAGTAGATGTAATTAATTCTAAAGAATCTTCCAATCTATTTTCTTCATAAACACCTAAAATCTTTTCATCATCTTCTAATGTCTTTAACTTGCATAATTCATTTTTAATATTATATAATATTTTTCTTTCTTTTCTTTTAAAATCATCAACTTTCTTATACATAATATTTCCATTCTCAAAAATACCAATAAAACTCGCATCAAAGGCACCTTCATCTCACGAGAGTACCTCTTCTTTTATACCTCCATAATCTCGCTTTATAGTGGTACTTCTCCAAAATCCTTAAATCCTTCAACAACCCTTGGCAATGGTTTTTCCCTCAACCTATCTTGATTCCGTTCATGATTAGGAGGTACTGTTAGAAATTGTACAGTTTTCCTTCCATCTTCACTACGTACCTTTACATAAGCAGAACCATCGTCAAGTACTTTTATTTCCATCCGTGTTGCCATAATATAAGATTGTCCTAAAATCAATAAATAAGACATTGTATCTTGAATAAAGAAATATTATTCTGTCGCAACATTTTCAATCCAAATTTTGACATCTGGACAAGCTCAATATAATACATCTTATCTATTATTAGCTACTCATAATGCCCATCCATATTCCATATCAATTGGCCATTTTTACTTCTTATAAAGATCTTTAGACATAAGATTTATTTCAAAACCATGATCAACTAAAGCAACAATTGGTTCTTCTATATCTCTTACTTTCACCAATACTTCAGTAATTGCCCTTGTCCAATATTTTCGAGTATAATGGCTTGAAGCTTCCATTTCCTTATCACTGTAATCTTCGAAACATACTTGTTGATTATATCCATTCTTTTCATTTGTTGATTTTTTGTAACCATTATCAACCTCTTCTTCATCTTTATATAATCTTGCATCAATAGCATGACTCATTCTAGCTTCATCCATTAATTTCCTCTTTCACTTAATGCTTTCAATGATAACATCATGAAACTCCTTCTTTGCAATTTCCAAATTTTTTTTCAATGTGAATTATACCTTAGCATTTAATATACGTTCTTTCTAATAAATTTGTTGCTGCTTCGATATCAAAAAGAAGCTTATAAGCAATTGATTTATCCTTATCTTTTGCCTCTTTTGTTTTTTCTTCCAATGATGCTGAAGTATCCTTTATATGCAATTCTTCTGAAGCCGCCTCATAAGCCTTGTTTTCTCGAGTTTGCCTCTTAAAAGAATTTTCTTCTCTTGTATCATCAAAATTTTCTCGTCTCTTTTCTTCCATCAAAGCTTCATGTTGGCTCTTAGTAATATATGTAGTCCTCAATAATGCTTCTCGAGGCATTTATCCTTTATGTATCGTGGAAATGGCAGAAGCCCAAAATTCACTAGTTTCTATACTTCCACCAAAGTCATCATCTACTCTAGTGCCATAACTTGCACTTTCTCATGTTGTTATTCTATACTCTATTAAATAATCTTGAATCAATGCTCTCATACCTCCTTTGCCAAAATTGGTTTGAAAGAGATCCTCTGTATTCTTTAATGCAATCTTTCCATCTTTTCAGTAAATAATTCTTTGCTGCACCATATTATTAAATTCATTGCAATCCTTCCTAGTATGTGAAACGTCATCACACTAGATACATCTTTGTACATATCTTTGTTTTAAAACATTCTTCAAATTATTTATAAAAATATTTTCTTCAAGTCTTGTTAATTTGATTTGAAGATCTCGCATTTCACGTATGATTTCTTCAATTTCCATGTCTTCTTTTTTCAATAAAGATGTTGAAGGTTGAACAGTAGACATTGTTGGTCGTGTTGTATGTACTGGAATTTTAGGTGCTTATACTGCTTTTAGAATATTACTCCCATTCTTCCTCCTTTCTCTTTTTATAAGCAAATCCACCGCATTTTCAATATTTTTCCACTTTGTTGTTAATCCTTCATCTTCTTCTTTGTCTTCAAGAAGCAACTCCAATTTCCCTTGCAATTCTCCATGAGCAGCTTGAAGAAATAATTCAACCTTGTTTGGCTCTAATATCAATTTTTCTACCTTTGATAATTGAGAATACTGCCTCTCAAATTCCCTTAGTAGTTCTATTTTTGTAAATTCTTATTAGACCACTCAATCCATTCTAGAAATAATTTTTTAGTAACACAATTAGTGTCCTTCAAGAAATATTCGTCTTTTAATGCATGTGAAAAAATCTCCCATGAATTTCCATAATGCTCCATAATTAAGGTAATATATTCTCTTATCTCCGGTATCATGGCTAGCCCAAATAATTCAACCATCTTCTTCTCAGAAACCTGATTTAATTCCATTTCCTGAACATAACATCTTAAATACTTTGAAATTTTCCTTCCATTAAACAGATCAATTTTATTGACCACTGCTTGCAAAGCTTTGGTTGCTAAAGCTTCTTTACAATGATTGCTTTGCTGTTGCTATATAGATAATGATAAGGCTTGAAACATATCAACAAAAGATGGATCCATGTACCAACCTTGTCCTTTAAAAGAAGTTCCACTTGAAGCTCCTTCAAAATTTTTATTCTCGTTCTCCACAAAATAAAAATAAAAATAAATGAATACCAATACCTGCCACCTCAAGCTTTTCACATTGGATTCACCACTTATATTGTATTACGTGCTATCTTGCTTGAGAATGCACCAGGCATCTGGCTGTGGAAGATAAAACAATATTTTACAAGTATCCAAGTAGGCTAGTAGGTTTTAACCTTCTAAATACAAACTATTTCGGATTTCAATGTAAAAGCTTAATTCCAATACAAAATGCTTAGAAACACTACTTTTAATAACTTTAAGTTATTATAAGCACAAAATCTTTTTTTATTTGTTAGTTTTATTTTTTTATTTTATTTTATTTTTTTAACCTTAATCCTAGACAGTGAGCTTCGGCAAGCTATAATTCTCAATTTGATCGTCCAATTGTTATAAACTTCTACCACTAGTGTCTTTGCAAGCCTTTTAAATGCTCAAGAAGTTTCAATTCAATCTAACTTACAGATTGCAAGAAAATGCCGTAAATCCACATTGATGTATTTTGACTGCCGCCTAGAAGTCCTTGACTTACCATGCCAAAAGTCACCTTATTCCAGCGAGTAGATCTCCAGATATTACAAAAACCTTAAACAATTCCAATCTGCTAACTTCCGATATCTCTTTATACTAATGGTCAAATATCTTCTATCTGTTCCGTCAAATTAACACAAAATTTTGCATGCACTCGGCATACTCAATCCTTTAGACACCTCTAAATTTCAACTGCATAAGTTTCTCCAATTTCACAATACAATTAAGACTACTAGCCTTAACTTTACTGCAAAAAAAAATCCAAAACACCAATACAAACACTGACTTTCAGCAACGACTGTAAAAGTCCTCCCAACCCTATGAAACCCAATTCTACACCTCTCAAAGGAGCTTGAAGCTTGCTCTCTGACTCCAAAATCTTGATCTCCAAATGTCCACTTTCTTTTCCTCTCCTCTCTTTTAACTCCGTGAGGTCCCCTATTCTTCCGCCCTTGACTCCGAATTCGAAGAGTAGACCCACCTCCATAGAATTCCCATCTCTAAGAGGATCTTTCCATAAAAAAGATATTTTTCTGAAACAGCATAGAGAATGGAACAGCTTGAAATGAACCGAAGCCTCTGTATTCAGGACCTCATTGGGTTGCCCAACTGAGTCAGGTCTCATACTGGGTAAGACGCCCATAACAAGACTTGGATTGGATGTCCCCGTAATTGGGTCAAATTGGCCCTTCACATCAGACTTACTCGAATATTGAATTGATCATTTTTCTTTTTGTCGACTCTTGATAAGAATGGCTCGGATTTATTCCATCCGATTTACCAAAGAATCTCGATGACATAGATTCATCTCCTCAATTTTGCCTTGGCTTTGGATCTGCTAATCTTGATTATTGAAATTGAATGGAGTATTATATTGCCAATATGTATGCCCGACTGCTTGCTATTCCCACACATTGGTGCGTAATTGTCACTGGCTCTGGGATTGAGACATTTAATAGCATAATGGCCAATTTGTCTGCAACGAAAATAATGAAGTGGTCTTCTTGTACCCCCATCAGGCATATTAAGTGTCTCCATCAGTATATATCTACTAGGCTTGTTCCATATAGGATTAGAAAATGATCCTGGTCGTCTCGATGGTATGGAGGGTACTTGGTTTGATGACACCGGTGGAACATACGTTGTTGTCATGTTTAGTGGTACAGCTTGTAATGGAGTGACATTAACTGGCCCCTTAATATTGGCATTGGAATTAGCCACTGCTTCTAATATCCAAGATGACTAAATATTAATAAATCTTTTCTATTTATATTTTCATCATATAGTCGTGTTGCAATACAACAACGTAATATGATATTGTTCGAGAGACAAGGTCAAAATCAAACCTCTAGTTGCTAAAATGATAGCTTAGGACAAAAAACAAGGGCATTTAAAGATTAATGATTAGAATTAAAGAGCTAGCTTAGAGCTTATTCCAAAGATATAAGGCTTGTTTTTTCTAAGATTTGATTTGACTTTGCAATCTTTGTTCAAAGTTAAGGTTTATATTGGTGACTTGGAATTTATACAATATAATTAAGGCTAACACTCTTGGCTAGTTTGTGAAATTGGTGTTACATTTATACTTAAGAATTCGGTAGTCTTTAGTTAATTGGATGTGCTATATGTATGTAAAATTTTGTAATAATTTAATAGTGCTATTGAGAGATATCTGGATTTTGGTACAAAGAGATATCAAAAATTGGCAATATGGAGTTGGATAGGATTTCTATGATATCTAAAGATCTATTTGTCAGATCAAAGTAAAATTTGGCACAATATTAGAAGACTTAAAGGTCAAGCTATAAATCAATTTTGAATTGAAGTTAATAATAAGAGAAGGAAAAATCATTGCTGGAACATTTGCATCAACTTTTAAATTGGCGGCCAAGTAACATTAGTGTGATTTTTGGATTTTTTCTCATGAATTATAAGTTGGATTGGAATAAATTCTTTTGAGTACATAGAAGACTTATAATTAAATTTGTATGAAATATTTTGCTCTAAATAAATTGTTAGATTAGGAGCTACAGATTACTAAAGCTTGTTGATTAGGATTAGGGCTAGCAAAGAAAATTCAAAATACCTAATTATGAAAGTAATAAAATAATTAGAGTTTATGTATAGTTGAGATTATTAAAAAGAGTCTTTTTGAGTATTTTATATTAGATTTAAGTACTTTTGAATTAAAATTCAAATTACATTTTTTTTACAAGGATGAAACATATTAGGATTCTTGGATACCTATAAAACACAATCCCACCTTCCATAGCTAGATGCTCAATGCATTCTCAAATAATATGATACATAATATGACACCACTAGGATATATCTTGCCTTTTTTTTTCTTGGCAGTTTGAATCGATAGATTTTTTTTAATATTTTGATATTTCATGGATTTGGAGTAGGTTATCTTAGTAGATTATCTTTCATCCCATGATGTATCAAAATATGGATGTTGTATAAGAACTTATTATTTTAAGCAGATTAATAAGGCTTGAATGATTGTAGAATAATTTGCTTGTTTTGTATTTAGAAGAAGTTAATATATACCTAATTTAGATATGTATCGAAAATATTATCCTTTGAAAAAAGATTTTGTAAATATATTTGTTATTATATGTATAGTTAGTACATAGTACAATTTGATTTCTTAAGCAAGGATCTTCTTTCTAATAAAATAGTATCGTATATCTACATGTTTGCTTTTAGAGTGATCTTTGAGATTTTTACTAAGAGCAATGGCACTTTGACTATGTAAATACATGGTGGTTGGTTCATATTAAAGAAATCCAAGTTCATGTAATAGCTTTCTCAATCATATAGCTTTAATTGTTATTTTTGTTAAAGTTATGTATTTTGATTTTGCAGATGATAAAGCAAAAAATTGTTGCTTCTTGTTGCTCAAGAGATAATTCTTATAGCCAATAAGAAGTAAAATCTAGAAGTGGAGTAATAAGTGTCTTTGTCACTTACATAGTTAACATTACAATAATCATATAGAATATCACCTTAAAGTAAATATTGATATTTTATTTTAAAATTTAATATACTTTTTATATATTTCATAATTCTTTTTAAAATTTGAATATATATAGATCTTGATTTAAAAAGATATTTTTATAAATTACTCATAACATAAGCACAATATAATCTAGAATTAATAATGGTATACATTATTATACCAATTTAAAAATATAGATAATCTTGTGAAATAATATAGTCTTTATTATTTAAATAAGTTTTGGGTTGAATTAAAGTATTTAATGGATTAAAATCAACACTCAACTACTATTTAATTAATGCTTGCTAAAACCATAGTACTTTGAGTCTCTTAGTTATATGTTAATACTAAAAATGATTTCATCAATATCTTTACTATAGCATGCCATGCAATTGAATTAGAGTAAAAGAAACAAAAACCACTAATGCCCCAACAAAATTTCACAATTGCAAAGTCCAAAATTCATGGAATTCATAGATTTGAAAGAGAGAAGAATAAAAAGAGCCTCCCTATTGCATTCTAAGATCTTATCAATAGCTAGCTTAAGCTTTCAAACGCAAGTAAGAAAGAAAAAAAATTATCCATACAATATAGAGCTCCTCTAATAAGAAAAAATCAAAGAGAAGGAAGAATGAGGCTTGAACTCAAATTGTAGTAGTCTCCATTAAAAAACTAGGCTGACATCCATTTAGCCAGTAAAGATTTTGTTTTTTTTTTTGTTTTATTTTTTTTTGTTTTTTTTTCTTCTTTCTATTAGTTTTTTTATTTTCTTACTATGTTTTTTTTCTATTCTTTTTTTTTAATTATATTTTATTTATTAAAAGCTACTATTTTTTTTAAAAATTATTTTGGATCAAAATTTTATCTTTAATTTTTTATCTTAATAAAAAATCAACGACTATAAACTAATAATTTTAATTATAGGACTATAATCTAATAATTATTAGATTAAAAGAAAAAATTATCTAAAAATTCTATATTAAAAAATTCTACTATAGATTATATTTTTATGCTAGTCTTTTTAATTTTTTTTGTTTATCTAAAAGTTCTTCTATTAATTCATTAATTTTATGATTTTAAATATAATAAGTGTATTTTTATACTAAATACACAAGTGAGTGAATTCTATAACTTACATACAACTTTTATATTGGCATCAATCTTATATCATGTCAACTTTTATGAGGCATTCTTTATGAAAAGAAATGCATCAAGTTTTGTCTTAGGTATTGTGTTATTAAAAATAGAAGAAAATGACAAACTCTATCTTATAGCTTTTTATTATAAGAATTTTTAACAGCTAAGATTAACTATGATATGCATGACAAAGAAATTCTTGCAATTATAGATTTATTTTAAGAATAGCATCATTATCTAGGTGCTTTTAATCCAATTACCATGTATACAAATCATGAGAACTTCAAGTATTTTATAGCAGCATGTATTTTGAATTGTTTCCAAGCTTATTAAAGCATATCTTTATTAAAATTTGATTTTAAGATGACTTATCTATCCAAAAAATAATAAAGTTTATTAGAGCCTCTTTTTAAACATTCTTATCTTCCACCTAAAGAAAGAGATGCAACTTTTGAACAATAAAGAACAATTTTCTTAAAGTCAAAGCATCTCCATCTTTGAGTAATGAAATCAAAATTGACTATTGATTCAATTTTTTTTAAGCAAATTCAATTGAATATGTCTTCTAATCTTATTCATGATATTAAGCAAAATTCTTTTAAATTTCATGTTAATTTTAAGTTTGAATTTTTATAATTTACTCTATTTTAAGAAATAATTATATATTCTAAAATATAAAATATAATTACATGTTCTTTAAGTTTGTCACAATTTTTTATCAATCAAATATTTTGGATACAACAAGATTTTGAAACTAATATCTAGAGATTTTTCATAACCTCAAATATAAAGGGCAATGAAAGACTTTGTAGAATCATGTGATATTTGTTTAAGTTTAAAAATTTCTTGTCATCAATCTTATGGACTTCTTTAGCTATTACTTATTTTGAAACAATCAGTCTTTTATTTCTATGGATTTTATTATAGATCTTCTAATCTCAAGTTCTTATGATTTTATATTCTTAATAGTAAATTGTTTTATCAAGATGATATGTTTTGTACCATGTATAAAATCTATTACATGTAAAAAAATAACTAAACTTTTTCTTGATAATATCTATTGCTATCATGAATTTTAATCACGGACATATACATTTATCCAATAGTTACTTATATGATTAGATAGAATTATGTAAATATAAATTAATTTCATAAAATCTTTTAGAAAATCTTTCTAGAAGCTTCATAGATGTGGTTTTGATTTTAGATGTGTTTGTAGGTTAGAAACTTGGCCAACAAATTAACCACATATTAATAGCTTGTAGAACAAGATAATTATATGGCACATATATAGATAAATTGACTTACAAGTTAAGATATGTGGCTAGCAAAGTCAACATGTTTTGAAGGTCTTATAGGACATTGCCATGTGGCTCCTAATTAAAAATACATATGGAGACAAGAGTGAAGCCTTCTTCACTCTTGTCAATGCTTTTTTAGTCTTTAGTCTTGTTTCAAGACTTTTTAGTCTTCTTGTTTGTGGCAATAGTCATTCTAATTTAATATCATATCACCTTTTGAGTGACTCTTTAGTTCTCTTTAGTGATATAAGAGTATATTGAAGATTTTCTTTCTTTAAGATTCATATCCTTGACAGTTTGACAAGAGTACTAACATATTATTTTTGTCTTGATTTAGAAGTAAGTGGATTATTCCACTTCTATTGTTGTGTTCTAAAGGTCACGGACTATCCATCTTTAAACAAAAAATCTTGTTTTCTAATACTAATCTTTTTCTTAAAGAAAGTAGATTATCCCTCTTTGTGGAAATTTTTATTACATGTTACAAATTATCTTTCTATAATTTAATTTTTTGAATTTATTTGAATTATCTATGAAAGGAAAGTTTATGGATGCTACTCCTAGCAAAAGCGAGAATAGATTTACAACTATTGTGGATCTTCACAAGCTTGTCGACACTCTTAGGGTAGAAATTTCACACACCACCAATGCCAACCATGGAAGCACTACTCCTATATCTATTGTGATTGTTGTTTTACTTATTCTACAATTCTTTCCAGAATAAATTTGTATAGGGGAATTTGAACACAAGGAAAGACTAAGCGCATGACTTTCACTTGTTAGGATCACACAATTAATTGTATTCCAAACCACTAAAATACTAAGAAATACTACAATGCTTCTTTCTAGTAACAATACTCCTCCATCAATTGATAACCACAATGTGTAAACCTGCACTCTCAAAAGACCACTCAAAACTCAATAAATTCCATCCAATATCAAGAATAACAAACTTCACTCCAACCAATCTGAATTCACAGAATTCTTGTAATCATAGACTTCCTCTGTCGAAACACACACACACAACTCTTAATAAACAACAATCATAATCTCCCATCCATAATTAATCTTCCAATAACTTCTCATATAATTCAATCACTCAGTACTCCAATTACATAATCAATAACTCATAAATCAATCTCTGATTTATTCCACAGACTCACTTCTCAATATTCAGAAACTATCCATTATTCTTCAACAAAAAAGAAAACAAAAGAAACAAAGAAGAAGCACCAAGCTTAACCTCGGCTCATGACTATCACAGTCTAGCATTTTCTTTCTCTCTCCCATCCTCCTTATACTACCCTGAGATACCAACTCCTATACTATCGATGATAACTATTTTTTTGACTATTCATCCATTTTACCTGCTGAACCACTTTTTCAATAGTTATTTATCCTTGTTTACACTATACACTAGATATCTATATTTTGAAAATAACTACTTATTCTACATAGCTCCACTCCTAACTATACAGCGTCCTCGCAAATACAGTATTGATAAACAAAAATCATTTTTTTTTTTTTTTTTTTTTTTTTTTTTTAACTGGATTGTTCAATCTCTTCAATTTCTGGCATTGGCTACATTTGGTCTTGTTCTAACACTATATCTTCTTCCTCCAACTCATCTTGAATCTCTACCCTTAATTGAGTTGTTAAATCTTCATTATACACTCCCAATTCTCAAATCTGAGCTTCTAATTGGAGTATTCTGACATCTTTAGCATCCAGTTGTTGCTGCTGCTCTTGTAATTTTTCCTCCAATTTTCCAATTCTTACTCCTGTTGCGGCAGATGTTTGTGATTGACCAATACTGACCAAATCACTTTCCAATTTCGTTACAGTTTCCTTCAAAACAACAATTTTTACTTGTAGTTCATTTATTTTGTTTCGATATTAGTCACCCAATTGTTTCTTTTCAAGCTCCAATGCCTCCTTCTTCTCTTGTTCTATCTTCAAGTGAGCGTTTATCTTCTTCTGTTCCAATCTATATGATTTACAAATTTGTAGTAATTCTTGTCTTTGATTTTCCAAGATATGCTAATTCCTCTGTTTCTCCTTTGATCAGTTTTCCCTCTCTCATCTAATTCACGCTTCACTCACATCTTGGATTCTAATTCTACCTTGATGACTTGTTCATGTTCCTTGATTTTATAATTTTGCTCGAATATTTTTTTTTTTGCTCACTTCCACTTACCTTTTTAAGCTATCCTCATCGTCGAGCTTACTCACTATAAGTTGTAGCTGGGAAATTTGACCCAATATAACTTCCTTAAGATTCCACCCTTCCGTTATACCCCATTGAAATCCTAATTAGCTGCTTTCCCTTGGAACTAGTATTGGTGTCGTCATCTCTATTGTCAGCCGAATTAGAACTTGCTCTGGAATAGATATTGGTCTTGCTTCCCGTTCTGCCGCTCTACTGGATTCTCCCACTTCATACACCATTATCTTTGGATTATCTATTCCCGTTTATAAACTTGGAACTGCTGGTTGACATTCTTGTTTCAATGTACACTCAATTACTAAGTTTACATAATTGGAACATAATAGTGAAGCAAATTTCCTTGTCTTCTACTTAGTTCTCATTTTTGCATGTATCCTTGTGGCCACATAAGCTGTCTAATTGAATACCATGCCTTCTAGTGTTCCTATCGTGGAAAATAGTAATCGCTTCACTATGTAGGTAGTATGCCGATTCAATGCTAACTACTTCTGAATGAATCGCATCCATTCTATAAGTTTGGGCGTAAGTACTTTCTGTACCTTCTATCCTTAATTTCGCTTGAGAGACGACATTCTTCTTTTGAAGTAGCTTTGTGGCCTGAAGTCATTTGACGCATCTCTCCCCACCTCAAGCTCTCTGGTTGGTAAATACAAGACCTTGTGTAAGAAATTCTCATCTATCCCAATCAAGACTCCTCTTACCGCACTCAAACCATCTTTTGGATCATAATTTTTTATATATTCCGCTACTCATTCTACATCAATTGGTGGTAGTTTATCCAATCCTCGCAAAAACATAAATAAAAATATATTTCTAAAATCTTTTTACTTTTTCAATGACTAACAAATATCTAATTTCATCAATTCCATGTTGGTGATAACTACAAGAGATGGCGATCCCAGATCTTACTTAGATCTCACATTGCGGTGACTTTTTGATCGTTCTAGTGCTCTCTTCACTCTTTCTATTGACATTGTGAAAATCAAACTCTCAATACTTCCTCCTGCTAACACTATTGCTGATTGTTGTCATAAAGCTTAAAGTTCAAAGCACAATATCTGAAATTTATAACAATGAAATCTTCTATGAGTGCCATGCTCCTAATTGCTTACTCGGGATCCGAATCAAGAACGTCTAATCCAGTGTCTCTTAATCTCATGTCTAATCAAGAATGTCTAATTTCTTGACTAGTCAGTTTTAGTACCCAAAACTAACCATTAATCGTTTCCTAGCTATCATAACCTTTTCAATCCTATTGGATAATCATTATTACGGAGACTCCCTCCCACCACTGAATAAATTTGTCCCAAGTTTATGTATAATATAGAAGTAACTGGTTCCCATTAACGCATGTTGTGAAGTGGATTCTCAGAAAATCTTCCAATTGAACTGAACTATTAGAAAAACCTTCCACCACCCGATATGTCTCATGCCATCGTACTTGAAATTTACTAGAAAAGTTGTTATAGCGGCTATCATAAAGTAGCACCAGATCATTGGACATAAAATATTTCGGCCATAACTTACAATTGTAATAACTCTTTTTGCGACGCTGTGTAGCTTCCATGATTAAAAGAGTTGTAGCCCGAGCTTCATCCAATTTCTCCAATTGGACTAACCTATATTGAAGAGATTCTCTGTTTCTCATACATTCATCCAATGTAATTCGTAAATTTTGGACCTCCAATTCAATTGATAGAATTGCCTTCTCACTATATATCAATTGAAATGGGATAGAATTAGTAGTTACTTTACACGCAGTATGGTGTCGTATTACGTGCTTTCCTACTCGAGAATGCGCCGGGCGTCTGGGTGTAGAAGGTAGTATGGAGATTCACCGATAGTCAAGCAGTCTATCAGTTTTGACTGCTGGAATATAAACGATTGCAACAATGTACCATAAATCTATACGGATGCTCTTCGACTGCTTGTCGAAGTCCTTTTTGCCCCAGCCCGTAGGTCTCTAGACGTTATAGAGAACCCCGAACAATCCAAACTGTTAATCTTCAATACCACTTTGTACTTACGATCTTGTATCCACTGACTGTCTTGTTAGATTAACCCAATAAATTTCATTCACTCCGCATACTCAATCCTATAGACACCCTTTTAATCCTTCAATCATAGACGTAACTCGATTTCACAAAACAGTCAAGAGTATTCAAACCCACTTCATTGAAAATCTCGATTCACCATTACAATACTGACTTTAGCAGCGATTGCCTCAGTCTTCCCAAAACTCTACGAAGAAGAAAAATCCAAATTCTATGTCTTTCCTTCCCCGACCCGAAGCATGAAGCTCCTCTCTCTAATCCCCCCTGATCTTCAAAAACCTCCAATGAAACCGAACTAGTAACCTTGCAAAAACTTGAAAACCCCCCTGATCTTCAAAAACCTCCAATGAAACCGAACTAGTAACCTTGCAAAAACTTGAAAACCCCCCTGATCTTCAAAAACTTCCAATGAAACCGAACTAATAACCTTGCAAAAACTTGAAAACCCCACTGATCTTCAAAAACCTCCAATGAAACCGAACTAGTAACCTTGCAAAAACTTGAAAACCCCCCTGATCTTCAAAAACCTCCAATGAAACCGAACTAATAACCTTGTAAAAACTTGAAAACCCCCCGCTCCCCCCGATTCTCCTTCAAACTTATTCTTCTCCTAACCTTATCCTCTTGAATTCCTTCAATCTTCCATCTTGGATCCGAAATTGGCTCCCGCCGTCAGAGCTTAGATCCGAAATTGACTCACGTCATCAAGGCCTTCTCCTCCATTTTTACCTTTAAGAGATCCATTTGCTGCAAACAACGTTCCTTGGATGTTCCCGTAATTAGGTCTGCATTGGGTTGCCCGGCCAATTCAGGTCTCATATTGGGTAAGAGGACTCGGATTGGATTCTCGAAATTGGATCCAATTGGCTCTTCGAACCTGTCGTGTGAATTGGTCCTTCTCTTCCTGCTGACTCTTGTTATTAGAATTGAATGGAGCATTTCAGTATGCCCGGCTGACTGCAACGGGGTGACTGAACCTAGCCACTTAGTATTTGTACAGGAGTTGGTCGTTGCTCCCAATATTTGAGGTAACTGAATATTAATAAAATTCCCCTTTCTTTTTATTTTCACTGTATACTCGTGTTACAACACGACATCCACCCCCTCTGAACCTGTGCATCCTCCGGTATGCACCAATTTACCCAATTGCTGTTTGCTTCAGAATATATCCTCTACGTCTTTGTCCAGTTCGTCTTCGTCACCTTCATTATCCAAATCACTTTCATCTTCTTGCTGCGGAATCTCTATACCTTCATTAAGGTCTTCCATATTCATCTCTGTGTGTCTTCGTTTAAATATTTTTACTCGCTTCCCTGCAATTGGTATTTTCAATTTTGTACCATCTAACTCTCGTAATGAGTAAGTCGCATTATCATGAACAGTTGTTACCACATATGGTCCAAACCAACGTTTTGAAAATTTCTGCAAAGTACTATGTTGATTATCCAGACTATTGTCATAAACAAGTACCCAGTCACCTTCCTCGATTGCTTTTGGTCTCAATCGATGTTGCTTATCGAATCGCGCCTTGTTTTGTAACCTTGCTCTTTTTAACCTTCCCAATGCTATCTGGACATTTTCCGTTCTGTGCTCCAATTGTCGAATCCTAATAGCCAGAAGTTCTTCTCTTGTCAATCCATCTTCCCATGGTAGCATACTCCAAGTAAGTACCTTTTCTTCAATCGGCATAATTGGTTTTTGACCTGTCATAAGTTCTACTGGCATATATCATGTCACCGAGCTATGTGTTGTTCGATCAGCCCATAATGCAAATGACAATAGCCGTGGCCACTCTTTAACTTTCCCATTACAAGCTTTAACCAATGCTTTCACAATCGGTGGGTGACCGCGTTCGCTCTTTGCATTCCCTTCCGGATTATAAGCAGTAGTCAGTGATAGTTTAACTCCACATCTTTCAAAGAACTTACGAGCTTCTTGTGCATTTAATTCTCCACGATCTGCAGTGATTTTTCCTACGCACCCGTAACGGCAAATGACATCTTCAAGCAAAAACCTACAAATCCCCTCTGTAGATTTTGTCCTCAATGCTCTTCCTTCTACTTGATTTGATAAATCTTCACGAGCTAAAACCAAATATCTCATCTGCCATAACCCAACCGGCATAATAACCAAATCAACAACCCATTTAAAATGAATAGCCAGAGGATACGTAGGATGAAGGCCATCTCGATGTAAAAATCCATATGATTTTTTTCTTATTTGTTTGAATTTTTCTATAGACCAATTCTCATGTTTAGTCAAGGTATTCAAATAATGACCAATATCCAATAATTCTCCTTCATAAGATTCTTCAAGAAATAGCTTGTCTTCTCTGTTGAGATTTGATATTGAATAGAATTTCAATCCGACATCATCAATGTCTTCAACCATTTCGTCCTCCCTCTCGTATCTTGCTCGAGATAGCATGTCTGCTACTAAATTATCTTTCCCAGTGATATGCTTAAATTCTGGATTTAGTGACTTAATATAAGCAATCCATCTCAACATTGCAATATCTGGCGTTGAATAGTTAATAATCATTCCAAGCAATGGTAAGCAATCTGTTTCAATTACTACTACTGCTCCAATCAAATAGTCCTTTTCAGCTTTCATAGCCGAAACAACTCTCCAAAGTTCTCTTTTGACTTGCGAATATGCACGCTGACGAATACTTAAAACTTTAGCCCCAAACCGAACTGCAAATCTATTCCCATTGGAATCATCTTGACCCACAGCCCATCCAATGGCAATTGGACTAGTGTCCACAGTAAGAATCACTGGTCTATTGCACTTATAATCAACCTTCCTCAATATTGGAGGTGACATCAATAATTTCTTCAATCTTTGCATTGCCTGAATATGCCTTTCTTCTCATTTAAATCGGTAACCCTTGCATAACAGTTCATATAATGGATCCGCTATGTGAGCAAAATGAGGGATCCAGATTTGATAAAATACACATGCATCCAAAAACCTGCGAACCTCTGTTAAAGAATCACAATCCTCTTTCATCCTTCCAATTGCATCAACTTTAGTAGGATTTGGTTTTCTTCCGTAAGATCCAGATAAATGTCCAATAATTACAACCTCTCGTACTCCAAATACGGACTTCATACCCGATAATGTAAGATGAACTTCTCCAAGCCGAGTTAAAATCTTTTCACAATCTTGTATATGATCAACAACATATCTGCGACACCCCCTCGTATCTAAAGTTTCATCCTTGTCTCCTTCTCTGCATCCTTTTATAGGAACATCATCCAGAAAAGGTATAGTCTTTTCCGGAATAAAATCTCTCAATACCTTATTCATCCCATTCATCATATGCGCAACTGAGTTGGTCGCGCCTTGAGGAAGAGTGTACATTCCAACCAATCCAAGCGGTGTTCTCATCATTGTCATATTTCTACTTCCTTCGGCAAGTTGAAATTGATCATAACCTGAATACAAATCACCCATTGAATAGATCGCCCTTCCAGCAAACGCCTTAGCAAATTCATCCACAATAGGTCCAATTCCTGCATTCCTGATAGTTACAGCATTCACCGGCTGCATATCTTGAATAAACCATAGTGATCCATTCTTCTTAGGTACCGTAAACCATCGACTAGAATACGGTGCAAATGAAGGTTCCAATATTTTCATCTTTATCTTTTCTTTTAATAGCTCAACCAATTTAGGTAAATGTGCCCTCAGTATTGGAATCGGTCTTAGATTCCAAGGTACATGCGGTACAGTGAAGATAACCATAGGTGTTATAATATTTAGATCCACACACCCAATTTCATGAGATTCGAAGGCAAACAATCTACCTTGTTTAGCCAACATCTTTTTGAAGCAAGTTATTTCCTCCTGCAATAAAGAACCATCAGAACCAATCTTCAATTCTTCAAAAGTCTCTTCAGTAAACTAATGTCCAATACTCATTGGATCTCTTAAACTTGCTTCTTTTGATGCTTCTCCCATTTGTTCTTTAGAATCCTCTGGTAATGGTCCGGCAACAGGCTTTACTTTCTTATCTGCAGTTTTATATCTCGTCTCTACTGTGACTTCTGGTGCTTGAAAAGATTCAAGCATGGTATAAACCTCTCTCGAATGAATCTCAACAATCTTATCATTATCCCCTAACCCAATAGATGTAATCAATTCCAATGAATCTTCCAGTCCATTTTCTTCATAAACACCCAAAATCCTCTCATCATCTTGCAATGTATCTATCTTGCATAATTGTCCTTCAATATTATATAATCTTTTTCTTTCTTTTCTTTTAAAATCATCAACTTTCTTATACATAATATTTCCATTCTCCAATATACCAATAAAACTCGCATCAAAGGCACCTTCATCTCGTGAGAGTACCTCCTCTTTTGTACCTCCATAATCTCGCTTTACAGTGGTACCTCCCCAAAATCCTTAAATCCTTCAACAATCTTTGGCAATGGTTTCTCCCTCAACCTATCTCGATTCCGTTCATGGTTAGGAGGTACTGTTAGAAATTGTACAGCTTTCCTCCCATCTTCGCTCCGTACCCTTGCATAAGCAGAACCATCGTCAAGTACTTTTGTTTCCATCCGTGTTGCCATGATATAAGGTTGTCCTAAAATCAACGGATAAGACGTTGTATCTTGAACGAAGAAATGTTGCTTCGTCGCAACATCCCCAATCCGAATTTTGACATCTGGACAAGCTCCATATAATTCGCCCCGTGTGTTATTAGCTGCTCGTATTGTCCATCCATGTTCCATATCAATTGGCCATTTTTGCTTCTTATAAAGATCTTTAGACATGAGATTTATTTCAGAACCATGGTCGACCAAAGCAACTATTGGTTCTTCTTTATCTCCTACCTTCACCAATACCTCAGTAGTTGCTCTTGTCCAATGCTTTCGAGTATAATGGCTCAAAGTTTCCATTTCCTTGTCACTAGAATTTTCGAAACGTACTCGCTGATTATACCCATTCTTTTCATTTGTTGATTGCTTGTAACCAATATCAACCTCTTCTTCATCTCTACATATTCTTGCATCAATAGCATGACTCATTCCAGTTTCGCCCATTATTTGCCTCTTTTGCTTAATGCTGTCAATGATAACATCATGAAACTCCTTCTTTGCAATTCTCAAGACTTCTTTCAATGTGAATTCCACCTTAGCATTTAATATACATTCTTCCAACACCCCTTTCAAATTTTTTGCCGCTTCAATGTCAGAAAGTAGCTTATAAGCAATTGATTTGCCCTTATCTTTTGTCTCCGTTGTTTTTTCTCCCAATGATGCTGAGGTATCCTTTACAGGCAATTCTTGTGAAGCTGCCTCCTGAGCCTTGTCTCCTCGAGTTTGCCTCTTAAAAGAATTTCCTTCTCTAGTATCATCAAAATTTCCTCGTCTTTTTTCTTCCATCAAAGCTTCATGTTGGCTCTTAGCAATATATGCATGAACTGAAAGAGACTCAATAGGATCCTTCCAACTTGTTCTACCTCGTATTGTAGCTGCAGTTCTCAATAACGCTTCTCGAGGTAATTTCCCTTCTTACATTGTAGAAATGGCAGAAGTCCAAAATTCACTAGTTTCTGTACTTCCACCAATTTCATCATCTACTCTAGCACCATAACTTGCACTTTCTCGTGCTACTGTTTCATGCTCTTTTAAGTAATCTTGAACCAATGCTCTCATTCCTCCCTTGCCAAAATTGGTTTGAAGAAGATCCTCCCTATCTTTCAATGCTATCTTCCTATCTTTCCAGCAAATAATTCCCTGCCGTATCATATTATTAAATTCATTGCAATCTTTTCTAGTGTGTGAAGCATCATCACACCAAATGCATCTTTGTACATATCCTTGTTTTGAAACATTCTTCGAATTGTTTATAGAAGTATTCTCTTCAAGTCTTGCCAATTTGATTTGAAGATCTCGCATTCCTCGTATAATTTCTTCCATATCCATATCTGCTTTCTTTGACAAGGATGTCGAAGGTTGAACTGTAAGCATTCTTGGTGGTGTTGTACATACTGGAGCTTTGGGTGCTTGTACTGTTTTCGGAATATTGCTCCTATCCTTCCTCCTTTCTTTTTTTGTAAGCAATCCCACCGCATCTTCAACGTTCTTCTACTTCATTGTCAATCCTTCATCTTCTTCTTTGTCTTCAAGAAGGGGTTCTAATTTCTCTTGCAATTCTCCATCAGCAGCTTGAAGAAATAGATCAACTTTGTTCGGCTCCAATGTCAATTTTTCTACCTTCGATAATTGAGAGTACTGCCTCTCTAATTCCTTTAGTAGCTCTGTTGCTTGCAAATTCTTATTGGGCCGTTCAATCCATCCCTGAAACAACTTCTTAGTAACGCGATCAGCATCTTCCAAGAAATATTCGTCTTTCAATGCATGTGAAAAATCCTCCCATGAATTCCCATAACGATCCGTAATCGATGTAATGTGGTCCTTTATCTCTGGTATCATGGCAAGTCCAAATAGTGCAACCATTTTCTTCTCAGAAACCCGATTTAATTCCATTTCACGAACATAATATCTTAAATACCTTGAAATATTCCTCCCATCAAATTGATCAATTTTATTGACCACTGCTTGCAATGCTTTGGTTGCCAAAGCTTCCTTTCGATCATTGCTTTGCTGTTGCTGCATTGATAATGAGAAGGCTTGAAACAAACTAGCAATAGACGGATCCATGTGCATACCTTGTCCTTTAGAAGACTCCCCACCAGAAACTTCTCCCAAAAATCCTTCAAAATTTTTATTTTCGTTTTTCATAAAAATAAAGATAAAATCAACCGAAATCCAATACCTTCCACCTCAAGCTTTTACGTCGGTTTCACTACTTTTTGTCGTATTACGTGCTTTCCTGCTCGAGAACGCGCTGGGCATTTGGCTGTAGAAGGTAGTATGGAGATTCACCGATAGTCAAGCAGTCTATCAGTTTTGACTGCTAGAATATAAACGATTGCAACAATGTACCATAAATCTATACGGATGCTCTTCGACTGCTTGTCGAAGTCCTTTTTGCCCCAGCCCGTAGGTCTCTAGACGTTATAGAGAACCCCGAACAATCCAAACTGTTAATCTTCAATACCACTTTGTACTTACGATCTTGTATCCACTGACTGTCTTGTTAGATTAACCCAATAAATTTCATTCACTCCGCATACTCAATCCTATAGACACCCTTTTAATCCTTCAATCATAGACGTAACTCGATTTCACAAAACAGTCAAGAGTATTCAAACCCACTTCATTGAAAATCTCGATTCACCATTACAATACTGACTTCAGCAGCGATTGCCTCAGTCTTCCCAAAACTCTACGAAGAAGAAAAATCCAAATTCTATGTCTTTCCTTCCCCGACCCGAAGCATGAAGCTCCTCTCTCTAATCCCCCCTGATCTTCAAAAACCTCCAATGAAACCGAACTAGTAACCTTGCAAAAACTTGAAAATCCCCCTGATCTTCAAAAACCTCCAATGAAACCGAACTAGTAACCTTGCAAAAACTTGAAAACCCCCCTAATCTTCAAAAACCTCCAATGAAACCGAACTAGTAACCTTGCAAAAACTTGAAAATCCCCCTGATCTTCAAAAACCTCCAATGAAACCGAACTAATAACCTTGCAAAAACTTGAAAACCCCCCGCTCCCCCCGATTCCCCTTCAAACTTATTCTTCCCCTAACCTTATCCTCTTGCATTCCTTCAATCTTCCATCTTGGATCCGAAATTGGCTCCCGCCATCAGAGCTTAGATCCAAAATTGACTCACGTCATCAAGGCCTTCTCCTCCATTTTTACCTTTAAGAGATCCATTTGCTGCAAACAACGTTCCTTGGATGTTCCCATAATTAGGTCTGCATTGGGTTGCCCGGCCAATTCAGGTCTCATATTGGGTAAGAGGACTCGGATTGGATTCTCGAAATTGGATCCAATTGGCTCTTCGAACCCGTCGTGTGAATTGGTCCTTCTCTTCCTGCTGACTCCTGTTATTGGAATTGAACGGAGCATTTCAGTATGCCCCGGCTGACTGTAACGGGGTGACTGAACCTAGCCACTCAGTATTTGTACAAAAGTTGGTCGTTGCTCCCAATATTCGAGGTAATTGAATATTAATAAAATTCCCCTTTCTTTTTATTTTCACTGTATACTCGTATTACAACACGACAACGGTACGCTTATAAAGCTGCAAATAATTTAGTGTCCCAATCAGTTTCCGCTCCTGAAATAGTCTTTGTTAAGATCTTACATAAGATATCATTGGTATTTTCTGTCTGTCCATTGGCTCGTGGATGATAAGGTATAGTTTTGTGGTATTTGATTTCAAACTTTGCTATTAATGCTTCAATTGTTGTATTAATAAAATAAGTTCCGTGATCACTGACGAATTCTTTCAGACAGCCAAAACAAGTGATAATGTTCTCATATAAAAATATTGCTACGGTATTGGCATTATCAGTTTTCATTGCCATGGCCTCTACCCATTTGGTGACATAATCGATGGCTATTAAAATATAATGTTTATGTCCATTTCAAGAGGCAGGTGCAATGGGTCCTACAAAGTCAATACCTCATTTTTCGAATGGTGCCTGTGCCAAAATTGGTACCAATGGTATTGCAGAAGTTCCAATAGGGCGACCAATTCATTGGCAAGGATCACAATGACGAACATATTGGTGTACATCCAAAAACATTGTTGGCCACTAATATCCAGCCATTAAAGCCTTATGTGCGGTGCTATCACCCGCAAAATGTCCTTCACAACTGTCCAAATGACATCCTTTCAAAATTGTATGAACTTCACTTTGAAAGATGCAACGGCGTAAAATTCCATCCCACCCTTGTTTATATAAGGCATCTCCAAGCATGGTATACGACGTACTTTTTAAAATCAGACGCTTCTTTAATTTTTTATTATAAGAAATTAGAAAAGTTTGAAACATTAGATATTGGATCAATTCACTATATTCGGGTATAATAACATCCACAGCAAATAGTTGTACGTCCCAAAGAGCATCATTTATCGGCTCATTACCCAATATATTAGATAAATGGGATAAGTGATCCGCATTGGCTTATTGCTTGTCGGATCAAACATTAATCGTAAAGTTGAATTCTTAGAGAAGTAACATCCATCAAGCAATTTGTCCGCTTAATTGAGGTTTATTTATCATGTACTTAAGCGCATCATGATCAACATAGAACACAAATGGTATCCAAGTAGATAGTGGCAGAATTTCTATATAGAGTAGATCATTCCGAGGGCTTCTTGCTCGATAATATTATAATTTCGTTCTGCAGCAAAAAAGTATTGGCTCGCATAATATATGGGATGATCTAATATTTTTTCATCCTTTTGATTGAAAATGGATCTAATAGCAACATTGGACGCGTCCACATAGACATAAAATGGTTTTATCTAATAAGGTGTTATAAGAATTAGGACAGATATCAATTTCCGTTTCAATTCATCAAATGCGAAAGTACAATCTTCAGTCCATATTGGGTTAGATCCATCTGAGAGGGGTTTCTTTAACAACTTGATTAACGATTGACAAATAACTGCAAAGGATTGAATAAAACATCGATAGTAGTTGACATCGCCAATAAAACCATGCATGCTCGATACCATATCTAGCTTTGGTAAACCCAATATATGAATAACTTTATCAGGGTTTATAGCGATACCTTCAACAAAGACAATGTGTCCCAATAGCTTCTCCGATGGTATGCCAAATTGACACTTCTTTAAATTTAGAGATATCCCATACTTTCCACATTGATTCAAACAGTTATCCAAACATGCTAGATGTTCAACCGTTGTGCTAAATGTGCAAAAATTGTCCAGAAATATCTCCATTGATAAACGTAGGTAATCTTGAAACACTTGTGTCATTACCCATTGAAAAGTAACAGGGGCATTACATAATCCAAATGGCATTATTTTATAGGCGAATATATCCCAATCTATGGTAAACGTAGTCTTCAACTAGTCCTCTTCGATAATTTTAATTTGATTATACCCCGAAAATCCGTCCAAAAATGAATAACATTTATGTCTGGCCACTGCATCCAAAATATTGTCTGTAAATGGTAACGGAAAATAATCCTTCTTAGTAGCCGCATTTAACTTTTAAAAATTGTCTTCTCTTGATCTGAATATCTTATATTATCCGACATATGAAAACTACTCAATTCTGGTTCCAATGTACTGACTCTATTGACTGTGGGATTGTTCATCCATTCGGCAATAGCATGATCAGAGTTTGCTACATCCTCCAGATCAACAAAATATTCTCCGAGTCCTCGATATTGGTAGGATACTTCTTCCTTATGTATGCAAATTGGGTCATTGCCGACTTACATTGCATTAGTAATTTCATCATGGTTATCCTCAAATTGACCCTCCTCATCAGATGTCACTTCCGAGCCTGGAATTTGAGATTCTCCATGATATTGGAGTAGGTACATTTATAAAATAATCGTTTCTCTTTCCTTTTCGATAGTTAGCATTCCACTGTCTTAGTCATTTTTAGCTTTAGCTTGGTATAACCATGGTCATCCCAATAAAATTGGATATGATAATGTGAAACTTTGTAATCTAAAAATAATATAATCAATTTTATACACAATCCCTGCTATAACAGTGTCAATACTACGAAGAATACCTATAGGCTTGACTCGAATGTGGTCAGCCATTCTTAATACCAACGACGTGGGTAACAACTGAGCTAAACCCAGATTTTCCATTGTTTCCGCCATCATTAAATTTACACTTGAGTCCCCATCTACTTGAACTCTAGAAATAAAGACTCTATTGATGGATACATCAATAGTCGGTGCTCCTAGATTGGGGTTCAAACTCACTTCCTAAACTTCCTTAGACTGAGCTCTTCGTCGTATTAATGAAGAAGTCAATCTAGAACGATATTCTGGCGCAACCGCTAATAGTTGCTTCATGGAAATTGATGGTTTGATTTCATCTAAATCCTTCAATATATCATACGGTTCCATATTTGTAGTGATTTTCAGAGCCCTTTTCTTTTTCATGGACTTCACTTTAACCCCTGTCAATAGCTTATCTTGCTTCACAGAGTCTGATACCGAAATAGCAGAATAAGCTATTTCGTACTATTTCACCCTGAGAGGGTCTTTCAATGAATAAGGCTGCTCCTTGTCCTTTGAAGGTAATAGAACTCATTCATGTTGGGTCGATAGTCTCATGCTAGAACCATCATTGGATTGTTTTGACAATCTAGGTCCCAATGCTGATGACGATACAAGTACGGTTATTGGATTTGAGTCTAATTGTCCCTTAGAAATTGGTTCCTCTAATTGTGGAATTGGATCTTTTTCTTTTTGTTGGGCCTTGTAAGCACGGTATGCTTGAATTCCACCCAGTTTACTGATGAATCTTGTGGACCTCGATTATTCTCCTCTGGTTTACTCTGCAATTGAACTTGCTGGTTTCGGTTATTGAAATTAAATGGAGCATTGCACTGCCGATAAATAAATCCTGATTGCTTACAATTTCCATACACAGGAGCATAGTCATCGCTTGCTCTTGGATTGGGACATTGACTAGCATAATGTCCAATCTCTCTACAACGATAACATCGTAGTCTTCTCCTTTTAATATCGTCAGAAATATTAGAGATATCTATTGGAATGTACCGGCTCGGCCTGTTTTAGGTCGGATGGATAAATGATCTCGATTGTCCAGTTGGTACTGCAAAATCCGAATTTGATTGGTAAAAGGGTTGATATTGGGAATACCCTTGCTGATTTTATATTATTCCTTGAGCATTGATTTTGTATTCCTGATTGTATACCGAATTTTGAAATTTGGGAAAATTTCTATTCGGCTTATTGGAACAATTTTCGTTCCAGCCAAATCTATTTCATGTCTAAATTTGGTTAACATTCCATGAAGTCAATTGGATCATTATTTGGTTACTGAGTTGTTGTTGCTTCCGTAAATTCCAATAATTGGTGGTAATATGTTTGCCTCCGCAAAAGATACATTGTATAGTCATTTGGGGTGTTGAAGGACATTCTGTTACTAAATGATCTTGTCCCTTACAATTATTGTACCAAACATTGGAATGCATATTGGTTGGTTTATGCCTCTTTTCCTTGTCTTTTGCTAAGTTGACAGCCAGTTCCTCCATTTTTTTTGTCAAAGTTATCAACAAAGCCTCATTTGGATCCTTTGGTCTAGTTTCACTTGATAACTCTTTCGTAGGTACTACTTTTTGATATGGAGAGTATGGAGAGTACGGGATTGTAGTTGTTGGTGGTATGTTCTACAATGAAACAGCATTCACTGCTCTTTGGAGATTAACACTAAGGTTTGTACTGTAATCCAACATTCTTCGGTAACTACTCCTAGTTTCACTCTAAGTTGGTATTGGATAACTTGCTTGAGATGGAATCATTGTAGCTCCAGTAGTTAAGAATTAGATATAGTGACATTCTTTCCACACCTTTGCTCGTGTTAGTGAAGAAGCAATAGTGGTCGGTTGGACCTCCTTCACGAATAACTTTAATTCTGCTGAGTAAAGTCCATTAACTAATATGGACAAAATAAACGAATCAAGCATTTGATTATTTGGCCATTTATTAAGAATATCTGCTACTCGGCCTTAATATGATTGTACCACTTCTCTTGGTACTATTTTGCTATTCATCAATCTTTTCCTAAAATGCTCTTCAAATCCAATTTGTCAAAAATAGGTTAAAAATTTATTTTTTAATGCCTCCCAATTAGGAAATTGATTGACGGACTGGCAATTATACCATTCAAATGTTGTATTCTTTAATGTTGCTGGCAGCCATCTTACCCAAATATCTTGAGTTCTGCCATTATTGGCTACACATGCAGTCAAGAATTGTGATAAATGTTGATCTAGATTGGCTCCCAGTAAACCTCTAAAAGTAGGTAATGGAGCCACGCTAGTTATGCGATCTCACGCCGCACCCATTTGGACTGCAATTGGAACTATTGGTCCTCCAGATGCCATTAAAGATGTCAGTGTTCCGCTCAATTTTTTATTAAAATAAAAATTGTCTCTTATAAAAGTCTTTTTCGAACTTGCAGGCCTTCCCAATTGACTATTATTATCCCCAAATAATTTTATTGGTAGAATATGAAGTGAAAATGGTGGATTTTGATATATTTTGAATTGATCTTTATTATCAAGTGATTTATGCCAATCTTCACAACCAATCTTGTTAGAATCGGACATATCTCCAATTGAGAAAATATCCAATGGGATACCTAATTCCTCTATGCCTTCTTCGCTTTCTGATAACGGCTTCGAGAGGTATGTTGGACTATTAGCAGTGCTCCCTACGAGTGTTCTTGGTAATTTCTTTAACGGTATATACTTCTGAAATATTAGAGGTCGATCGTCTTTTAGGTACGATCAAATATATTGATAGGCATGCAACCATGGCTTAATCCAACTTTGTCGATGCTTCTTTTTCAATTTGTGATCTCGCTCATTATGCAACAAATTTCTTGCTTGCAATCTCTCTGTTCTTTCCTTTGATTGCTTTATTCTCTTTCCTGTTAAATTCTCATTTTTAATAACCATACTTTTTCATTATTTCTACTAAGTTTGCTTCCTAATCTCCTTTACTGCTTAAAATGTGATTGTTATTTTACTTATTCTATAATTTCTTCCAAAATAAACCTATATAGGAAAATTTGAACATAGGGAAAGACTAAGCGCATGAGTTTCACTTGTTATGGTCACACAGTTAATTGTATTCCGAACCACTAAAATACTAAGAAATACTACAATGCTTCTTTCCAGTAACAATACTCCTCCATCAATTGATAACCACAATGTACAACCTTGCATTCTCAAAAGACCACTCAAAACTCAATAAATTCCATCCAATACCAAGAATAACAAACTTCACTCCAACCAATTTGAATTCACAGAATTCTTGTAATCATAGACTTCCTCTATCGAAACACATACACACAACTCTCAATAAACAATAAACATAATCTCCCATCCATAATAAATCTTCCAATAACATCTCATATAATTCAATCATTCAGTACTCCAATTACATAATCAATAATTCATAAATCAATCTCTGAATTATTCCACAGACTCACTTCTTAGTATTCAGAAACTATCCATTATTCTTCAACAAAAAAGAAAATAAAAGAAACAAAGAAGAAGCACCAAGCTTAACCTCGGCTCATGACTATCACAGTCTGGTATTTTCTACACCTATGAAAGAAGTCCAGAGTCTATGTTGAAAAGTTGTAGAATTGAGGAAAATAAGTCGATCAACCTCACAACCAAATTCAAGGAGTCTTGTATCTATAAGCTTAGAAAGGTAAGAATTAGTATGTCTAAGAAGTTTGATGGAATAAGATCAAAATTTTGAAGGTTTTTACAATAAGTTAAGTTCTACTTAAGGTTACATCCTTTCCAATACATTGATGGATTTATTCAAGTCAACTTCATAGGCACACTTCTATCTAAAAGTGTTGTTTTTTGGTTTACATCTTTGATGGAAAAAGATTCACAACTTCTTTATGATTTAAATTCATTCTCAGAAGTGTTTACGGTTACATTCGTAGAAAGTGATTAAGAATAAGTAGTAGAGACCAAATTCTTATCTTTACAACATGGATCATGATCAGCCACCACATGTGCTGCTAAATTTAAAAACCTTGCTTGCGACGTGGATTGAAATGACAAAGCACTTATCAATCAATTTTAATATGGATTAAAGGATAGCATCAAAGATTTGTTATCAACAATGTTGAAAGCAGAATCTTTGAAATAATTTATTGTTCAAGCTATTGCATGTGACAATTGATTATTTAAAAGGCATCAAGAAGAAAGACTTGGCTAGAGAAGAACAAGTCAAATAATGGCAACAACTCGTAAATTTTTTGAAACATATTCATTAAGGCCAAAATCTATGTAAATTGATATGATACAATTTAAACCTCTCACACAGTAGGAAAAGGCTTGATGTTACTAAGAGGGTTTGTGTTTATATTGTAGAGAAGATAAACACACTGCTCAACATTCTCTAAAGAAGCAATACAATTATAAAATGAAGAACACAATTACCTAAGAAGATAATGTGTCAAAAAATAAGTTTCTCTAGCTACAATAGGAATCGTGCGGCTAGAATCATATACAACACCTAGTAAAGGTCTTATTTTCTCTCAAAACCCCTCACCTTAGTTTACAATAGATATATGTTTAGGACCTAAAAATCACAAAGTCTTTGCCTAATTAGATTCAAGAGCCTTAACTTATTTTATAAATGAAGATTTTGTCAAAAATCAAGAAATACTTGTAGTCAAGTAACCTAAATTCATACATGTAAAAATCATAAATTGTTATTTGTTATCTTCTGAAAATGTTATCTATTAGACTATTTTTTTAGATGTAACAATTAAAGATCATAATAGCATAGTAGTATTTAATATAATAAGATCTCTTTTCAATCTAATTATTTTAGGATAATAGTCACTAGAAAAATATAACTCTCAAATACATTAGATTTCTTGTAACCTTAACTTTTCTGAAAGTATAATCTAAGATTGGATTAGTGAAGTAGAAGTACATAAATCTAATATATCCAAACCTTAATTGGTACGTGCAAGAGCTTTCATGTATGCTACAAAAGAAGGATCATCTTTTATTATATATGCTACATCCATTTCTAATGATGGAAAAATATCAAGTCATATTCCTAATTAATATCAAGAATTTCTAGATATTTTTGAAAACAAGAATGCAAATATTCTTCCAAAGCATCGACCTTATGATTATTCAATTGATCTGTGAAAAAGAGCTCAACCACCATTTAGACCAATCTATAGCTTATTGCAAAATGAATTGGTGTCAAGGACAAAGATTCGATGAGGGAAAATATACACAAAAAGGCTATCTCGATATAATAAGTCAAAATATAAACAAGTAGGTATATTAAAAGGAAACTGGAATGGCTATTGCCACAAGACAAGAAACTAAAGACTCTTGAACCTGGACTAGAAGCAAGAAAGGAGTTGACAAGAGTGAAGAAGCCTTCACTCTTGTTTCTATATATACTATCTAACTAGGGGCTACGTGGCGACGTTCTATAGGACCTCCAATATGTGTTGACTTTGTAGGACACATGCCTTGACTTACAAGGCAAGTTTTTCTACGTGTGGGCCACATAGTTAGCTTGATCTTCAAGCTAACAACATGTGTGGCACATGGCCAACTTGTTGACCACGTTTCTAATCCAAAAAGTCAATTAAAGACACCTATGAAGTCAAAGCAGCATCTAGGAAGTTTCTAGCAAGCTTCTATATTAAATATTATAGAATTAGCTTACTTTTATCTACTTTTACTTACTTCTACCTATTTCTATATGTAATTATTAGCTTACATGATTATGGCCGTGACATTACCCCCCCTTCTAGAGACGAGTTCCACGAGGAGCGGTCATCATATGTTGAAGAAATCTATGATGCGACGAATTGTATTCGCCACATACTCTGATCTCTGTTCTCTTCGAAGATGATTGATAGGGCCTCTCAACCATCGGTAGTGTCCCATACCAGGGCGGGAAGACCACCCAGTTATTTGATCATTGTTGAGGCCTTCATAACTTCCTTCGAATAGAATATTCGGAACACCATCAGGAGTTGTTCCTACCTCTAGCAAAATCACCAAACATCGAGAGTCCCTTCCCAAATCGTGATACCAAACGCGTTGTATCTCACCATCTGTTCGAAGAAGAACATGTCGTTCTTGAAGATCTTCATCTCGATTGCGTCGTCTTGAAGGTTGTGACAATCGTAATGTCTCGTCCGGCAAGTCAGCAAACGAAGGTTCTTGAGTTGAATCCGCTGGTTGTTGGCTCTCCATCTAATTAGCGTCACAAATGCAAAGAAGTTACAAACAAGGATAGGAAATTGAATGTTATCTTGCCTCAATCTTGTCTCTTTTATAAGAGAGATTTTCATCTTGGTTTTGATGGATGTCGTTGATGAAAAACTTTGACTTTAGCTGATGCATTTCCTAGATTCCTGGATGGCTCCCATGTGCGTTCACTAATATCATATCCGCGCCAATGAACAAGATATTGCAGCTTATTTTGGCGCTGCCTTGAGTCTAATATCTCTTCCACCTCAAATTCTTCATTATTATCTACTTCTATAGGAGGCGGTGGCATTTGTCTTCTTCCTTGTATATCCACTGTCTTATATGGTTCAAGAAGAGATACGTGGAATACAGGATGGATCTTCATTGACTCCGGTAGATGTAACCGATATGCAACTGGGTTGATCTGTTCAGAAACAGAAAAAGGGCCAAGCCTACGATAGTCCAACTTCTCACAAGGTCGAGTAGTCTTGATATTGCGACAAAGTAGCCATACCTTATCACCCACATTGAGTTGTGGTTGCTCCTTACGATATAGATCTGCGTTTATCTTTTGTCGTTCTTGAGCTTTCTTCAATTGCGTCTTCATTATTGCATGTAACTCTGACAACCGATTTGCCATATCTTCTGCTGCAAGATTATCAACTTTTGAAAAATCAAAAGTATCAAGTCGTGGATGATAGCCATAATTGGCAAAAAAAGGTGTTTGTTGCATGGAAGAATGTACCGTATTATTATAAGCAAACTCTGCCAATGGCAGAAGGGTTGTCCAATCATCTTGTTGGTAGTTCATAGTACACCTTAAATATTGCTCCAAGACTTGGTTTACGCGCTCTGTTTGTCCATCAGTTTGAGGATAGAAGGCCGAAGATAGCTTTATGTCCACTTTTAAAATCTTGAAAAGGGTCCTCCAAAATCTTGACACAAATTGAGTTCCCTTATCCGATATGATATCTTTAGGTAATCCATGATAGCGATAGATATTATCAATGAAAAGCTTAGCTGTTTCTTCACCTGTGATAGATTTTATACATGGCACAAAATGTGCCATCTTGGTGAAACGATCTACTATCACAAATATAGAATCATAAGATCTTGAGCTTGGAAGATCTAAGATGAAATCCATAGAAACAGAAGACCATGGTTGTTCTGGTATAGGTAATGGCTGAAGAAGTCCGTAAGATCAATGACGAGGAATTTTTGATCTTGAACAAGTATCACATGATTGTACAAAGTCTTTGACTGACTTCCACATTTGTGGCCACCAAAAATCTCTTGATATGAGTTCCAAAGTCTTATTATATCCAAAGTGCCCTACTGCTGGAAAGTCATGACGTGCTTGAAGAACACGTAAACGTGCTTCTCCTTCTGGAACATATAGGCGTCCTTCAAAATATAATAGATTATTCTTGAACTCGAACTTAGAAGGATCATGAGACTTGGAAGAATTATTCTCGATATCATGAACAAGAGGGTCTGAGGACATACTGGATTGGATTTGCTTGAGAAAAGTTGAATCAACAGTCAATGTTGATTTCATTGTTCGGAGATGAAATTGCTCCGGTTTCAAGAGGACCATTCTTTGTTGCTCAAAAGCTGCATCTCCTTCTTTTGGTGCAAAATAAGAACGTCTAGATAGGGCATCAGACAAACCTTGTTGTTTTCCTGGCCGATAAGTGATAATGAACTCGAATCTTGACAAAGACATACTCCAACGAGCTTGACGACGATTCAACACGCGTGCTGACATGAAATACTCAAGGTTCTTGTGATCTGTATACACAGTGACTGGACTAGAAGCGCCTTCTAGATAATAATGCCATTCTTAAAAGGAATCCACGATCGCAAGAAGTTCTTCATCGTGGATCTCATAATTGATCTCAACTGCTGAGAATTTTCTTGAATGAAAAGCTATCGGATGAAGTTTGTCATCTGTTCCCATTTGTGATAAAACTGCACCTAAGGCAAAATCTGATGCATCTGTTTCCATAAAAAATGCCTTGGAAAAGTCAACACGATATAAGACTGGTGCATAGACAAACGATGTCTTTAAGGCTTCAAATGCTACTTCCGCTTCTTGATTCCATTGAAATTTATCTTTACTAGTCAAGCGTGTAAGTGGAGCTGCAACTCGTGAGAAATCTTTGATGAAGATCCGATAGTAATTAGCAAATCCTAAGAAACATTGGACATCTCTTACTGTCCTTGGAATCTTCCAATCCATGATTGTTTGGACTTTCTTAGAATCCATCATGAGACCATCATTTGAAATGATGTATCCTAAAAAGTCAACTTGAGTAGTGTGAAATACACACTTTTTCATCTTGGCGTACAATCCTGCATCTCTAAGTTTTTGTAATACTTGACAAACATGTATTTCATGTTCTTCGACGTTCTTAGAATAGATCAGGATATCGTCTAGATAGCAGATGACAAAATTGTCTAAGAATTCACGAAATACATCATTCATGAGATGTTGAAAAGCAGCTGGTGCATTCGTGAGTCCAAACGGCATGACATTATATTCGAAATGTCCATACCTGGTTCGAAATGCAGTCTTCCATTCATCTCCTTCTTTGATCCGTACTAGATTATATGCTCCTCTTAGATCTATTTTTGTATAGATCTTAGCTTGATTCAACTGATCAAGGAGTTCTGATATCAAAGGTAATGGATACCTGTTCTTGATTGTGATCTTGTTGAGTCCTCGATAATCAACACACATTCGTAAAGATCCATCTTTTTTCTTTACGAATAGAATTGGAGCTCCTGCTGGAGATTTTGAATGGCGTATGAAATTCTTTGCTAAATTCTCGTCAATATATGTCTTGAGTTCAACCATCTCATCTTGCGATAAACTGTAAATTGGTCCAAATGGTGGCTGAGTTCCTTCCTTGAGGTCGATTGAACAATCATATGGGCGATGCTCAGGAAGAATATCTGCATTCTTTTTCTCAAAAACGTCTTGATACTCCTGATATTGACTTGGAATGCCACTTGAAGTCTTTACGTTTTCAGAAATAGGTGCAGCATAAATAGCAAAAGTTGATCCTTCTTTTGCTACGTGTATAAATGCTTTTGCACCTATCAGTACGGGTTTTACTATACTAGACTTATAATTTTTTACTTGGTTAGTAGAACTATTAATAACGCTCTGGGAAAAGTCAAGTTTACGCAAATTCCAATCTATTCGAGGGTTATATTTTTCTAGCCAGGATAAACCTAAAATAACTGGATTGGACGGGGATTTAATTATGTTAAAAGCTATGTAGCTATCATGACCGTCTATTGTTACTTTTATAGGATGAGTTTCATGAGTGACATCTCCAGAAGACAAGGGACGACCATCTATGACTTCTACATGTACTGGTTTAGGTTTCTATACAAAGGGTATTTTACGACTTTTAACAAATTGTTCATCTAAAAAACATGTTGAGGCTCCCGAATCTAATAAAGCAGAGGCTTTGTAATTCTTAGGTCCTAAATATAAGTCTATTATAAAACAAGGAGAGGGTTCTGAGGAGAGGATAGGACCTTCATTAGGAATTGTACAAGGTTCCAGCTGCACGGTCCCTATTGTAGCTGGACGAATCCATTTTCCGACATGTTGTCTTCTTTGACCGTCCTACCCCTCATTTTATAGTTGCGTCGTTTCTTTGGACAATGTTGAGCAGTGTGCTTAGGTTCTCCGTAATATAAACATAATCCTTCTTGACGACGACGAATCTTTTCTTACTTAGTTAGGGGTTTAAAACGTACCGCGTCAATTTGCATGTCTTCTACTTCCGAATGTACATTTGGCAAAGATGTTGATGTTGCCATTGAGTAATAACGTTGAGGTTCCCGTGAATGATTCTCAGATCGAAATTCGAAAAGTCGATTATCACATTTTACCGCAAAATCGATTGCTTGACTCAAAGTTTGAGGATCAGGTAAGTTAAGCATCAATTTCTTTACTTCGTATTGCAATCCATAAAGAAATTGACTGATGAATGCAGCATCATCCCACTTGATGTCAATTGCAAGTTGTCAAAATTGTGAAGCATACACTATTACTGAGCGATTTTCTTGTCGCAGAATTCGGATCTTATTTGTTGCAACACAAGTTGCATCGTGTTCACCATACATAGATCGAAACTCCACCAAAAAAGCTTTCAAATTGTCCAATATTGGATTTCGTTGTTCAAGAAAAGATAAAAACCACGATAATGCAGAACCAGAAAGTAGAGTGCCAATAAACCTGACTTGTGATCCTGGAGTTGGATAGCTTTGCGATTGAAGTTCAATTGCCAATTGTACTTGATTGATGAACCCTCGAAACTTAGATCTCGTACCATCAAATTTCTCGGATAAGGTAATTCTTGGTTCTCTAGTGCTTACAGGGTGTTGTACAATTGGAGAAGGAACGTGATTTGTTGTAGATGTTGAAGCAGCTCCGATCATCTCTATATCCCCACTTTCTGCTATTCTTGTTCTTTCATGTGTTGGTAAATTGAGTTGATGCATCGCAAGCATTAACTCCCTCATTTGCTCTTGCATTTGTGCCATTGCACTCTTCATTTCAACAAGCTCTGCCATAATGACACTAAGAAGAAAAATTTGTTTGATACTACTCAAGACAAAAGAAAAGAAAGACTTGATAACAAAGAAGATACTAAGAACAATATTAGTTTAGAAGTGGGTAATCCGCAAACTTCTAATACGCTTATGTCTTGTCAAGAGAAAGGGGTAATCCACTCTCACTCAAGAAAAATAAAGCTCTGATATTGTAAGTGTACTCTTGTGAATCTGTCAAGGACAAAGACTCGATGAGGGAAAATATACACAAAAAGGCTATCTCAATATAATAAGTCAAAATATAAACAAGTAGATATATTAAAAGGAAACTGGAATGGCTATTGCCACAAGACAAGAAACTAAAGACTCTTGAACCTGGACTAGAAGCAAGAAAGGAGTTGACAAGAGTGAAGAAGCCTTCACTCTTGTCTCTATATATACTATCTAACTAAGGGCTACGTGGCAACGTTCTATAGGACCTCCAATATGTGTTGACTTTGTAGGACACATGCCTTGACTTACAAGGTAAGTTTTTCTACGTATGGGCCACATAGTTAGCTTGATCTTCAAGCTAACAACATGTGTGGCACATGGCCAACTTGTTGACCACGTTTCTAATCCAAAAAGTCAATTAAAGATACCTATGAAGTCAAAGCAGCGTCTAGGAAGTTTCTAGGAAGCTTCTATATTAAATATTATAGAATTAGCTTACTTTTATCTACTTTTACTTACTTCTACCTATTTCTATATGTAATTATTAGCTTACATGATTATGGCGGTGACAATTGGCTGTATTATAGGAGTATATGGATGAGAACTTGGCAAAGAACTTCATATCGCATTCTAAATCTCTAGCCGAGCTTCTATCTTATTTATAAAGAAAAAAGATGGATCTTTGCAGATATGTGTCGATTATCAAGGACTCAATAAGATCACCATCAAAAATAGGTATCTTTTGATTTTAATTTCAGGACTTCTTAATCAATTCAATCAAGAAAAGATCTATACAAAAATAGATCTACAAGGAGCATACAACTTAATTCGTATGAAAGAAGGAGATGAATGAAAGACTACTTTTTGAACAAGGTATAATTACTTTGAATATAATGTCATGCCTTTTGGACTCACAAATGTACTGATTGCTTTTCAACATCTTATGAATGATATTTTTTATGAGTTTTTAGATGATTTTGTTATTTTTTATTTAGACGACATTCTAATCTACTCTAAAAACATAGAAGAATATGAACTTCATGTTTGTCATGTTTTACAAAAATTTAAAGATGTAAGATTATATGCCAAGTTAAAAAAAGTATATAATCTATACTACTCAAGTTAATTTTTTAGGATACATTATTTCCAACAAAGGCCTTATAATAGATCTCAAAAAGGTCCAAACTATTATAGATTGGAAGATTTCAAGAATAGTACAAGATGAACAATACTTTTTGAGCTTTGCTAATTATTACTGAATCTTCATCAAGATCTTTTCTTAAGTTGCAACTCTACTTATACATTTGACTTGTAAAGAAAAATTTGAGTAGAATAAAGAAGTAGAAGCTTTATTTGATGCTTTAAAAAAGAAATTTATTTCTGCACCAATCTTACATTGCATCGACTTTTTTAAGGCATTTTTTGTGGAAACAAATGTGTCAAACTTTGTTATGAGTGTCTTATTGTCACAAATGGGAATAGATAATAAAATCCATCTATTAGCTTTTCATTCTAAGAAATTTTTAGTAGCCGAGATTAATTATGAGATCTATAACAAAGAGCTCCTTGCAATTGTGGATTCATTTCAAAAATGCCATCATTATCTAAAAGGTGCCTCAAGTCCAGTCACTGTATATATGGATTATAAGAACCTTGAATACTTCATGTCAGCATATGTTTTGAATTGTCATCAAGCTTGTTAGAGCATGTCTTTATCTAGATTCAATTTCAAGATCACTTATTGACCCAAAAAATAATAAGATCTATCAAATGCCTTTTTTAGATATTTTTATCTTGCACCAAAAGAAGGAGATGTATCTTTTGATCAATAAAGAATAATTCTCTTGAAGCTTGAGCATTTTCATCTTTGAGTACTAAAATCAATATTGACTGTTGATTTAACTTTTGTAAAGCAAATTCAATCAAGTATGTCTTTTGATCCTCTTTTTCATGATATCAAGCATACTTCCTTTAAATCCTATGATACTTCAAATTTTGAGTTCAAGAACAACCTACTATATTTCAAAGATCGCCTATGTATTCTAGAAGGTCACGTATAATTACGTGTTGTTCAAGCTCGTTATGATTTTCTAGCAACCGGACATTTTAGATACAACAAGACTTTGGAGCTAATATTATGAGATTTTTGGTGGCCTCAAATGTAGAAGGAAGTCAAAAACTTTGTACAATCATGTGATACTTGTTCAAGATCTAAAACTCCTTGCCATCAACCTTATAGACTTCTTCAACCATTACCAATTCCAAAACAACCATAATCTTTTGTTTGTATGGATTTTATCATGGATCTTCTTGTCTCAGATTCATATAACTCTATATTTGTAATTGTAGATTACTTCACCAAATGATACATTTTGTACCATATACAAAATGTATCTCAGGTGAAGAAACAGCTAAGCTTTTTATTGACAATATCTATCGCTATCATGGATTACTACAAGATATTATATCAAATGAGGAGATCCAATTTGTATTAAGATTTTAAAAAATCCTATTTAAAATTCTAAAATTGCATATAAAGCTTTCTTTAGCTTTTCATCCTCAAACTAATGGACAAACAAAATTGATGAATTAAATTCTACAACAGTATTTGAGGTGTACCATCAACTATCATTTAGATGATTGGACATCTCTTTTGCCATTGGCAAAATTTGCATACAATAATTTGGTATATTTTTCTACTCAACAAATACCTCTCTTTGTCAATTATTATTATCATCCATAACTTGATACTTTTGACTTTTCAAAAGTTGATAATCCTAAAGTGAAAGATTTAGCAAATCGTTTATTACAGCTACATGCAACAATGAAGATGCAATTAAAAGAAGTTCAAGAATGACAAAAGATCAATGCATATGCCTATTACAAAGAGCAAATATAATTCAATGTAGGTAATAAGATATTATTACTTCATTGCAATATCAAGACTACTTATCCTTGTGATAAATTGGACTATCGTAGGCTAGAACCTTTTCCTATTTGTGAACAAATCAATATTGTTGCTTATTGATTATATCTACCAAAGTCTATGAAGATCCACCTTGTATTTTACATGTCCTTTTTTGAGCCGTTGTCAAGATAGAAAGAGTTTGTTTCAAAAAAGCATTGGATTTCTAGTTGCCACTAAATACTCAATCAAGTTTAAGATATAAAAGTACCAAGTTTACATATATAATATTTTAACTTTAAAGAAAATTTCATCTATACATAAGTCCAAGTACAAAAAAAAATACCCAAATATATGATAAAGTATCTTAAAACCTTATACATCCTTATGATAAATGTTTTTCAAACTTCAACACCTCATATCTCACGATCAAACTATCCAAACAACCTAAAATTTTATATAAAGTACTAATATACTCTCAAAAACCACTACAAAAAATTCAACTGTAAGTTCATTACAGATCTTGAGATATCACCAAAATCCTAATAATAACTTTAAATCCATATGCTATTTTCTTTATATCTCACAAAATAAATACTCAAATACCATGAAACTTTGACCTATAGCTTCTTAACCTAATAACTCACATTTAAAAAAAATTGAGCCAAAAATTCATCCAAAAACTCAAGATATGGCTCCAACCATTACTATTAACAAAATGACTCACATACTACCTTTGAATTACATGTGCTATCTTCAATGCCCTATAATTCCTTCATCTAGACTTAAAATTCATCAAAAAATATATATAAAGTGTAGCAAAGAAAGTGTTTTTTCTAACTCTAGTCGCTACTCTTTCATTTCTTTCCGTACACATATGTTATGCTTCAAAGAATGACAGTAGGTACAAATTTGACACCTTAACTTTGAACACCTATATCTCCTTCCCAAAAACTCAAAATCACACAAACTCTACATCCAAATTATACCCAAAATCCTGAACTTGCTGATCCTAGCTTCTAAAGCTCAAATGACCTCGAAAAAAAAACCCTAATCCCTAATAAGGCCTTGGGCAGCCTCCTTGAAGCCCATTGGGCATGGCCTTCAACCAAAAGGAATGAAGTTTTTCATTCCTTGCCTTCATCCAACCATGCCTTATTTTTATCCTTCCCAATAAGCCTCCTAATAGTTTAGACTTTCATGTTTAAACTCCAACCTTCTCTTAAGCTTTATACTAAATATCTAAATCCTATATAATATAAACACTATAATCAAAATAGATAAATCTCCAAATAAATTTCTTTATATCAATTTTCTTTAAATTTATTTACTAACCACTCTAATCTACATCAAGACTTAAAAATATATTATATATCTTAATTAATTTTTACATACTATAAGCAATTACAGTACAACACCGTACAAGACAGTAAATATCTTGGAAAGAAGATAAATGCCATTTTCTCCTATAGAAGTGGATAATAATCAAGAGTTTGAGGTAGAAGAAGTCTTAAATTCAAGGTGGCACCAAAATAGGTTGAAATATCTTATTCATTGGCATAGATATGATCTTAGAAAATACACATGGGAGCCAGCAAAGAATCTTACAAATACAGCAAAGAAAGTTGAGGCCTTTCATTAATGACATCCATCAAAATCAAGATGAACTACAACGATTCATAAAAGAAGATGACTGCTCTTCAAAGAACTCATCCCTAGAAAGGAAGGTGATGTCACGGTGTTGTGTTATAATACAACTATATGGTGAAAGATGATAATATAGATTTTATTATAGAAGAACCAAATTAAAAGATAGAATAGAAAAATATAGATAAAAGATAAGAAGGTAGTAAAACTTTTAATAATAGTGCTATTTTTTTAGAAAAGTAACTTCTACTTATTTTGTAAGACCATAAATAAGACAAAATAAGGTAGATTGGAAAAATAAATGATATAAGTATCTTTAAGAAGAAGTTAAGAGTAAATTCTAGTAAAAATTATGTAGAAAAACTAGATATTGATACTCGGAGAGGGCCAGTTATGAATCAGGATCAAAATTAGATTTTAAAGCACAAAACCAAGCCTTGATGACGATTCTAAGGTTCTTTTATAGATTGGAGTGTGGAATTTGATAGTAGACTAGATAAGGTTTTTATGAGCATTGGATTTGTGTGATTTGGATTTGTAATGACTTTATAAGAGCTTTACAAAGTCAAGTTTATTTCAGATGACTTGGATTTTTGTGAAATAAAAGAGGGTTGATGTTTTGGAAAATTTTGAAAATTTTGTAATAGATCTATAAGTAAAATTTTGTAGGTTAATGGTTATAATTGTGCTTAATAAGTGTTGTGAATTTTAACTTGATCTAATAGTTGAATTAAAAGTTATTAAGGTTTAAGTAGGTCAAGGTCTCAAAAAGTAGAATTTTAAGTCTAGTAAGGATTTTTTAAGATTTCTTACAATCTACTAGTTGAATTATAGTGTAATTTGTGTATAAAGATAGTAGACTTGTTTTTTTATATATATGAGAATTTTAAAATCAATTGAATAGTAAAAAAAAGAAATATTGGCTTTGGGAGATTAATACCAAGATCGGAGAAGGAGGTTGGCCAATACTTGAGCACGTTTTTGATGTTATCATCTATTTGGTAATTTCGATCTTTTTAAATTTTTTTGTACTTGTTGTAAACTTAATTTTTAAGAAGTGTGCAAATTTTGAGTTAAAATCAATAGTTCATTCATTAGTTATTGAGGTTTAAATCTATTGTAGGAATTACTTGGAATTGGTTAGGATTTGATTTAGGATTTAGGATTTGATTAGGAATTTATGTAGAATTTAGAATTTGATTATGATTTGATTTAGGATTTAGGATTTTATTAGGATTTGTTTAGGATTTAGGATTTTATTAGGATTTGTTTAGGATTTAAAATTTAGTTAATTTTTGGCCTAAAGTTTGAATGAAGTCTAATAGGATTTGAATTAGGATTAAATTTAGATTGAATTGAGATATATTTGAGATATATTTGTGATCATTGTAATATTTTTTTAAAATTTCTTATTATTTCTTTGTAATTCTTTTAAGATTTATTTAAATTTAATTAAAGTTTATTTAGCATTATTATAATTTAATTAGAATTAAGTTAGTATTCTATTAGAATTAGGATTTTGTTGTTAGAATTTCCATTCTACCTTCCATAGCTAGGTGCCCGGAGCATTCTCAAGCAAGACTTCATATATTATGACAAGTGAAATATACATTTATTTCAATAGTTACTTATAGAATTAAGTAGAAATAAATAAATATAGATTAATTTCATAAAGTCTTCAGGAGAAGCTTCCTAGAAGCTTCATAGATGTATTTGTAGGTTAGAAAATTGGCCAACAAATTAACCACATGTTGGTAGATTGTAGAACAAGGTAACTATATGGCGCATACATAGATAACTTGCCTTGTAAGTTAAGACATGTGGCTAGCAAAGTCATCACGTTTTGTAAGTCCTATAGGACGTCGCCACATAGCTTTTAGTTAAGAGTATATATGGAGGTAAGAGTGAAGCCTTCGTCACTCTTATCAATGCCTTTTTAATCCTTAGTCTTGTTTCAAGACTTTCTAGTCTTCTTATTTTTGGAAATAACCATTCAAGTTTAATATTACATCACCTTTTGAGTGATTCTTTACTTTTCTTTAGTGACACAAGAGTGTATTGAAGGTTTTTTTTCTTCAAGATTTATGTCCTTGATAATTGCTCAAGGATATTATATTGAATTCAAGGACTCAATTTGTATGAAGATTTTAAAAAATCTTTTTGAAGATTCTAAATATCAACATAAAATTATCTTTAATTTTTTTATCTTCAAACCAATGGACAAATTGAATCATAAACTAAATTTTGGAATAGTATTTGAGGTATAATATCATTTATCAATAAGATAATTAGAAAATTATTTTATGATTAAAAGAATATATTTATAATAACATGATATATTCTTATATATATATTAAATACTTTTTTATTATTAATTATGAATACCATCTATGACTTGATGCTTTTGACTTCTCAAAAGTTAATAATCTTAGAACAAAAATTATGGAAAATTATCTATTTGAACTACATATAATAATAAAGATATAATTAAAAGAAGCTCAAGAACAACAAAAGATCAATTTACATATTTAGCACAAGAAGCAACCTCAATTTCATGTTAGCAACAAGATACAGTTACTTTTTTGCAATATTAAGACTAATTATCTTTGTAATAAATTGTTGACTTGGACCATTTCTTATTTGTAAACAAATCAATTTAGTTGCTTATCAATTATATTTATCAAAATCTATGAAGATCTATCTTCTATTCTACTCATCTTTTCTTGAATCATATAAGATAATGAATATCTCAAAAAGAAGACAAATGTCACTTCTTCCTATAGAAGTAAATAATAATCAAGAATTCAAAGTAAAAGAAGTCTTAGATTCAAGCTGGCATTAAAATAGATTAAAATAGCTTATTCATTAAAATAGATATGATATTAGTAGATGCATATGAGAGAAAGCTAAGAATCTTGCAAATATAGCAAAGAAAGTTTATCCTTTTTATTGATAATATCCATCAAAATTAAGATGAAGAATCAAATAATTTCTTATTATAAAAGAAATAAGATCTAAAAAATATTTCATTCTACTTTCTATCTTTATTTGTGATTTTTATATATTTGTATCACTAAAGAGATAGAAAATCAATAATTAGCAGATTCAACTTAAGAACTATTGTTTGTTGACTTATTAAATAAAACATTGTAATTGTCACAACTTTCAAGACAATGTAATAGAGATGAAGATCCTCAAGAAGAATATATTCTTCCTTAAAAAGATAGAGAGATACAATGTCTTTGATATCATGATCTTGAAAAAAACTTCCAATGTTTGGTAGTTTTATTAGAGGTAGAAAAAACTTCTAATAGTGTTAAAAATATTTTATTTTAAAGAAATTACAAAGATATTAATATTAATTAAATAATAGAATCATCTTTCTACCTTGTAATAGACTTTTATCGATGTCTAAGAGGACTTATCAACTACTTTTGATAGAAACAAAGATCAAATTATTTGAAAATTAAAATTTGTCATATCTTAGACTTTATCAACATATGATCACTATTATTGTGATGCACTTAGTTTAATCGCTTAAGTTTTTAGGTGATAGAATTTAAAATTAATTTAGAATTTTTTGTATCATTAATTATATTTTTATCTTTTTATATTTAAATTTTAAAGGAAGATAGATCTTATTGTTAGCTTTTCAACAAGCTTTGGTATATGAGAGAAGAATTATGATAAGGAGGATCCATGTAAATTTTTGGATAGAGGATCATTTGAATTTTTTGGTGGTAAGATTCAAGATTGATTTAGATTTTTTCATGCCATTTATTGGATTTTCTTCTTATGATTTTGAAATTTAAAAGAAAAACTAAATCTTGTTATTTGCTTTCCAATAAGCCATTGCAAGCAAAAATTAGAGCTATAATGAAGGAGATCTAAGTTAATTTATAGATAGAAATTTTGAAGGCTGAAGCTACAGCAAGTAGTCAACTTTTTCTTTAGTTTGGCTTTCAATTTCTTTGAAATTTATTTATTGATTTTTATATTTTTAAGTATGTAACTTGAATTAAGCTCAATAAGATAAATTTTTCCTAAATTTAATCAAAATAGTTATAAATATTTTTTTAACTACATCCAACTTAATTTATAGATAGAAATAATTTATAGATACTTTAGTGAGAAGAGGTTTGGATTTCAAATTAAAGTTAAAAATTGAATACATATTGATATAAAAAAGAGATTTTTATTATTTTTTCATGCTATCTTTTTATATTTGAATTCATTTGAGCAACATTGTATTTTTTACAATCCAATTGTAATTAAAGACCTCGTATTCTTTCAACAAAGTTCACCCTCTTGACATAAATTTGGTGCTTTTACTAAGAGCATCTTTGAAGCAATTGACATTACAAGTAGAGCACAATGGAATTATAGAGCTAGGGTGCAAACTTAGAAAATGATGAAGAGGTTAAGAGTTAAAAAGAAGAAAAGAGAGATTTTTAACATTTAAAGATGATAGGTGATTTTAGAGGAGCTAGTACAAGTCGTACTAAAGGAAAAAGTGTCAATGACTTGGTCTTAGCTTTAAGTATGTTCATAGAGAAACAATAAAAGGTTCAAGCAAATAAGAAGAGATGATCAAGGCATTGCAAAACATGGTCAACAAGCATGATAAGTTTGATAGAAGAAACGTCACTAAGTTTTTTCAAACATATGTAAGAAAATTAGAAGTATATCAAGTTCCAAAGTCTCATTATATTCTTAATTATGAATTAGCATGCATTCTTGAAATTAAAAAGAAAGTGAAGGGTTTGCATTGAAATAATTTATAGATCTAAAGTGACTTTGAAGAGAGCTTAAAAGATAAATTTAATAATAAATATTTTGATAGAATCACCAAAAGATTATTTTTTGGAGTAAATTGAGCAATAACCAAAGAAGTCTATGGCCTCCAACAAGTTACTTGGAGAGTTTGAAAGAAAATTCTCTTAACTCTCATCTTCAAAGAGACTTTTATTGGATACAAAGAAAAAAAAGTTTTTCTTACAAGCATCAGATGAATCACTAGAAGATATGTTCTTTATACTTTTTACTAAAAAATCCACCAAGGAAGGTTTAACTAATGATTGGAAGAGAGTGGAAGATGTGGTGCTATAAGTGACTAAGCAACAACAGATAAAGGTAAGAGGAGGAACTTTGACGCATAAAGCTCTACCACCTATGATGCCAATCATTCCATCAAATTTAGTGACATTTATTCTAATCAAAAAAATATATAAGACTCTTTTTAAAGACACCTTTGAAAAGTTGGTTAATAACATGAAAAAATTAAAAGTAGAGATGAGTGACTTGAAGAAGAACCAAAGAGCTATGTTTTTTCATGCATTAAAGGAATAAATGGAATTTATTAAGAAGTACATGTATTGAGATAGTCTCAAGTATAAGTAAAAAGATCGCTTTAATTATCAAATGGACTTAAAAAAATAAGTTATCTTCTTCAAAAAAAAAATAGAGTGATGCTTACTACTTCAAAACAATATTTTGAGCTCAATTTTCAAAAGAAGATGTATAAAGAAGCTTGTAGAGGACTTTTTAGGAAAAAAAACAAGTGAGTTGCATGTGAGAGAATCCGAGTCCTATTTCATTCAGGTAGAGATTAGAGGCACAATGGCTACCTTGAGGCTATCAAGAGAGGCTATGATTAGAGAAGCAAAAGCTATTAGAAAGGCAACAAGTTATGATGACCTAATTGATGTTATTAACATCAAAGCTTTCTTAAATAGCAATAAGAATTTGAAAGACTAAGATATCATTATAAAAAATAAATAAATAAGATCATCCTCTGGAGAAGATGTGGCAGGGCTCTCCAACAAAAAGATGCCACTAAGAATTAAGAAATATATTCACATAAGAAAAGGGCCTTCTTATCCAAAAGCTCAAGTAGTGCATTTATTTCAACCAAAGAGTAGAGTAAGAGATCAAGAGAGTGGAATAAAGGACAAGGAAAAAAAAGGCTCAAATAAGCCTAAAAATAAGGGCCTTTCTAATAAGCTTCAATTATATATTGAAAGATCTATTGATATGCAAGAAATTTAAGAAGATAGGATTTTTTGATGCAAAAATTGAATTCACCTTCAAAGAGGTAATTTGCATTGAATTAAAAGTCTTTAATGAGCTTATCATTTATGCTAACAAGAAGTAGAGACAAATAATGGCAGAGGCAATTACAGTGAAGATATTTGACTATTATTTGATTGAAGATGAGAACCAAGAGATAGGACAAGTCTTGTCTTAACTTTCTATACCTAAGTCTAAAGAGATGCTACTTGAAACAAAAAAGGTGACTATTACTAAGATATGAATAAAAACTATTACTGAGCTAAGAATAAGAACTCATCAAATTAAATACTACAACATCAATACCAATTCTTGCAATGATCATTAATAAACAATGTGATTGAACTATTAAACTTTGGACATGAAAAATTTAATAACATTTATTTTATTTTATTTACTACAATTTTTATGGAAGAAAAATGTAAACATCTTAGGAGTAATTTCAACATCCTCATGCTATTTGATTCATGTTGTTTTTGTTGTTGGTTGCATGTTTGGACACATCACTACATTCTTATATGTTGGATTTGTTGTAGAACCAATATGATGAAATGTTGAGTAGAATATATTTTGCATGTGCATTAGAAAATGGGGGTGGTTATCAATCTTGGTCATCCCTTCCACCTTTTGTTTTGTTTGTTTGATTTAATTTGATTTAAATTAAGTGTTTTGTTTTATTTTATTCTCTCCAAATAACCTCTAAAAGAATTAAGACAATGTTTTGTAGTATGGTTGATTTGAGAGGCAAACCATGTTGTGAAGGATGTGGCTCATCATTAGCATTGAAAGTATACATAATGTGGATGCAAGGGGGCATGTGGATGTATTGGCTCCATAAATACCAATGCAAAGGCTTACAATTGATGTATTGAATGTGTGTGAATGGAAGTTGGATGTTCTATGTTGCATGTAAGAAACCACAATATTTTGGAGGGAGCAAGGATTGAGGGATATTGAGGCAATAGGAGTTTTTTATTGTATACATTTTGATCCAAAAAAGAAAAAAAGATGGATACAAGAGGATGATGAAAATGAAGGATGTGGTAGATGTTTGTAATGTGTGGTGGATGTGTGCAAGAGTGAAGGGATATAGGAGACAGGATTGGAGTTTGGGTTAGAACATGAAGGAATGGGGTTAGACGAGCGAAACTCGTGTGGTGGAAAAGCGGGGTGACAAGAACTTCATGTGTTCGCGCTGTGGAGTGGGGTGGGCGAAAAGGGAGGCGCTGTCAGATTATTGCACCGGCCGGGAATCGAACCCGGGTCTGTACCGTGGCAGGGTACTATTCTACCACTAGACCACCGGTGCTCCTGTGCGCAGGGAGTGCCGCATCTCTTGTGGGGATTAAGCCCGAGACACCCGCATGAAAGGTAGAGATATTTATCGCTATATAACAATGACTTTTTAACAGCTGGCTACTCGCAGCCCCTTCCCAGGACCCTGATGGCCGAAATTTCTTTCACATGGCACATACCACAACCCTCTTCTTCCCGCACCGACCCCACCCCCAGTATCCTCCTCGCCTGCCGTGCAGCTGCTACCTCACCACCACGCGGCCTCACCTCCCCCTCCAGGCCACGGCCCCTTCGTTCTTAAGAGCGGGCCATCTCCCTCTCCCACTCTCCACTCCATACGGGCTCCCCCACCATCTTCATTTCATGCATCCTACCCCCCACCTTACATTATTCATCGCTCAGCTCTTGTTTTGTTGCAACTGATTTCACAATCCATCGCTTGCTTGCCCAAACAATTGCAGGTGTCAAAGTAAGAAGATACCTTATAAAAATTAATTGGAGAAGTAGTTCATTACTCAATTAAAGAATGTTGGATCTCATATTTCTCAAGTGTGATGTAGTGGTAATATGGAATATGCCACTTAAGGTTTTGAACCTCTTTGATGAGTGGTTGATTATTGTTCAACACAATCATATGTGCCATCTCTTACAATAATCCAATGTTTTGTAAATGAATACAATACATATTGTTTGAAAATTTTGTTTGTTGTTTTGCTCATTTTTTATTATTATTTTCCTTCTATATAAACAAAGGCTATATTTCTATTGAATTGCATTGCACTAGTGTAAATTTTGGCAATTTGTATTACTAGCCACATACAAAAAGTAAGTAATTTATTTGAACATGAATTTGTATAGAGGCACTTTTTTTTGCTTTTGGCAAGTAAGCATTTTCAGTAAGTATGAATTATCTTATAGAGTTTCATTCAGAAAATTAAATACTTCTCTAATATAAATTTGTGTTGGATCTTTTGGCAAGCAAAGATTTTGGCCATTTTACTAGCATGCATCCAACAAGTAACTATTCTAGATAGTTATTTATATGTGGAATTATGTTTATTTATTTATATAAGGTCACCATGTTGGAGGTCTAAAGTGAGGCATTTTTTCTTGGTTTTATAATTTATATGCACAATTATTATATACAAGATAGGATAAATTAAACATACATGTATTTTGTAACAAACTATTATAGCTTATGAATGTGAATGTTAGTTGTTGATGCCAATTTTTGATATTATTTTATGTTCTTTATATAATTGTAAGTTGATTGTTGATGCCAATATTTAATACAACATATCAGCTCAAGCTTGAAATTATCACCAAATGATTTAGGCAATCTTATATCTTTGACTATCTTAAATATGTAGAAGTGCTTGAGCTTGGCATCATTGCCAAATGAAATGGGCAACTTGATATCTTAATTCACCTTTGGTATGAACAAATGTTCACGCTTGATGTCATTGATAAAAAGAATGTTTATTGTTTTCTTTTAAAAACATACTTTGAAAATAGGTTAAAAATCAAATAACAACATAGGTATAGGTTTGTAAGAAATATAAAATTCTACTTTGACATTTTTTTCTATTTATCATAAAAACTTACAAAAAATGAAAATACTTATAGAATTTTTATAAGTTTCTCCAATTACGCATTCTATGATTTCAAAACTTTTCATGTTTGGGAATAGTGTCAAAGCATCCAAGTCTCTATCTTCTTCATACAAATCTTCCAATTTTTTAAAGGATGCTTTTTTATTCTTTAACTTTGAAATTGTTCTACATTATTTTTGGAAATCATTTTTTCATACAATTTTCTATTTTATTGTCTTTCACTTTATTATAAGTTGGAACATTAAAGGTAAAATATTTATTTTTTATATATACATAGAAATAGTGCTCTACAAACATATTGCTTGTTATATCAAAATAGCACTTCAATTCCAAAAGTAATTCCCAAAAAGTTTTTTTGTTTGTTAGTTGAATTTTAGTCTCTTCATACTAATTATCTATTTAGCATGTCTTTATTAATGAAAAAATCTTTGCTCAATTTAAAAAATAATCCATTTAATAGTTGCTTCAACCTCAATTCAACCTTCATTCAAGTCATACAAACCTCAAGTTCTTTTATTACATATCCATTATTTTTGCATAGATTTGTACATTGACTTCTATTCAATACGTTTTCTTTTTTTTTGAATAAAACCTCCAATATTATAACATAGGCTCAACATTTTCTCTAAATATCTCCTTGAATATCCTCGATCTTAGTTTGATATGTTTGTTTCTATATGTATGGTGGAAATCTTTGAATTAATATACATTTTTTGATCAACTTCAAAATATATACCATAATGATGTCTTCCTTCCTAATATTTCAACTTTATCATTTCACAATACAATCACAATTATACATTAGATTTACATTATCATTTTGAAGCATAATTTTACACTCTTGTTACTATATTGCTACATAAACTTCTATATATACTGTACTCTTAACATACACGTTGAAGCCTATAACCCATATCAGACCTAAAACTACACATTCATCCAAACAACATAACTAGTAGTAATCCAGTGTAACAAATTCCTTAAAACAATAACATGTATTTATACTAAAAATAACTTCTATTATTTCATGATTTTTCTTATTATTACATGTATTACATGATTTTTCTTATTATTTTAGTAGTATATTTGTTTCAAGGCATGTTTTTAAAGACGACATTATTTCTAAATGTTTTTTAATTAAAATCTATTATATTTAATTTTTTTAATGTTGAAAAAAATTTAGCCCAAGAATTTTTGAAAAACAAATTCCAACTAGTTATTGAGTTCTAATGGGAACTTACACTAAATCTATTTTGAAGAGTTTTAAATATATAATTTTTGAAATAATACACCAACTTCTTTTATATGACTTTAGTGTTGATTTTGAATATCTTCCTTTTCACATAAATTTTTAATTATTGTATACATAAACTATTTTGTGTTGAGTCTATCTTAATCATGTTGTATAGAATAATACTTATTGACCCTAAATTATGTATCTTATCCCCACACTACATCCTACAATTAAAAAGAAGATACCATGGTGATAGAGAAAAATGTTATTCCTTGTTTATGATAGTATATGTGAGATTTGATAAGATTTGTTAAAATAAATATGAATAGAAAATAAAACAATGTACAAACTTTGGCATAAACTTGGATAAAAAGCCTTCATGAAATGTAAAATAAAATTGTATCTATTAACAATTTTTTTGTTCTAATTCATTCTTCATTTCAAAACTTCATCTATTATCTTATTTTTGATTATTTTTGATTATTTTTAATTAATTTAAATTTCTGTTTTATGTTATGTAATAAACTTAAAATTTTAGTTAGTACTATCTTGATTACCAAATAAATTTTGTGTTTTTTTTTTAAAAAAAAAATTGTTGATACATTACAGTTTCTTCAACGTACACAGTTGCCATGTTTAAAGCATTCAAATTACTGTATGCTGATTTAGTTTTTCTTAGTTGAGAATGAAATATTTTGCTTCTATTTGACAAAAATTTAGTCACCATGAATATTAGCAATGAGTTTTAGCATGTGACATAATATTTTCCCAAGAGCACCATATCCAAGTAAAATATTGTGATCATATGTTTTATTTATATTTTTTGATTTTAATTTTAGCGCTAACTGGAATTTCTTGTATATTAGAGGGGAGGAGGGCAAATATATGAGATAAACAAGAGGACACAAAAATCCTCTCTAATTGGCTACATCTCTCATTGTTTCATCAAAAGTGAAGCAAAATTAGTTTCCATACGGCAATTCTCAGGACCCCTAACTTTGTTAACTCTTAACTTTCTTCAATTTAGTCAACAGTGATAGCATGGATGTGTGGGAGGGGAAGCATGGGAATCCATGGGAGTCAGGCCAAGTGGAGAGTATTTGTATTACAGTGCTGCTATAAGAACAGTATTGATGATTATTCATGAGAATCTGTTCCAGTGGTAGTAGCTAAGTGGGATGTAGGAAAATATGGGTATGATTTATCCCATGATGTTTCCATGTTCACCTATTGCCTCATCATTCATCATGTTTGGCAAGGATTTGTTTGCTTTCTCTTCATCTGCTGCAGCACAATCAATGAAATAGAGGGCAATGGTGGACCATAGTATTTGTGGTGTCAACATTCCATAACCTAGTGCAACATAGCGAGAAAGAGAGAGAGAGAGAGCAAAAGTATGGGAGAGAAAGTGAGAAAGTAAGAGTAATCGAGCACGTAGTTTCTTTGCAAAGGGCTGTATTGCAAGGAGAATTGAAGTTGAGGGCTTAACCTGGTGACAGATTTGAGTGGAGTGTCAAGTCTGCAATTTTTTGGGATACCATTTGGCATCTAAGGTGATGTTTAAGGTTGGTAAATTGTTTGGGTTACCAATTGAGGCTTTGAGAAAGCAAAATTTTATATTCAAGAAGCAAGCAAGATATAAGCTTGACTGATTTGCTTAGAATACCCTCATCAGCCACATTGATTATTTTAACCAAATTGAGATCATGTTAAGAATGTTTAAGAGAATGAAGGAGAATGGTTTGGAGCTTGATGAATATGTTAATGAACTTTTGCTCAATGTTTTGAATAAGGCAGGGAGAGTGAGGATGTGAAACCAAGGGTAGAAATGGCAGTTAGTGTAGAATGAGTTAAGAGAATGAAACAATATGGAATTTCATTGTGCCTATGTGATCAACTCATTCATAGATTGCAGTTGCACAAAAAGTTCCATGTGCCTGTTTTAGCAAAAACAAAACAACGCATTTCAGAATTATAATGATAAAAACTTAAAGCAAAGCTACATGATGACAAAGTAAATCCATTGTCACAAAGATCATTGCTTCCATCTCTGACATTAAGTTTTTTGTGACAATGGCATGAGTTTAGCCAGTTGATTATAACCTGTATGTTTTGTCTATTATTTTCTCTTTAATCTTTTTTATGGTGAAAATAATAAATATTAATCATTTTGATATTTTTCTGAAATATTAATGATGTTTACTTATAAATATATTTGCAAATATATTTTTAATGGTATGCTATGTCCCAAAATGTATTTTAGGCAATATTAATCTTATTACACACAATGAATTCATAGATGATACAAATCAAAATCTGAATTATTGACTACAATTTTATTATAAGCATTCTATTGGATTACTACCTGTCATATTTGTGAGCTTACTGACCACATTACCATTTTATAGGCAATGAAATTTATCATGCCATGTAAAGATAATATAATTTTCAATAAACTCAAGATTTTTTTCATAATGTTAGCCAAAATCAAATTCTCAATCTACAATAATTTATTTAAAATTATATATATATATATATATATATATATATAACATTATGCCTTGACTTTTAAAATTAATTTAGGAATGTACACTACATAATAAACAACCACTTTTTAAACCAGAATAACAATTCACAAGTTATAGACGTACTAAGTAATATTATCATCAAATTGGAAGCAATTTGAAGTTTAATTTTGAAATTCAAGGCATTAGAAGAATTTTTTCAGTGCTTTAAACTTTAGATTTTCTTTGGCTAAATCTTTATCAAGGTTTATTTCCATGACATTAGAGCTGCAAGTATCAACTCACACAATTAAGCAACAACATTCCCTTCCTTGATTAAACCATACCTCATTAGTACAAGCACACAATTAGCAATTTCCATTTATCCTCCATTTTGCAAAAAGAACAAACAAATTTTTGTCATCCATTAAGCAAAAAACTCTAAACCCTAGACAAAAAAATTCAATCCTAGTGTCAAAATCACTGCCAAAACAAAGAAACCCACAATGCAATAATGATTCGAGTAGGAGAATCTTATCCACAATAATGTTCATTTCCTTTTGGCCCCTCAGGAAAACCCTAAAAAAAGACTACTGGATAATTGGTAACATTTGACCACAATATGCTTACATTTGTAAGCAGTTTGATGTGAATATTTTCCTCTATTTCTCATAGAAAAGGTGTTTCAGCCCGTGGCGATAAGTCTCAGAAGCGCTATCGTCGACACTGCGCAAGCTCCCAGATGTGAAGCATCGTGCTTCACGATCCGATCACATCTTATGAGGAATCAGCGACGAGCATCTTATGAGGAATCAGCGACGCCTTGGCGCGCGGTGTCATGGGCAAAGATCATTAAGACGCCGCGACAGGCTAAGATCAAGCGAAGAATCGTTAAGGTCCATGATGGGACAATCGTGATGTGAACCGGGCTTGAAATCACAGGACAGACCGTAGATGATGTGGGATTTGGAGGAGTGGACACAGCATTCCAGATCGTAGTTGGGTTGCTAGTGTACATACTTTGTTTTTCCAATTCCAGAGCTTAGTTGGGAAGCATGAGCGGCGACGTTCGTCTAACTTTGCAGAATATTGAGTGTCTCGTCGATGTGCTTCTGGGCATCGAAAGCGTTGTTGTAGATCAATACCACCTTGCCGTTCTTGTCGATCACGTACGTGATTCGGCCTGGTACAGTTCCGAAGACGTCCCCGGGAACGGCCCAATCCTTCCGCAGCTTATTGCCCTCGTCGCTCAGCAGAGTGAATGGAAGTCTGTACCTCGCCTTGAATTGCTGCACACCATGTTGGGTTCCGAATCAGTGACGCTTCGACCTTGAGTGAGCATTGAATTCAATTTCGACCAAACAATGTGGGCCGACATTGGCATATACATTTTCGGAGGAAAAAGGAGACTGTTACCTTGTGCAATTCGGGGGAATCGGCACTCACTCCCACGACCTCAGCACCTGCCTTCTTGAACTTCTCGTACGAATCACGAAATGCGCAAGCCTGCTTCGTGCAGGTAGGAGTGAAGTCGGCAGGATAGAAGTAGAGAACCAAATTCTTACCCCTAAACTTGTCTAGATTCACCAGCTTGCCATCCTGGTCCTTCAGTCCAATCGGCGGAACAACATCGCCCACCGAAATCTGCAGCGAGCGTTACAATTACGATTAATCAACAGGCACCCATCCGAATTAGCAATCGACAGGCACGACCTCGAACGGCAACGGCAATTCACGAAGTAGTGCGCGCGCGTGCATCGTACCTTGCAAACGGTGAAGACCGAGGGACGGCGAGACTCGACAGGTCGTGAAACGACAGCCGCGTGAGGGCTCAGAGTGGCGGAGCGTGCGAAAAGCTCAGAGTTCATAAACGATGCGCTGGTGGCGCGATGCCCTGCACAATGGTTGCGACCTGTGTGAGGGGAAATGGCCGGGCCGGAGGCGGAAATCGCTAGAGAAGAAGCGGTCACAGTCGCCATTGTTGTGCTGGAATGGCTCCAACAACAAGCCCACCTGCAAAGCCAAGTGCAGCAATCGTGTGAAGCTCGGGGAACTTGGTGCTTCACAAACACACACACACAGTGGGTGGGGGGTGTTGGAGTGTGCTGCATCGCATAGATGTATGGATAAATTGCAGAGCACGGATGGATGGATGAAATACGGGTGGGGGATAGCAGATGGCGTCGTGGGTGGTGGCGAATGTGTGTACGAGGATGGATCTGGCACGCGACGCCATCGTCGGGCATCCATGGAAAGCATTATTTTTAACTTTTTTTATATTAATTCATTTAAGTGTAATTTTGATCTATATTACATTTTTTATTAAAAATATATGCTATTGAATTATTTGTGAATATTAGATAATAATTGAATTATTTGAAGATATTAGTAAATAAATAATCTATTCTTTTTTATTTCAATATTAAATTTTCATAAAAAGAAACTTGTTATTAAAAATATTTTATACATAGGCTATTAGATTTATTTCATTCTAAATACCAACATACTTACAACTTTGTGTCAAGGATATGAATTAGAAACAATCAAAACATCTATATACTCTTATGATACTATAAAAGGTAGATAATCACTCAAAGATAATATTGTATTAAAATTAGAATGGCTAGTACCAAAGATAAGTAGACTAAAGACTCTTAAAACTAGACTAAGAATAAGAAAGGTATTGACAAGAGTGAAGAAAGCTTTATTCTTGCCTCCATATATATTGTCTAACTAGGAGCTACATGACAATATTTTATAAGACCTTCCAAACATGTCAAGGATATATACCTAACTTGCATGACAAGTTTCCTACATGTGCAACACATGACCAACTTGTACTATTAGTTGTCAACATGAGCAACACATAGATAACTTGTTGGCAAAATTTCCAACCTACCAATCACCTATAGATATGTATAAAGTCAAATTTGCATCTATCTAGCTTCTAAGAAGCTTCTCCATAAGTTGTTTTCAATTCTACTTACTTTTGTATAATTCCTTTAATCTAAATAATTAATAATATAATTATATATGTTTGTGATATTTTGCATGAAATGGTCCAAATTAAAATAGAAGATAGTAATAGATTAAAAAATATATATAATAATTATTAAATAAATTATATAATAATAATATGAGATGGTATATTTAAATTTATATAGTTTAATATATTTTATATCTATTATTAGATAAAAGATAAATAATAATAATATTATTTTATTGATAAAATTTTAAAATTTTCTATTTAAATCTAATCTAAATCAATAAGAAAACATTATATAGCTAAAAAATAGAAGTAAATTTTTTAAATTATTTTCAAGAAAACTTTTAAAATTTTGTAGTTTAGATATGTGTCATAAACAAGATAAAATAATTTTCTAGCAAGAAGAGTTTAATTTTTTTTGATATTTATTAGATGTTGTTTTTTTAATATAATATAATAGATAGAATTTATCTTTTTCATTTTTATTATTGCAATAGAAGAAATTAATTCAAAGTGATTTAAATTATATATTAAATTTATATATTTTTAGAAATAAAAAAATTATTTTTGTATTTATAAAAAAATAAATATTTACATATTTGAAGTTGATTTGGTTGAAATAGTTCAATAAGGAGAATTTATTCATAGTAGAAATCCAAGCATGAAATTATAAGCAATCAAATAAAATTATTTAATCACAGAAATTTATATTTTTTTAAAATAATATTTACAAACCAACCAAAAGTTATTTTTTTATCTTCTTAAAACTTCAATTAATAATTTTCAATTGCAAATATTATCTAATAGGTAATTATTTTAAATATATATATATATATATATATATATATATATATATATATATATTTACTAAAAATTTTAAAATTATTTATTATAATAAAATTATACGTAATTTTTTATTTTTTTCTATTTTTTTCTATTATATTACAATAAAAAATTTACAAATCTTTTAGAAACAAAAAAATATGGTATTATTTTCTAAGTAATGACTAAAAATATTTAGGCAATTAAAAATAATATACAATTAATATCACAATTTAATTTATACAATATTACTATATTAATAAATTTATAATTTTTTTATTGCTTTATATTTTATATTATTTTGATAGATTAATTTTATTTAAATAATTATTACTATTAATATATAAAAAATATATAATTGGAAATCAAGTTTATAAACATTATGAAGTTTAAAAAAAAATGATAGAAAGATATATTAATGTTTATATATAAATATGATTAAATTTTTTTAATATATATATATATATATATATATATATATATATATGCTAGATCATATATATAGAAATAAGAATAAGAACTTTCTAACTCTTATCAAATCTTTTCTTGCTTTTAATCTAGTTTCAATAGTTTTTAGTTTTTTAGTCATAGAAATAGTCATTCTAGTTTTTTCTTAAATGTACATATTTAATTATTTCTTTTTTGTTTCTTTCTTTAAAAAACATCTCACTTGGTTATTTACATTCTTTAAGCTCTTATTTTTTAAAAAATTGACAAGAATATACTTACAATATCAAAAATTTATTTTTTCTTGATTAAAAGTAGATTGTTTTATTTTCTATAAAATTCTTTTTATAGATGTAGCAATAGATGGTCATAATAGCTTTGTAATATTTAATAAAATTAGATCTTTTCTAATCTAATCATTTAGGTTTATTGTAGTTAAAAAAAATATAATCCTTTAATAGATTAGATTTTTTATAGTCTTAAGTTTTTTCAAAGCATAACTAAGAGTTTTATCAAGCAAGTAAAAATTTATAAGTCTAGTCCAATCAAATTTTTATTTTTAAGTACAAGGCCTTTCATATATGCCACAAAAGAAGGATAATCTCTTTTTAATTATGCCACACCTATTTCTAATGATGAAAAGACTTCAAGTGTCATTTCAAACTAATATTAAGGTTATCAAGATATTTTTAAGAAGAAAAATGCATATATTCTTTCAAAGCATTTTCTTTATAAATGCTCAATTGATCTTCAAGAAAGAACTCAACTATCATTTAGACTAATCTATAGTTTATCACAAAATGAATTGCCTAAAGTCAAAGAATATATTGATGAGAACCTAGCCAATAATTTTTCACAGTATTCTAAATCTCTAGCAAGAGCTCCTATCATTTTAATGAAAAAAAATATGGATGACAATAGATGACTATAGATATATATAAATTATTGAGGACTTAATAAGATTACCATCAAGAATAAATATCCTCTACTTTTGATATTTGGACTTTTTAATGAATTGAATCAAGCTAAGAAATATACAAAAATAGATCTATGAGGAACATAAAATTTGATACATATTAAAAAAAGAAATGAATAAAAGATTATATTTTGAACTAAATATGCACATTTAAAATACAATATCATACTTTTTGGACTTACAAATGCTCCATTTACTATTCAACATCTAATGAATGATGTCTTTTAAGAATTTTTAGATGATTTAATAGTTTGTGATTTAGATAACATGTTAATTTGCTCTAAGAATATATAAGAGTATAAACTTCATGTTTGTTGTGTATTATAAAAACTTAAAGATATATAATTATGCAACAAGATAAAAAAAAATATATATATTTTATACTATTTAAGTTGAATTTTTTAGATATATTATTTCTAATAATAGTTTTATGATAGATATTAAGAAAATTTAGACTATCATAGATTAGAAGATTTCAAAAATAATAACAAAGGTAAAATCTTTTTTATGATTCATCAATTATAGTCAAATTTTATCAATAAAGTTGCAACTCCACTTACATATTTGATCTATAAAGACAAACTTTAGTATATCATATAAACAAAGATCATCAAATTTAATACATTAAGTACTACAAACTAATCACAAAGTATGAAATTTAAATCAAATATAAATATACATCTAATACACTTTCAAGGAAAGATTAGAAATCTATACCAAACTAAGTCAAGCTATCTCTTATATCACAAAAGAAGAATCTAAGAATGTAAGTATCAAAATAAAATAAACCCTAAAGCTTTATTAAAATGGCTAAATTACCATAGCCAAGCAAACCTTTAGAACAAGTTCTTCTATTCTCAAAATCACTCATAAGACTTGACTTGATAAGAATGTTAGGTCAATAATTTTTTTTCTTCCTAAATATTTAAATTTTAGTTGATTTGAATAAAATCAGCAAACAAAAAAAATATTAATAGATAAGAAATCTCTAATAAAATTAAACTACATACATTTGATGAAATTTGGTACTCTATGTCATATCACATGACTGTTGTTGTGTAAACATAGATTATTATACAAAAGACATTGAATACTACAAAATAATTATAAAATATATAATTTAAATTAAATACAAATATACATCCAACACACTTTTAAATGCCCTCTTTATCAAGAAGACCTATCAACTACCTTCAAAAAGAACAAAGATTATAGTAAATGACATATTTAATTTGTCGCAGTCTAGATTTCTTCAACATTTGATCATTACTTCTTATGGAACTTATTTCTAAAAGAAGAAATAATATTATAGATATATCAATTTATTTCATTAATTTTTTAAATAATATGAATAAGTGGGAGTAAGTAAAATTAAATAAATTTAATAATATCTTATAAACAAACTTTTTAGAAGTTTTATAGATGTGGATTTATTTTTATACATTTTTGTAGGTGATTGGTAGGATAAAACCTTGGCCAACAAGTAAGCCACATGTTATACATACTAGCTACTTGTAGTATAAGTTAGACATGTGACACACATATAAATAAACCTATTTTTTAAATTAGATATATATCTTACAAGTTGGACATGTATTGGAGGTCCTATAGAACGTCCAGACATAGCTCCTAGTTAGATAATATATATAGAGGTAAGAGAGAGAACTTTCTCACTCTTATCAATTCTTTTCTTATCTGTAGTCTAATTTTAATAATTTTTAATATTCTAGTATTTAGCACTAGTCATTCCAATTTCTTCTTGAATATACAAATTTACTTTTTTGTTTTGTCATCTCTCTTTGAGAAAGGTCTCACTTGGTTATTTACATTCTCTAAGTTCTTGTGTATAACAAATTATCATAAAAGAGTATATACAAAAATCAACAAAAAATCATCAAAAATAATAATATCACATAATATTTTATTAAATAAATTCTAACATTCTTTATATTTCAAAAATTATAATTAATTATTTTTATAAATTCATAAACCTATAATTCTTGTAATTATAAATAAATACTTAACAAAACAATATAAAAATTGACACAGTTTGTTAAAAGGATTTTTTTTGTATTTTTTTCAATTAATTTAAAACAAAAAGGACCGTGCTATTCTTATCCTATATTAGATATACTCTTTTTAAAAGTAAATAAATAAAAAAAATAAAAAATTGATAGAATTGAAGTTGGTCAGAAAAGAGTGTTCAAAAACCTATCAGATATTTATAAGACTCGTCCAAAAATCTATCTAAACAAATACACATACAGTAATGTAATGCTGAAGAGATGGGTAAAATTATCGCCATCAAGGTGCCTATGATGGGGTGCCAATGCGGCTAAGAAGTGTTAGAATCAATGCCCTTTTTTTATTTTATGTTTTAGTTGTGGGATTCAGTGGGTGAATGTCAAGTTGTGGACGGATTGTTATTCTACAGATCCCCTGCCTCACAATTGCTAATGTCTGTTTCTCTGTATTCGCTGACCATAACCGTATCTCTTTTATAATAGAATGGCAGACAGTCCTGCAAAGCACAATGCACTCTTGTGTTTTGGCAGGAAAGGATGTTGACACAATTCAATCATTCCGAGAAACTCTCTGAATCAAACTCTCTTTGATAGTCCTGACTAATTTGGTTTTTCTAAAACAGGGTGACACTGAGAATCCCTTCAAGTCATTGAAGTTTGCATGGACTGTGAAGTTCCTCTTGTGATGCAACTTGTCCACATCACAGTTCATGTGCTTCAGGGAAGTTCAATTAGCAAGCTTTGCTTGCACGGTTTTCGTTTCTGGAATAGATGATTGCTTGAAGCTGTCTGTATCTGTGGAGAGGTAAGGTTGGGACGATATCTGGACGGTGAACAGAAGAAAAAAGACGGAAAATTGAGTTTTATGTATTCCGACAGTATGATTCCTCCTTACGCAACAATGGTGGATCCGCCTGTCTACGAGAAGCGTGCCGACGCTTTACTCCCACCTTGGTTGAAGGACGAACCCGAAATCGTAACCGGTCGCAGCCATGATCCAGATGCTTTTATGCCCTGCAACTCACAAACTGCTCCATTCGCTACTTTTCACAACCTTCCGAGTCCCCTTGAGGTATGGTTTTCTCTCGGTTGTGTATAGCATGGTTGAAATGCAAACATGTTGCATATCTGCTCCTGTTTGCATCCCTAACACTGGAGTGATCTCATCCAACATAGCAGCTTGTGTCCAGTTTGCTAAAACTTGTAATTTTAACACACCTTGGAAGACTGCCGTGTTAAGTTTTGTAGACACAGTATCCCAAAGTTTATTGATTTCTGATCATGTAAGTCTGAAGGAAACGGATCTTTATTGCAATTTTCACGTCATCACATGGAACGGTAAATGCAAACCAAAAACTGGGTCACAAGGATCTGACTTCCAACGTACTAAGTTCCGTGATGTCTTGCGATGTGAGTTTTGGATTACGAAGGCTTACAGTGTCCCTTTGAAGATCTCCTTGGTGGTTTTGAAACTTTGGAGACTTTTGCAAGAATCCATAGGATACCTGCGACGATATCCGGTTGAGGTTGCTTGCTGCTGAGAACTTATGGTGGTTGCGGTTATTGCAGTACGATGGACCATTGACTGAAGCACCATGGAACAAAGAGACACCAGTGAACCCCACTTACCGAGGCCCATACCCCAACGAATACCGTCATTCCTCACCGTTTGCTATTACAGATAATTACAAACAGCCACCGCAGGTTTGCGTACAAGAGCTTTATCAAGGGTCTGGAATTTACTTGACCTGTCCATGTGGTCGTGATAAGCATAAATATTGTTCACAACGTGAAAGAATGTATAGGTGAGCGTTTTTTTTTTTTTTTTTTTTTTTTGTTTTCCTGAACGTCGGCGGTTGGTGTTCATTCAAAATGTTTCAGTCTGTTTGATTAGCAAACAACTCCCAACTTCATAAACTGCCGAAGTTTGTTAGAATTTGCAGCTTTTTCAAACGATGATATGCTGCATTTTGTGAAATCGGGAAATTCAACATCCAATGTGACTATTGCAATAGCATCTACGTTTTCGTTAGTGCCACAACAATGCAGTTCATGCAATTGCTGCTGTCCAATCATAACTTTTGGCAAACTGCTTGATTGTCTGTCTGCCTCCCAGCAACTTCGAGATAGAGACGATGCGCCTTGGGACAAAAAATTGCCTGATCAGATACCAGTCCGGGGTAGTGGAGTCCATGAGCATTCCAATTTGCCATCCTCACAGACTGCCCCGTTTGCGACGACTGAAAACTTCGAGCATCAAAAGCAGGCAAGTCCTCAACCCTCCAATACATTCTTTGATGATGATGATTGATTTGGGAAAACCCTATTTGCACGCCGAGAATTTGCACTCCAAAGAACCCACACGATGAGTTTAAGTCGTGGGAATCCAACGGTGATGACTCCGCGAATGCTGATGGTGCACTCAGTACGACGGGCCGATGCCGGATGCTCCATGGAATAAAGACCAGAGGCCAGCCTCTCAACAAAAAGCGCCAAATGAAGATTACTCGAAGAACGTCCCTTACGCAACTGCTGAAAATATGGGTCATCAAGAAAAGGCAAGAATGACAACACTTCCTTCTACCTCTTGGTACAATTGACGCCCAATTGCTTGGATTTGATCGTCCAACAGAAGGTGACTGCTCCATCTAAATTTAGATCAGGAATTTTCTGGGGGTGTTATCAGTCAACAAGGGAGATCGAAGTAGCTCCATGGAATAAGTTCCAGTCTCCCGTAAATTCAGGCAAGGGCAATGAATACCACGGGCCTACAGGCTCCGCCAACTCTCACACAGCTCCATATGCTACCTTAGACAATCGCACTATTCCAAAGGTTATATATTTCCCTCACTTGTGTGTCCATACAATTGTTTGAAGACCTAACCCAGAAGTGTTCGTCTTGCTTTGCGTTAGTCCAAGTTCTGTGCTTCTCGCTTAAGTCACAGTAGCAAGTAAACACACCCATGGAGGAGACGTTGGACGAGAAAACATTGAGCTTGAGGTCATCGGAGTTCTTTCTTTTGGGTTCCCTTCGTTGTGTGGTGATAACTGTTGGTTACTGCTTCAGCCGAACAGAGCTGCGGGATTTCAAGCGCCATGGGATCGAGATGAAGTGCATTACAAAAGGGTAAAGTCTCACTATTTAACATCAAAAAATTAGTTTCAACTTCATGGATTGGAGGTATCGATGACATGTGTGACTGCAATGTGTGCATTATTTTGGCTGTATGTGTCCTGGGGTTTGCTCCACGAATGCATAAGTTCGCTTAAATTTTGTGTTTTTCATTGCATTCGAGTTTAGGCCATGGTTGGTAACTGCACTAAAGCAACATCCTCAATCTTTGAGTATGCAAAAGATGCCAAAATGAGGTAACTAAAAACTCATGCATAATATTTGCATGGATATGATGCAGTTTCCACCGCGATTCGTTTCTGGAGATGAAGGCTTCTTCAGTGCTCCCTATGCAACGGAACCTAGATGAACTTCCGTTCTTGGTAAATCTTTATGCCCCTCCAACAACAATATTTTGTTCCCTTGATTCAAAACTTAGTTGGTTGTGTATCATTTGGCCAGCTAAAAGTTGGTTGTAGAATCCATGTTGGTAATATCATTTACCTGCCTGCGAATGAGATCCGCAGCTTGAAATGCGAAAACAAGCAGATGTGGCATTCATTTTCTGCAAATTCATGTTTTCGAGATCCAAACCACGTGCAGGAAAGGTATAGCTGTGGAGCTTTCATGTGAGCGCGATACTGTGAATTGGGTGCTTGTGGCTTGATGATTTTTCATCGTGACAATAATCGATGAGCTATCATTGTCAAGTTTATAGACAACATTGCTGTGACTCTCGGTTGGCGAGTCAAGTAACCAGACACCCGAAGACATGCAACTGCTTTTGAATAAGTTTAGTAGTCGTCATTGGTGGAACTCTCAGAAACCAACTCGTTGCAAAGGTAATGCTAAGTTCAGTCGATTCAGAAATCAAGCGAGAATGCACCACATGCAAATCACAACAATTCTTTATTGCAAGAAACTCGTAAAGGCGCTTGCAGGAGATTTCTTGACTCCCGTAGGAACACCATGAGCGTCACAAGCGTGAAAAATATAAATAAAAAGAATATTGTATTTTTGCAGCGAATGGAACTCTGTCACATTTAGAAACCAAAACCCTTTCGCATCTTCACTGCACCGAATCTTGAAGAATACACCAGCATTGCAGAGGATGATAGCATGTGAACCGTCCACATTTCAATTGGACAGAAACAAAAGATTACGCAGCAAATGCCAAAAAGAACACATCCTCTAGAAGTGAGTAAAAAAAGGTCAGGCTTTGGTGTCAGAACAGATACTCCGGAGGGCAACTTAATTCTAATCATTAACACTACGAAGGTTTTTGGACCTGCTGTTTGCGGAAAAGTCAAAAGGTCGTCGTTCCATCGATGAAGAGCTCGTCTGTTGAGCCGCTCAATTCCACGAACTTCGAAGCCCCCATCAACTTGCAACCCCACTTATCATAAGGCAGGGATCCAGTGGAGCTACATCCTAGTGCTCTGATTGGTGCATGGATAGGGTCGCTGCACACTTGTACACTCTCAGCTGAGAATCAGGATAAGGCTCGCCGCAGACTCCTACTCTTTGGCATCTCTAAATCTGCCAACCCGCCAAGTAGCTCAAGACCCTTGTCCACGCTCATCCCGGAACATCGCAATCTCAATCAGGAAGAAGGAGAACAGGAAACCTTCGGTATGGGTTCAGTCTGTCACATTGCCTACTCCGGTGCTGTGATCTCAGCGTAGAGTCTGACCTCACAAGGGATGATGTGTGAGGCGACGTGAGATAGTGGGTATTTGAAGAGGATCTCTACTTATTTTTGTAGTCAGTAATGGGAATTATGATGACGTCTGAAGTGCTTTGGTGTTGAGCATGATGGTGAATTGGGATTTGACGAATTTGATAAATTGGGTTTGAGCTGTGGGTAGTGGTCGGGAGCTATGGCAGCAGTGTCGACGACGCGTGCCTTGTGTGCTCCTGCATTGGCAAGTCCCATCTTCAGGGATCCCGCGTCTCCGTTCTTGTGCGGGAATGCTGTGGTCTCAATTCCTCCTCGAGCTGCTACCCCGGCAACTGCAAACAAGGTAAGCGCTACATTGAAATCGGGCGAACGATTTTCTGAGGGCAGTGTTGGCGAGTAATTGATATTGATTTCAAGGTAGGTATTCCGAGTTTGAACTTTTAGAATGAGGTGGTTAGATTATAGAGCGGTATCACTGGAGGCTCGCGTGGGCGAAGAAGGTTCTCGAAAAAGGAGACTTTTTTGCTGTGCTCAGTTTGAGTTGATGTCGAATTGCAGTTGTAATTTATTTGCGCAAGCCCGTTCTGCAACCTTATTGGAGTTATTGCATTGTAGTATAGCATTTGGGGAGTTGGTTTCTGACTCAAAATCTTGTCGCATTGTAGACTTCAACTGTGCAAATTTCTGCCAATTTCTGTTTTTCTAGTATTCTTGATGAATGGTTTGTTTTTAGCGATTGTAGAATCCCATGCAAGTCCTGGTTTAATAAGTTGTGATTGTGGGTAGTGTGGGGTGCGGTGCCAAGCAAGCGAGAAAGATGAAGTGACGGTAACTCGAAGAAATATCATCAGTCTATCTGCTTCACTTGTGGCAGTAAGTATTTCTTCAACACCTAAAAGCATTTCTCTTAATGTGGCCTCAGCAATCTGATTTCATCACGAGCACGCCGGTCTTTTGACGCCAGATTGAAGATTCTTGTTCTCGCCATTGATAGAGGGACATGTAAAAGAATTTCCTACGTCCTATTGGAAGTCTGTAAACATGAGTGGGTAAATTGCAAATGGATTTGGCAGTCTGGTGTCTGGACCTCGACTTCTGGATGTGACGAAGCGCAGGCTGCTGACATTATACAGAGGCAACAACGTGGCATTTTTCTCAGTGAGCTTAATCCTAAACCTTGAATCAAATTTTATGTTCTTTTCGAGTGATGTAGTAGTGTTCATTTAGTGATCTACACAGGCTTCATTTTCTACGAAAAGCGATATGAACTAATACAAATGGGCTTGTCGTGTGGTGTGCATGAAGCGAGTGTGAAAGACAAGCTCAGAGTGGAGATAGGGGTATGATTTCTTCTCTAAACCTTAATTTATATCTTCCATGCACCGCTGTAATCGAAGTAATTTCTCGCCACTTGGGTCGCCCAGCATGTCTTACTTAGCTCAGCTGTGGTACCTGATGCATTGCTTCAGGCAAATCCCGATATTATTCCAGATCTTCTCAAGTTGGCGCTCAATGATGCCTTAACCTATGACAAGGTCAGCCTCTTGGTTTGTGTGTGACCAATCCATCCTCATATTCTTTTCTATTCTATGTAGATCTCAGTGTTGCATTTCACTGCTTCCTGTTTCTTCCTTTTTCACAGAACTGGGCACGTTCTGAACGCATGCCTATGTCACACAGGACTCAAAGACTGGTGGGGCAAATGGTTCTATTCGGTACGGTATGTCTCGAATCTTGTCTTGCCGGAGTGTTTTATGTTGCGAAGACGATGAATTCAAACCTCAGATTAAATACTAAGGAGGTTCCCTTCAGGTCTGACTTTGTTGAAGTGCAGTGCAGAGCTGAACAGGCCAGAGAACAAAGGACTTGACAAGGCAATGAACTTCTTGGAAAATATCAAGAAGAGTATTGACGAAGCCGCTGCAACTAAGGGTGGTCCTATTTCATATGCGGACCTTATTCATATTGCTGGTATTTGTCTCTAGACGCTTACACTTCGCTCGGTGTCCCTCCAGTTGTGGGCTCTCCTCAACAACTAAAAGAAAAATCAATCTTCTTCTTGGTGTCTCTCCGGTTGGAGTTTCCCTAGAATTTAGTGGAGAAATAATCTTCTTGACTTTGTCACCTTAAGTGGAGGTTTCCGCTCATCCTATTTTAAACGATTGATTGTTGATTTACGATGTTTAGCACAAGCTGCTGTGAAGCGTACCTTCATCCAATCAGCGGTTCGCAAGTGCGGTGGTGACCAGAAAAAGGGAGAGCAACTGTACACCGCTTATGGCTCAACAGGGCAGGTTAGCTGCATACCTTACTAAGAATGTCACATTCAAATCCGGTTTAAGAACCAGGCTGGTGTGGAAGTTCTGTTCTGAGTTTTTGGCATCTCTGGGCTATTGATTATTGACAATTGTTTCTGTTGTGATTCAGTGGGGACAATTCGACAAGTTGTTGGGCCGAGCTGATGCTGGGGAGGCTGATCCCGAAGGTAGGGTACTGTCATGGGAAACTGCCTCAACTGCCGAGATTAAGGATAGATTTGCTAAATTGGGCATCAAGCCGAGACAGGTGAGTTGATTTTTCACTGGTCAAATACCTCAGGAATGTTTAAGCCTTTCAGCCCTTGTGTTTTATTGTAAATGAGGTTGCTCGTAAGCTCTGAATTTTTATTTTAAGACCCGTGTAAGCAACTTTGAATCTACATGTGCAGATTGCTGTCCTATCAGCTTTCTTGGGACCTGATCAAGCTGCAACAGAAGTGAATCTAGCTACAGATCCTGATTTTGCACCGTGGGTGAAGAAGTACCAAGACAGTAGGGATACAGTCTCACAGACCGACTACGAGGTAAGACTCGTATCAGAGGAGCTAAATAGTTACTCCAATGCAATATTTTGTCATTTTTTGTTCCCTTGTTCTATTCTATTTTTTTATGTGCTGCCTGGGGTCAGGTTAGGATATTGAGGGCAACTAAGATATATTTCATTTACAATTATGTAGGTACTCATGTCGGACATTGTTTGTGGTAGGTGGACTTAATTACAACATTTACGAGGTTGAGTGTCATCGGCCAAAAGAATATCAACTACGAAGCATATTCGTACAAACCGAAAGGTGCTCTCAGATTCTAGACAGATGGTCTTGCTCTTGCTGCTCAACGTCTCAATAATGCCTACAGGTTAAAAGCTATTACAGTACAGATCAGTGAGTGTTGAGTAGTCTGAAATCCTTGAGGTGAATGCCTCCGGAAATTTTGTTGAGTTTTTCTCTACCAGGTCTGTGCACAAGAATTAGCTTCATGTTGCACTCTGAATTTAATCTGCTCCTTTCAATTCCACGCTGAAGTAAACAATGATGCGAAATCCTGATTCGTTGTTTATTCGTGACTGTTTTTGATTGAGAGTGACCACATACAATTGGGATATGTATAGATCACACTAGTGTTTAAAGTGGATAAGTCTGGGTCTGCATGTTTATTTATAGAGGAAGTGTCAACTTCTTACAAAGGTATGTGAATTCAAAATTTAAAAGACGAATATTTATTAAAATAAACAATACTTCAGCTTCAGCTTTGGTAGAGCCAATTTAGGAACAACTCACATACTGCCCTCCAAAATTTGCTTGAATTTTGAAAAAAAATATTACGTATTAAATTATGAACAAAAATAACTAGTTCCATGTAAAACAAAAATAACAAAAATAACTGATTTCATGTACTAAGAAAGTAAAGAGTCTTGAACTAATATTAAAATACAAGAAAGGTATGGACAAGATCATGAATAACCTCAATTTTTTAATACATATTAATAAAAAGACAATGCTTTTATTATTTATTTTTGAAATGTATACACTTCTAACTGAAATTTTCATGGTCATATGGTATACATAAAAAAATCACACACATATATTTATATCTAAAAAGCTTTTTTTTTTTTTTTTTTTTTTTTTTTTATTATGTTTCTTGGAAAAGACATATCTATCTTACATGTTTCTCTCCACTATTTAATTTTGTTTACTTTCCATAAACGTACAAAAAAATTATTTATTTAATGTAATGAAGTTTATAGTAAAAATAACACAATATTTTTTTATTTTGACAAATTATTTTTAGATAAGAAAATATTTGTCCTATCTCTCAGCATTTTAGAAGTATACTTTGACTTTAACTAAAGTTCAAAAATTGAGAGAATTGAATCATTTTAAATTGCAAGGTTTGCTCTAGTTCTTATAGAAAATAAAACTTGTACATAATTATAATAAATAGAAATTACATCTGCAAATTAATTGTGTTGTAATTAGGCATAATAAATGTATAGATCAACGGTAGTGATGGCAAGCCTCACAATTGCAAATTAAGAAAAAGTTATAAAGTTCTTTACTTCTTAGACAAAATAAAATAGTAGAAAATAATCAAAGACATTAAATATACCAAAATGCATCAAAGATGCAAAGACAATTAAATATCAAATTTGACATTGCATCTTAACTTCTTTGATAGCAATGTCAAATTTGATGCAATTAAATATATCAAAATGCATCAAAGATGTAAAGTTCGAACATAAAATGGTAATGATCTTAAGTAATGAATATTTACTAATATAAAAATATACCGAAAACATAAAAGCTGTAGTAGATCCCAGTGGTATTAATCCATATCCTGTCTGTCTTATCATTCCGCAGATTGGAAATTGAGAACAAAGCTGAGAGAGGTTTACAATTCAGGAGGCCGAAGGCAGCAAGCATGATGCTTGTTTCAGACCTGAAGGATGAGTTCGAAGCTTAAGGGATTCCTGGTGACCGGAACAAGCCCTTGACTTGCTTGTTTGTTTAAACACCTTGCTAGATTAGTGTACCCACTTCTTGACCAGTTTGCGTGCCTCCTTGATGACGAAGCCAATGAGGTGCTTCGTAAGATTAGCAAGAACATACTTCAGAGTGAGTTCATGGCTTCTTTTACAGTTGTACATGCAATTATCTTGTTCATTTACCTTCTGCTCATCCAGTACATGAGACTATATATCTGTTTTGGCACTAGTTTTGCTGCAAGATAAAACTACATATCACAATTTGCCCTACATGCATGCTGGACTTATGCGGTCTTCTTTCTCATTCCTAATCCTTTTCACAGAATTTCAACTGAAGAAGCATCGAAACAGATTTGAATAATGTATATAATTAAGGTGAAATGGATTGACTAGTAAGCATTGCTGGAGGAAAAATTACCAATGCAGATGAAATTTCACCTAATTTTGTAATGCAAAATATAAATATAAAAAGCCTCGATTCTGGAGATTCGCGAAAAGTGGTAAACAGACGTCGTCCAAATATTGTGTTTACCATTAAAAGAAAACGATGCTGCCGTCAATGTCATCACAGATATAGAGGAGAGATGGTTGCAGATGCTCCGGAAAACTTCATCGCCGATGTCTTCTAACAAATCGCGTATGACTTCACTGATACGCGCTCACCGCGCAGACTCAACCGTGAACAGCGAGTTCGTCCAGCATTTCGCTTACCGACATCGAGCTTATCACAGCGAATAGTCTACTGGATTCCCTTTCTTTCTAAGACACCTGTTCTGACGGCAATTTATTGTTGTTTATATAGCATTTCTGTTGTTTTAATTTTAGACAAGTTTTCTTGTAATACAACATTACTCATTTATCTTACATTGTATTAATCTTAACTAATTTTTCATTCTGTTGATTTTGATTGGTTTCTAATTAACAATTCTCAAGAATGAGTACAAGTGTTAGAGAGTTCCAGCATTTTGTAAACTACATGTTTCAATCTCTCAAGCTTATGTCATATTTGATCAATGTTGGAATATTTATAAATAAATTTAAGAAACCACTAGGTGGTCACTTTCTTTAGATTGTGATAATATCTTTGTGCTACACCAATAATACACTAGTGCTACTAGTTTTTAAGAAGTTGGACACTAATGAGGCTAAAAGATATAAAAACAACAACTTACAACACAAGAAGAATACTAGTGACAAAGAAGTTAATCAAAGAAAAACAAAATAAATAGAAAAAGAGGATGTTTACGAAGCATAATTGCTACATAGACATCTTCATATATTTATTTGTTTCATTTAACTTATGTATTGTAGGTGTTTTTGTATTATGGATGAATATTATTTTTCGTTGTTGTTTTTAGCCTTTCAATGTCATTAGTGTGTAACTTGTTAAAAAAATTATAGAAATAGTCCATTATTAATATAACATAAAAAATATCTACTTATAAAAAAAAAGTTGCCTACTTAATTAAAAAAAAGTGCTTACTTAATGGTTTCCTAAATTTATTATGCATGTCTTTTAGATAATATTCTAAATCAAATAAAATTTTATAATAAAATTCTAATTTAAGAAATGATTTATTTAAGTAGTGGTTATATGGAACTCAAATAAGACATAGGGCTCTTACTTCTTGGTATTTCTTTTTAAATGTATATTCCAAACAAACATCCATCTAAAAAGATGTTTTTATTAGTCCATATCATAATCTTGCATTTTTTAGTCTTTCAACATTTAAGTACACAAACCATAAATATCTTATAAAAGGCTACACTTTCTTTGAGTTACAACTCCAAAATACTACTTCAAATGACTTCCATTATAAAATTCTACTTCCATAATGCTAACACCGATTATAATTATACATAATTAATTCACTATAGAATTGTGTACCTCCTTTGGACATCCCAAAGTGATTTGTCATCAAACTCACCACAAGCCTTAATGATCCCTAGTTGGTATTATGGAGTGATTGCAATTCTTTAGAAAATATTCACCAATAATTATAATTCAAGGATGTCCAATCTTAATGCTGATAATAAACCTTTGGAGCTAACTTTGTAATGTTGTATTACAAGAAATGGTGTTGTTGTAATACATGATGATTTATTTTTTTCTTTGATTCTTTTTATGGTAAGTATTTTTTTTATTGTATAATTAAAATAGAGCTTATTAAAATAAATAGGAAATTAATACAAATACAAGAAGAAATGAGAGAGTTAATGCTTGTATTGTATTAATTCAATTCACTACCAAAGGAAGAATATAATTATTTGGAAGTAAAGTTATAGAGATGATTGGAGCTACTTCAACATCTATACCAAATTGTATTGTTTCTTTTATAATAAAATATTATTCAAGTATCACTACAAGTTAAAAAAAACAAGAATTATTTTTTTATAAAAATTTGATGGTATAAGATTAAAGTTTTGAGAAATTATCAATCAAGTAAAATTAGTTATTAAGCTTTAATTCTAAATTTATTGAATTTCAAGATTATAAGTTAAATTTATTAGAACATTCATTTCAAGTCCAACTTTATTATGATTTTAATCTTTTTTTCAACAATATGATTTAGTGTTAGATAATTTAGATGTTTTTTTAACAAAATTTTAATCTGTATATAAGAAACATGATGCAATTTGGGTTGCAACCAATAAGATTTATATTTTACATCAATACAATTTTTTAATATCATTATATGCTTTACGATTTTAAGAATTTTTAACTCATATGAAATGGAATGATGTAGCAACTATTAAGCAATGTTTCTATGAATTACAATATGAAGTAAAAGAATTGATGTTGAACTTATTTTATTTTCAAACTTTATATCAAACAATTGATTTTATTATAAAGTATAAAAATTAGCTTTTTAAATTTAAAATTTAAAAACTACATTAATATGCTTCAATGTCTTAATAATTTAGAAGAAGCATTAATGTTTTTTTAACATATATATTTAGAAGTAGAAGACATGCAAATTAATGTAATAAGTTTTAGACATTTTTTTAGAAAAAAAGAGATTTGATATATTGAAGAAGAATAATGCTTATATTTTAGAGAACCTAAATATAATAATCAGATTATTCAAATAATTAAAGCAACTATAAAACAACAACAATAGTACTTAAAAAATACAATGTTTTAAAAAATAGTTTTATCTAGCTACAATAGAAACTGAAAGTAATAGTCATATATTTTATATCAACACCCATTTTGAATTGTTGCCAAACTTGTTGTAGAATTTTCATGGACATACACATATAAACCAATAATTACTTATATGATTTAGATAATAGTAAGTAAAAGTAGATCAATTCCATAATATCTTCTATAGAAGCTTCTTAAAAACTTTATAGATGCTACTTTGACTTTATAGGTATCCTTAATTGACTTTTTAGGTTAGAAAAGTGGTCAACAAGTTGGCTATGTGCCACATATGTTGATAGCTTGAAGAATAAGGTAACTATGTGGCCCACACGTAGACAACTTATCTTGTAAGTTAAGACATGTGTCTTGCAAAGTCAACACATATTAGAGGTCCTACAAAACATTGCCACATAGCTCTTAGTTAGATAGCATATATAGAAACAACAATGAAGCCCTCTTCACTCTTATCAATTCTTTTCTTGCTTCTAGTCTAGTTTCAAGAGTCTCAAGCTTTCTTGTCTAATGACAATAAGCCATTCTAACTTCTTTTAAATATATGTACTTCTTTATTTTTATTTTGTCACTTTTTTTTTGACATGGATTTCATTGGTTTATGCATCATCTTCTAGTTCATGTCCTTGACAGATTGACAAGAGTATACTTGCAATATCAAAGCTTTGTCTTATTTTAATTAAGAGTAGATTATCCTTTTTTCATGATAAGACATAAGCATATTAGAAGTTGTCGATCACTCTCTTCTAAATTGATATTTTTCTTAGTATTTTCTTTGTGCTCACGTTCTTTCTTCTACTTGTCTTGAGTAGTATTAGATATTTTTTTGAATGTTATTATGGCAAAGTTTGTTGAAATGAAGAGTACAATGGCACAAATGCAAGAGAAATTGAAGGAGTTGATGCTTGCGATGCATCAACTTAGTTTACCACCACAAGGATCAATAAGAATGGCAAGAAGTGAGGATATAGAGATGATTAGAGCTGCCTCAACATGTGTACCAAATCATGTCCCTCCATCCATGGTAGAACATTGTTTAAGTGTTAGAAAACCAAGAGTTGCCCTACTCAAGAAGTTTGATGGTAAAAGATCCAAATTTTGAGGATTTATCAATTATGTAAAATTTGTGATTGAACTTCAACCTTAAAGCTATTCAATTCTAGAATCACAAGTTAGATTCATTGGTACACTTCTTTCAGGTTCAACACTATTGTGGTTTTCATCTTTTTTTGAACAATAAGATCTAATATTGAATAATCTAAAGGCATTTTTGGTAGAATTTTAGTCCATGTATGGAAAACATAATGCAACTCGTGTTGCAACCAATAAGATCCATATTTTATGACAAGGCAATCAATATGTAATATTATATGCTTTAGAGTTTTGACAACTTGTAACTGATATCAAGTGGGATGTTGCTACACTTATTAACCAATTTTTCTATGGATTATAATATGAAGTAAAGAAATTGATGCTCAACTTACTTGATCCTCAAACATTGAGTTAAGCAATTGACTTTGTTGTAAAGTGTAACAATTGGCTTTTTGAATTTTGATCTAAGAGTTGCATAAGTGGGCCTCAACATTGTTACAATTTCATGGCAATATTAACATCTCATCAATACATGCATTCAAAAGTAGAGGATATGCAAATTGATGTGGTACATTTTAAACCTCTTATTGATTAAAAAAAGACTGGTTTCCGTGTTGAATAGATATTAATTTGTTTTTAAAAGATATTTATAAAATATATTAATAGTCCATAGAATAGGCAATTCAGGAGGACGGATAATTGATTTAGTTATTAAAAGTAGTTAATTACAAAATTATAGTTAGAATCTAGAAAATCAAGAGAAAATATATAGGAGTTGTAGAAGCCGGGATAAGATTGGTGCTACTTCTTTCTTTGTTTATTTCTTGGGTTTTGTTTTTTTTTGTAGAAGAAGAGTCATGGATAGTTTTTCAAAAATGTGAAGTAATGTTCTGGAATGAAAAGAGATTCGATATTTTCAAAGGAAGAATTTGATTTATTAAATATTGAATTATACAATGGTGAATTGAAAGAGAATAATTGGAAATATTTGTGAAGAATGGATATGAATGGAAGGATTATAATACATTGAGTATTGAGAATTGAGAGTGGTTCATCAGAAAGAGTCTGTAGAGTCTATAATTTTATGAAGAAGTGTGTTGAGAAGGACAGTTAGTGGTAAAGGATTCCAATGTTTGGATTATGGAATGATTATATACTCTCTTTTAGAATAGTACAGAATTACACGTTGTTATTAACAGCAATGGTTGAGTACTATTAGGAAGTGGAAAACATTGTGGTGTTCTTTGGTATTTTCAGTGGTTTGGAATATGGTTAATTATGTGACCCTAACAAGTAGAACTCATGCGCTTAGTCTTTTTCTGCGTTCGAATCCTCCTCTATAGGTTTATTCTCAAAAGAATTTGTAGAATAAGTAAAAAATAATTACATGCCATCCAAAAAGATTGTACGTATATTGTGGAGAACCTAAACACACTACTTAATATTTTCCAAAGAAGTGACAAAACCACAAATTAAGGAGCACATTTATCAAAGAAGACAATGTGTCAAAAAAAATTGTTTAGCTATAATACGGACCATGCAGCTGGAATCTTATGTAATTTCTAATGGAGGTTGTATTCTTTCTTCAGAATCCTCTACTTATTTTATAATAGATGTGCATTTAAGACTTAATAATTATAAAGCCTCCACCTTAATAAATTTAGGAGCCTCAGCTTATTTCTTAGATGTAGAATTTGTTAAAAGTCATAAAATACCATTAATACAAAAAACTAAATCTGTTCATGTAAAAGTCATAGTTGATCATCTATTATCTTTTAGAGATGTTATTCATAAAATACTTCCTATAGATGTAACAATAAATGGTTATAGTAGTTGCATAATCTTTAATATAATTAGATTTTTTTCTAATCCAGTTATTTTAGATTTATCGTGGTTAAAAAAGTATAATCCTTGTATAGATTGGATTTCTTGTACTCTTGACTTCTCTAAAATTATGACTAAGAGTGAAATTAATCTAGTAGAAAGTCATAACTCTACCACAATAAAACCTGTATTTGTAGATGTGAGAGCTTTCTTACATGCTACAAAAGAAGGATCACCTTGTATCATTTATGCCACACCTATTTCTAATGATGCAAAGACTTCAAATGACATTCCAAGCCAATATCAAGAGTTTCAAGATGTATTTAAGAAGAAGAATGTGGATACTCTTTTAGAACATCATCTCTATAAGTACTCAATTGACCTTCAAAAAAGAGCACAACTGCCATTTGGACCAGTCTATAGTTTATCACAAAATGAATTAGTTGAACTCAAGGAATATATTGAAGAAAATTTGCAAAGAATTTTATACGTCATTCCAAATTACCAATAGGAGCTTCAATCTTATTTATGAAGAAGAAAGATGGATCATTGCGGATGTGTATTGATTATTAAGGACTCAACAAAATCACCATAAAAAATAGGTACCCTCTACCTTTAATATCCAAACTTCTCAATCAATTGAATCAAGCTAAGATCTATAAAAAAATAGATCTATAAGGAGCATACAATTTAGTAGGTATTAAAGAAGGAGATGAATGGAAGACTGCGTTTCAAACTTGGTATGGACACTTTGAATACAATATCATACCTTTTGGACTTACAAATGAACCGATTGTTATGGACACAGAAATACAGACTCCAGATCTAAGAAGAAGTTCAACAAGAATTGGCAAGAACTAGATTAATCAGATGAATACAAAAACAACACCAGAGAGGTGAGCTAGAGCTCCAAGAGATGTGTTGTTGAGACTGAAGAACTCTTCAGCCTCGATTCCAATATATACTCCTATTTAGGAAGCTTCTCAAGCAACTTCTACCAACTAAGAAGCTTCTAGAAGGTTCCAGAGACTTGCTTCTAGAAGGTTCTAGAAACTTATCTCTAGAAGGTTCTAAGGACTATGTCCCTAACATCTTCTACCAACTAAGAAGCTTCTAGAAGGTTCCAGAGACTTGCTTCTAGAAGGTTCCAGAGACTTGCTTCTAGAAGGTTTTAGAGACTTGCTTCTAGAAGGTTCTAGAAACTTGTCTCTAGAAGGTTCTAAGGACTATGTCTCTAACATCACCCCTTCATTTAGCTTCGAGGTCTTTGAGAAGCAATGTTGTTGTTAATCAGTACCAAGGCAAGAAAATGAAGATCTTTCGCATAACGTCTGCTATGAACTCCAACTATTGTTCACCAGGCAAGTGGTTCATTGGCCCTTGAAGTCAACGGTAGTGATCCACTCTTTCAACTTCTGACCAAGCATGAACTTTCGTGTCCTCATTATGAAATTGTCCTGCAAACACGCCTTTTGGCTGACCATCGTAAGCAAGCTCGGACTCAAATACAATCACCAGTGATCGATTACTCGGTATCCTTCGTTGTCGTCGTGGTGTAGGTGATTCTTCATCTCAGAGTTGCCTTCGTGAGCTAGTCGGTTGAGATAATCTGACTGGCATAGTATCTATCTCTTAGCTATCCATATCAGAAGACCAAACTATGGCTACTGAAAAAATTCTATTTTATCTTGGAGAAAATAACTACATCAACTACGAATTTTGGTAGTGCTTTCCCCCTTTCTTATATTCTTGGGTGAGCAAGCTTGAGAAGGAAGCTATTGTCGAACCGGCTTAGATTTATGAGGATGTTGTTGATGAAACTCTTATACCTTTTGCGGCACATTGGCAAGATTTTCAGTTGGCTTCCACATTCGCTCATTATTTTTGAAAGTAAGTGCTTGATTTCGAAATCTATCTGTAGATGCCTTGTAAGATTCTTGAGCGGATTGTAATTGAAGCTTGAACATATTTTGAAGCTCTGATAGTTGTTTTGCAAATCCTTTAGCTGTTGGATTGTTATTTGTTGACGGACTCAATAAATCAAGCTTCAGATGATACCCATGGTTAGAAAACAATGGTGTGTATTGAGTCGACGCATAGAGGGTGTTGTTATATGCAAACTCGGCTAGCAATAGATATGTGATCCAATCGTCTTGTTGATAATTGATGCTGCATCGTAAGTATTATTCCAAGACTTGATTCACCCGTTCCGTTAGGCCGTCAGTTTGAGGATGAAAAGTCGAAGAAAGCTTGATATCAACCTTGAATATCTCAAAGAGAGATCTCCAAAACTTTGATATGAAGTGGGTTCCTCGATCTCATACGATATCATTTGGTAGTCCATGATATCGATACACATTATCGAGAAAGAGCCTTGATGTGACTTCACTGAACAATGTCTTCTTGCAAGGAACAAAGTGTGCCATCTTTGTAAGCCGATCTACCACGACAAAGATGCTGTCAAATGAGTTCGATGATGGCAGGTCCGTGATGAAGTCCATAGAAATTGAAGACCATGGTTGACGTGGAATCGGCAATGGCTGTAAGAGTCCATAAGGGCAATGCCGAGGATTCTTGGATCTTGAACAAATGTCGCAGGAGAGGACAAAATCTTTCACATCCTTCCACATTTGGAGCCACCAAAAATCTTGAGAAATAAGCTCCAAGGTCTTCTTGAATCCAAAATATCCCGCAGTTGGAAAATTGTGGCGAGATTGAAGAACTCGGAGTCATGCTGGTTCTTTTGGGATATATAATCGCTCCTCAAAGTATAAAAGATCTCCCTCCACCTTGAACTTGTTGTCATTGGCATGCTGCTTAATATCAATGGCTACTGAATCTTTAATGGTCACAGTACGTACCTAATTCAGGAAGTCAACATCAATTGACACAATAGTAGCGCAAAGCTGAAATTACTCTAGCTTCAACAATGTCGTACATTGTTGATCAAACGCTGCTTCTCCAACCTTTGGTACAAGATATGATCTCCTCGATAAGGCATCAGATAGTCCTTGCTGCTTTCCAGGTCGATTAGTGATAACAAAATCGAACCTAAATAGCAACATATTCCACCGAGCTTGACGTTGATTTAGAACTCGAGCTGACATGAAATACTCCAAATTCTTGTGATCTGTATATACGGTCACTGGGTGTGCAGCTCTTTCAAGAAAGTGACGCCATTCTTGGAAAGAATCCACTATAGCAAGAAGTTCTTTATCGTGGATCTCATAATTGATTTCAACAGCAGAGAACTTTTGAGAATAGAATGCAACCGGATGGAGCTTTTTATCTTCTCCCATTTGTGAAAGTACAGCTCCCAAAGCAAAATCCGAAGCATCAGTTTCTAAATAAAAGATCTTTGTAAAGTCTGGATGTACTAAGATTGGAGCCGTAGTAAATGCCATCTTCAGGTCTTGAAATGCCTTCTCCACTAGAGGTCCCCATTCTAGCTTATTCTTGCATGTCAACCGAGTGAGAAGAGCAACAACTTGAGAGTAATTCTTGATGAAGATCCGATAGAAGTTGGCAAAACCAAGAAAGCATTGTACGTCTCTAACCGTCTTCAGAACCTCCCAAGACACTATTGCTTCCACCTTCTTGGGATCCATCTTCAAGCCTTCCGTAGTCGCAACGAACTCCAGAAACTCCATCTCTATTTGGTGAAATAAACACTTCTCCAACTTGGCATATAGTCCTCGCTCACGTAGTTTCTCTAAGTCCAAATGAACGTGCTTTTCATGCTCTTCCTCGTTTTTGGAGAATATCAAAATATCATCTAAATAGATGACAACAAAATCGTCAAGGTGCTCTCAGAAAATGTCATTCATCATATGTTGAAAGACCATTGGAGCATTAGTAAGACCAAAGGGCATGACATTATACTCAAAATGGCCATACCTTGTGCGGAACGCTGTCTTCCACTCATTTCCTTCCTTGATTCATATGAGGTTGTAAGCTCCCCTTAGATCAATTTTTGTAAAGATCCTTGCACGTCCAAGTTGTTCTAAGAGACCAAAAATCAATGGTAACGGATAATGATTCTTCTTTCTTACCTTGTTGAGGCCTCGATAGTCTACGCACATCCGCAATAAGCCATCTTTCTTCTTCACAAATAAGATGGGTGCTCCAGCTGACGATTTTGAATGACGGATGAAATTCTTGGCTAGATTCTCGTCGATGTACTTCCGCAACTCCGCCAACTCTGTCTGCAATAGATTGTAGATTGGGCCAAAAGGCGATTGTGCTCCTTCCTGTAAGTCTATGGCGCAATCATATAGTCGGTGTTCAAGTAGCATGTTAGCATTTTTCTTTTGAAACATGTCTTTAAAATCCTTATATTGCTCAGGTATACTTATTGTCAAGATCTTCTCCCCGGTAGTTGGAGCCGCATAAATGACAAACGATGTGCCTTCCTTAGACGATCTTATAAACGCTCTTGCTCCAATGAATAAGGATTTCTCTATTCGAGGTTTTCTACTAGGCTTGCTCTTGGGTGGTTTTGTGGGAAAGGTCATCTTCCGCAACCTCCAATCTATGCATGGGTTATGCTTTTCTAACTAGGAAAGACCAAGAATAACAGGATTTGATGGGGTTCTAATAATATTGAAAATAATATGACTACTATGGCCCTTAAACATCACTTTTATAGGTTTTGATTCATGGGTGACACTACCAGAAAATAAAGGTCACCTATCTATGACCTCAACGTGAACAGGTTTGGATTTTTGTACTAAAGGGATCTTATGACACTTCGTAAATTCTTCATCTAAGAAATAAGCAGATACTCCTGAATCTAATAATGCTAAGGTTCTCAATTTCTGAGGGCCAATAAGCAAAGGGATTGTAAAGCAAAGGGCAGGTTGAGCGGAAAGAAAGGAACCTGGTTGTTGTTGCAATATTTCATTGTCTAGCCGCACGGTTCCTATTGTGGCTGAGCATCCTCGTTTTCCTGAACAAACGCACCCCTAGTCCTGACAATACGTCAATTTTGCTTCTTGGGACAATTTTCAACTTTGTGGCCTTCTTCACCGCAATCCAAGCATAGACCTTCCTCCATACGTCGCTTTTTTTCTTCTAGGGTAAGGGATTTGACACGTACCGCATCAATTTGCATGTCTTCTACCTCTGAATGTGAATTCACGCTGCTTGTTGACATAGTTGGGACGTGGCAAACCGTATGTTGTCTTGAACGTTGATCTTGGCGGCGTTGAAATAGGCAATTATTGCACTTCACAGCTTGGCTAATAGCTTCGTTGAGCGTTTGTGGATCAGGAAGAGTTAACAGCAAATCCTTCACATCATCCCTTAAACTCCAATAGAATTGACTCATCAACGCTTCTTTATCCCAATTGATGTCCCATGCTAATTGCTTGAAGTCCGATGCATAGACTGATGTAGAGCGCATCCCTTGTCGTAGTAACCGGATCTTTGTTGTAGCCCATCGAACCATATCGTATTTACCAAATGCTTCCGCAAACGCCTCCAAAAAGGTTTCAAAGTTGTTTAATATAGACAATTGTTTCTCAAACAAAGGAGCAAACCATGATAGAACTTGCCCTGTAAGTAAGGTTCCAACAAGCCCAACACATGACTCCTCCGTTGAATAGCGTTCGGGCTGTAAAACTATTATCAACCTGATTCGATTGACAAATCTTCGAAACTTGGAATGTGTACCATTGAACTTGTTTGGAAGGCTAACTTGGGGCTCCTTATGTTGTAGAATCAGTGGTGCTTGTCGAACCTGAGGTAAAGTTGCTTCTCCAAGTGCAGAAGTTTGAGGCTGGTGCAACCTAGATTGTGCCATCCCAGATGCTCCAATATTATGAAGCCTTGCCACGACTCCTTCAATCTTTGCAGTTCTTTGCAATAACGTAGCGAGGGCATTCATGATAGCATCCAACTTGGACTCCGAACTTTCCGTCATATTAATGTCTTGACCTCCGGCCATTCTAAGAGAAGGACAAAAATGACTCTACGAGAAGACAATATTGGTTTAGAGGAGGGTACTCCGCAACCTCTAAAATGCCTTAAGAGCTTCAAGAAAAGGGGTAATCCACTCTCTCCAAGAAGAATAAGACTCCAATATTGTAACAAAAGAAATATCAGTTTAGAGGAGGGTAATCTGCAACTTCTAAAATCCTAGTACACTTCCAAGCAGAGGGATAATCTGCACTCTAACAAGGAAGAAACTAACTCTGATATCTGAAGTGAGTGAAGTCTCGACAAACTGTCACGGACACAAAAATACAGACTCGAGATCTAAGAAGAAGTTCAACAAGAACTGGCAAGAACTAGATTAATCAAATGAATACAAAAACAACACCAGAGATGTGAGCTACAGCTCCAAGAAATGTGTTGTCGAGACTGAAGAACTCTTCAGCCTCGATTCCAATATATACTCCTATTTAGGAAGCTTCTCAAGCAACTTCTACCAACTAGGAAGCTTCTAGAAGGTTCCAAAGACTTGCTTCTAGAAGGTTCTAGAAACTTATCTCTAGAAGGTTCTAAAGACTATGTCCCTAACATCTTCTACCAACTAAGAAGCTTCTAGAAGGTTCCAGAGACTTGCTTCTAGAAGGTTCTAGAAACTTGTCTCTAGAAGGTTCTAAGGACTATGTCTCTAACACCGATAGCTTATCAATATCTAATGAGTGATATTTTTCAAGAGTTTTTGATAATGCATCTGATAATCCTTGTTGGCTCCTAGGTTGATATGTGATTCAAAAGTCAAATCATGATAAAGATATACTCCAACATATTTTGCGATGATTCAATACTTGGACTAATATGAAATATTTAGGATTCTTATGATTTGTATATACAGTCACTTGATGAAAGGAACCTTCAAGAAAATGGTGGCATTTTTAAAAAGAATCTATGATAGCAATTAGCTCTTTATCGTGGATTTTATAATTGATTTCTGTCACTAAGAATTTTTTAGAATGGAATGCAATTGGATGAAGTTTGCCATCATCTCCATATTGTGACAAAACTGCTCCCAATGTAAAGTCTAAGGCATCGATTTCTATAAAATAGGGCTTGTTGAAATTTGGATGTATCAAAATTGGAGCTATTGTAAAAGTATCTTTTAAGCTTTGAAAAGCTTTTTCTGCTTCAGGGTCCCAATTTAGTTTGTCTTTGTATGTCAACCTTGGAAGTGGAGTAGCAATCTTGGAATAATTGTTAACAAAAATCTTGTAAAAGTTTACAAATCCAAAAAAGCATTGGACATCACATATAGTTTTTGGCTTTGTCTAATCAATGATTGCTTACATCTTCTTGTATCCATAAAAAAACCTTTGTTGGAACTCGTATATCCAACAAATTTGACTTGAGATGCATGAAATACACACTTCTCCAGTTTTGCATATAATCCAATACTTCATAGCTTTTTGAGCACATGGCAAACATGTTTTTTGTGGTCTTCTGGATTCTTTGAAAAGATTAGAATATTATTCAAATAGATTACAATAAAGTCATTAAGATACTCATGAAATATGCCATTTATTAAATATTCGAATATGGCTGGAACATTGGTAAGTCCAAAAGGCATGACATTATATTCAAAATGTCCATACCTGGTGCAAAATGTTGTCTTCTATTCATCTCCCTCCTTAATGCATATCAAATTATGTGTACCTTGTAGATCAATCTTTGTAAAGATCTTTGCTTGGCTAAGTTGATCAAGAAATTTAGATATCAATGGCAATGGATATTGATTCTTTACCATGATTTTATTAAGACCATGATAATTGACACACATTCGTAAGGATCCATCTTTCTCCTTGACAAATAATATTGGAGTACCAACTGGTGACTTAGAATGTCAAATAAAATTCTTAGCCAGATTTTTGTCAATATATTCTTTTAAAGTCACAAGCTCATTTTAGAATAAATTGTAGATAGGTCCAAACGATGGTTGAACACCTTCTTGAAGGTCAATCGTATAATTGTAAGCGTGATGCTTTGGTAGGATATTCACATTTTTTTTAAAAAATACATCTGCAAAATCCTTATATGCCTCTAGAATTATTGTTGTAGCAACTATAAGTTTCAATTGTGAATTTGTGTAGACAGCAAACATTGTCGTATTATGTGAAGTCTTGCTTGAGAATGCTCCGGGCACCTGGCTGTGGATGGAAGAATGGAAATTGCAATAACAAAATCCTAATTCTAATGGAATACTAACAATGCTCTAATTAGACCATAATAATGCTAAACAAGCTTAATCAAATTCAAAAAAACCTCAAAGAAATTTCAAACAAACAATAGGAATTTTTAAAGAAACATTAGAAAGAACACAAATGTCATTCAAATACATCTCAATTCAATCTTAATTTAATTTTAGTTAAAATCCTATTAAACTTCATTCAAACTTTAGGCCAAAAATAATTGAATTTTAAATCCTAATGAAATCCTAAATCCTAAATCAAATCCCAACCAAATCCTAAACCAAATCCTAACCAAACCTTAAACCAAATCCTAAATCCTAAATCAAACCCTAACCAAATTCTAATCTAAATCCTAAATCCTAAACCCTAAATCAAATTCTGATTCAAATCCTAAATCCTAAATCAAACCCTAACCAAATCCTAAATCCTAAATCAAACCCTAATCCAAATCCTAAATCAAACCCTAATAATTCCTATAACATATTAAAACCTCAATAACTAATGAATCAACCGTTGATCTTTATTCAAATTTTGCACACTTTTAAAAAAATAAGTTAAAAACAAGCACAAAAAAATTGAAACGGATCGGAATTACCAAATTGACAATAACCTCAAAAATGTGCTCGGATATTGGCCGACCTCCTTCTCCAATCTTCATGCCAATCTTCTAGAGCCAATATCTCTTATTTGCACTATTCAATTGATTTCAAAATTCTCATACACGTAGAAAAAAAAGTCAAATATCCTCTTACATAAGTTTCACTCCAATCCAACTAGTAGATTGCAAGAAATCTTAAAAGCCCTCATTGGACCTAAAATTCTACTTTCTGAGACCTTGACCCACTTAAACCTCAATATCCTTTAATTTAATCGTTAGATCAATCTCAAATTTACAACACATATTAAACACAACTATAAACATAAACCCACAAAATTTCACCTGTAGATATATCATAGAACTCTTGAAATCATCCAAAATGTAAATCCTATTTTATTTCATAAAATCCAAGTCATCCGAAACAAACCTTGACTTTGCAAATCTATTACAAAGTCAATACAGATCCAAATCACCCAAAACCAACATCCATAGAAACCCTATCCAATCTTCTATCAAATCCCACTCTTCGATCTGCCAAAGAGTCCTTAAGCCGCCATCAAAGTGCAGTTTTGTGCCTTGAGATCTGATTTCGATCCAGGTTCATAACCGGTCTTCTTCAGGTATCAACTTTCGTCTTCTTGAGTTAATTTTTACTAATTTGCACTCCTAACTCCTCCCTACATATGTCTATATCCTTTATTTTTCTAATCTACATTTTTTTGCCTTATTTATGGGCTTACAAAATAAATAGAAGCATAATCTGCAAATAGGTAGCATTAGCATCTTTAATTTTTCTACCCTTTGACTAATATCTATTTTTCCAAGATAATTTGCTACAATATTTTTGAAGTGAGATCCTTAAAACATGATATTTTCTTCACCCTTTCACTTGTTATCGATGTTACATCACGACAACGTAATATCTTGTTTCGCCACCTTTACAAATGCTCTAGCTCTATTAAATAAATATTATTTAAGTTTTGGCTTGTCGGGTGTTAGAAGCTTTTTCATAGATCTAGGGGTTCTATGATCTACTAGAAGAAATTCTAACTTTTGTAATACCTAGTCTATCCGTAGATTATATTTTTCAAGCCATTAGAGTCCTAAAATAAGGAGACTTAATGGTGATCTAATGACATTAAATACTACTTGGCTACTATGGTTGTCAAAGGTTATTTTAATGGAATTGTTTCATGAGTGATATTTCTAGAGGATAAAGGTCAACCATCTATTACTTCTATATGCACAACTTTGGATTTTTTGACCATATAGATTTTGTGTGATCTAAAAAATTCTTCATCCATAAAACTTGTAGAGGCTCTTTAGTCAAGTAATGCATGACAATTTAGTTTTGTGACTCCTAACCGTACAAAAATAATAAAACAACAAGAAAGATTGGTAGAGAGTACATGACTTTCTTTGGTTTGTGATAGTAAAGAATCCAACCACATAGTTCCTACTATGGTTGGATGCCCTCGTTTTCTTACAATGCTTTTGATGATGTGGCTGCACTCCTCATTTGATATGTATGCTCATACTTCTTTAAACAATTATTAACTTTATGGCAAGGTTTTCCATAATATAAGCAAAGGCCAAGTTTTCTTCGATGTTTTTTTCTTATTCAGAAAGAGGTTTAAAGCGAAGTGTATCAATCTGCATATCTTTTGCTTCCAAGTGCTCATTAGAATTGGATAGTAAAGAAGCTGCATAATAATTAGTATATACATGTGGCATAAGTAAAGAATATTTATCTTATTGTCATTGAAATAAATGATTATCACACTTTACAACTTGACTAATGGCTTCATTGAGTGTTAGAAGATCTGACATAAACAACAATAAGTCCTTCACATCATCTCTTAATTTCTTATGAAATTGGTTCATCAATGTATCTTCTCCCCAATTTATATTACATGCTAATTGTCAAAAATCTAAGACATATGTTGATGCAAAGCGCATTCCTTATTGGATGCCTTGAATTTTAGTTGTTGAAGGACGAATCTTATCATATTCATCAAATGCTTTTACAAATGATGCCAAAGATTCTTCAAAATTGTGTAATATATGAGAATCCTTTTCAAATAATGGGACAAATCAGGCTAAAGCTTGATCCGAGAGCAAGGTTTCAACCAAACCAACATAAGAGGGTATCATCGAACTTTTTTGGAAGGCTAATCCTTAGTTCTTTCATTCTTATTGTTGTCAGATCATTGCCTTGAGTGGATGCACCTCCCATGTTTGAAGTAGATATAGTCATTTAAAAATTTAGAATCTTTGTTGTAATTTGATATGGTGGTTGAGGCACTCTGGCTCCTTGACCATTATGTATGGTCATATATAGTTCTTTATTGTATTTTGACAAAGTCTCTATGTTAATCGTCAATGCTTCAAGAATATTAATAATAAAATCTAACTTAATTTCTTTAGAGTCTATTATATTAATTTTTCCACTTTTTTCCATAGAAAATCAAAGAAATACATGCCTTTAAAAGAAAAAAAACTTGATCTATGATATCAAGAAAAGAAACCAAAAGAATATTAAGTAAAGAATAATATTAGTCTAAAGGAAGATAATCCACAACCTCCAAAATGCTATAATATTTCCAAGAAGAAGGGTAATCCATTCTCTATCAAGAAACACCAAGCTCTTAATATTATTTTATGGCAATCTCGACAAATTATTAGGAACCATATACAAGACAAGGATTCAAGACCAAAGAATATAGTTAACTCGACAAAATAATAACTAGATACAAGGCAAGAAGGTCCTCATTAGACAACAAGAAGTGAGTTGTTGAGACTGAGGATCTCCTCAGCCTCGACTCCTATATATACTAGGTACTAAAAAGCTTCTTGAGAAGTTTCTATGAGACTTGAAAAAAAAGTAAGCCTAAAATCCTTCTTCAACAACTTCCTATGACCTTCTAGAACTTTCTTAAAATCTACTGGAATCTTTTGAAACCTTCTGGAACCTCCTAGAATCTTTAAGAGCCTTCTTAGAACCTATTTGTACCTTTTGAAACCTTCTAGAATCTTCTAAAATCTTTTAGAACCTTTTGGAACATTCTTCAATTGTATGTCCGTGACAAGATAGCGAGATACAATGTATTTGGTATCACGACTTTGGAAGATACTCACAATGTTTGGTAATTTTATTAGAGGTAGAAATAACTCTTGATGGTGTTCCAAATATTTTATTTGAAGGAAGTTATGAAGGCTTCAACAATGATCAAATAACATGGTGGTTTTGGCTTTATTAGTACATGTAATTGATTGGTAGGTTAGAAACTTAGTCAACAAATTAATCACGTATTGATAGCTTAGAAAAAAAGCTAATTATGTGGCACACATATAAAAAAATAGTCTTCTAAGTTAAAATACGTGTCTTACAAAGTCAATACGTTTTGAGGTCTTATAGGACATTGTCATATAGTTTTTAGTTAAGAATATATATGGAGGCAAGAATAAAGCCTTCTTCACTCTTGTCAATGTCTTTCTAGTCTTTAGTCTTATTTTTAAAGACTTTCTAGTCTTTTTTATCTTTAGCAATAGCCATTATAATTCAATATTATATCATCTTTGAGTGATTATCTAGTCTTTTCGAGTTATAAAAGACTATCTTGATCTTTTAGTTTTTTGAGATTTATATCTTTGATAAATATTTGTTCAAGTTTGAAAATCCCTAGTCATTAACTTTATAGACTTCTTCAACTACTATCTACACCAAAACAACTATGAACTTTTGTTTTTATGAATTTTATCATAGATCTTTCAATCTCAAGTTTTTATGATTCTATATTTATAATAATAGATTATATTAATAATCTAGTAAATTTAATATTAAATATAAAATCTATTACAAGTAAAACAAATAATTAAATTTATTTTGATTGTATTGATTATTATTATTATAAATTATTAAAAGATATTATTACAAATAAAAGAATTTAATTTTTATTTAATTTTGAAGAATTTATTTATTTTTAAAATTGAAAGTAGAAATAAAACTATCTTTGGCCTTCTATCTTCAAAGTAATGGACAAACAAAACAAATGAATTAAATATTGGAGTAATATTTGAGATGTATTATTAATTACATAAAGATGATTAGAGAACTTTATTATCATTAGTAAAGTTTGAATATTATTATAATAATATATTAAATTCTTTTATTCAATAATTATTATATTATATTAATTATAATTATCATTAATTTTTAACTTTATAGAAATTAATAATTTTATAACAAAAGATTGGCTAATTTTCTTATTGGAGCTTATTGAAATAATGAAGGTATAATTAAATGAAGTTTAAGAATAACAAAAGATGAATACACATATCTATCACAAGAAACAATCTCAGTTCTATATTAGCAACAAGACATGGTTACTTTATTGTAATATCAAGACTATTTGTAATTGTAACAAGATAGGTTATTGTAAATTTGGATTATTTTTTATTTATAAATAAATCAATTTAATTCTATACTAATTACACCTACCAAAATCTATAAAGATCTATCATATGTTTTATATATATATATATATATATATATATATATATATATATATTTCTATATAAGTTAAAAGATGTATCAAAAAGAAGACATATGTCACTTCTTCCGATAGAAGTCAATAAAAATTAAGAATTTGGTATAGAAAAGATCTTGGACAAAGAGATTGAAAATCAACAACAAACAAATTCAACTCAATAAAAATTTTTTTATTAAATTATTAAATGAGATATTGAAATTGTCACAACCTTCAAGACAATATAATTAATATGAAGGCCTTTAAGTACAATATATCTTTTTTCAAATATATCATAAGATATAAAAAGTTTGGTATTACAAACTTAGAAGATATTCTTGATGTTTAGATGGTTTTTCTACTCTTGTATAAAATACTATTGATGATTGATAAGATTTAGTAATTACCTTCAAAAGAAACTAAAATTTGAGTATGTGGCAAATACAATTTGCTATATCTTAGACTTTATCAATATGTGATCACCACTTCTTATGGAGCTTGTTCCTTAGAGAGGGAATAATTTCATAAATATGTTACACATATAGGCCACCTGTTTTATAAGTTAGTTATATGGAGCATGTATTGGAAACTTATATTGTAAGTTAGATATATATTATGCAAGTTCAACATGTGTTAAATGACTTATAGAACATTAACATATAGCTCTGTAGGTAGATAGTATATATAGAAATAAGAGTAAGGCTTTCATCACTCTTATCAATTTCTTTCTTGCTTCTAATTTAATTTCAAGGATTCAAAGTTTTTTTTATCTTTGGCAATAGTCATTGTAATTTTTTTAAAAAATATACCTACTTTATCTTTCTTTTATGTAAGTTTTATAATTATTTTAATATACTTTTATTTTATAATTATTTATATTAAAATAATATATATATTTAATATTCATTGATTTAATAAATTTATCATATGAAATCACAAATTATTTTAACTTTAAAATTATGTATATTTTGAAATTATATTAATTTTATATTTCTATTAAATCTAAAAAGTATTAAATTTAAAATTTTATTTAAGTGTTAAAGAATATAACTAATTTTTTTTGTTAAATCTGAAACAAATGTCAACAACTTGAAAGTTGTTTTAGTATACCAACAATATTTAATGCACACATAATTATAAAATACCATATGTTAAATAATTCTATTAACTAAAGTTGGATCAAATTTTTATTTTTAAAATTTTTAAAATTTTAATTACCTTTTTAAAAAATAATGAGGCTTAGTCATCTTACTCTACACTTCTCTTTAGTAGAATTGTTGGTACTAGATGGATAAGACTTAAAACATCTTTTTTTTTTTTAAATTATAATTTGACCTTCTTAGATATTTTATATTAAAAATTGGTTGCTATTAAATTGACATCATCAATATCCAAAAGCCACCAACTTTGCTTATTGTAATAAAATATTTTTTGACCTTTATATATTTCAAAGGCCAATAATTCTACCTACTATTGTTACATTATATACTCAATCTTTACCTAAGTCTTTGACTACTAGCAACCTACAATAATAAAAACTTGTAAGTATTATCTTTGTAATAATAACTCTTCATTTTTAGATATCATAACAAAAAAATAATAAAAAAATACAATAGGACTATTATATGGATGTAAAATTATGCAGTGGTGACAACTGTTTATATATATATATATATATATATATATATATATATATAACAATGTAGTATTTTAATTTTATATAACTTTACAATAATTTATATTTTTATATAATTTTTATTGATTTTTTCTTATTTAGGCTCTATTTTATAGCCTTACTTGATTATATTCTACTACATTATTTTGTCTTGCTTGAATTTTGCTTTATTGCAATATCTCACCTAAATTTTGGTTTTGAACCATTGCCTTGTTCATGTTCATTCTAACTCCACATCATGGCTTGCTTCGGCTTTATTTCTTTGTCTTTACTCACTTAACAATGTTATGTGAAATTAAATTTCTACATTAGAATTCTTCTTGCATGAAGATCCTCTAAGACAAAGACTTCTTTTCAATTTTGTTGGCTTCTTAAATTTGCCTGTATAGAAAGGTGCTCCATAAGGTATTTAGTATTTACTTCATGTATTGAAATTGTTGGATTTTTAATTTTCTATTGCTAGATAAATCTCTAACTTTACAATCAAATCCTTGTACATAAATCTTTAAGATGGAGTATGCTTCTTAGTTTATTTTCATAAAGACATGTTTTTCAATGTCTTATAATCATTTTAAGCATTATTCTTAAAATCTGTGAATAGTCAATGATCTTTTTATATTGAGTGTTGCTCAACATGTATGAACTTAAATATTTCAACAAATTATTGGAAGATCATGCATCTATCATTTTTATCAAGCATAATCAATTAGTATATTATTTCTTTGAAGATTCTTAATACTAACATCTTAATTCTTCTATGCTTTAGTGATTGTGTAATTCAATCTCTTCAGCTTCAAATTTATTGAGGTCTTTATTGCAAATCAAACCATTGTAAAGAAAAGATTAACACAAGCATGTTCTCTAATTGAAAACTGCAATTGTAATTGCAGATTTATAATTAATTTGAGTATAAGTCTTCCAATTGCAAATGATAGTGTCATGTTGGTAATAAATTTGAGTATAAGTCTTCTATTTGCAAATTGTAATGATTGCAAACTGATAATTGATTTATTTATAAGTCCTCAAATTGTAAATAGGAGTTGCAATCATAAATTGGTAATGAATTTACAAGTCTTAGCAATTGATGCAACAACAATAAAAGCAATTAATTTACAAGTCCTTTTGACAATGTGCAACAACTATAATAGCTTTTATAACAATCTTCTAAGTTTTTAAAAAGTAAAAGGTATTTAAAATAAAATAAAAATATCATCTTTAATATTTATATATACATCACATTTTCTTATTTGATAAACTTTTTTAAAAAATTAATAAATAATATCTTTAATTTTTTAAATATAGTATTATAGATATTTATTCTTAAAATATTATAAACATGTGTTTTTTTATTACTTAAGTCTATATTTGAAAAATAATTCTGATATGTTTAAAAATAATTATTTTAAATGTTAGTTACAATCTTTTTAAATTTTAAACTCAAAATTTTATCAAACATACACATATCAGAAAAAAAAAAAAAACAATAAACATTTCTTTGTCTACAGATTTATAATCCTTTCTTATTTACATTTATTAAAATAAATAATAAAACACATGTTTATATAAGCATGAAATAGAAAAAATTTCAAAATATCAATTCAATATATTTGAAGTAAACAATTCTCTTTCTTGTAGTAAAATAAATGGATTCTAAAATGCAATATAATCTATTATTCTTTTGTAAATTTGGATGCAAATAAGAATATGCCATCTCTATTTATTGTTGCTATTTATTGTTAATGTTATCATTTTAAAAATCATTCCATAAGCCTTACAAGACCAAATTCAAAAGCTAAGTAATAGCGACACAACACCCTAATGAAGTGAAAGGATTCAGAGATTTTGGTGCCCATACCAAATGCGGAGGAATGCATCAACGAGGAACCTAAAATTAGGGTTTTCTTTCTCACAGGCAGCAGATCACCGTCATTGCAGGAAGGGTCTCATGATTTGCATTGCCCTTTAACAGCTACCAGATCCAAGCAAACATGTGCAGCTGAAGACTACACAACCCACAAATCATAATTCGAAAAACCACCGTGAAAAGCTTGAGGGAGAGGATGGCTATGGCTGTGCAAGGAACAACATGCTTGACCCCCTGGAACTTCTTTGCAAACCTGCCCATTGCGTAAGCTGAACGAGATCCATCAATCGCAAAGATAACCCTCACAGCGACGAATGAAGAATTTGCAAGGTGAGTCTCCGTCGCATGGACTTCGGCAATACGGTTCTGATTGGTTGAACAGACCGCTGTGCGCGGGTTGTCACATTTGAAAGAATCTTATTAGCACGATTTTTGAAAAGGAAATGGGTTCAAGTGGGTGTTCCCACTGGCTATCTCAGTCATTTGTCACTAGTGTCTGGAATGGGTCACTGACTAATGATCAGCTTAATTCGGAACCCATTTACCAAATTTTTTACAGTGATTTCTTTAGGGTTCAAGAAGCTTTGTCTTCTTTCTTACCCCTTTTTCGTGATTACTGACGTTTGTGGAGTAAACTCCCCCTGTTTGCTAGGGTTTTCGATGTCCCACCGCTGGTTCGTGGAAGATATCAACTATAGATGGACGTATAAGTTTCCTTCGAGGGAACAATTACAGTTTCCGATTGGTAGTCTTGAAGGATTTTTCGCTCTACATTAATGCTTACTAGGGTTTTGCTGGCTTTCATGATGTTCTGTACGTGTTAATTCGAAAGTTTAGGGGTAGAACTTTCAGAAGGTAAGTTTGATTCGTGAGCTTTTTGAGTGAGTTGGGGTTTAGTAATGAAGCATTGGGCTTCGAAGAGTTGGTGAGGATAATCTTAAAACCTGGAGCATTATTTGGAGCTCTTGAGCAGAGTGTGGTGTTGACGTTTTTTATGCACTTGTTCTCGAGCTGCGGTAAACGTTCTTGCTTTGACTGGGATTGCTGGGTGTCTATCTCTCGTAGTGGACTAGAGCGAAATTATGCGTGGATGTCGCCTAATTTTGTTTGGATTCTATTAGAGAAACAGAGAGCTGCCCCCACTCAATTACGATTTACGATTCTGTTTTTTTCACGTGTGATTGTCAAGTGAAGAAATTGGGACAAGCAATTGTTCATTTTATATACCTGTAGTGCTGAATCACTCAATCCCTTCGATTTTTTTTCATGTCATCAATTCCCGAATCGTGATCGCCAGGCTTTATTCTGATCTTCAGGTGAACACTGCGGCTTTGGTGTGAAAGGGCTGGATGTGATCAACGTCAAAATAGTTTCCCCTTCTCTATGTTGTGCATGAGAAGGAATCAAGTTGGAGGTCATGGCAGCTCCGGGAGGCGAAGATGTAGAAATGGCAGATGCTGCGGAGGGCTCCGGACCATCTGTTTTTGCGTTATTGAATCCCAAGCGTGAACCTGCCGCCGCTGCACCCAGCAAAGGGAAGTTCGTACCAAAAGTGAAAGCCCGACCAGGGGCACGCGTTCGAACGCGGCCTTCTGCACAGACAGAACCCAAGGTTGAGACAGCTCCAGTCCCCGTCAATGGCGAATCGGCTATTCCCATGGTCGTTGGCGACAATGCTAAAACCTCGTCGTCGATGGATACGAAAGGAGCAGGAGAAATTCCTTTGTTGACTGTGAAGGCTGAGCCCGATGTCGTCAAATCAGAACCTACGGACGGTGTTCCTCTTCTAAATGCTAAAGAAGAGCCCTGTGATGAAGCTGACCTCAAATTGAAGCTGGAGTCGGACATGAGTAAACAATCGATCAAAGAAGAAGTAAAAGAAGAGCCACCAAGTGTGAAAGAGGTCGATGATGAACTGAAAGATGAGCCTATGGTTGTGGATTCAGTAGTGTCTAAACCTGGAGTTGATCGGGTTGTCAGAGAAATTGACGTGTTTTTAACACCGCGTGTCGACCCTGAGACAAACGTAAGTGCAATCAGGTGGCAAATGAATTAATCAATAAATTTTTGTGTGTGAGTATCCTTCACGAGCTGTGCGTGGTGGTTCTTGAGAATGAACCTAATCTTCTCGCATGAACTCGAAAGTTTTGTTTCTTATGTCCGTTGAAAATGGTTGCAGTTATACGTTCTACAATATCCGTTGCGACCGTACTGGAGACCATATAATCTGGAGGAGCGCTGTCTAGAGGTTCGCAGTTCCAACTTCTTGTATCAGAGAGTGAAGTATTGGGGTCATTGATAGTGTTGAGAGAGAGAGACAGAGATTATTTTCTTGGCTCTCGCTCTAAATTTTTTATTGGTTCGACATCAGGGATATTATGGCCAAATTTTCTTGGTTACAAGTGATACTCTCAATATTGGCTTGGTGAACTTTTGTGATCATTCTTGGGGATGAGTGTTGTGCTCTATTTTAGCATCCTCTGTTGTGTTACGCTATTTCATTAGGGTTGGAAATTGGTTGGATGTTTCTCTTTTTACAGGTGCGTATTAAACCGCAGCAGACAAAGTTTGAAGTGGATCTTGATATTGATACCACCAGTGAAAACTATGACCAAGATCGGGAACAGCATCTTCAGATTGAGAAGCAGGTTAGTTATCTTCTGTATCGAGCACATATAAATGTCATGGTATCCCTGGAAATACTCTGTCGTAAGACAAGATTTGTTGCGGTGTAGCATCGATCAACATGGGATTTTTTTAGTTTCAAACTCCTACAGGTTTGGCAGAAATCTGCTACTAAATCTTGTAACGGTGTGAGCTCTTTACAGTTTGTATATCAACAGCATTTTGAATGTTTCGTTGGTTTTCTTAGTTCATCTTGAAAGTCGGTACTAGCATCGTGCCATCCCGATTATGATTTGGTCCTCTCTTGAAAGTGGTCTTTCTTTTATTTATGAAGTGGCATTTTTCTTATAAAGAATGTTGTATGATCTGGATGGTGACAGACACTCGCTTCGTCAAAAGTTGCAATGACCACTAGCTATGCCATTGGAATATTGCGGGGAAATCGGGTTCGTGTATTAGTCTACCCATGGTGCAAGCATTTTCAATTAATTTTTTCAAGGGATCTATGACTTTGAGCGGGTTTTCTTGCTTTGGTTTTCATGTGCGTTTATCTGACATCATTTATCATTACTGTAGAGAAGTTGAATAAGTTGGTCAACACAAGGTTGACAGTAGTCTTTTGTTATGTTAAGGTTTAGACCCCGCAATTTTATTTTTATACAGCTAAACTTTCATTTTTGACATGTTGAACAGTTACACCTAAACCCAGTGCAAGCTGTGGTACAATTTCGACCCTCAATGAAATACATAGATGAATATGATGCAGCGAAAAAGAAAAGTAACAAAGAGGCTGGGATCGCCGATGGAGATGAGGAGGAGTTGTTTGATGCTGAACCACCTGAATCCAAAACAGAGTTAACCCTGCTTCAGGTAGTTTTCCTCTGTTCACTATGTCAAAGTTTCGTCTTCTGAATTTCTCTTTCCATCCTGAAATTTCTCTGGAAACTTTTGAGACTGTAGTTTTCACTTGTAGTTATCACTTTTCCTGTCTAGCAGTCAGGAATCATCTAGCTGTTTGAAACGTTATTTTCATTTTGTTCAATTGGATGAATGTTAGTCTTGAGACTGCTTCACGTCCTTGTTGATGTTTTTTGCAGTAGTTGCAATAATGAGCAAGCTTCAGTGTGATTTGTCTGTGACTTTGTCAATCAGGTGAATGTTAGGAGGCGAGAAACTGAGCGTCAAGAAGCAACTCGGCTGCAGTCTCATGCCTATTTGAAGCAATTGGATGAAGCAGAGGTGAATTAAGCTTCAGAAGTAATAGCCAGTGGATGTCAGTATTATTTATGGTCATTTGCTTTTTATTCCTTTGTTAATTAGGCTGTCAGTTTGCCTCTGTTTTTGACTTATCCTGTCCACCATCTGTGAGTTGTAAGTAAATGTTATCATACATGTGTCTGATAGCTATCAAAAGGTGTGGTCTTATGTTTGGGATTATTTTACTAACATTATACCACTTGTTGTTTTATTTAATTTTGAAGGCATGGATTCCACTTGAACCTCATGGGACAGATAGTCCGATTACAGAAGGCATCCGGCAGAAGATGGTTACCTCAACGCAAGATCGTATCAACTTTAACTTGAGCCCGTGAGTTCAGTTTTCTTTGTGAAAGGATATTTTGTTTTGGAAGCAATTTTATTTGATTTGTCTCTTCTCCCTTTCTCTTGATGTGTTAATTGTATTCTTATTTTCGTAAGTTCAGCGCCGTAATGGTGGTTATTGACCTGCAGTGATGCTTATCTGAACACCTTGGTTCCAGGACGGGCAAGCACGAGCACTGCTGGGTCCCTTATAGAGGACGGGTCTGGCAATGTTGGTATTTCTAGAAGGTAAACAGATTCACTGAATCGCTCCAGAGTGAGGATCGTGCTACCTTTCGGATAAGATAATCTGAAGGCCATCTTATTTAGCTTGACAACACTGCTGCATGATCACACTAGCATACTATAGAACGTTTTAAGTAAAAATTGTACCGAATTCTTATACTTCAAGGAAATACTCCCGTTGTGACCAAAAAAGCTTCTGTTTGTAGATTACTTAGTCCCAATTAGATCGAATCATCTTTTTAGTCAATACTATGATTCTGATTTGCTTCGCAGTCTTCGCGTCTTCTGGTTCTTCTACGTCCTAACATTTATTTGTCTTGTACTTAATTTGCAGCCATTTGGAGACGCTTGTTTTGCCCGAAGTCAGATTTGAGTATCTACTTAGAGTGGTAAGCGGCACCGAACTTCGCCGAAAAGAATGTTTGCTGAATGAAAGTGATGTTTCTAGTGTACGACACACATAATTCGCAAATCGGTAAACTAGTACGAATTAGTACGTTCTGACTTCTATATACGTCTAGATTACAGTATCGACCACACTAATATTATTACATTATTACTTGAACAAATGGAACAAGAAAAATTAAAGTCCTCATGCATCAAATCTGGATCATTGTCTTGAGTCTGGATTGTAAGATAGATAGCTATTTATCATCATTGGGAAATCCATTCGTGCAGCAACATTTGTCAAGCATTTAGACGATCATTAACTTTGAACGATTATTTCTTTTTTCAACTTTGTTTGCCACGTACGATGTCATTGCTTCTCCTACTCATGCTTCAAAAATTTTCTGCAGGTCTAAAACTTCTGCATGATTTATAAATGGTTATTTTAAACTATCGTTTTGATTAATTCAGTTGTTTCAACACTTTCCAAAATACTAAGCTGATTTGAGCCATTTTGTAACAGAGCCGTGTCCAAGTGTTGCAATTTGAGAGGTTGATGAAGATGGCACCAGCAGGCTGTAGTGATGAAGAATTGCTGAACGTTCTTAGTAACTTCGCTGTTCTAGTCCAGGGTTGTTGGGTTGCCGCTAGCCATATTCGTCCTGAGTACCGTGGTGGATTAAGAGCAATGAGGGATTACATTCTTTTCCTCTTTAGTAAAAACCGAGTAGTGAAGCATGAACAGCTTCGGGGACTTCCTTTGACCAAGGGAGCTTTACGAGAAATCATGGTGCCAATAGCAGTGCAGCGAGCTGGCGTTGGGTGGGAATTTCAGGTCAGAAATCAAATAAAGTTTATTTTTTATTATTATTGTTTTTCTCAGTAGAGTAGATATGTGCCGTAAGGAATCAGAACTTGAAATTCAGAATCAATGGGGATGGTGCTTTTGTGCTTCTATTTGCGTCAAAGAGGTAGTAGTATTTTGAAGCACTTCACAGATTTAACACATTAATTTGTTTGAGACTTGTTCTCTTTCTTTCTTCCAAATCTGTTCCATTGAAATTAAGACGCCCTTTAGAGGGATAAAACTGCAATGCATTGACTTTGCGTTCTATCTTTTTCCAACATGGCTCTGGTCTCGGTTTTACGATTTATCTGGGCTCGTTTTGTGGAATAAGTAGATGGTATCTTGTTCTGAATAAAGTGCTGTCTGTACAGGAAGACACTGACAAGTCATTCATCAAAAAACATCAGTCGGTGGTCAAGGAACAGACTGCCCAGTGGGTAAACTCAGAACCAGGTATTGTGGGAGCTTTGGTAGAAATGAACCCGTCATTCCCAGAAGTACATGGATTTGAGCCCTCGGAAACCTTTGAAGGTAACAAGAAACTTAACACCAAAAGTGGTAAACAAGGTAATTCTTCACTAGTTTCGCATTCGCCTAAACCACCTTCCGGAAAAATTCAAGGAAACAAAGCAGGACCATTGGGTGAAGCAGGACCATCGGGTGATGGACACGATAAAAGCAATGTTGAGAATGGTGCACAGGGAACCATGTCAGATGAAACCCGAATGGCATTGCCAGGTGCTTTGAAGGAGATTTTTGCCAAGCACCATGTTTGCACGTAAGACACTACAACCAGAACAAATTTGCTGGCAGTTTCACCATTGCACTCCTCTCATATGAATTTATGTTTAAATATGTCGTACATAGAGGGAGTCGTTTGTACGTTTTGGTCGTCATTGATATTGGCCAGACAGCTATGTCTATGGTGTTTCATTTCTTTTATCACAATTAGCACTGATTACAGAAGAAGGTTGCCTTGGTTATCTAAAATGATACGTCAGCATTTGATTTCATATCTTTAGAATAGTCACAGGCATGCTGATGCTTTTTCCAGTGCTAAATACGCTTGGGTGAATTGTTGATTTCCCTCGCTTGGTTAGGAGAATGTGTTAGATATGCTATTTGTAGTAGTTTATGCTTTTATTGATTGTCCATAGTTTGTGCTTATTACCGGTGTTGTATGTGCAACAGGATGCAGATCATTGTTCAGAGTCTACGGGACATGGCGATTGAGCGTACTGTTGCTAATTCTAACCCTAAGTCAGCAGCAGCAGCAGTAGCAGCTGCCAAAGCTGCTAATGCCCCTGCCTCGGAGCTTACAGCTGCAGTGTGTAGAGTGGCAACTAATATTGGTGGTGTTTACTTTTTGACTACATTGAACAACCCAGCACTTGATCCATTTAGGTGTGATGACCAGTGTATTTATTATTTATCATACCAATGGGGATTGTCTTTCATAATGTGCCTTGTGCAGTTCGCAACTTTGAGAATTGCTGTTCTCGTACAATACGGTGAAAGTATCTGAGGGTTTGTTTAAGTGGTGATTGTTTGCCTCGTTGCTTTTCACTAGTTTCGTATCTCTCTGATTCCGGCTTTTGGCCTTTTGCAGAGAGGTGGTGATTGCACTGTTGAGAAAGATGGGGCCAGATGCTGGGCTCCGAAAAAATGACATTTTGCTAGCATTTAAATCTGCGGGGAGAGAGGCTCCATCAGCTACGTATCTCAAGGTTGAGACCTTGAGCACATGAAGACATCCTTCATGATTTATACATGCTCTTTTTCTTGGTTAATTCGTTCTTCAACATCGAGTTATTCTGCACCAATGCTTTACTGATAGCCATCTTCATTTTTTATTTTGCAGGTTATGAAAGAACTTTGTTACACAAGGGGTGCAGCTTGGTACCTTAAGCCAGGAGATGGTCGTCCTGCATAGTTGGATAATGGTTCTTATTTTTGACCGATTCTTCTAGAGTTGCTGTCGTTCTTTTCAATTTGGGAGAACCAACCCATGTAAGTTAAAGATGACCATACGATCGTCTTTGATCGCATGCTTCAAATTGCACCAAATATATATACATATATATATATTACTGCTGTGATGATGTCACTGGTGATATGCCGTCAAATATGCGGGCAATAACCCAATCATTGTCCTCACAGTTTGTTGTACTAGAAGATCAAGTGTTAAAACTGTTAAAACATATAAAGTTTCAGAGAAGTGCCCACCAGTACATAATCCTGCTCTAGTTCCAACTGCTGATGAAGGCTTTGCTTGGAGTAACTGAATCTTCACTGCAGGTTCTGCATGTCAACTTGGAAACCTTGAATTCTTCACCGACTCAGACAACATAGAGGAGATTCACATGTGCTTCACATCTTTGATTCGCACTACTGAATACTTTTAAAATGGTACTGAAGACGCACAACTTTTATATTATATTTGCTAAACTTTTCTAAAACAATTCGACAATGAATTTGATACGTTTACTGGTTTCAAGTTCATCTGTGATCAAGTCCCATAGAACCTTGGATTTATTAATATTTAAAAATAAAAGTCCACTAATCCTTGTTTTCCTAAGATATTGCTTGTTAATTTTCGTTTTGATACAGACTTAATATTTTATTATTTTGGATGGTAGGAGTTTTTTTGCTTCAAAAATATCTTTCTATTCTTCTGATTCACAACTTTTCAAAATCAGTTTCTGACAGTTGAAAAAAGCATTGACGTTTTTATTATTACATCGAAGAAGAACATAAAATCTATTTATTATTTGAATATGGTTTAGGGTATATTCAAGCTTGCAATTCTATTCAAGGGTATATTTGTTATTATCAAAACTTTTTTCGGGGTATATTTGCTATTATCAAGAATGTAGTGGTATTCTTGATATTTCAACATATTTCAGGGGTATGTATGATATTTTCCCTTCATTTAACACACCCCTTCAATTAAATTACTTGATTGCTTGCAATTCTATTGTTTGCAATCAATTTTTTTTTGAAAATATCATACCCTTGAATAGAATTGCTTGCTGCCGGTGAGGGTATACACATCAATCCAGCGGCGACCCCGAGGAGGTTAAGCGAGCTGGAAACGAGCCATCAATCCACGCAGCGGCAACTTTCTCCACCACACTCTCCCCACTAACCCAATGCGTCGACTTTACCAAGAGTGCACACACGCACCACCAGTGACTGCACGCGCATGCATCACCAGACTCCGCAAACCACATCAAGGGCGCTGCGGGGACGGATGACAACGATGGATGACGAGGGGGCTGCGGGCAAGAGGGCCGCAGGTGCCCGAGAGTGCAGAACAAACCAAATATTATGTATTTTAAATATATATCCTTTAACATAAACTTTAAAAGATTGTACAAATTTTTTCTATTTAATATAATTTTTTATGGATGATTAGAAAAATAATACCAACATATTACAAAAATAATTACTTTCTAATTGAGTTGTAAACTTACAAAATTATCAAAAGATATGATAAAAAAAAAAAAAATTAGATGGCCTTAAAATTAAATTGAATTTGGGATGAGGTAGTGGAATATCACTATTTTGTTAACATAACATCACTTCCCAATATTGACAATCTTTACATATAAAATTGTATATGTATATATCTATCTATCTATCTATCTATCTATCTATATATATATATATATATATATATATATTTTGTCAAATACAACTCCCACCAACTAAATCTATTATTCATACCTATACTATTCCTAGTACCAATTGTCATTGCTAGTACCATTTGCTTGCACTAGATTTTGCACATCAATATCATTTGTTTGTGTTGGATATTATATACTAATACTATCCATTGCTTACAATCTCTACAATTTTTGTATTTTGAATTGTTGTTCTTTTCTAGCCATTTTTTCTAGAAGGTATTCTATGACTAAGAATCTATATTGGATCAAAGATTTTGCACACTTGAAATAAAATTGTAATTTTCTATTTTCTATTTTTTTTATTATCTTTATTTTCTAGGTTGGAGATATTGAGAATGGATTTTTGTTTTTTATTATCAATTTATTTAAAGGGTGTTAAATAGAGACTCTACATTCTTGCAATATGATATTATTAGAACCTTTACTTCTTCTCTCTTATAGGATCTTTGAAATAACTCAAAAGTTATTGGAAGACTTTGCAAAAATATACAAGTATATGATTTGAAAGAGAAGACTTGTAAAGAAGAAAAATCATCTAGATAAAGAACTAAAAAAAATAGACTTTATTTATATGCATAATAGGAAGTCTATAAGGAAGAAAAAATTGTTGAAGAATAATATCAACTTAAGAATGGATTGTTTCTTTTAAGTCATCCTTTGAAAAAATAAAAATAAACAAATCATAGTTACGATGTCAACATTGTGAATGCTTTTCATTTCCACAATTTGGGTAAGAAAATTGTTGTCTATATTGTGGCAAAGATAAATACCAAACTTCTTTTCTACATTGGATGAGATTTTCTTCCACTAACCAATTTTTTAAAATTATTTTATTGCTTTATGAATAGTAAAGAAGAATTATATTATAAATGGGCCTTTGATCAAATAAGAAAATATTTTAAAGACTACCTTCCTTAAGACTATTTGATTTTTTTTACAAATCAAGAATTAGCCTTTTTGATTGCTATTCTAAGTATATTTTTAAATACCAAAGTGTTACTTTGCATTTGATATGTATGGAAGAACATCCTTACAAATGCTAAATCCATCACACTAAATGGTTGATTTGATATGTTCATAAGCTTGTAGCAAGTTTTGTATTGTGGCGAGACAAAGAAAATATATATGATTATTCAAATAAATATTAAAATATTTCTGGTGCTAATTGTATAAGAATATTTAGAAAACATATGGTCAATTCATAAGAATTTTTTTGTAGAGGCTAAGATTAAGAATATTCTTTATTTGGGCCATATCACAATATCTTACATTAATGGAAGACATATAACAATAAAAATGCAAATAAAAGTCGTAATAAGAGATTTTCTTGTTGTATATAGGAAATTAGATCTTGCAAACTCTTAATATAAATGTGCCATCATCCAAGAAGTTTTGAAACAAAAATTACACATTTAATAGAAAAATAAAAAAAACTTTGAAATGAGGTATTATTAAAAAATTTCTATTTTATATTGAATCAAATATGGTCACAGTTCTTTTTTATTATTTATTTTCAATTAGATTTCATAATTTTAATTACCAAAATATTCCAACAAACACTCAAGCAATATCATAAATTCCAATCTTTTGACAATATAGATTATTGTACAAATATATTGTTGTCAAGGACATGAATCTCAAAGAAAGAAATCTTCAATACACTCTTATGTCATTGAAAAGAAATAGAATGTCACTCAAAGATGATATAATATTGAATTAGAATGGCTATTGTCAAAAATAAATAGACTAAAAAGTCTTAAAACAAGACTAAGGACTAGAAAGACATTGACAAGAGTAAAGAAGGCTTCACTCTTGCCTCCATATATACTCTTAACTAGCAACTATGTGGCGATGTCTTATAAGATCTCCAAAACGTATTGACTTTGAAAGACATGTATTTTAACTTCTAAGAATTTTTTTTTATATGTGTGCGACGTAATTAGCTTATTCTATAAGCTATCAACACGTGATTAACTTGTTGACTATGTTTCTAACCTATCGATCAATTACAAACACATGTAAAGTCAAAGCAGTGTCTATAAAGCTTTTACAAAACTTTTCTACAAGGTATTATGAAATTAATCATATATTCTTTTATTTACTTTTATCTACTTCTACATAATCATATAAGTATTTATTAGAGTACATATGTATATCCATGATATTACTCTTTTTTTTAGGAATGAGTTCTACAAGGAATGATCATCATATGTTGATAAAATCTAAGATGTGGCAAATTATATTTGCCACACATTGTGATCTTTGTTTTCTTTGAAGATGATTGATAGGTCCTCTCAGCTATTCATAGTATCCCATATCAAGGCAAAAAGACCACCCTATTATTTGATTGTTGTTGAGGCTTTCATAACTTCTTTCAAATAAAATATTTGAAACATCGTTAGAAGTTGTTCCTATTTCTAATAAAATCACCGAACATCATAAGTTTCTTTCAAGGTGATGATATCAAACACATTGTATTTCACCATCTATTTGAGGAAAGATATGTTATTCTTGAGAATCTTTATCTAAATTACATCATCTTGAATATTGAAATAATTGCAATGTCTTGTCTAATGAGTCAGCAAGTGAAAGCTTTAGAGCTGAATCTACTAATTGTTGGTTCTCTATCTCCTTATTATCACAAATATAGAGAAGTTATAAAGCTTAGTTGTTTCTTCACTTGTGATAGATTTTGTATATGGTACAAAATATGCCATCTTGGTAAAATGATCTATTATCTAGAATTTAGAATAATAGAAACTTGAGATTAGAAGATCCATAATAAAATCTATAGAAATATAAGACCATTGTTGTTTTAAAATAGGTAATGGCTGAAAAAATCTATAAGACCAATAGCGAGGAGTTTTAGATCTTGAACAAATATCACATGATTGTACAAAGTCTTTGACTACTTTTTACATTTGAAGCCACTAAAAATATCTCGATATTAGCTCCTAAATCTTATTATATCCAAAATGTTTGACTATTGAAAAGTCATGATAAATTTTAAGAATACATAATCATGCCTCAACTTCTAGAATGTGTAATCATTTCTTGAAATAAAATAAGTTGTTCTTGAATTTGAACTTAAAAGTATCACAAGACTTAGAAGAATTATTCTTGATATCATGAATAAAAAGATCAAAAGATATACTTGATTGAATTTTCTTGACAAAGGTTGAATCAACAGTCAATATTAATTTCATTGCTCAAATGTGAAAATGCTCCGGCTTCAAAAAAATTGTTCTTTGTTGATTAAAAGATGCATCTCTTTCTTTTGGTGCAAGATAAGAATGTTTAGAAAGGGCGCATAATAAATCTTATTATTTTTTAGATTAATAAGTGATCTTGAAATTAAATCTTGATAAAGACATGCTCCAATAAGTTTGGTGACAATTCAAAATATGTTTTGACATGAAATACTCAAGATTCTTGTATTCAATCTACACTATAATTAGATTCAAGGCATCTTCTAAATAATGACACCATTCTTAAAATGAATCCACAATTATAAAGAACTCTTTATTATAGATCTTATAATTAATCTCGGTTCCTAAAAAAATTTTAGAATGAAAAGCTACTAAATAGAATTTGTCATCTACTCCTATTTGTCATAATATTACATCTAAGGAAAATTTTATTACATTTGTTCCTATAAAAAATACCTTAAAAAAGTCAATATAATATAAAATAGGTACAAAAATAAAATCAATTTTTAAAGCATCTAATGATGCTTTGACTTTTTTACTCTACTCAAGTTTGTCTTTACAAGTTTAATGTATAATTAGAGCATCAACTTGAAAAAAAATCTTAATAAAGATCAGATAGTAATTAGCAAAGTCTAAAAAGTATTGCACATCTCTTATTATTTTTAAAATCTTTCAATCCATAATATTCTAGATCTTCTTCAGATCCATCATTAGCTCTTCGATGTGCATGATATATCTTAAGAAGTCAACTTGAGTAGTATGGAATATACACTTTATTAACTTAGCATATAATCTTGCATCTTTGAGTTTCTCTAATATACAACAAATATATATATATTATTAAAGTAGATTAAGATGTCATTCAAATAATAGATGATAAAATCATATAAAAATTCACAAAATATATCATTCATTAGATGTTAAAAAATAATTGGTGCATTTATAAGTCCAAAAGCCATGAAATTATATTCAAAATGGCCATACTTAGTTCAAAACATATTTTTTCATTCATCTCTTTTTTTAATGTATATTAGATTATATGTTTCTTGTAGATCTATTTTTATATATATCTTTATTTGATTTAGTTGATCAAAAAATCTTGAAATCAAAGATAGAGGTTACCTATTCTTGATAGTAATCTTGTTGAATCTTCAATAGTCCATACACATCCATAGAAATCCATCTTTTTTCTTCACAAATAAGACACAAGCCCCAATTGGAGATTTAGATTGATGTATAAAAGTCTTAGTCAAGTTTTCATCAATGTATTCTTTCAGTGCATCCAATTCATTTCATGTTAGGCTATAGATTGGTCCAAATGGTGGTTGAGCTCTTTTATGAAGATTAATGGAACAATCATAAGGTTGATGCTCTAGAAGAATATCTGCATCTTTTTTTCTCAAAATGTCTTAGAAATCTTGATATTGGCTAGAAATACCACTTGACATCTTTTCACCATAAAAAATGGGTGTGGTATATAAAGCAAAAGATAACCCTTCTTTTGTAGTATGCATAAAAGCTTTTACTTTTACTAATAAGGAATTAGATGTATTAGGCTTATATATTTTTATATAACTAAAGATATTTTGGATTAAACTATCAAAAAAATTAAGGTTACAAGAAATCCAATCTATTTGAGGATTATACTTTTTTAACCAAGATAATCTTAAAATAACTTAATTAGACATAGATCTTATTATATTAAATATTATTATGATATTATAATCTTTAATTGCTATATCTAAAAGAACAATCTTATATGTAATATCTCCAAAAAATAGCAAACAACTATCTATGACTTCTATATGTATATGTTTAATTTTTTTGACTAATGATATCTCTTGTTTTTTGATAAAATCTTTATCAATGAAATAGGCTGAGACTCTTGAATCTAACACAGCTAAGACTTTGTGATTTTTTGGTCCTAAATAAACCTATATTATAAAACAAGGTGAAGGATTTGAGGACATAATAGGACCTTTATTAGGAGTTATATAAGATTCCAATTGCATGGTACTTATTGCGGTTGGAAGAACTTGTTTTTTGATACATCAACTTTTTTGGTAACCATACTTCTCATTTTATCGTTGCGTTGTTTCTTTGAATAATATTCAGCAATGTGTTTAGCTTCTCTATAATAAAAGCATAAGCCCTCCTGATATTGTGAAGTCTTTTTGTGCTTTGTAAGGAATTTAAAACATATCGTATCAATTTGCATTGATTCTAGCCTTAATGAATGAGTTTCTAAAAACTTAGGATCTATCGCCATTGTTTGATTTGTTCCTCTCCAACTAAGTCTTTGTTCTTGACGTCTTTCAAATAATCGATTGTTGCATGCAATGACTTGAGCAATAAATTGTTCTAAAGATTTTGCCTTTGGTATTGTCAATAAAAAATCTTTGACATTATCTTTCAATTCATATCAAAATTGATTGATAAAGACTTTATCATTTTAGTCCATGTTACAAAGGAGGTATTAGAATTTAATAGCATATATGATAGTTGACTATGATCTTTGCCATAAAAATAAGAGCTTAGTTTTTATTACTCTTTTTGATCACTTTTTCCTAATTTGGTCGTAAACACTTCTAAGAATGAATTAAAATCATAAAAGAGTCACAAATCTTTTTTCTATTAAAGATACAAATCAACAAAGAGAACTTCCTAATAGAAGTGCACCTATAAATTCAACTTGAGTAAATCCATTAGTATATTGGAAGAGATGCAATCTTAGATAGAATTTAATTTATTATAAAAATCTTCAAAATTTTGATTTTTTTCCATCAAACTTCTCTATTACATTAATCTTTGTTTCCATCATACTTGTAGAAGCAAAAGTCTCTAGATTTGGTTGTGAGGTCGATCTACTTGCTTCCTGTAACAACACAATTTTTTGCTGCAGACTTAAAACTTCTTCCATAGGCATAGGAATAGGACCTCCTTGACTTAAGTTAAAAATACGTGAGATTTCTACTCTTAGAGTATTGACAAACTCATGAAGTTCTGCAATAGTTGCAAATCTATTCTCATTTTTGTTGAGAGTAGCATCTATAATCTTTTCTTTCAAAGATAATTCAAAAAAATTCAAAAAGTCAAATTAGAGGAAGGTAATCCACAAGCTCTAATATTAAATAAAAATTTCAAAAAAGATGGATAATCTACTTTATTTAAGGAAAAGATTAGTATTAAAAAATAAGATTGTTTGTTTAAAGGTGGATAGTCTATAACCTTCAAAATATAACAATAGAAGTGGAGTAATCCACTCACTTCTAAAACAAGATAGAAATAATAAGTTAAGATTCTTATCAAATTATCAAAGACATGAATTTTGAAGAAAAAAATCCTCAATATACTCTTGAGTCATTGAAAAGAAGTAAAAAGTCACTGAATGATGATATAATATTGAACTAGAATGGCTATTACTAAAAAAAGAAGATTAGAAAGTCTTAAAACAAGACTAAAGACTTGAAAAGCATTGATAAGAATGAAGAAGGCTTCACTCTTGCCTCCATATATACTCTTAATTAGGAACTATGTGACAATGTCCTATAGAACCTCCAAAATGTGTTGACTTTGTAAGATACATATCATAACTTGCAAGGCAAATTTTCTATATGTATGCCATATAGTTAGCTTGTTCTAGAAGCTATCAATACATAGTTAAATTATTGACGAAGTTTCTAGCCTATCAATCAACTACAAATACATGTAAAGTCAAAGCAACATCTAAGAAGCTTTTTTAGAAGGTATTATGAAATGAATCTATTTTTATTTACTTTTATCTACTTCAACCTAATCATATAGGTATTTATTAGAATACATATGTATGTCTATAACAATTGTCAAATATGCTTGGCATATCTTGCAAGCATGTTTTTAAAGAAATTAATAGAAAAAATAGAAGCTTCAAATGACATACTTTCATTACTACTAATAGATATACAAACTTATTCTTGGTGCTTCTAATCCCATTAAAATAAAAAAAATAAAAATCAATAAATTTAGGCATACAAGAATTTTTCAACAAAATTGAAAGAAGACATGAAAACTTCTTTTCTTATCAAGAATTTAATCTAAAGCAAGTAATTTTTGTATTAGATTTTAACATTATAGAAAAAAATTGATTTGATATATATCTATTATTGGCATTTAATAATAATATCTTAGGATTATTTTTAGAATATTCTATTAGATTCTTAAAAGATTCTTAAAATATTCTTAGAAGACTCCAAAAGATTTTTAAAATATTCTAATAGATTCTACAAAGTTCTAGGAAGATTAAAGAAGTTGTCTAAGAAACTTCTTAGAATTGCTTCATGCTTAAGCAACATGAAAACTTCTTGAGAAGCTTTTTAAGGATGCTTCATTTTCAAGCAATAAAAAAAATTCTAAAGAAGCTTCCTAATACCTAATATATATTGGAGTTGAGGATGAAGAAATCTTATCACAGATATACATAAGTATTCTAGTAAATACCTATATGATTAAGTAGAAGTAGGTAAAAGTAGATACAATTTCATAATACCTTCTGGAGAAGCTTTCTAGAAGCTTCATAGATGCTACTTTGATTTTATATATATTTGTAGTTGATTGGTAGATTAGAAACTTAATCAACAAGTTAATCACGTATTGATAGCTTACAAAACAAGCTAATTATGTAGCACACATATAAAAAACTTGCCTTGCAAGTTAAGATACATGTCTTGCAAAGTCAACATGTTTTGGAGGTCCTATAGGACATTACTATGTAGGTCCTAGTTAAAAGTATATATGGAGGCAAGAATGAAGCCTTCTTCATTCAACGCCTTTCTAGTCTTCAGTCTTGCTTCATAACTTTCTAATCTTCTTATTTTTGGCAATAGGCATTTTAGTTTAATATTATATCATCTTTGAGTGACTTTCTAGTTTTCTTCAGTGACACAAGAGTGTATTGAGGATTTTCTTTCTTTGAAATTCATGTCCTTGACAGATCTTCACTCTCAAGAATACATCTTTTAGAGCTCTAATTTACTTCTTTTAGTGTTAATCTTGCATTCATCAAGTTTAAACAAGTTATCGTTAGCTTTCTTATTAAAATTCTTCAATTCATCTTTTTGTTTGGTTTTTTGTATAATATATTTGTCAAAATATCTATACTTGTGGATGACTTTTTGAAAGTTTAGTACATACAAGCTCTTTTAGACTCAAATTGGTAGATAAGAAGAACAAATCAAGGTATAAAAATTACAGATATTGTAATTAAATTATTATCTTTAATGATTTCATATACTCTATTCATAGAGATTTTTTAGCAAGTGTATAATATCTAATTGATGATATTAGTGTACAACATCTAGTACCAACAAATAATATTTTTTGTGCAAAATCAAATGGATGAAATTAGCATGCAACATCCAATACTAACAAATAATATTTTTTTGTGCAAAACTAAGTGGATGAAATTGACTTACAAAATCTTATGCCGACAAATGATACTAGCAATGACAATTAGGAGTGAAAGTAGTATAAGTAGAGATGACAAATTTAACATGTAAGAATTATAATTGATAAAAATAAAATTACTTTTATATATAAAGAAAATTTTTACCGAGAGGGTAAGGAATGAAGTCTTATTAATATAAGTGTAATATCATGCTACCATATATTTTATTTCATTTAAAAATATACTTATACACTTTTTTAGTTTAAATAAGTTTTTTTTTAAAATATCATAAAAGTTCTATATTTAAAAATATTAAATATTTTATAATATGTCAATATAAATACAATAAAAACTTACAATTTATAGATCATGCACCTTTGAATTAGCAAAAATATCTTTAATTGAAAATATTTATTTTTATCAAAATACTCTATTTTAACTATGTAAAATTGCACAATTTCATACCAATCATCTTACTTATTTATTTATTTTATTTAGATAGTTTATCTAATTGGAAGCACAAAAATAACACATTGAAACTAATTATGATAATTATGATAAATTTAATTAATTAAAATAAACTTTCGTAATAGCCAAATAGTAACATAATTCAATCTAAAAAAAATTAGGAAATTTTTTTTGACAATTTCTTACAGATGCATCAATCGAAGGCAAAAATATTTATGAAAGAAAAAGAAAATGAAATCTCTCCCTGCGTTCTCCCCGTGGAAGCAGTCATGGGTTCGAACCTGGCCGTAGACCTGCAAAGGGGGGGCTCCGATGGAGAGTCCATGCAGACAAGGCCAGGCAGGCAGGCACGCTGGCTTATCTCCTCCTCCTCGTCCTCCTCTTCTCCTTCTACTTCCACCCTCCCCATCCTTTCCTATTCCTTCCTTTCCTTTTCCTTCCTTTCCTTTCATACGCTCTTCACCGCACCGCACCGCCTCGTTTACTTACCCCTTTCCTTGCTTTGTCTTGCTTCCAGTTGCGGCAACGCCGCGAAGAGTACCTTGGGCGCTTCATCATTCGATGCGATCGTGTGACGTAAGACATCCTTTTCAGTGCTGTGCTCGCTGCACTCGCTGCTTCAGGGGCGTGAGCGCATAATCCGGAGGGAGCCTTGCATTGCCAGGTTGAGGAGACTTTCGTGGCGCTTTACCTTGGGATTGATGATTGCGAAGGGATCGGCGCGAGAGCGAGGAGGCTGAGGGCGCGTGCATATGAGGGGCTGTTTTTGTGGGAAGTTGTAAAGGCCTTTTTTGTGGTTGTCTTGGTGGGGTGGGAGCAGTGGCAGGAGAAGAGAAGAGAAGAGGAGAGTGGGTGAGTGAGTGAGAGAGAGCGTCACGCTGGAGAGGGCGGTTTGGAGCCTGGGAGGGGGGATCGCCAATGCGTTCTTCAACTCCTTAGAACGGTATTCGTGTGTGGCGCTTAGTGTCACAGACAGCGACGACGAGGACGGGGAGGGGGGGCGGAGAGCCTGCGCCAGCCGGTTTGGCGGTATGGGGCTTGATAAAGGCGACCATGAGGACAGCGGGATCGGCGCCCTACGCCTCGTGGGTTGCGATCGGTTTGTGAGGAATAATCCCAAGACAGATCATTTCGGGGTGCAGCGCTTTCATCACATCGAATTCTGGTAATCAATCGCGCTTTGTTAGGAAGATTAAAATTATCTTTTTTTTTTTTTTTTTTTTTTTTTTGCCCTCCCATCCTTCTTCTTGTTGGAAATCTTTTTGTGTCTGAACGAAGTGAAAGATCGTGAATGGTTTCGGAGTTGGCTTACGGATTTGAATTCTCAATGCTCATTGTACCATGCTTTTTCATTGTCTTTCTGGCAACAACGTAGGATTTGAAATGTTTGCTCTAGTGGGTAGGTGCGCATGGCAGTGTTAAATAGTTTTGGACACAGTGCGTCTGTTGTGCTATTGGTTTTTATATCTAATGACGAGGATTAGATATTCGCCTCTCCTTTTTCATGCTTTGATTTGCGAGGACATCTTCTAGTTTTTCTTGTTTCTCTTCTTTCTCTTGGCGAGGGATTGAGGAACAAGCTTCTCTTCTACTGATAATCAAGTTTCTTTGGCTCTCGTTCTACATCTTTAAAATATTGCAGTTCTGGTTGGTTTTTACCTTATAGTCTGTGCTTGGAGAGATTGTTTCGATGGAAAATTTAATTGATGCTCATGTCCTCAGCAATCTCTGATTTATTGTGAAGCAATAATTCGTGAGTATTTGTATCTGTAGGTGTGGGGATGCCTCGAATACGTGGAGGAGGTTCTCCTGGGGTTTAGGTATGCACCTTGTAGCAAAATCGGATCAGACGACTGGGAACCAAACATATTGCAGCTATGCTATTCAGTCAAATGAGCTCGTGTTTGCCTTTACTGCCCCTTACTCATCTAAGATTGATCAGACCAATACCAAAATGCCTCACCCTGGCTACAAGAGTAAGGAGGCCAGAAGTTTTGTTGATGCGCACGGACTGGCCGTGAGGGCGGTGGGAATCCTAGTGGATGATGCTGCTGAAGCTTATCGCACTAGTGTTGAGCATGGAGCACTTTCCGTGTTGGAACCTCATGTTTTGAGTGATGATGCGAAGGGTGGTAAAATGTCTATGGCAGAGGTGAAGCTCTATGGTGATGTGGTTTTGAGATATGTTAGCACTCAGGGATACAAAGGGCCTATGTTACCCAATTATGAGGACGTTGAATCGCTTCCTCTTACGTATGGTCTTGTACGACTTGATCATGCTGTGGGGAACGTACATAATCTGGCAGAGGCCGTAAGCCAGATTTCTAAGTACACAGGTTTTCACGAATTTGCTGAGTTTACAGCTGATGATGTGGGGACTTCAGAGAGTGGGCTCAACAGTATGGTCCTGGCCAGTAACAATGAAATGGTTTTGCTTCCTCTCAATGAGCCTACTTTCGGAACTAAACGGAAATCTCAAATTCAGACTTATCTAGAGCACAATGAAGGTCCAGGGCTGCAGCATCTTGCTCTAATTTGTGATAACATCTTTTCAACTTTAAAAGAAATGAGGACTCGCACACACATTGGAGGTTTTGACTTCATGCCCAAACCCCCTGCTACTTACTACAAGAATTTGGCCAATCGAGTTGGAGATATCCTCACCGAGGAACAGATCAAGCAGTGTGACGAGCTTGGGATTCTTGTCGACAAGGATGATCAGGGTGTGTTGTTGCAGATTTTTACAAAGCCTGTGGGTGACAGGTGTGTCTGTTGCTCTACATAGCACATTTTCGGTCCTATAGTTCTTGCGCCTTTGTTGACGATTGTGCCAAGCAACCTGTAGTTTAGCTTTAGTTTGCGTCTCTTATGTGTCGAGAAATATAATTACTATCGGTAGTGGAAGGGAGTCTGCTGTCATTTTACAAGGTTCTTTTTGAGACTCTGAATTTTTTTTTTCTGCTGTAGATGAGAAGCTTACGGGTTTTCAGAATTTGTATATTCTATTAAGGAATTGTATTCTTTGCGCAGACCAACAATATTCATAGAAATCATTCAGAGGATTGGATGCATGGAGAAAGATGAAACCACTGGCGTATCAGTTCAGAGGGGAGGTTGCGGTGGCTTTGGCAAGGGAAACTTTTCGGAGCTGTTCAAATCTATTGAAGAGTATGAAAAAACTCTTGATGGCACTATAAAAGCGTAATAAATGATTAAGACTGTAGGACATTTTTATGCTGTTTGCATGTAGGTACACAGATTCTTTATGACGAGGATCTAACTCTGATTTTAGGGGGAATATTTGGCTAAGTTTTCACAGGAGAGGAGTTTGAGTTCTTGCTTAACATATTTTTGACAGGTCGTCAAATACTTAGGGTAGCTGGACCTTCACATACATGCTTTATTAGTTGAAGCATCCACTATACCAGCGGTAATTGACAATTTGGACTGAGGAGTTTGAAGCTCCTTGTAAATGTAATATCGTTCAAGTCACTGAATATATGCGGGCGTTTTTGGAATCAGTGTTCTGTATTGTGCATGGGACCTTGTGATCCTTTAGCAGGGGCAGCAAAGGCAATTTGAATATACTTAAGCACTGATCATGTTAATTACTTCATACTTTTCTGTTATGTTTCAATTCACAAGCACGGCTGGGTTTATCCTCAATGTGCAGAGTTCCTGGAGCTCAGCGCCGCCGCAGCAGTGAAGTCTGCTGTATTGAATGTTGCACAAGCAGGCATTACTTCCGCAATCCTCATCCTTTGTAGCACATATACGGTCATTCTTGCTGATAGAAGTGATATGTCGGCACCTCATATTGTGAATTACAGACTAAACTGTTATGACCGATGTACATATTGGAAATGCATTACAAGGAAAGCGGCTAGGACTGCACACCCATGTTACCTCAACATTGATAGAATGTAAACTCACTGTCCCAAGATATCATTCAGTATCCTGCAGCGGCTTCCTCCAAAACACTCCATCTGAATATTAGAACAGGATACTGACAAATATATCGTTAGTACCAATGTATTTATTTTTTTATCACTACGTGCAAGGTGATGGGAGCTGGCATTTGTACATGTCCTCTTAAGTGCTAGATATATTGCTCCACTTAGTCTTGGTATAGGAAGAGACTGTTGTCATGGATTTTCTTGTTCTTAAGTCCGTAAGTAGATAAAAATAAAACATATAATATATAAAAAAAATTTTAACAAAGCTCACCAGTGTGGCAATGGACGTGTATTATTTTGATAAAAAACATCATTATTAAACATTACATTTATTTATTTATTTTAACGTACAAAGCCTATATATATATATATATATATAATTCAAGAGCTGTAATTTATAATTATTTTTTAACAACTCACATTTATTGTAACATTGTGTGGATATCACATTGAAGAATTTAACAGTAGATAAAAGAGAAAATATCATCTATATATATATATATATATATTTATATATATAATTCTCAAATATGCTAAAATATCAAGAAAATCCCTATATTCTTGATAATAGCAAATCTAACCTTGAATGTGATAAGGTAGGAGAGAGATGGTCAAGCTAGAGCACATGAAGTGCATGTTCATGTAAAAAAGAGTATTAGGAAGAAGGGATAGGATTACATTATATTTGCTTTTTGGCTTTTAGGGATATCCTCTGTTGAGCAAACCTTTTTGTTTGCACTGAAGTTGGTTGAATGGGATAGATAGCCAAAGAAGGTCTCCTTTTGCACACAAATGTTGGAATGCACTACAAAGTACAAAGATGTTGAATTGACCATTCCATATCCTTCACAAGTGTTTGCAACTTGCCTTATGAATTCCAAATCCTTCTCAAGTGGGACATCATGAGAAGTACCAACATTGAAGTTCAAGCCATTCTTACTATATCTCAAGGTGGTGCTATTAAGATTGTTGAGGTTGATTGGTTGCTTGTAGTATGAGTCACAAAGTCGAAATTTGGCTAACTATACCACCTTTAGAATGGAGTTTTTGTATAGTTTTTATACTATACAAAAACTCCATTCTAAGAGTGATCAAAGCTATCTTTGAAATGCTGCAATCTACCAAGACTAAATACAAATGCAGCTCAATCACTAAAAATTGGCGTGAGATTGAAGCTTAGTGGCTGAAATTCCAAGTTTCCTTTTGCTCCTCTACTATTTCCAAGCAATGATTCCAAACTCATTCCATTGTGCCTAGTTTTCTTTGTAGTGCAAGGGGACTTCAACATGTTTGGTTAGTGCTTATTCCTCCGTCTTTTAGCTAATTTATTTTTATCAACCAACATGGAGCATAGCAACTAAGAGTCAATTTGATTGGTACTTTAAAACTTAAACATAGGTTTTGGAGCTATAGGCTAGCATCTCAATATCATATGGTCTATTTTTGAGAAAAACATGGAAATACATGTTTGCAACATGTAACCTTCTATTTGACAAAAGAGAAGGAGGCAAAGCAAATTTGCCAAAAAAGGGCATGCCAAAATCTGTATGGTAGTGGTTTGGGCTCTAAAACATTACTAAAAAAAGAAAAGTGGTGATACTTTATCACAATTGATGATAGATTTGCTATTATTTGAAAAGTAAGTAGTTGATTTGTTATTATCAAGAATACATGGATATTCTTGATATTTCAGCATATTTGAAAAGTATATATGATATTTTCCCTAGATAAAACAATCACACTAAAAGTATGTAAATCATTTGAAGTTAAAACTCTTTTAAAACATCATTCATTTTTGTTTTTTTGCAAGATAATAATATGGTTTCTATTAGAAGATTAAAATTCAAAATTAATACATTACAATTTTATTAACATTATTTGCATCAATTCTGTGAGATATTGGATTAGATGCAAAACCATATGTTATTAATTTCCAATAGAATTCAATAATTGCATCAAGTCGATAAAATTATTTACTAAATATATTTATAAAATAATATAAGCTATAATAAGATGACCAAGTTTAAAAAGAGATATTTGATTGTTAATAATTAAAAATAAAATCAAATAAACACATATTTATATATGATCTTTATTAGAAACACCTTTTCAAAATTTTTCTTCTCTTCTTCAATTAATACATAATTACAAGCTTAAATATAAATATAATTCAAATAGGGTCTTGGAAGAAATGAAAATGATTATTTCTATTATTCTTATTTTGATTCAAGAACATTTTATTGAGTGTTTGTTTTGAACACCAATAGTTTTGTATTTTATTTATTTAAAATAGCTTATTATAATTAAAAGAAGAAAAAAAATCTTGTAATTTTTTAAAATAAAGAATTAAATATTTTAAAATTAATTATAAAAATTACTATGAACATACTATTGCCATTGTAGACTTGATTTAAAATTGGCATCATTCTCTTAAAAATATTTTATTTATAGTTTTATAAATACATGTAGCAAGCATTTTAAAATTATGTATGTACATATTTTAAATTATTATTAATCTTATTGTGTCACGTCAATATATTTTTTATTTTTAGATTAATATCATATACAAACATAAAATCCATCACAAGATTTTTATATGTGTTATTTGATTACACATATTTGCCACCAAGACAATAGAAGATAGGATGTAATAATCAATAAAAGAAATTTATTGGAATTTATTATATAGATATTAATTAATATAATAATTATATTATTTAAGAAGATTAAATCAACCTACTAAAAATTTCAATCAATCTATGTATCTCCACTTTACTATGCTCTCACACCATATAGGGATATGCACTCTTCCAATCCCTCTAGTTTGCATTGTGTAATGTGTTGATTTTGCAAGGAAGTGAGGGGTAGAGAATGAAACTCTTAGAAGATCTATGATGGAGCACATAAAAGGAATAACTTGGTATTTGAGTGTGAGAGGTTAGTTGCAAAGGTAGAAACAAACAACATGAGGATTGTTTTACATTAGAAGGAAGTTGAGAAAATGTTAGAGGTATATTGTGAAGTTGAACAAGAGTGGTATGGCAAGAAGCAAAGGTTTGAAGATGCAATATGATGAAAATGAATAACAATTATTTGTATTTTTATTATTGGTGGGTCAATATAATAACTCCCTTAATTAACTCTTCAGAACTTGGATATACATTTTAGTTATTAAAATATGTAAAAAAATTCCGACATAATTTTTATCCACTGACCTAGAAGGAGTATATTTAACGTCAATTTTGAGTTTACTCAACAACCAATTGGAGTGCCTAGTTTTCCTACCATTCTACCCAAGATTACGAGTTTCTATTACTGTCCCATTATTTTTATAAATGATATATATGGTTATTAGAGCATGCCACACACCGTCTCGCTGTGTGGAGAACTGAGACACTTTGGAGATTTCGTATTCATGTCACAATGCTGAGGTTGAAATTCCTACTTCGTTCATCTTTTTTTCTGTTTCTATCTGCCTAGGTAGGCATCCAGCAGAAAGAGTGTCAATGAGTTGTTATAATACATGCATTTCCGTTTCAACACAATTACCTTGTTACAATGTGATTTATTCGTTTGGTTGCAAGTGAATTGTCCCACTGTTATTTTGGAACTTCACAAAACATTCCGCTCAACTGTTCAAATATTGATGCAGTGTCAATAGCTGCTGCAGCATCCTTCAATTCCTACCTTTACTGAACCACTATTCTACGTACATCACCTATCAGCATAAGATCGCCCCCTCTGTAAGAATCTGCTCATAATATCAATGATCATACCGCGCATTCAACGCACAGTTCAGTGACCTTTACACTAGTTTTAACGCCTGTACGCGTGTGAAGATCTACATACAATCAACGAAGAATGTACACATCAAGGTCACCTTTCCATACACACTTTGCATATGCCCAATCAACTTACAACCTGAAAGTGAAGTGACTACTGCTAACATGAGTTGATAGTCACTTCTTAGTTCTAATTCCCGCAACACTGAAGGCCCTTGTTCTCCTATGGCCCTGTTTTGGAGGATTTGTGCGTAGGAATATCCCCACATGGACAACATAAACCGCAGGTAGACGGCGCAGATGGGGTGCTCAACGCGCAACACAAAAAAAGAAAAAAATAAGATATATGTGCTTGAGGACACAGAACCAGCTTACTAGCCCATAACAAAGTTAATGCAAGTTAAGGAAGTTAAGGTCGTTTCCCAGTACCCTACTAATTGTGTAGCATGAAGATACACAGTAATCACCAACCAACACGCGTCATCATTGCCCGTAAAATCAAGACACTAGTGCAAGGGAACAAAACCAGAAAATTTTCAGGCCGGACAATTTAACTTCTTCGTGTCAAACCCAGGATCATGGTACAGAGATGCTTTCCTCTCTAAGGGGTCCCACATGTGGTAGCAGCTGGTTAAGGATGACAACAAAACAAAAAAACCTAGCCGTCAGGATAGCACTGAGCGAACATGATCCAAATGCAGCTCAGTCAAACAGACTGAAGCCCATGTCCTGCACAACAACAGAACAATACAGATAGTGAGTGACGGCTTTGTGCGAAATTAACTAAACCCTAACCTAAATTATAACCCTAATAAGCACCCTGCACTCCCTTGTGCAGGAATTTTAACCATCTCTAGCGGCGGAAAGAAATGTGAAAAATGGAAGAAATTGAAGAAAGAAAAAATAATCCATTTGAGACAGACTTGTACCATGCTGTGATAAAGATAGGAGATGACCGAACAGATATAAATACCAATGGTATGCAACCCCAACGTAATATTTAATACCCTCTACATTGAAATTCCAACGACATAAAATGCAAATCACATGTGCCTCATTAAAGACAACGAAACGTACATCATCTGACTCTTCCTTCTCCTCCTCCTTCTTGGCTTCTTCCTTCTCCTCGGCAGCAGGGGCAGCAGAACCGCCACCAGCGCCTGCAGAAGACACCACAACACCGCCACCTCCACCTGAGGGTACGGATGCGAACTTTTCCTTTCCTGCTGCAATAACTTCCAAGATATCTTTTCCCTCGAGCTCCTTCAACAATAGGCTTACTCTAGCCGCATCTGCCTCAGCACCGACTGAAAACACCCAGAAAAAGCACACAACATCAGATCGCTACGTAAAGGAAAAATTCACAGCCTCAAAATAGACGTACTCAGAACCACATTGCTCTAATCACGAATTCTGAACGACGCTAAAGAAGCAGAACTCGAATTTCACCCAAATTGATCACAATGGCACTGACCTGCACCCAAGATAGACTCAATGTCCTTCGCCGTGGGGGCGGAGTTGCCTCCCAGAAGGGCCAAAAGGTATGCAGCGACCACCTTCATTTTAGCAGACGCAGATTACGAGAAGGAGGATGGAAGAATGAGCTGCGCAAGAGCAGATACGACCTCGCAAGCGCTGGCAAAGAGAGAGACTCCGGGTCACCCATAACCCTCATGTACGAAACCCTAACCACTCGGACGACGGAGATGGCGCAAAGCTTGGATTCATCCTACGGTCAGGACACTGTTCCAAATTAGGGGCTTTGAAATCAATACAGTGCAAAAAGCCTCAGTGGATGATTCTCATCATTAGAATGAAACGCATCCACATGTGTGCTCTCTCTCTCTCTCTCTCTCTCTCTCCCTCATTCCTTCAATGCGCAGAGGTCTAGCTATGGCATTTTGATGTCAATTCAGCTTGGAGCTCCGTGTTGCGGAGGTAGGGTGGGTGTGGTTTACTGTTGCTGCACCAAGTTAATTGGTGCTCAGTTTTCTTAGCAGTTTAACTGTATTTTCCTTGATAATCTTTGGAGCTTCTTTGGCGTTGTTATGTTACGTTTAATTCTTCTTTGAGTTTTTGTCTGACATTCGTCACGATACTTTTGCATTTGTACAGAGCATCACTTGGTGTAATTCTCCGGTGTAGTATCCAAATGCTCGGTACTTCGCTTCCTCCGCTTGTTCCTGATTTCTTTCCTCGAGTTTTCTCTAAGACGTTTTTACTGGCAAAGAGATCGCGTTTCGAGTGAATGATATCCTATGGGGCCTAAGTTTCTGCTCCATATTTTATCACGTGGCTGAGGTTTGTCAACTCTATGTTGTGCAGAGTGTTGTAGGAGTCTTTTTACTTCATGCGGTGTATGATTACAAATGAAGCCCCCTTGTACGTTGCAATGTGTATCCAGCTAACCACGGTGTTCTTCCGATCGGAAATATTTGTTAGTGTAGTTTCGTGACGATGACATCACACATATTTCGCAGCTCCAACCCCAGTTCGAAATGGTTCAACTCTTTTACTAATGAGAGCTCATATTCTACAATTCTATCTATCGTAATGAAATGTATCCATACATTGTGTCCAATGGTTTTGTATTGAATCTAGCATACATTATCAAACCCCTTGCCTTACATAATTGTGGAGACCTTTCTTCCTTTGTACTTCTTCACTATTCGTTCCTGATTTCCCCTTCACCGTTTCTATAAGTTTCCGAAAGAAAAAAAAAAAAAAAAAAAAAAAAACGAAGACTGCATGTGTTTGCGCAGCCAAAAAATTAAGTAGTTAAACCCCAATATTAGGTCCATCCCCATATGCGTCTTTGTTGGGCAGAGACGCAGATCTAGGTGGAGTATCCGAAGACCTCATTGAACTTGTCCACGACCAAAGTGCCGGAGTCGATGGACTCAAGAGGGTCCTTCCTCAATCGATGCCTCAAACAGTTGGGCATGACAGCCCTGATGTCCTCAGCGGTCACTTCAGTCCTTCCCTGGAAGGCAGCGAAGGCTTTGGAAGCTCTGTTGCTGACAATGTCACCCCGCAATCCGTCCACATCCAGCTCCGAGCAAACTTGCGAAATCTTCACTCGCAAGTCGTGTGGCACCTTCACGCTGGACAGAATTGCGCGAGCGTTGTCGATTCGATCACGAAGCTCCTTCTGGGTGGTATCGTAATTCACACGGAAGGACTTGGGATTCGCGTCGAACATCCCTCGCTCTTCCACAATCTTCACTCGAAGCTCGGGGTCCTTAACTGTTCCAACCTGCGTAAACGGAAATTTGAAAAACTCAGCAGGCGTACATAACCCGAGAGGATTTGCATCCACACTTAATCTTGTAGCTTTACGCCAAACTTCAACTTGTAGAGTAATTGAAATAGTGAAATATATAGATAATTGACGAATTGAGGCTATGGGTTGGGTTCACGGCACCTGAGCGTGCATGCCGAATCGATCCAACAATTGGGGTCGGAGTTCACCCTCTTCAGGATTACCGGAGCCAATGAGAATGAAGCGAGCTGGGTGAGAAATTGAGATGCCCTCTCTCTCTACCGTGTTCCATCCAGACGCTGCAGAGTCAAGCAAGACATCCACTAGATGGTCGTCCAGCAGATTAACTTCGTCCACATACAGAATTCCACGGTTTGCCCTTGCCAATAGCCCTGGCTCAAACGCCTTTACTCCCTCAGTGAGCGCCTTTTCAATGTCAATCGTTCCACACACACGATCCTCCGTAGCTCCTAGTGGCAGATCCACCATGTTAATACGAGAAGTAGCAACAGGCAGCTCCTCATTCGCCTGAACCCTCTTCCTGACCTCCTCGCTCATCAATTCGGGGTCCTGCGGGGAGGAGTTGAAGGGGTCTCCAGCGACAACCTCGATTTCGGGCAACAAGTCCACGAGAGCACGCACTGTGGTAGATTTTCCTGTTCCACGATCGCCCATGATCATCACGCCTCCAATCTTGGGGTCAATGACATTCAATATCAAGCACATCTTCATCTCCTCTTGACCCACAATGGCTGTGAAAGGGAAAACGGGACGGGCCTCCCCTTCGGACGCCGCATTCTGTTCCATTAAGAAACCACTCCACTCATTTCAGAATCTCCTAAAACATTAGGGAATCAACAGATGTCATCGAAAAACGTAAACCATCTTGGCACACAGGAAAGCGAACGAATCGGGACAGAAACTTGACATCGGTGAGATTCTCCTGCTCCTTCACAGGAATGGCAACATTGTTGATTCTCAAAGCGCGACCAGCTCTCCTCTCCCCCGACCGACACCTAGACCACGAAACTCTGCTAGAAGCGCCCTGGCAGAAGCTGCTCCTGCGACACGCCAAAACCCCAGTGCTACCGTTTAGGTGTGCCTGCTTGGTAGTGCTGCTGCTCGCACTGACAGCAGCAACTGCTGCTGCAGCTTCGCGCACCAGACAGGCCATTGTTTCTCTGCAACTACAGTGACAACCAAACCCACTAGAAACGCAAGTCTTCGTTAACTGTACAGTAGGAAATGAGGTGCAGGGAACAGGGTTTTAGCGATGTACAAGAGGGTGCAGCGTGGCTTTGAGCATCTAACCAGGGAAAGTGGAGGTGAGTATTAGTTTCGGACAGTCCTGTGGCTGCGATTGGCTGACGAGGGGCTCCCACTGGATATGGCTTGTCGCCGAAATCATCTCATCCATTCTCGCTCCACCAAATCCTAAACATCCTCCGCTTTCAATTCAGTTACCCGTCCAGTCATATCCGGGCCAACAATACTCCCCCTTTCAATTCAGATACCCGTCCAATCATATCCGGGCCAACAATACTCCCCCTTTCCTTACGTTCGAACACAGAAATTTGCACTTTCGTAAAATGAATGGTTTCTGGAATTGCGTCGAGGAATCGGAAATTTTTAGAATTTGAGCCAATCGGAGGGGCTTGCTGTGAAGTCCACAACGATAGCAGCGGGGAAATAGATAAAGTCTAGGTCTGCAATGTGGAGGTCCCTGAATGGCGCTGCACCGTACTCCTTGGCCACCAAAGGAGTCCGATGCAGCCTCTCGGAAGCAAGGAGTTGTATTAGTTTCCCTTGTTGTGGACCATCCCCTCCATAGACACTCCAGGGGCTTTCTCTCTACCTTGGTCCTTTTTTCATCCATCAAGCCATATGAAATATCCGCCGATACTTTCAAAAATCCGCCACCGTTGAGCATAGAATTCGGCTGGGCAGCTGCAGCAGACCACCCCCGCTTTGATCATATTTTTTTCGAATTGGGAGATTCTGTGATATTGCTTTGCTGCGTTTGAATCTGGGAGAGCTGCGCAGCGGGAGGTTGAGTATTTGCTGTGGGAAGTTTCAGCCGAAGAGATGCCAGTGTTGCTTGCAGCAGTTGCAGGGTCGGCCACAGCCGGGAGCCTAGTGGTTGAATTCCCGGCCTCTGTTGCAACCCCCCATAGCTATGGTACTAATGGGTTGTTGGCCATAGCGAGGAAGCCGCTTGCGGCCAGGCTGGATGTGAGTAGCAGTAGGGCTTTCGGGAATAGTCGTTTCGAAACTAGACACTCGTTTCCCTTGGGGAAGAGATTGCGTCGTTCTTGTTTGCGAGCCTCGGCACTTCAACAGACCTCGACCAATAGTATCAAATGGGTGCTTGACCCTGTTGGTAAGTGTTCTTTGATCTCTCATCGTCATTTCCATCCGCTGCATCCGTCTGGCATCGAAGTGAGAAACTTTAGCATACAAGAATTGTCGACAATGCACTATTGTCTCTTCTTCGACTGCATTGTAATGGTCAATCGTGTCACAATACTCACATTAAGCATATCAGAAGTCGCTAAATTGTTGCGTCCAATGATGTTCAATTAAATGGGTTTGATATCAAGAATGAATCATTTAGCAACCGTCACGTTTGTTCTTTTTTAGGTGACGGAAATACAAGCCATCTTGACGCTCCAGTGCCTTTGCCTAGTGGCTTCGAGCTGGCATCGGTAAGTATTTCCCTCTAATTTCTTGGTTTGGCTAACTGCAGTTGCATTTATGTACGGACTTTGGGTGTCACATCGAAATGTCAATCATAATTTGCTCGAATTACCTATCAGTCGTTTGTTGATGTCAATTCTTTGTTAGTGTCTGAATTGGTAAGATATGGTACTTGATTGCTAAGCGGCATTCATTTCTGTGTTGCCTAGCCAACTTCTGTGCACTGAACTGTTTTTGGGTTTATTCCTGTGGGTCAAACAGTGATTGAGCGCCTTGAGTGATTCGTAAGAGTAGGGTTAACTGATACATAGAGAAACTATTCGAGCACCTGTGAATCTGATCATACGCTTCATCGTGGTTAAAATGAAGTAAACGGAGCTTGGCAATGTACATTTTGTTTATCTTTTCACTGAAGAAATCAGTTAAGCGTTTGATCTACAATGATACAGAGTGGCATAGGGGTTGTATCAGGATAAAGATTAGGAATATTTGATGATGTTTTTACTAGTATAATGTTTGGATTCCGCAGGATGCCGCCACCATTGGACGCGTTAAAGATAGAGCTGACGTTGTGATTCCTGTAGCCACAGGTAAGCAAGTGCCACAGTGGCTCTGTTCAGGCTTGTTTTGTTTGTGTTCTCTAATTTCTTACGTAACCATGAGTTTTTAATGAAGACGGTTATTCGGAATGATTGCACTAATCTCCACTCTATGGACCCGATTTTCTGTTCAGTTTCCGGTGTTCATGCACGGTTGGAGAAGAAAAAGGGGGTACTCTACATAACTGATCTGGACAGCACAAACGGCACATTTATCAATAACAGGAGAATTCGGCCTGGAGCTGTGACGCCTGTAGCACCTGGAAGCCACATTACCTTTGGTATGGATGCATATTAATAGTTGATGTGCTTCCTGAAAAATGTCTAGTCCACGTGGGTTTTACCTGCGAGGTGAACGTAAACATGCCGCTATCAAACCTCCCTCACATTTAATAATAAGTTGGAATGTATAAAAATAAGAATCATTTGAAATCAACCATCGATTGAACCAACAAGAAAGTGTGACACTGTTTAGATTGCAATTGACAAAATAAGAAATCTGAAATCTCAATGCAAGCTGGTGAAGTGAATCTGGGAAGTAAATCATTTTGTGCATGAAATGAAGTTGGGCACGCCTAATAAGTGCAAGCTACATGTAATATGCAGGTGACGAACACTTGGCTGTATTCAGGTTCTTACAACTCGAAGACTCCTCGCCCGCCGAGACACCTACAGAGGAGTCTTTGGAGGAATCTGTGGAGACACCTGCAGAGGTAGTGGCGGAGGCACCTGCACCTCCTCAGAAAGAGGCCCAATGAAAAGTTTCTGACCTGTTTTCGGATTGATCGTGAAGGTAGCTAGGGTTGAGCATTTACCGATTGAGGTTGGAATCTAGGAGTTGTTTTTCTAGAGAAGAGATGCGTGTTAATAATACAACATGTATTGTTGCACGATCGTTCATGCTTTGAGGATACGGGTTCTGCCACACTAACTGTGTTTCAGAACTTAGTCACTGCTTGGATAAAGCATGTGCTTGTATGTTTGTAAATTCTCCTCAAAACATTGATACAGTAAATGCAATACGTGTCCCTTTCCAGCCCATTCATGCGACACAGAATTTTTTTTCTTTTTTTTCTTTTTGGATGTGCTTTAGTATTGTCATAGAGCCCATTCACTGGTGGTAAATAGTGCTCTTGATGGTCTTTCTGATGGTATGGATCCTATTCCACGAACGCAACATGGCAATTACTAGCATGAAGAGGGTCGCTTGCGCGTAAGTGCCTAGAAAATGCAGGCTTTTAGAGTGGGAATGGAAATAGAAATCTATGACTTGAATGACCATTTACGTTCAATCCATAACTTCGTGGTTGATTAGGTTGAATCTTAGTTCAGACTTGAGTTTGGTCCTTTGATTTTAAGTATCATTTCTTCTGAATGGAATCCAGAAAGTTATTCAAAGTAACTATTGAACCAGAGATCAGGACCAAAAGCCACACTGTATCTACCTAAAATGATTTGGTACTGTTTCATATTGTCTGTTCGACTGGAGGTTTAACGGACATATTAACTTAGAAAACAATCTTTCTAGACTCTATCCTGAGATGGGACGAATTCACTAAGGTTTTGAGTAGGCGCGTTGTCAAATGTTGTGCTCAATTTCATAAATCGAGACAAATCGGGGAGACGATACTTTCAATGATCCTTGTCCCTAGAGACGCTTGATCCATTAAATTTGGGTATGCTAACCTGCCTTCTATTCCTTGGCATGAGCGAACCACACCAACTGAAAATTTTGATTCTGGTATTCATGCGACTCAAAAAGCCACATGAAACGCCCATAGATGAAAATCTCACATCATACCCCGACAAAACCTGATCAATTGTGGACACAACGGATTCATTACCTGAGGAAGTCAATAAGATGAAATGCAATGCTTCTGGGGTCAACATGATCAGCTTTACTAAATCCGAATCAGGATTTCATAACAATCATTATCATTGTCAATATTCGGTCCCTCAGCTCAGGAAAGTACAAAGATGGCATGAAATTTCTGATACGCGAGATCTACTAACAACTCGTAAAAGAAAGACATCCATCCTGCCAAGAGCAGCTTGGAGTCGATGGTTATCAGGCACAAATGCCATCCACATGTCGAATTGTGATCATGAAGATGTTTTAGCAAGAGGTTATGCCAGGTTAAACAAGGGATAATTTGACGAAAGCTCTGAAAAGTGATTCTCGTAAATAACAGAAAAACTAGTGCAAAACACCATAAGACTATCCAGGATATATACAGGTATCTCAAATCGGGAGAATTATGCGATGGACGAGACTCAACATGTAGCCCTCAAGGTTTCAGTAGCGGCAATTGCTGCCACCACCAGACGAGCTGGGAGTCTGCCCTGGAGACAACGGTCAACATTGAGAGGCTCAAGGGAAGTACCATCAAAGATGAGATTGACGCCAGGCAAAGGAACATTGTTTGTTCCCTCCTCAACGAGATTGAGGTTCAACAAACCACTACTACCTTTGTGCAAAAGAGGTCTAGTATCCGCATTTACTCCACCAACTACAACGTATGCTGAAGTTGCTTTGGAACCGGAAGCTCTGTAATCCATGATGAACTCCTGTAGCTTTCGCCGAAGGTCATGCATTCCCTGCCGGTGTTTGAGGAGGGATTTAGACGTAAAAAGATCCGACCCAATCACACCTTCGCAGACTCTTCTGCATAGTTCTGTATCGAAAAGTGGAACTCCAAACTCAACACTTTGAGGAACCCACTCAAAGCTGCTATTCTTATTTTCATGAGGAGGTGGGCTTTCTCCTATCTGTGGAATCTGTACTAATCGAATGTAACCAAGAGTCTCAAGAGCAAGTTCGCTGGCAGCTTGAATAAGAGATGGGCGAATGTCGGAAGATTCAGAGATCGGTAGAGGAACATTCCTCGTCACAGGCTTTCCACTGCCTCCGGAATCCAGGTGTGTTTTCGGAAAGGGTTGGACGAGTACAGCATTGTGCTTCAATAAAGTGTTCAGACAATGCAATAGAATATTCCCTTCTACTAGCGTACCTTCGAATTTGCCTCCAACTCCGTTTACACCAGTTCCATCCCATGTCCACATAAGAGCTTTTGCACAACCAGCTAGTGGAGAAGGTAGAGTTCTAAACCGCTGACCTTTGATCAATGCAACAGATACGGGCCCTGATCCTGCTGTCTGATATAACAGAAGTTTCATCCAAGGAGAAATGGATGCACGTGATGGAGGGCCAAAATGTGCAGGGCCAAGACCGTCAGGAGAGGAAACAAAAGGAGAGGGCAGTGGTATCATTGACACAACCACATCATAGTCTCTCTGTAGAACTCGTTGCATGGTGGCTGGAGCCAGGTCTTGCAAGCTTTCTATCCGGAGTACGTCAACACGCGAAACAGGCTTGTATGACTGCACATTCTCCTTCGAGGAAATTCGTCCTGTCAGACTGAGGGCGGTGTGAAGCTGCGCAGCCGCATTCGTGTCCACCATATGAGACATGACAACAGTTGTTTCTGCAGTTTCTGCACCGCTTTCAGAGGCATAGCTGTAGCCCTCTTCAAAAACACCAGTATTTGGCTCAAATGATTGTCCCGACTGAAACAGATCATCACTATCTACAGAACTGTGAGGCTCTAGCTGAAACCCGCTAAAATCCACTGCGTCTTCTTCCTCAACTTCCAAATCAGCGCTTTGAGACCTCAAACATTCTAAAGCGTGACGAAGACTAAAGGCATGGTCAGCAAACTGTTGCAACTCTCCTTCCATTTTTGTGCCCTCAACTTGCTGAAGATCCTCACACATTTCAGCAACACTGGTATCCCCAAGCTTCCCAGCTTCGTATAGTGTTACTGCATGGCCTTTTAGGCCTGCAAATTCAATAGTTGGTGTCAATGGTAAATAATTTCTTATGCATTCGGAACTATTCAAATCTAATAAATAGTAGCTTGGATGCAAGTAAAATTCAAACCTGGAGAGAGAGAACCCATCATTAAATATGATGTAAGGTTAGCATCGACCATGAAGGCAAAACGCGTCAAGCCAGCTTGGCTTTTCACTGAATCTATATCTGATGGCCCCGAAGCTCCTAACCGGGATGGGCTGGTGAATGGACTTAGTTGCCGATCATCTCCAACACTCCGAGGAGATTCCGGCATCCCTGTATCCTGTAAAAAGGAAACTGGGTCGAGAAACTTCTTAGCCCATCCGAGTCGAGAAGCTAGCGAAACAGCTGACTGGAGTTGCTCAAGGTTGGCTTGAAGAGTTTGCGCAAGTTCTGCAACAGTTGTTTGCTCGCTGGAGGCCACAAATACGGCGTAAAGTAACCTGAAGACCCCAGACAAATGCCAATTAAGGCTAGTTCACAGCCATCTGCGGCTAACATCAATTCCAAAACTGCAGGTCATGGCTTACTTAAATGTTCTAAAAAGGCCTAAATGTCAAATGAGTGATGAGAACTCTTTATTTGTTTAGATCTTGTCCCTAATTATCAATGTTCATCTGTTCAGGTCAAGATAAGAGTAAGCCTTGCTTTGTTCACAGCATTATTTCCAGGATCACATCTAAAGAAGGAAAAAAAGATTTTCTTCAAAGCATAAACTTACTCTTCTGTCGGATCCTCGTACTGCTGATTTCGGTTTGAAACAAAACCCTCCAGAGTTGAAACTGCACAACTCAATAAGGATATGGATAAGAAGTCACAAGGCAATATTTCTCCAGTTTGACGAAAAAGTCTGAATTAAAGCATTAAACATGACCGTGAGCACAACTCGTGAATGATAACCCCATGCAACCCCCATCCTTATAATTCATCATCTTCAATTTTCATGTATAATTCAAAATACGGAAATTCAAGAATCTAACTTGACAAGCCCTATCACGATAATACATTTACTATAAATAACAAGAATTATTAGGTCATCTATACAAGTCTGAGAAGCCACGAGTGTGGAATCTTAAGTGATATTGAAGACAGAAAGAGTAGCCAAGAAAAATAACTGTAAAAGCATGCACAGAACAGACAGAGTCTAGATAGGGATTCAACGACGAACCTTGAAAGTGGTCATCGGGGTACACAGGAACGTCCAAGTAGATCAAGCCTCGTCGATAAAGAGAACGCAACACTTCGAAATCAACCTCACCGACAAGATTTACTCCCTCCTTACCTAAGCGATCGCTACTGTCGCCGTCACCTCCACTTATAACTGCCATCTCCTCCTCAGACAATTTCTACGTCATGACACGAAAGAACACTCTCAGATCACCATAACAACCTCCAAATACCACCAAGTTACCACAACCTTACGAGAAATGTAACATGGTACCCATAGAGCAATCTCCAACCTAGGCAAAGACATCACACGCCTATAGTCCATTTTCACCTATCGTATTGGAAAATAGAAGTTGAAGTTCAAGGCTTTCCCGAATTTTACCCGATACTCATCTGTGGTCAAATTAACAAAACAAACAATCCACCACGCTTCCATACGGAAGTCAACCGGCTGTGTAGGCAACATTTCCTTTACTATGGATTTGTTGAGCTTCCACATTAGTTTCTGCACCGAACCCCCAACATAATTTCAGGATACGCATTGCATAGCACATATTTTGTTGGTGACCTAGGCATCTGCATATAAATAATTAGGCAAAGTACAGGCTACAGCAGCTCTAATTCTCCTAACTGCTGAAGAGTTTACACAGGATACATTTAGTTTTACCTTCGCGCGACATTTATTCATTATGTCAATAAACTCGTTCCGACCTATTCCCGTAAGCCTTAAAACATCTGCTGCTGTAAAGTTGGGAATCGAATCATATGGTTGCTCTGCAAAGAAGGCGAACTTCAGATTAGAAACTGATCTTACTTCAAGGGAGTGCAACATCAATCGAATTAGCCACCCTTCCAGCATAATGGAACCTCTGGCATCATTCATCGCTTATCCTGACCTCCAATCCCATGGCCTAATGTTAAGCACTGCTTCTGTGAATTCCTACACCTCCACTTCTACAGTATTCCATGGTAAAGAACACAAACTATTAAACAAATCGGTATCCAGCTGTCACTGACAATTGAAATACAACAGGTTCATGTAGGATAAATGATGTACCATTTCTCATCACATCATACAGCATTCCGTGGTAGTATCGGAAGGGAGTAATACGCAGAACTCGGCAGACATTCTCTGATAGATGATACGGAAACAACTGATAAAGCCAAACAAATAAGATCGCCCATGGTGTAAGATTATAATTCGCACTTTCAAACCTTTAAGTGCACCTTCTGAACAACTTCACCTCAATTTTTGACGCCAAACATATACATAAAGCTCATTTTCATTGAATGTAACTACCCCTTGAAGAACCCCTCCCTCTCATCAAATATCTAAAAAAGTACGCACCGCAAGATTTTTTTGCAAATAACGAACGAGTTCTTCATAGTAATCGTTCTCTCGGCAAGCATTACGTGCTGCACATTCACTCCACTTCAGACGTTTTTTGATGCAATATTCCTTCACCCTAAAGCTCCGGGAATCAAAGAGCACAATTAGTACACATGAAGCACGTCTCGGTTACGTTGCTTTCGTTGTTTTCGTTGGTTTCATTGCACTATGAATTCTAATGATGTCAGTATTTTAAGACAAAATATTATCCAAGATATGATTCCAACCCCTTCACATAGAAGATATACTTCATAACAGTGGAAGCCAAAGAGATTCACATTAGACTGGATTGAGATAGAGATAACCTTACCGCTTCTGATACTCTTCGTTTGAAAACAACGTAAGCTTGAGACGCTTAGGGAGTTTCTCCCAGGGCGTCTCCTCCAATATGGCTTTCACTAACATGTCCTCCTCTGTATTCAATGTCGCATGCTGCATTTTGCCTGTAGTTTCTTTTGCAGCGTCCGATACGTTGTTGCCGCTGTGCTATCATTCAATTCCCTACCTAAAAGGCACAGAACAAAAGTAAAATGTGAAGGGCGGTACACACACATTAGACAAGGAATTGTCATGTGCTTACCTGTTCGAATACGAGCTAAATTCGACATCAAGAATATACAACTGTTTCGTCTGTCGTAGATTTTAAGCACTACCGTAAAAATGAGTATTAACAGCTTATGTTCGATAGGATATGGACCTTCATTATTAGTCACACCTGGATAGATTCTGCTTGATTTCAAGCAATTCCTATACGATTATGATCCTAACTGTTTACATCCAGTTTTTTAAATATGCATATTGACCTGAAATAAGTGCTCGTGCAGCTGAAAAGTCCCACGCCGGAGTACTTTCGTCTTTTGATGATTCAATAAGCTTTAAAGACTGAAGCCCAGCCCCAGCCATTAACCAAAGCCCGGGGTATCATGCTCACATATAACTAAACGTAGCTCTACTACAGCCTGATGTGGATAACTGGCCGCAAAATGACGATGTAGCCACGAGGAGGTCCATCTCGTACAAAATTTCGATCTTAAGCGATTGATTGTAAAGAAAATAAATGCCACAAACAGTGGTGGCAAACAAGGGGCCACTACTGTCCATGCTTATGTACTGGAAGAGAACGAGAGGCGCATCCCAGCGTGAAGGCAATCAACGTCATTCCGGTCTCGTGTTCCTATTCGGACAATAATTCCTGAACAGTATCATCCTAGATCTGTTTGCAGTCTCTTAGCTGCAGCCAGATAGCCTAAAACTTATCATCACGAAAATACGGATCTCTCTACATTAAACCCCGATCATCTTAACCACAGTGTGGATTGCATATCGTCCATGAGATCATCATAAAACAACAACCAGCCCTCGAAAATTCAAAATACTTCTCAAATTTCGGCAACGCTCAAAACCAAACCCACCGAATTACATCTACTCAACCAAATCACACCGACAAAAGACGTATCAATCCCGATAGAATGCAGTCGAACTTACGGAATCGTTCGTCCCCGCAACAGTAAATTGAGTCGATCGCTCGGTAAACCTAAACCAAGAGCAGCACCACCGCACGGCCCGCGTATTACAACACGTAGTGCCAGAATAACCAACACGAGCATACAGAAAAGTGAATTGATGACTGCTGTGCACGTAGAAACTGGCCGCGTGCTTGGACGAAGCACGATTCGTCTGAGTGCCACTCTTTGAGCCGAGCGTCGGGAAGAAGGAAGACTACGAGTACGAGGGGGCGGCTGGAGGGTGGGGCCGCAAAGACAAGTGGCGTCAGTCGGCGTCAGTCAGCGTCACCGTCTCCCTTAGATCCTTGTCAAAAAAGTACGTTTTGCATAAAAGGCTGGCTTCTATAGCTTCCCCATTCCCCACCAAACTTGAGCTTACCAAAGTTGTAAACTGAACCTTGCCTAATTTATTCATATTTTAGCTGCACATACTTTGAATCCAATTCATTATGGGAAAACTATAGAGTAACTCTGTATTTAATGATTGATATCAAATCAAATTCTCATAATGATTGAGATGTTTTTTTTTTTGGATTTTAGTGATGAAGGTGGGCTGAAAGTAGTATCCAGCCTGTCCTGAGAAAAAATATTTGTCAATAGTGTCCACGTGTGCTTTAACAAGTCATCATACATGGTACAACATTTCAATTAACACAAGGACTGTTTACATAAATATTATGTCCAACTTATTAAGTGTCTAACGAATCATTATCAAGTATTTAAAGTTTGTAAGAAAATGTATTCAAAAAACTATTCAAAAGAACCTCAAAGTACATAGATGTAGAATAGATCAGTTGCTTCTAAGATAAATTGTAATGAATAAATATATTAATTAATAACAAAAAAATTTAGACCCTATGTAGAGTATAACATACATTGTGTAGATTGCAGCTTGGAGTAAAAAAAATACAACATTAGAAGAAAATTACATTCAAGTTGTTGAAAAAGACTATTTATTTACCAAGGAAGGTTCTTAAACACTTTTTTTTAAAAAAAATACACTACGATGTATATTATTTTTAAATAAAATATTAAATGATATCACAATAATTGACATAAAGGAATATTTTTGTAGTATGTACAAAGACAATAAATTAATAAAAAAATAATAATAAATTACAATAAAATATTTTAAATTATTGGTGTTTATATTTAATTATTAAAAGTATCATTGATTTATATTTATTTTTTAAAAATAAAATTTTAAATTTTAAATACATCATTTTTTATGAAAAAATTACATTAAAAACTAATAATTTGGTAATAAATAAATAAAATAAAATAAATAAATAAATGGTTATTTTAAAATTTAAAGTAATGATTAAGATTAATTAAAAAACTCTTGAACTAACTAAAATAGTATAATAAAATATTAAGATATATTTATAAAAATTAAAAATTAAAAAATTATTGAAGCAATATCTTGATATTGTTAATACTACATCTTATATGGATGTCAGGAATTTAGACCACTTATTCTATAACAATTTTGTAAAACTTAAAAATCTACATTATTAAGATTTGTTATTCTTCATCTTGCTAACTTACTAGACAAGACATTATGATTGTCACAACCATCAAGATAACGTAATCGAGATGAAGATCCTCAAAAATGACATGTCCTTTTTCAAATAGATGGCAAGATATAATATGTTTGGTATCACAACCTTAGAATAGAGTTCTAATGTTTGGTGATTTTATTAGAGATAAGAACAATTCTTGACGGTGATTCAAATGTTTTATTTGAAGGAAGTTACAAAGGCCTCAATAACGATTAAATAACAAGGTGGTCTTCTTATCCTAGTATGATACACTACTGATGGTTGAGAGGATCTATCAACCATCTTCAAAGAGAACAAAGATTAGAATATGTGACAAATACAATTTATCACATCTTGGATTTTCTTAATATATAAAGTTCACTATTTTATATGGCTGAAGAAGAGAGACGTGAAATATGGGGTGGATCTTTATAGACTTTGATGGATATAATTAATAAGCAATAAGATTGACTTATTCAATAATAAAAAAAAGTCAAAGCCTATGGTAATCCAACTTGTCACAAGGACAAGTAGTCTTGATATTATCACAAAGTAACTATACCTTGTCAACTATGTTGAATTGTGGTTGTTTGTTGCAATAGACATTTGTATTGAATTTTTGTCATTCTTAAGCTTCTTTTAACTACACCTTCATTATTATAGGTAACTTTGACAAATAATTTGTCAAATCTTCTCTAATAGGATTATCAACTTTTAAAAAGTTAAAAGTATCAAACCTTGGATAATAAACATAATTGGCAAAAAAAATGTTTGTTGAGTGGAAGAATGTACCAAATTATTGTACGTAAACTTTACCAATAATAAAAGAGTTGTTTAATCATCTTGATGATAGTTAATGGTATACCTGAAGTATTGCTCAAAAACTTGATTCACCTATTCTATTTGTCCATCAGTTTGAGAATGAAAAGCCATAGAGAGCTTTATATTTACTTTAAAAATTTGAAAAAGATTTTCCAAAATCTTGATATAAATTAAGTCCCTTTCTTTGATATAATATCTTTGAAGAATCCATGATAGCGATAGATGTTGTTAACAAAAAACTTAGCTATTTTTTTACCTACAACAGATTTTATACATAGTATAAAATATGCCATCTTGATAAAATAATCTACTACTATAAATATAAAATTATATGAACCTAACACTAGAAGATTTGTGATAAAATCCATAGAAATAGAAGACCATGATTGTTTTGAAATAGGTAATGGCTGAAAAAAGTCCACAAGGTCGATGGCAAAGAGTTTTGGATCTTGAATAAATATCACATGATTTTACAAAGTCTTTGACTGCCTTCCACATTTGAAGCCACCAAAAATCTCTCAATATTAGTTCTAAAGTCTTCTTGTATCCAAAATGTCTTGCTGCCGGAAAGTCATGACGAGTTTAAAGAACATGTAATTGTGCTCTATCTTTTAGAATGTATAATCATCTCTAAAATAAAATAATTTGTTCTTAAACTCAAACTTTAAAGTATTAAGAGACTTAAAAGAATTATTCTTGATATCATGGATAAGAAGATTAGAGGATATATTTGATTGAATTTACTTGAATAAAGATTGAATCAATAATAATTCTTGATTTTATTACTAGAAGATAAAAATTCTTTGGCTTCAAAAAAAATATATTTTTTTAATCAAAAGATGCATGTCTTTTTTTTGGTGTAAGATAAGAACATCAAGAAAGGACGTTTAACAAACCTTCTTATTTTTCAAGTCGATAAGTGATCTTGAAATCAAATCTTGATAAAGACATATTCCAATAAGCTTGGCAATCATTCAAAATACATACTAATATAAAATACTTGAAGTTCTTGTGATCAGTATTGAAACATGACCAATTTATCTCAAAAGTCCAAGACCCTTCTAATCCATAACAACATAAAACCTCATCACAAGGTAGCACAAATTAGACCAGAAAAAAATTAAATAAAATTAAATAGAATGTTATACAAAAGACAAAATTGAGCAACCAAAATTAGAACAAAATAAAACAAAATAAAAAGATACAAAATCTAATTTTATTAAGAGAAAGGATCCAAAGTCATATCTGACCAAGTGTCCCAAAAGGCCTTTGCCAGTCCTATTTATACTTTTTTCTATGACCTTAGACTTTCTAAAATATTTATAGGTAATGGATTCTAATTAAATAACCACCTTAAATTCCTTCTAGAAGGCTCTATGGTAGATTCTACTTAGATAACCACCCTAAATTCTTTTTAGAATGTTCTACAATGGTTCCTACTTGGTCTACTAATATAACTCCAATTCCAGAAACTTTTATAACTTTTCAAATATGGTTCTAACTATCTATTTGTTGTCGTAGTGTAAATGCTTATAGTATGTAAAAATTAGTTAGAACACATTAAATGTTAATAAATCTAAATGTATGTTAGAGTGGATAATAGATTAAATTAAAAAGAGTTGGTATAAAAAAAACTTTATTTTGTTTTCCTTACTTAGTTTGATTATAGTATATAAAAGTTATAGAACCTTAATGTTAAGTATGAAGCCTTGAGAGGAGATAGGGGCCTAAAGATGAAGATTTAAACTAATAGGAGGTTAATTGGGAGGGATGAAACCAAGGCATGGTTGGATGAAGGTAGAAATAAGGATCTTCATCCCCATTGCTCGAAATCCATGCCCAATGGGCTTTTAGGAGGCTGCCCGCGACCTTGATAAGGGTTTTGGCGACTTCAAAGAGGCCATTAGGAAATCAAAGGCAAGATTTGTAAAGTTTAGGGTTTTGGCTACAATTTTTGTGCAAATTTTATAGGGTTTGGAGTTAGGGTGAATAAGTTATAGCCGTTTGAAGTTAAGGTGTCAATTTGAGACCTACTGTTACTCTTTTGAGTTTAAGAGGAGTCTTACGGAAGCTTTTGGAGATCGGAAGGTGCGGCTGGAAGGGCAACTTCAAGACATACATCTTTTGCGAAGAAAATTTTGCATTTGGAGTTTATGTGAAGGAGTTATAGGGAGTTAAAGACAGTGCATTCAAATCAAAGGCAGTAAGTAAGCGGTTTTGTTCAAAGTAGTGTTAGGAGCCATAACTTGAGTTTTCGAACGAAATTTTGGCTCAAACTTTGGGAGAATGTAAAAATTTGTGTTAAGAAGCTATCTATAAAAGTTTCGTGGCATTTGCACTTATGGTTTGTGAGATATAAAGAAAATTGCGTGCGGGTATATAAAGATTACGGTTTGAAGCGACTGTTAGGGTTTTGAAGATATCTCAAGATCCGCGACGAATTTGCGGTTGAAATTTGTTGTACAAATTAATAACAACATATCAGTACTTCATGTAAATTTTGATCTTGTTTGGACGGTTGGATCAAGAGTTATGAGGTGTTGAAGTGTAGAAGAATTTCCACACAAGGATATACAAGGTTTTAAAGTACTTCTACCATATTTTGGTTGTTGTTGGTTATTTAAGACTTAAGTATTTGGTGTAATTGTTCCAAAAGGAGAAATTATATATATAAAATTAGGGTTTCCTTATTTTAAGCTTGATTGAGCAATTAGTGACAGCCAAAAGCCCAGCGCTGTCGTATTACGTGCTATCTTGTTCGGGAATACACTGGGTATCTGGCTATCGAAGGTATAGTTGTTTTTGCAAATAATAAAGAAACCCTAATAGATTTTATCCATGTATGAAGAATATAATTGAAATATCAATTCCCAAGTATTTAAAAACACTCCTCATAGTCATTTTAACCATACAATATTCCAATTGCTTTATTTCTTTTATAATTAAGTTGTTTTTGTTTTTCTTAACAAGCCCTAATCCTAGCCAGTGAGCTTTGACAAGCTGTAACTTTTGATCCAACCGTCCACTTAGTGTGAAATTTTGCACCCAAATACCAGTATAAGCCTTCTATATGCTCGGAAAATTTCAGCCCAACCCAACTTACAGATTGCAAGAAAACGCCCAAAAACCGCACTGATGACACTCGGCCGCAACCTTGAAATTTGATGTAGAAACTCCAGAAGTGATTTCTCCTTTGTCAACTGTTAACTCCAGCTCAAAATTGAATAGTCGCTTGATCTCCAAATCTTCTATTACCAAGCCAAAATTTACGTCGACCCAATCAGTAGATCTTCAGATATCACAAAAACCCTATCCAACCCTAGACTGCCAACTTCTGACAATCCTTTGTACTAAAACCCAGATATCTCTTGATTGCATCGTTAGATTAACACAAATTTTTGTATACACTTAGCACACCCAACTATCCAGACAATACCAAATTTTGATCCATAGATGCTACACGACTTGCACAAACCGATTGAGAATGCGAACCATCAATGTTTTATATAAAATCCGAAACACCAAAATAAACACTGACTTTGAGCAGCGATTGCTCTCCCCTCATAAAACCCTAATGAAACCAAACTAGTGACCTTGAAAAGAGCTTAAAGCTAGCTCTTTGATCCAAAAATCCCTAATGAAACCAACCTAATGACCTTGAAAAGAGCTTGAAGCTAGCTCTTCGATCCAAAAACCCGATCTGAAAAAAAATCCCACTGAAAAAACCCCTCACTGAAAAAAAAAACCCCCCTATCTCTTAACCTTCCTCCCCTTTAACCTTAATTCTCCCCTCTTTCAAACCCTAGCCTCTGAATTTCTTTAATCTTTCGTCTTGGATCCGGAATTGGCTCTCTCCGTCTTTGATCCGGAATTGGCTCCTTCGTCTTGGATCCGGAATTGGCTCTCGCCGTCAGAGCTTTCTCCTCCGTTTTACCTTTAAGAGATCCTTTTACTAAAAACAACGTTCCCTGAAACAGCACAGAGAACAGGACAGCTTGAAACAGAATCGAAACCCCGTAATCGGGACCACATTGAGTCGCCCGACCAATTCAGGTCTCATATTGGATAAGAGTCCAGTAGTAAGACCCGGATGTTCCCGAAATTGGATCAATTTGGTCCTTCACGTCAGATTGGCTGAGGCCCGTAGTAAGACTTGGATTTTCCCATAATTAGACTGCATTGGGTTGCCCGACCAATTCAGGTCTCATATTGGGTAAGAGGACCCGGATTAGATTCTTGAAATTGGATCCAATTCGCTCTTCGAACCAGGCTCACCCGTAGTGTGAATTGGTCCTTTCCCTTCCTGCTGACTCCCATTATTGGAATCGAACGGAGCATTTCAGTATGCCCCGGCTAACTGTAACGGAATGACTGAACCTAACCTCTCAGTATTTGCACTGGAATTGGTCGTTGCTCCCAATATTCGAGGTAACTGAACATTAATAAAAATCCTCTTCTTTTATATTTTCACAGTATACTCGTGTTACAACACGACAGCGCTTTCTTGAGGCAAAACTTCTCTACCCCGACATCGTATGTACTAATAATACAACTATCTTATCTATACCTTGTTACAGTTAATCCCCGTCCACTAATACAAAATGTCCTTGTTTCAGTCTTGATGATATCTCCAAATTGTCTCTTGGCAATAGGTGAGGTTTTGTGCAGGTTTCTATGTTGCATTGTAGATATAATAACCTTTCCAAAGAACTTTGTAGTGAAGTTGTGGACATCCACTACCATCGCAAAGATAGTGATGCTCCAAAATGCTGTTTTTTTTATACTCTTATTGGTCATTAAGTATAACTAGTGGTAGTAGTAGTGTTGTCAAGTTGAAAAGCACTTTGGCTTAATATGAAATTTCTACAATTGTAAAATATGAAAAACTAAATGGACCCGAATATGTGGCAAAAGCTCAAGGCAATATGCAATATCAAAAATCATTAAAGAATTGCAGAACAGTCTAAGCCATCGAGGTGCTAGTTTATGGACTTAGGTTGATGTAGCCAGTGGCAAGTTGGCGTTGGAAAGTAATACCTCATCATCCTCTTAGAAGGTCTTGTATTACCAATGATTATCCACATATTACTTTTATCAATTCTATGCGGTAAGGAAGCAATATTGTGCCTCTTGTAAGACCATTATAAGTCATATAAATTCCATTGTTTTTGGATTGTTGGTGTCAATAGGACAATAGAGGATTGCTGGCATAATTGGATGTTGATCGGTGTTAAGAAAAAATGGTGAATGACTAGTACTTGCTTGAATACTATCATTATAAGTAAACTCCAAGGACGTTAAGTATTCATCCTAATTATTATAATAAACCACCACAAATACTTGTAATATACCTTCTAAGGTTTGATTTATATGCTTTGTTTGTCCATCTATTTGAAGATGGAAGGTTGTAGATATAGCAAGTCATCTACCTAGTAGCTTGAAGAAGGCTTGTCAAAAACTTCTTATAAAGCATGGATCTTCATCTAAAATGGTGACACAAGGTAATATATGGTGACAAAAGACAATATCAAAGAAGACTTGTGCAAGCATTGAGGCATCAATATCCTAATACACACAACTAAGTGAAGTTGTTTTGAGAGTCGATCCACAAAGATAGAAATTGCAATATAATTATGAAGCATCTGCAACAAACATGTAATGAAATCTATAGTCACCTACTCTCAATATGTTGTAGGTAGCAGAATTGGTTGCAATAGTCAAAGAGTCATTGCATTTTCTATTTTATTATGTTGATATGACTCACAAGACTATACAAAAGCTCAAATATCATGATCTAAATCTACTCAAAACTATGCCCTTGAAATCTATTTTAGAATCTTCTCTTGCCTAAGATGTCTAGATATTAGAATGTCATGTTCCTCTTCAAGTATACACATCCAGAGTATAGTATTGTTAGGTATATAAATCTATTTTTTGAAATAGAGCAAGCCGTCACTAAGAGTGTAATCTTGATATTGTATATTATCCACCTTCAATCGATCGTTAATCATCTTAAAATAATCATCACAATGTATAGCTTCTTTCTATTCTATCTCTTTGCTTAGATTTGAAATGAGACTACTAATGGTAGCAAATTTTGCCTTCTCTCTAGATTTTTCTTTCAAGTTTGGTCTTTGCAATAAGTTGTTTAGTATAATATGTTGTTGCCCTTGCTTATACTGAAGATGGATATCAAAAAGCTATAATTGTTCTTTCCAATGATGATGTCATAATTTCATATTTTCTAAATGTAAATATCAAGGATATGAACTAAAAAATGATGCATAAACTAATGAAATCCATATCAAATAAAGAGTGACAAAATAGAAATAAGAAAGTACGTATATTTAAAAGAAACTAGAATGACTTGTTGCCAAAAGTCAAGTAAACTTGAAATTCTTGAAATTAAACTAGAAGCAAGAAAGGAATTGATAAGAGTGAAGAGGGCTTCATTCTTGTCTCTGTATATATTATCTAAGTAGGGATTACGTGGTAATATTCTATAGGACCTCCAATATGTATTGAATTAATCAATCTCTATTAGCGTTGGTTATTGTGCCATAGTATTAGATAATGGCATAAGACTTTATACTATAGGCTATGCTCTACAATTTTTGAATTTTATAGCATCGATTCTCTTTGCAATCCAAATTGTCTCTTTGAATGTTTATAGATTTTTTAGTTCCATCTCTTGTTGAATCTCAAATTTTAAACCTTGTAGAAATTGATCCATCATCTCTGCCTCTAAAATATTGTCAATTTAGAGACATAAAGATTTGAATCAAGAGATATAATCTTGCATCAATTTAGATTGTATAAGACTTGTCAATTGATCGCATGTTATCTTCTTTGCATTGATGCGCCAAAATTGATTTCTAAACTAAGTCTCAAACTCCTTCTAATCACAAAATTTACCTTGAGCTCCATAGCTTTGAACTCAATGTTGCCACGAAATGGTTGCCGCATCACTCAAATAGCTGGCTACACATATAATTTCTTCAATGTTATTTGCCTCAGATAGTTGGAAGTATTGTCACATATTGAAGAACCATTGACATACATCTTCTTGTCTTGAAGTTCTAGAGTATGTACTAGGCTTACTCAATTTCAACCTAATAGATGTTGATTCCCTTATCCTCAAGGCTTCTATTTGTCCTTACAAAGTAGCTATCTAGCCTAAGACATGTTATATTTAAGCCTCCATCTGGGATTGTTTTGTCATATCTTCTATGCTATAATTTCTCTACTGGACTATACTATTGTAATGCCTTTTTACCTCCCGAATAACTTTTTAAGAGTAGCTCATGGTAGCTTCAACAGAATATCCAATGTAACTATAACAATTGACCTTAGACTAAATGATGACTATTAATAAACTATCAAAGAATAGTCTAGTACTTGCTGTGATACCAATAAAATATGACCGTTCTATCTCAAGAATCTAAGACCCTTCTAATCTACAACAACATAAAACCTCATCACAAGATGTGCCAAATTAGACCAAAATAAAATATAATAAAATTAAACAGAATAAAACACAGATGACAAAACTAAGCAAATGGATTAGAATAGAATAGAATAAAACAAGAAGATACAAAAATCAATTATATTAAGAAAAAAGATCCAAAGCCATACTCGACCAGATATCCCAAAAGACCTTGGTTAGTCTTATTTATATTTTATTCTACCACCTTAGACTTTCTAGAATATTCTTAGATGATAGATCCCACTTAGATAATTGACTTAAATACCTTCTAGAAGGTTCCATGGTAGATCCTATCTAAATAATGACTATAAATTCTTTCTAGAATATTCTACAATGGATCCTACCTAAATAACCACCATAAACTCTTTTTTGAATGTTCCGTAGTGGATCCTACCTGATCCACTAAGCTAACTCTAATTCTAAAAATTTCCATAATTTCTCAAACATGATTCTAACTATTTATTTCTATGTATCAATAAAACAACTATCTTATCTATACCATATTATAAGTATACACTTTGATTGGATTTTATGTATCTTATAAATAATGACATCATTCTTGAAATGAATCCATGATTGAAAAGAACTCTTTTTTGTGGATTTCATAATTAATCTCAACTACTAAAAAAAATTTAGAATAAAAAGCTAATGGACAAAATTTGTCATATATTCTCATTTGTTATAATACTACATCCAAGACAAAATTTGATGTATTTTTTTCTATAAAAAATATCTTAAAGAAGTTAATGTAATATAAGATAGATACAAAAGTAAACTTATTTTTTAAAACATCTAATGATGCTTTGGCTTCTTTACTCCACTCAAGTTTGTCTTTACAAGTTAAACATGTAAGAGGAGTTGCAACTTGAGAAAAATTCTTAATGAAGTTTTGATAAATGTTTCTTATTGTTATTAAAATCTTTTAATCCATGATAGTCTAGACCTTCTTTGGATCTATCATTAGCCCTTTTTTTGAAATGATGTATCTTAGGAAGTCAACTTGAATATTGTGGAATATATATATTTGTTTAACTTGGCATATAATCTTGCATCTTTTAGTTTTTGTAATACATGAAAAACATGAACTTCATGTTCTTTTATGTTTTTAGAGTAGATTAAAATGTCATCCTAATAATAGATGATAAAATCATCAAGAGAGTCACAAAATACATCATTCATTAGATGTTGAAAAGCAATTGGTGGATTTGTGAGTCCAAAAGGCATGACATTGTATTCAAAATATCCATATCTGGTTCAAAATGCAATTTTTCATTCATCTCCTTTTGTAATGCGTATTAGATTATATGCTCCTTGTTAGATAAAGATCTTATTTTATTAAATATTACTATGCTTTTATGATTTTTAATTGCTACATCTAAAAGAAAAATCTTATCTATAACATCTCTAAAAGATGGCAAACAACCATCTATGAGTTCTTTATGTACAAGTTTAATTTTTTTGAGTAATAGTATCTTTTTTTTTTGATAAAATCTTCATCTATAAAACAGGCTGAGGCTCTTGAATCTAACAAAGCTAAGACTTTGTAATTTTTTGGTCCTAAATAAACTTCTATTGTAAAATAAGGTGAGAGATTTGATGAGAGAATAAGACCTTTATTAAAAATTATATAAGTTTTCAACCGAATCGTGCCTATTGTAGTTGGAGGAGCTTGTTTTCAAATACACCGACTTCTTTGATGACCATGCTTCTCATTTTGTGGTTGTATTATTTCTTTGGATAATGTTGAGTAGTAAGTTTAGCTTTTCTATAATAAAAGCATAAGCCCTCCTCATATTGTGAAGTCTGTTTGTGCTTGTGAAGAATTTAAAACTTATCATATCAATTTACAATGATTTTGGGCTTTATGAATGTATTTCTAAAAAACTTCGAAGCTACTATCATTATTTGATTTGTTCATTTTTAGTCAAGTCTTTTTTTTATGTATTTCAAATAATAAATTGTTGTATACAATGGCTTGAGCAATAAATTATTCTAAAGATATTAATCTTTGTCCCTATCATACTTGTAAAAGCAAAACTCTCTGGATTTGGTTATAAAGTAGATCTATTTGCTTCCTTTAAGTACACATCTTCTTGCCGCAGAATTTGGACTTCTTTCATAGATATAGGAATAGTACCTCCATGATTTTTGTTAGAAATGCATAAAATTTTTATTCTTATAGTATTGATAAACTCATGAAGATCTATAATAGTTGCAAATCTATTCTCTCTTTTGCTTAGACTAGCATCTATAATCTTTTCTTCCATGGATAACTCAAACTAGTTCAAAAAATTCAATTAAAAGAAGATAATCTACAACTTCTAATATCAAATGAAAATTTTTACAAAGATAGATAATCCACTTTCTTTAAAGTAAAGATTAGTATTGAAAAATAAGATTATTTTTTAAAAAGTGGATAATTCATTGCCTTCAAAATACAACAATAGAAGAAAAATAATCCACTCATTTTTAAAATAAGATAAAAATAGTAAATTAAGACTCTTATCAAATTATCAAGGACATGAATCTTTGAAGAAAGAAATCCTCAATATACCCTTGGGATACAAAAAAGAACTAGAAATTCATTCAAAGATGATATATTATTGAACTAAAATATCTATTATTAAAAACAAAAAGATTAGAAAGTCTAGAAACAAGACCAAAGACTACAAATGTATTAACAAGAGTAAAGAAGGCTTCACTCTTGCCTCCATATATAGCCTTAACAAAGAACTACGTTGTTGTATTATATGAAGTCTTGCTTGAGAATGCGCTAGGTACTTGGCTATAGAAGATAAAAAGAATTTACAACAATAAGTCCTAATCATTCTAATAAAATTATATATAAATTACTATACAAGCTTAACAAACATAATCAAGTATCAATTAAGTCTAATCATTATTATTTTATTTTATTTTTATTTTTAAAATAAATTATAAAAAAAATACAAGAAAATCCTAAAAAAACCTAAAAAATCTTTAAAAAAATTCTAAAGAAATTTTAAAGAAATTCTATAGAAACCTTAAAGAAATTCAAACCAAATCCTAAACCAAACCAAATCCTAAGTATAATCAAATCCTAATCTTAACCAAATCTTAATCCTAACCAAACTCTAATTAATTTTTTAAATCTCAAACAAATTTCTAACAACCTTACAATAGATTTTGAAATTCAATAACTAATGTTTGAACCATTGATTTTAATTTTACATATTCTTCACTAATTAAGTTAAAAATAAGTATAAAAAATTTAAAAAATATTGATAATTACTAAATAGATGATAATCTCAAAAATATGCTTGGGTATCGGACAACCTCCTTCTCCGACCTTGATGCTAATCTCCCAGAGCCAATTACTCCTGATTGAACTATTACTTTGCTTTCAAATTTTATAAACTTTTTAGAAATTAAACTAATCACCTCTATGAGAAAATTTGCTTCAATTTAAATTGCGGATTGAAAGATATCTAAAAAAACCTCATTGGTCCTCAAAATCCTAAATTTTGAGACTCCAATCCACAAAAAACTTCATGATTTTTAATCTAACCATTCAATCAAATCCAAATTTACAACATATATTAAGCACAACTACATCTACAAATCTAAAAAATTTCACTGGTAGATTTGATACCAAACTTTTGAAATTGTCCAAAATGTCAATTCTATTTTATTTTCCAAAAACTCCAAAGTCACTAAAAACAACCTCAACTTTGCAAAGCTCTTAAAAAGTCATTCTCTACCCAAAATCCTCAAAATTAATGCCTATGAAAACCCTATCAAGTTTGCTCTCCAATCTTATTCTTTGATCAACCAAAGAACCCCATAATCGTTGTCAAGGCTTAGTTTTTTGCCTTGGGATCTGATTTTTGTGCCTTTTGAGGTAAATTCTATTAAAACCAATTCTTAACTCCCTCCTATATATATATATATATATATATATATATATATATATGTTTTATTTTCTAATCTACCTTATTTTGTCTTATTTATGGCCTTTCAAAGTAAGTAGAAGCTATTTTTTAAAAAATGCAGCATTAATATTAAAAGTTTTACTCCATTCCTATCTTTTATCCATATTTTTTTACTTTATCTTTAAACTTAGCTCTTCTATAATAAGATCCATATTATTATCTTTCATCATATAATCGTGTTACAATACGACAATGTGGCAATATCCTATAGAACCTCTAAAATGTATTGACTTTGCAAGATACATATCTTAACTTGCAAGGCAATTTTTTTATACAAGCGCTATATAGTTAGCTTGTTATACGAGCTATCAACACGTGGTTAACTTGTTGACTAAGTTTCTAACCTATTAATCAACTACAAACACATATAAAGCCAAAATAACATCTATGAAGCTTTTAGGAAGGTTTTCTAAAAGATATTATGAAATTAATCTACTTTTATTTACTTTTATCTACTTTTACTTAATTATATAGGTATAACCTAGAGCACATATGTATATTTGTGACACCTGCCTCCTACTCCAATTACAATATTAAATTTTCAATGCTAATATTTTATTTTTAAACCATTCAATTATTTTCAAATTTCATATATATATAGAAAATTAAGGCTATTATCTTCACATATAAATTTTACTCCAATAAAACTAATAGATTGCTAAAGATCTTAGCAATTCTAATTGCTTCTTAAAATCTAATTTCAAAGACCTCAACCTACTTGAAATTCAATAACCTTTAATTCAATTGTTTGATCAAGCTCAAGCTTACAACATACACTCTAAACAATTATTTGCATAAGGCTTGAAAATTTGAATTGTAGATCTACTACCAAATTCACAAAATTCTCCAAAATATAATATTCTTTTTATTTCAAAAATTCTAAAATCATCCAAAACAATAGTGACTTTGCAAAGTTCTTATAAAGCCATTATACACTTAAATCACTCAAAATTAATGACTAAAGAAACCCTATCAGATTTGCTCTCAAATTTTACTCTTTGGTCTATAAAAGAGCCTTGGAATTATTATAGATGCTCCGTTTTGTATCTCAGGGTCTGATTTTGATCCAAATTAATAACCAATCCTCTTCAGTTATCATATTTTGTCTTTTTGAGTTAATTTTTGCTATAATCAACTCCTAACTTCTTCATATATATGCTTATATTCTTTATTTGCCTAATCTATATTATTTTATCTTAATTATGGCCTTATAAAGTAAATAGATTTTTACTTTGTAAAAAAATAGCATTTACATCTTTAGTTTTATTTTCCTTTAGACTATTGTCTATTTTCTAAGATAATTTGCTGTAATATTTGAAGTAAGATCTTCTATAATTTAATAATTTCTTCATTTCTTTTATCTATTAGTCATATTACATCATGACATCCATCTTCCTTGAACTTGTGCATCTTTTGGCATGCCGCAATGATTCTTTAATATGTTGAGGTAAAGTGTTCTTCGTCTTGGTCAAATTCTTGATCTTCAATTGGTTCTTCTTCTCTCATCTTAATTTCTTGTAATAGATTTTGTTCTTCATCAAAACTAATGTTTTCACCTCTTTGTTTAAATAATTTGATTCTCTTCTTTACTATAGGTAGCTTTAATTCTATACCATCAAGTTCTCATAATAAGTATGTTTCATTTTTACATATTCATTTCACAATATAAAGCCCAAATCATCTCTTTGCAAATTTTTTTGTTATACTATGTTGGTTGTCTAAACTACTATCATAAATCAAAATCTTATGACAATTTTGAATTTGTTTTGGATGCAATTGATGCTTTTTGTCAAACCTCTCTTTGTTTTTCTCCCTTGTGTCTTTCAACTTCTTTATAACTACTTCAATGTCCTAGAGTCTTCTTTCAAGTTATCAAATTTGTAATGCTAATAATTCTTCTCTTATTAAATCATCTTTTCAATATAATACATCTCATGTTAGAACAACATCCTCTATTGGCATGACTAATTTTTGTCCATACATCAATTCTACTAGCATGTATGTTGTGTAATCTATCTATAATGAAAATTATAATAACTTAAGTGAATCACCTATCTTACCTTTGCATGCTTTAATCAATGCTTTTAAAATTTGAAAATATCTTTATTCACTCTTGTCATGCCTTTTTGGATTATATGCAGTTGTTGATGTAAGTTTAATGCCCATCCTCTTAAAGAATTCTTATGCTTCAATTACATTTAATTCCCTTCTATCCATGATAATTTTTTCAACACAACTATATCAACAAATAATCTCTTTTAATATAAATTGACATACTCCTTCTGTAGTCTTTGTTTGAAGTGCTCTTGTCTTTATTTTTTTTGTCAAATCCTCTTGAGCAAGTATAAAATATTTCTTTTGTCTAAATCTTATTAGCAACTAAAACAACCACCCATTTGTAGTGAATTGCTTATAGGTATATTGGATGCAATCCATCTCAATGACAAATATTTGAATATATTTGAAAAATTTTACAAGATCTTACAAAATTTGCCACATTCTTATACATGTCCTTCCACCAATATTTTTCTTTTATCTTTGTAAATGTTATCCAAATGCCTCGATGTTTGTCCCACCAACTTTTATGAAATTCTTTAATGATATTTCGTTGAGTGCCATAGCCACATACAACCCATTGTGGCATTCCACCTCTTTATTTTGGATGCTTCTATAAAAATCCATCTTAAAGAAAATATCTATAAGCTTTTTTTCAAATACTTTTAAATTCATTATTCATCCAATCTTCTTATTTTTTTAATGTACTTAAGTACTTTTAAATATACAATCATTCACCATCATATAACTCTTCAAAAAATACTTCAAGTAGTGTAGTCAAATATAATTTATTTTTTTTTACACATGAAGTTAAATAAAAGTTAGTGCCAACATATTTTTTATTATCAATTATACCTTCTTCATCATCATATTGTACTTGTGACAACATATCCACAACTGCTTGAATTTTGAATTCATAGATTATATATATGCAATCCATCTTAATATTATTATATTTGATATAGAACAACTAGTAATCATACCTAATAAGGATAAATAATATATTTCTATAACTACCAATGTATTAATCAAGTTTTTATTTTAATGTTTTATAGTTATTATTATATCCTATAATTTTCTTTTAATTTGTACACATACCCTCTACTTAGCATTCAAAAATTTTGTCCTAAATCTTACTACATATCTATTTTTTTGTTCATCATCTTGTACAAGTATCCAACCTATTCCAATTCGACTAGCATCAACCATCAATATCATTAGCCTCCTTGAATCATAATTAATCTTTCTCAAAATTGGTGATAAAGAAAGAAGTTTCTTCAACTTTTTTATTACCTTACTTTACTTAATGTTCCATTGAAATCTAAACTACTTTTTTAATAAAAAAATATAATGGTTTCTCTATATGTGCAAAATGTGGAATCCATATGTGATAAAAAAATACATGATCCTAGAAATCTTCAAACCTCTGATGTATTTGAAAATTCTTTTATTTTTTGAATTGTATCTATTTTTTTATTGATAGCTTGCATTTATATGGTCTACACAGATGTCCTACCACCAAAACTTTTTTTATTCCAAATATTGATTTTACTTCCAATAAGATTAAATGAACCTCTTTTAACCTTGTCAAAATCTCGTCACAATCATCAATATGATTTGCCACAAACTTTCTACATCTCTTTGAATTTAATCTTCAATCTTTTTTTCTTCTTTATATTCCTTAATTAGTACATCATTTTAAAAAATTATTATTTTTCTTGAAATAAAATCTCTTAATACCTTATGTATTTTATTCATTATATGTGCCAATAAATTTATAGCCTCTTGTGGTAATGTATACATTCTAATCAATCTCAATGGGGTCTTCATAATTGTCAAATCTTTGCTTTACATTCCCAATTGAAATTGATCATATCTTGAATAAAGATTGCATATAGAATAAATTTCTTTTTTTCCAAATGCCTCTGTAAATTCATATACTATTAAACTAGAATCCATATTCCTAAAAATCATCTTATTTATCAATTGCATGTTTTGAATAAACCTCAATTTTTTGTTTTTTTTAGGTACCATAAACCATTGATTGAAATATGATACAATAGATGGTTCTAAAATTTCCATCTTAATCTTCTCATTGAATAATTTAACAAGCTTAAGAAAATAGGCCTTTAGAATCAAAATTGGTCTTAAATTCCATGGTTAATGTGGAACCATGATAATAACCATGGATGCCACTATACTTAGATCCATACATCCTATTTTATTTGGTTCAAATACAAATGCCTTATCAAGTCAAAAAAAATATCTCTTTAAAATATCTTTCCTCATCTTCTACCAAAAAGTCCTATTATCCAATCTTCAACTCATTTAATGTCAAATTATCTTCAAATTTATGCCATATTTTCTTTGGATCTCTCAAATTTGGTTGCATAGAAGCCCTTTCAATTCTTTTCTTACAATCCAATGGTAGTAGTAATGGCATTGATTTAATCTTTCTAGCAATAGTCTTATACTTAGTTTCTACCTTCACATCATATCTATCAATATATTCTTTTATGTCATTATAAAATTCCTTAGATTTCATATTTAACATCTTATCATCACCTTCAAAATTCAAATCTATTTATACTTGTAATTCACCTAAGGTATCATCAAAGTTACTTTCTTCAAACATCCTCGATATATATTCATCTTCATCAAACATTTCTTCAATTCATATTCTATATTTTTGACATTTTTTTTTTCTACTCTTCTAAAATTGTTTATATTTTTAAATGAAATATATCCATTCCCTGATAATGTAATAATGGCCTCATCTTTTTTAATAAGCAATGTCGTATAGCATGATTTACAATCTGAAAATACATAAGATATTTAGCTGCAGTGAATTTAGTTTTAACTTATTGACTAAGCTACAATAAGTAATTTATTCCACCTTTAAATTATATATAAGTTAAAGGTGGAATAAATTACTTATTTTAGCTTTCCTTCCAAAACCTCTTCACTTTATATAAAATGCCCAAATTGTAGCAAAATCCTTCAAAACATATTTTTCCAGCAAAGAATTTTTTCTTTTTACACTTTAGAAATTCAGATCTTTTGATCTAATTTTTCAATTTCTTTCAAATTTTTATGTAACATAGCTATTATTCTTAATCTTTACTATAGAAAAAAATAAATTATAAAATTTCTATTAATCTTTTGGCATCTTAGAAACCCTAACAAGCACTCTAAATCCTAATTTACAAGCACTTAAGCACTATTTTCTTTATATCTCAAAAATCCAAAATTCAAATGCTACAAAATTTATATAAAAAGTTTATTAACATGAATATACACATTTTTAAAAATTTTAAGCCAAATTTTCATCAAATTACTTTAGATATAGCTCAAAATACAACCACTAGTGAATTAAGTCACTTACTACATTTACATTTGTAAGCACTAACTTCAACCTCCAATATCTCCTTCATCCTAATTTAGAATCCATTATACAATATATCAAAAGTATAGCAAAAAAAGTGCTCTCTCTAATTCCGGTTGTTGATTCTTTATTGTTTTCTATATACACGGATTATGTCCAAAAGAGTGACAAAAGGTACAAAATCAACACCTTAACTTTAGGAGCCTATATTTCTTTCATATAAACTTCAAACCATACAAAATTTTTACCAAAACCATAGTCAAAAACCTAAACTTGTTGATTCTAGCCTCTAAAGCTCAAATGTTTCCAAAAGAATAACCCTAATCCCTAATAAGGCCTCGGATAGCCTCCTTGAAGCCTATTGGACATGATGTTTGGCCAATAAGAATGAAGATTTTCATCATCCATCTCCATTCATCCATTTAGATGTCCTAATTTTTCTTTTTGCTTCCAAGATCCCTCTCCAATCCTTTTTTTAATAAGATTTACATAATATATGCTCTAAATACCAAATAAAAAAATCAAAATAAAACTTCATGGATCACTAATATCTAACAAGGATGACTATAAATATTTAAAAGTTACTATTAGTAAGATCAAATTCAAAAGTCACTATCAAAAAAAATAAAGTTATATAAATTATAATAATTATTCTTTTAAACAACTTCTTTTTAGAATAATAATCTATTTCCATTCTACAACCAAGTAAAATTCATTAATATAGTTCTTATCATGTTACTTAATAAATCATTTATCAAACATATAAATGTCTTGGATTGTATGTGTATAACCTTTATTTTCATACAAATAGCCATAATATAAGGTTGTCCTAGAATGATAGGATAAATAGACATATCTTACATAAAGAAGTTTTATTCATTACTAACATTTTTTATTGTAACCTTCACATTTTGACATACTTTATATAATTCTCTTCATGAATTATTTTTTGTTCAAATCATCCATCCATGCTTGATGTTAATAGGATATTTTTTTCTTTTCATATAACTCTTTTGATATCAAATTGATTTCCAAACTATGATCAATTAATGCCACAATAGGTTCTTCTAAATTCTCCAACTTCATTAATATCTTTGTTGTTGCTCTTGTCTAATGACTATAAGAATAATAACTCAAAATTTGGATTTCTTCTTCTTCTTCCATAATCTTTATATATGAAATACCTCCATATATATAATCATTGTTTTCTTCATCTATCATCATTCTTATCCTATGTGCATTTGAAGCCATATTTTTATCCAAAATTTTTCATTTTTTTTTTAATAATATCCATAATGAGCTTATGTAATTCCATCTTTGCTATTCCAAGAACTTCTTTCAATGTAAATTCTACCTTGCCATTTAAAATGTATTCTTCTAAAATCTTCTTCAAATCCATTGTTGCCTCAATATTTGATTACAATTTATAAGCAATAGTGTTTGCTTTTTTTCAGTATTTTTTTATAGAAATATTCTTTATTGTTTCTTCATACATAGGATTCTTTTATTGTCATGATTTTTCTCCTCTTTTAGTTCTTTTTAATGGTTCTTTATTATTTTCATCTCTCTTTTGTTTTTCTTCTATTAATGTTTCATATTAACTTCTTGCAATATATGCATGTACAAATAGACTATCAATCAAATTATTTCAAGCCATATTTTCTCAATTATACTTGCCCATATTAACTAATATATCTCCAACAACCTTCTCATTTACCGCACACTTCATTGCACTTGGCCACAATAAGCTTATATGGTTCGGTACTTCAATGCTTATACCTGCGCCATCTCAAATAAGTTTAATCCTATATGTCTTTACTTCTATTGCATGAACCCTCAATGCTTTCATTCTCCCTTTGCCAAAGTTGGTCTCGAATTTTTCTCTACTTTCTTTTAAGTGTATCATACCATCTTTTTAAAAAAAAACAATTTCTTTACATAGTACCTCTGTAAAATCTTTACATTCTCTTCTCAAATGATCCATGCTATCACACCACATGTACCTATGTACTACACCTTCCATTGATTCTAACCTTTGTTTTATTAATACTCTTAATAATTGTCTTTTTTTTTCAAATTTTGTAAATTTTATTTACAAATCTCTCATCTCTTGTATAATTTCATTAATACCCATTTCTTCTTTCTTTGATGTAGTCATTGAAGGTTGAGTCATAGATGTAGGATTAGTAGTGGATATTTTTACCTGAGATACTTGCAATGATCTTTGAATATCCAGTATTTTTTTCTCTTTTTTTTTTTTTTGCAAGCAATCCTATTGCCTCTTTAACTTCCTTCTAATTTTTTTTCAATATTTCATCTTCTTCTTTATCTTCAAATAAGATTTTTAACTTCTCTTGCAACTCTCTATTAGTAGCTTGAAGAAAAAGTTCCACTTTACTTGGATCTAATAATTACTTTTTTATCATTGATAAATAAGGATATTTCTTTTTAAACTTCCTTAATAAATTTTTTGCCAAAAGATCCTTCTTTAGCCTTTCAACCCATTCAAAAAAATAACTTCTTTGTAATTCTCTCACTATCTTCTACGAAAAACTCATCCATCAATGCTTGAAAAAATTTCTTCCATGAACCTCCAAAATATCTTATAAGAAACTTTACTTGATTTCTTCTCTTTGGTGTATATAATAATTCAAATAATTAAACCATCTCCCTTTCTTAAACACACTCTAACTCCATTTTTTTACATAACACCTTAAATATTTTGTGATATCCTTCCCTTTAAATTAATCAATCTTGTCTACAACTGCTTGTAATGCTTTGTTTGTCATACCATCTTGGTGATCTTTAAACTATTGTTATTGCATGAATAAGACAAAAGCTTCAAACATGCTTACGAAATTGGGATCAAAATACATACTTTATTCTCCATTAGTATTGTCACTTATAACTCCAATTGAAGCACCACCCATAGCTCCCCCTTTAACTTTCTTTCCTTCCTTCTCTATAATTGAAATAATCCAAGAATACCTCATACCTTCCAACTCAAGTCTTTTACATCAAATTCATGAAATATGTCATTTTATATGAAGTCTTACTCGAAAATGCATTGACCACTTAATTGTGGGAGATAGAATGGAAATTACAACAGAAAAATTCTAACTTTAATATAATACCAAATAAACAATAATTAAATCCTAACAATGTTAACCAAGCTTTAATCAAATTCAAAAGAAACTTTTAAAAAAATACAAAAATAACAATAAAAAATCTTAAAGGAGTTCAAAAGAAATCCACAATAATTTTTAAAATAATACCTAAGAAATCCTAAAGAAATATTAAAATATTCACAAATATATCTTAAATAAATCTCAAATAAGTCCTAATTTAATCCTAGTTGAAATCCTAATAGACTTCAATCAAATCTTAGGCCAAACCCTAAATTCTAAATAATCTTTAATCCTAAATTCTAAAAAAATCTTAAATCTTAAATCCTAATTAAATTCTAAATCCTAACCAAACCTTAATTAAATTTTAAATCATCGGTCAATCCTAATCCTAAACCAAATCCTAATCAAAACCTAACGAATTCAACCCAATTGTAATATAATTTAAAACCTCAATATCTATCAATTAAATCATTGATCTTGCTTAAATTTTATATACTTCTCAACAACTAAGTTAGCAACAAACATACAAAATTTGAAGATAATTGTACTTATCAAATGAAAGGAAAACCTTAAAATGTGCTTTGGTGTTGACTAGCCTCCTAGTCCAATCTGAATGTTGAACTTCTAGCACCAATATCTCCTTTTTAAATCGTTTGATTGTTCTCAAATTTTACATAATATCACTTTTTTAAATATATCTTATATATAATATTTATTTTTTATTTATCTTATTTATATTATTTTTTTATTGGATTAAAATTCTTTATATTATTATTTTATTGCATTAAAATTTTGACAGAAATCAAAATTTTATGACAACAAATTTATTCAAATCTGGTATGGATCTTATTAATGGAATTATTACTGAAAGACATTGCACAAAATCATTATACAAAAATTCCTACTTTGGTTGGACAAAACTTATAAGGCAATTTTGCAAGTTTTTTTATAACTTTTCAAAGAATGTCCAAAATTTCTTAGACAAATAGCCAATCCTTCTCCAAAATAATCTTTGTAAGATTCAAAAATCTTCAATTTTACCTCCTTCAATACTTCATATTTTCTTAATTTGAGTTTAATGAGATTATATTTAATATTTAAAATTATGAGATATTTATTTTAATTTTTAGTTCCAAAACATTTCTACAATTTTCAATCATTACTTCAAAATCTCTTCTTTTATTAGTATTATACATTTTTCTATTGATATTACAAACATTCTTCAAAAAAACAATGCATAACACAAAAAAAATATAATCAACTTAGTAAAGAGCTCAAATACAGTTGATTATTATTAAAATTTATATAATTTATTGCATTATTTGTATTTATATTTTTATTAATTAACTAATTCTTTCATTTTTTGAATCTATTAGTATAAATTATATTAATTTAAAAAATAACTAATAATAAAAATAAAAATAGAATTTTATTATTTTACAATTCATCTATTAAATCTGATGTAAGTATATGAATAAAATCAGAAGTAGATTGTTACACAATATTATTGGATGACATTTGCTTTTGGATGGTTCTTAGTAAATGCTAGAATTTCAATAGATAGAGAACACATAATGAACAAAAATTGCAATATCCAAGAAAAGATGGTGGAAGCTAAAGCTTGAACAAAATATAAGCCAAGATAGGAAGCTTTGTAGCAAGTTCTATTTGATCTTTACCTAATTTTTATTTTGCATGCATCACATGTATAAAATTTAAATAAAATATTATTCAATTATATTTCACTAATATTTTTAACAAAAAGACATCAAGAAGATATCTTATATTTGATTTCACTGAAGTTTTTATCAATCAAGTGTATTTTTAAATCTTTAAGCTAATTATTTAGCTTTGATATCAACTATTTTTATTAAAGTAGATTCATTGTTTTAACTTCAAACTACACCATAAGAGATATTTCCAAACTATTGTACTTAGCACTACTTAAAATTATCAATAAAAATACAATAAATATTAATATTAATTTTTGTTATAATCAAAAATATCTTGTTAAATTATTTCTTCTCTTGAATTGCTATCAACTCAATCTTACTATACAACCTCTACTCAATGGTTATTCAAATAAAAGATTCAAATGTATTTGTGATTTGCAAATGAATTTCGATTTAAAAGAGTCTTTATCGTAACAAACCTATTATCATTTCAAACCTTACTTATGGTAGACAAAGTTCTGAAGATACAAGACCAACTCCACAAGATATCTATATTTATATCTTTTGAAATCTTTCTAGATGAATTCCTAAAAGAACTCTTAGATACTGCCAAATAGCTACAATTGGTAGTTTATTCTAAGTATCATATTCTTTTTGTTGAAAAGAAAAATGTAATTTTTTCTTAATATTAAAATATTAAATATTTGTCTAAGGTAACTTAAACAACCTTTTTGTAAGCTTGCCTATTTAACTTCCTTTCAATCCTACTAGAACCAAGAAAAATATAATAAAATTGCTAGCTTTAAATTTTCACATTCTCCAATTTTATTCTATACCAAACTTCCTTCAAAAGAAAGATCTACTTTTGTTATTCTATAAAAAATTTTGTTCTATATAAATTTTAGATATTGTAGCCATTATTCAAATTTTAATCAAATCACTATTTATTCCTCTTAAATCACTAAGATAATCAAGTAAAACTTCTAAATCATACTTATAATAATATATCATTCATAATAATTCATGCTTTAATTTTTTTTTAAATCTATTTTTTATTTGATTTGATTTAATTTTATTTTTAAATTAAATTAAAATTTATCCATTAATAAAAAAATCATCCAAATAAAAGTTCTCATCTACAATTAACTTCTCATTCTTGAATGAATTTTTATCTAAATAATTATTCATTCATAAGGTTCATCAAATCTTAACCTTATTTTATTTATGCTGCTCTAAATTCATCCAATTTTTTAATTTTCAACCATGTATAAATTTAATGCACTAACCATGAATGCATTTACTAAATGAAATCCAAATATATAGCTAAATTTCTTAACAATTAGTTTCTATTAAAAAATACACATATAACTTATAGAATTAAAACTACTTCTTTGAAGCCTAACTAAAAGCAACCACAAAGCTATGATCAAGTACAACCTATTGAAATTCTTTCTTGATTGATTACTCTAATTATTCTCTCTACTTTGCCTTGTACCACCATCACTCTTTGAGCTTCAAGCATAATCAAATATAATAATTGATTGCCAAATTCATCTTTATGTTCATTAGATTCATCTAAAGAAGGAATAAAATAAATTTGGTTATGTATTCTCACTCTAATAAAGGAACAATGTCTAGTAATTAAAGCAACCACAATTCATTAACAAACTTCCTAATGTGAAGCACAAAGAAAAGCAAATAAATCAAAATTCATGACTTTCAACCAAGGAGCTAAGAATGAGTCTACAACATGGCTTCTAAGATATGGAACTTCAAAAATATCTTACAAAAAAAAAAAAAAAAAAAAAAAAAAAACACACACGCTGTCATGTTGTGGTTTGGCTACTATATAAAAATAATGTAATTATGTACATAATATATAATTTACTAAGTATCATGGTGAGAGTCATGTTAGTAGATTTTAGTTGATTGTAGAATATAATTTGATTATTACCTTGAGAAGAGGTTGTTTAAAAAGATTACTATAGAATTTGTATAACTTTAATTTCTTTTTGATAATGGCTTTTAAGATTGGTTTTGATTGATAGTAACTTCTAAATATTTAGAGTCACCTTTGTTAGACATTTGTTAGACATTGAAAACTTATTTTGGTTCTTTTATTTGGTGTTTAGAGCATAAATTATGTAAATCTTATAAGAAAAAAGATTGAAGAAGGGTTTTGGTAGCAAAGGGAGTAATTAGGGCACCAATATAGATGAATGGAGATGGATGATGAAAATCTCCATTCCTATTGATCAAAAATCATGACCAATGGGCTTTGAGGAGGCTGCCCGAGGCCATATTAGGAATTAGGGTTAGTTTTTTGGAGCCATTCGAGCTTTGAAGGCTAAGGTTAGCAAGTTTAGGTTTTTATCTATGGTTTTGGTGGAAATCTTGTATGATTTGGAGTTTATTTGAAGGAGATATAGGCGCTCAAAGTTAAGGTGTTGATTTGGAAGCTACTGTCACTCTTTTTGACATAACGCATGCATACGGAAGGCAATTGAGGATCAGCGACTACAACTAGAGAGAACACTTTTGCGGCTACACTTTTTGCATACTGCTTGCTAGATTTTAAGTTGGGATGAAGGAGTTATTGGATTTTGAAGTCAGCGCATGCAATCTAAGGGTAGTAAGTGATCCAATTTACTAGTGGTTGTGTCTTGAGCTATATCTTAAGTAATTTGACAAGGTTTTGGCTCAAAATTTCAGGAAATATGTGAATTCATGTTAGTAAACTTTTTACATAAGTTTGATGACATTTTAGTATTGGGTTCTTGAGATATTAAGAAATTAGTGCTCAAGTGCTTACAAATTAGGATTTAGAGCATTTGCTATGGTTTTTTAGATGCCAAAAGTTTGGGAGTGAATTTGTAATTGATTTTTTTTGTGGTAAAAGTTAAGGATGAATTCTACGTATCATATAAATTTGAGACAAATTGAACTGTTATATCAAGATTTATGAATTTTTAAAGTTAGGAACAAGAAAACCCTTCGTGGGAAAAATATGTTTTGAAGGGATTTTAAAGGGATTTTGTTATATTTTGAGTTTTATACAAATCAAAGGAGTTTTGGAAGCTAAGACAAGATATATATGAAGGTTTAAGCTAAACTCTCTACAGCGAGATACCCAGTGTATTTACAGGTAGCAAATCATATCCTATAATAATGCATTTGAACTAAACTCTAAAATGGGAAATGTAGTCTTTATTGGATTATTTAGTCACAAGTATATTCTATAGAATTACTAAAATAAGATAAAAAAATCCACATCTACAATTGGCCTCATGATTAATCCAAGTCTGATTGTTCAAAGATATTATACCAAGCAATAAATTCTAGTTCAAAGTTAAATTAATCATGCCAAAATGGAGAGGGTAGCTTAAAAATAGTGATATAAAATACTTACGCTATTACTTCTTTGACATGCATACTTCTTTTTTTAATCAACATGATTTTTGCTAATCCACTATTGATGGCATAAAAATTGTTGTATTTGCGGAAAGATGTCTAATAGTACTATTCTTACTTACATAAAATATGCTTTCTACTTCCTTGCTTACTCATCAATTTTTCTTTTAAATCCTTTTGTTGTTATTGTGTAGTAACATGACTACATAGTAAAAAAAATACAAATATGGATATTATTATAGAAAATCCTAGTAGAAAGATAAAATAGAAAAATAAGGATAAATGATAAAAAGATAGTAAAAACTTTAGTCTTAATGCTGCCTTTTTATAAAAAGGACTTCTATTTACTTTGTAGAAGCATAAATGAGCCAAATTAAAGTAAATGAGATAAATAATTGATACAGGCATTTTTAAGAGAGCATTAAAAATGAATTTTAACAAAAAATACTTCAAAATATGAAGAATTGATTTCCAAAGTGGACCAGTTGTAAACCAAGATTAAAATCACATCTCAAGGTATAAAACCATGTACCTACAATAATTCAAGTATTTTTTGATTGTTCAAAGAGTAGATTCTAAAATAAGACTTATGAGAGGATTTTTGAAAGTAAATTTCATATGATTTGAAGATATATTGAGGTTTTGAGAGATTTACAAAGTAAAAGGTGTATTTAAAGGCATTATATTTTAATAAATAAAAAGACATTCATAAATTTGATGATTTTTTGAATGTCATACTATATTTATAAGTGAAAATTTTTCAATTCTTTACTATGCTTGTTTTTAATGTGTCAAAAATTGGATGACAATCAAACTATTAGATTGAAAGTTATGAGAGTTTTTGTAGGTTTTGTCCAGAATAATTGAAATTTAGGATCAATGAGAGTTTTTGCAATCTTGCAAAATTTGCAAGTTCAATTGAATTAAAAATTGGTGAAATTAATTTAGACTTAGATATCTATATATAAGTAAATTTTTAAAGCACTTAAATAGTTTATCAAGGAGAAATTGTTATTGGAAGTTCAACATTCAAGTTGGAGAAAGAAAGCATTCAAGTCCAATATTCAAGAGATTTTGGAAGCTTTTTTTCAATAGGTAAGGTTGGATTCTCCTCAAATTTTGTATGATTTTTAATTACTTGTGAATTGAGATGTGAATAAAATTTTAGTTAAGACCAAGAATTTTATTAATATTTATTGAGATTTTAAAATAGCTATAATAATTAATTAAGATCTACTTAAGATTTTCTTAAGATTGTTTAAGATTTGTTTAGAATTTTATTAGGATTTAATTTAAGGTTTTATTAAAATTTATTAGAATTTGATTGTGATTTCATTAGGATTTTATTTAAAATTTGATTGACATTAATTAAGATTTAATTGGAGTTTTTTTAGGATTTAGGATTTGATTGGGAGTTAATTAAGATTTAATTAGGATTTGATAAGTATTTATATAAGATTTACTTAAAATGTTTGTTTTTAGTATTTTTATAGGATTTCTATTTCTTTAAAAAAATTATTTTTAATATTTTTTAAGATTATTGTTATTTCTTTAAGGTTCTTATTTTTGTATTTTTTAAGATTTTTTTATTATTTTTCATTGAGATTAATTTATAACTTCTTTTAAATTTCTTTTGGATTGGTTAAAGTTTAATTAGAGTTGTTAAGGATTACTTAAAATTTATTTAAGTCTCTTTTAGACTTTGTAGGATTTTGTTACTTGCCTTTTACAGCTAGGTACTAGGTACATTTTCAAGGAAGATATACATGTAATACAATACTATAGTCATATTAGAGCATAAGGATTGTATTGTTCTAAAGCACTCTGGGAGAATTCTTTTTAATAGCAGATATGAACTTTTCTATTGAACCTTGTTCCATGCTTTGTTGAAGCAGCAACCACATCACCATAATAACCAATCTAGAGTCCAAACAAGATCCGCTACCATTAATAATGAAATCTATAATAGAAATAATAGTGGAAGAAGGAAAAAAAAAAAAAAAAAAAAAAAAAAAACTATTGCACACTCCTTGATTTTGGAGGCTCCACATTGAATACAAAACAAAAGAAGATGATATTGCATTGTAACACCTCAATGGAACAAAGAAAAAAACATCTTATAGCCACACACATACATATAAGAGAACACACACTCAAAACTTTAAAGTTTTTTCACCACTTTAAAGTTTTCTCACCACTTTACAAAATAAACAAAAAAACAAAAAAAAATCCAAATTCAAATCCAAATCTGAGGCAGCCTAGATCCCTACCAATGATAAAGCCCCCCAAGTTTAGGATGATTTCATCACCTTTTATCTTCTTTTATCTATCTTATTTATTTATTTATTTTATTTTGCCTTCTTCTATTATTCTTTCTTTTGTTTTTTTTTTTACTTACTATTTTTCTTTTTCTTTTATTTAGGACTATTAATGAATAGTATTTAATTATTATTTATTATTTTGAATATATTTAAATCAATAATTATTTCTAAAATTTTTAATTTAATTAAAACAATCAATAACAATAAAACTACTACTATTAGACCCTCTTTTAATATTGGATAATTTAAAAGAAAACATATTTATCTTTAAAATCTATCTTTATAAATTCTATTATAGATTACATCTTTATAACTAGTAGTCTATTTTTGCTATTTATCTCAAAATTCCTATATTAACTCACTAGACTAGTGACTTTGACCATCATAAGTGCATTTTTTGTATTAAATACACAAATAAGTCAATTTTGTGACTCATAAGGAATAATAGAGGTAATGTAGGGCATGTGGCTAAGTTGGACATAATATTTAGACATATCAAGAATGATCATATCCACTTCAAGTGCTTGGAAAAGAAAACCATCTTAGCATGGAGCAAAACTAATCAATTAAATATTTTTTTATCTAAAGCTACCACTTGCTTGTTTCAAGGATTTATTGTCTTACTTATACCTTCTCTCCTTTTTTCTTTTTTTTATGTCTTAGATTTCTTTATTAATTTACATCCAAAAAAAATAAATTTCATAGCTAATTAGATGCTAGTATATTTTGCAAGGATTGTTTATGAGGTTAGTTACAAACCAATTAGTAGAGAGACTATGGTGAAACAACTAATAGAGTGAGGTTTTAATACTATAGTGATGGCACATGCAATTGTTGCATAATTTATTAGTATATTGGTTGAGGTTGTATTGGCTATATAGTGTGGTGAGTAGAAAAGTTTGAATATTAATTACAAGAGTGTGGTGGTGCAAAACAAGGATCTAGTATTACAGAGAAGAATAGTGGCTATAATAGCATCTGGTCATGAATTAGCAACAAAGACTATATTGGAAGTAGTGTTTAAATCCCTCAATGAAGTATAAGATAGACTTAAAAAGGTTATTATATTGTTGATATTAGAATTTTTGGCTTGCTAATGGTTTACTTCTTTTTGTGAGATTGCCATTAATGATCAAATAAAGTACATCTTCCAACTTCTTATATATCATACATAATTTAATTATTGTATTATAAATCATGATTGATTAGTCCAACTAATTAACTATGCCTTTACATTACTTAAGTATAAGTTAAACTTTCAAATTCAATCTAATATATAATACAAAGATTTATATACAAAACCACAAAAAAGACATCATGTCAAGGTTATTGAAATATCACAATTCATATTGTATCCACTACTTTCATTAGACTCAAATATGAACAAGCAAAAATTATTAGTGCATATTAAAAATATATAATTGTGATATTTTTTTATAACCAACATCTTTATAAAATTTTCATAATATTAACATTTACAATTGCATATTGTTACAATAGTGCAAACTAGTGTAATTTGACAAAGAAAGGCATTGACCAATATGTATTTTGTAACCATTATTTGTTTTATATTGTGTTAGAATCTAAACATCAAAACTCCTATGCAATGTTGTAGATTATCCAATTTTTTACATGATTTGTCTAATGTCAAACACCAAAGCCCATTGAAGTGACTATACAAACATTGTCACTTTCACGCTTATGGTCAAGACCAATGTGATATAACCAATATCAGTTAAGATTTCTTTCAATAGAATATAATGTAGAAGAGAAATTCACAATACATACATGTATCATGGTCTAATAGAGCTTGTAGACCTGCTTTTAACAATAATATTGCAGCACTTTGCAACTTCAAGTAATTGGAGCATCTCACATAGAATAAAAGTTACATGTATACATTGCAGAGAGTGACTAGGTCTAGGGTTTGAGGTCTCAATCCACAGGCATGAGGTCAACTTTTGAGGAAACATTGGATTTTCGTAGAAATGCAGAATAATTTCACCGACGTTGATCAAACTAACAGCGGTTTCACGAGGCTCTGTCCCTCCAAGTCAAATCACAGAGCTACAACACCCATTCTTATACCGACTGTGTATTCTCCCAATCAGCAGTTACAATAAACACATCAGAACAAGGATTCAGTCATCCTTTCTTCGAAGAGAAATGCAGTTTTGAAGAGAGAGTAATGGGCGCAGGGGGGGGGATGATGCAACAGAACCGATCGAGGTTTGAAAGAGAAGGGGTCAGAAAAATCTTGATAATGTTGTACAATTCTGACATGTCATCGGCTGCTTATTTTCTAATGTTAACTGCACAATAGCTCCTAAAACTACAAAAGGAGGAAACACTTGACCCTGCTGCCTACCGTGCCAGCTCGTAGAAGCTTTACTCAGTTTCCTATGCAACAACTGAATCCAATCATCAGCTGAAATATTGAATTTGAATGAATGCCCCCAGAACTAATCTATGTATCGTTGTCTCCTCAAGTTCGAAGGAACAGATTCGGGGATGTATCTATGGCACAACTTGATATGGTCCTGCACAGAACTTGAGATGCCTACACATTCATGATGTTGAATGGTTTGTTTTTTTAAGAAAAAACAAACAACTACTTCCCATTCGCTTTTGAGAACAACTGTGCTCATCAAGTGGTGAACGCATGGATCTGCAAAGACAGTTGAGAAACTGGTCAGCCCCGACCCGCTATTATGTTCAAGAACCCTATTTTTTTGTCAAAAATCGAACACTATGAAACCACCAATATTCACTCAGAAGGTTTGCACAAAGGGAAGCTTCAAATGCAGAAAAGTGGAGAATAGCTAGATGTACTCACCATTAGAGTCTTGGAAAAGATACTTCTTAGCTTGCCAGTGCCCAATCTATCCAGTAGTCTTCTAGCGCCCGTAACTTTCATATCCGCCAACTGGCGCAAATGGTAACAAGCACCAGCAGTCACTATCTGCTTTCTGCACTTGGCATTTCCTGAAAGAGCCTGGAGTGCTGCGATTGGAAACTGCTTCTTAACTTCCTTGTAGCGTATGTCCAACAACAAGACTAACCCAACAATTCCCCAGTCTTCAGCGAGAAAATATTTTCGGTTCTCTTCATCGAGGAGAAGAAGAGCTAAGGCCTACACAACGAAGGCAGCAAAGGGTAAGGCGGATGGCGAAAACGACACAAGCCTATGCACCGTATAATGCTTGAGAAAGCTGTTAGAAGAACACAAAGATGCGAAACTAAGAGAATATGTACCTGCGCAGAATACTCCTGTGCTGTAGCAGACTTCGCATCGAGAAGTTTCACCAAGGGACCAATCACGCCAGCTTTCCCCAAAGACCTCCTAGCCTCCGTAGAACAGGCCATGTGACAAACTGCAGCAGTTGCAACCAGTTGTACAGATATTTTACATGCACAGAGGCAATTGGCTAGGCGTAATAAGAAACCCTCATTGTGCAGAGCATCAACGTTATCCCGGCAGGCTGCTAAATTGCGCAACGCCCCCAACGCAATCTCCTGTGCATGTACATCCAAGGAGCTATCTAGGTATCTGATCAAGGGATAAACGGCTCCATCTTCGACGATTATCGATCTGATGCTGTCGTCAGTGACTGCGAGGTTTTGCAATGTGGCAGCCGCATTCTCCTGCACCATATATGTCCCAGATGATACTAAGTTGATGAGGATCGGAATAGCACCATCTTCAGCAATGCCTCTTCGCAGATCTTCAACAGCTGCAAGGTTTCGTATCGTTCCCGCGGCGGCAGCTTGCGCACTTGGTGTACCCGCTAGGCAGACCTCTATCAAAGCAGGAACTCCTCCGTGCGCTGCAATCGTCCTGGCATTCTCATCTGAAATCGACAAAACTTGCAACCCGGCTGCTGCGCTTTTCTGAGCGCGAGAAGAACCAGAATCCAAAAGGCGAACAAGAGGTGCAATGCCCCCTTCTGCTACGATCGCATGCTCACAACTGTCGTTGAGAACAAGCAGATAGATGGCGGCGGCCGCTCTTTCCGTGATAGCAGGCTGACTGGAGTCCAAGAGATGCACCAGGGCTGTCACACCACCCTGGCTCGCAATCATCAAAATGTTCTTATCGTCATTGGACATAAGCCGAAGCATTCTGTCAAGGGCTCCAAGTTTGCAGTCTGTGCTTCCAACTTGAAGATGCGAAAGGAGGTTCCTCACGGTCCACCGCATAGCCTCGCGGACAGACTCAGGAGTAACACGACAAATAGCTAAGGGATTCTCATGTATAATCCCGCTGGTAATCACCAACTGGCAGTCGTGAATGTGAAAGTCAAGCTTTCCGCACAGTGAATCCAAGTTACTTTGAGTTTGGAGTTTACCCCCATAGCTCAACGCTGTACATTTCGTCGCAAGACAGCGGGCTTCCTCCAAAGTTTCGGTCAAAGTCTGCACAACATTCCGACGAGAGTCAGGAACTGCCCGGGCAGAAGTGTTGGTCTACAAATGGTTCCCAGGTTACAGGACCGCAAGATACTAATTTCATTTGCCCATAGAACCAGTGGAAATGTCGACAACAGTTGCACCTTCTTTATCAACTAGAGAGGATTCAGGACATGTGTTGTGCGTCGACAGTGCACGCGATCTTAGAGATTCCATTGCAAAGTGGCTGTTACCTTCAAAAGTTTCTTGCATGCTGCATTTTCAGAAAGACAATGAAGGTGCGACATTTCAGTGAAAAGAGCAGGCAATTGCGACAGACGGTTTTCAATAGCCTTCCATCGTCCAAGAAACGCCTTAACCGAAGCCGCGTCTGTAAGGACTGCTGATGTCAACCGAAGGGCCTCTTGACACCATACCTCCGCGGTTTTCTTAGCTTCGTATTGAGCTACGCATTTCTTAACCAGCTGAACTACTCGCTTTTCCTGCACTACATCGGCTCGAAAGGCACCCATGGCTGGTCTCCTCTTCAAAAACAAACCTCAAGAGCATTTCAGCACAACAATGCACCAACCTCACGTCACAAAGAAGCCACTCAAGCTTCCCTCAACTCAACCGGCTTTCTTGAACCAATCAACTATCAACATTCAGCACTCAACAGCGACGCGTCACATCACTTCTGACCCCAAACACTACTGCGAATCCGTCAGCGACGGATATCATAAACAACACTCAAAAATCAGCACTCCTCCTTCAGGACACTCTACAGCGCGATCAACTCCGCTAACTCAGCCACGGCGCAGAATTCCTCCATATTCACCACCTGCCCCAGAACCGCGTCGCAACACAGTCAAATTTACGCTTGATCGGAACAATTCTACGGGACCAGACCCACGAACAACTCACAGCAAATGTCAACCTCGAACCTCCACCTCCAGAGTTTCCAGACCAACACCAGTTGACAAACCAGCGCGAAACTAACTCCTTCCACCGCGAATCAGAGCTTATCCTGGAAACTCCTTCCACACAGAAGCTTTAGTCGAATGGAAGATAAAAGCAGGGGCAACTGGATGGTGATGCTAAAATTGCCAAGCACAATCAGAGAGACACGACGATGGAGACCCAAGTCGGAGCCAGCAATCGGGGCACGTTTCCTGAGAAGAATTTCGCCAGCAATAATGGGAAAAGGCGTTCTGATCTATTCTGGGCCCCTCACAAATACCCCGCTGCGATGACAGTCATTACCCAGGAACGGAGGGCAAGTCCCTTGCACCCCCAGTGGGCCGGTGATTCCACCACCTCATTCATGAGGGCTCGCACACGGAGCTCCTGGTCGCGGCCGCTCGCGCTGCCTCGCTTGAACGATCTGCGGGGTACTTTTTCAGTGAGCCATTACTTTTCCACCTCCATGGTCTAACTTTTCCGTGCCGGTTAGGTGCTTTCTACCGTGGTGGCACGGTGATGGGTCTTCATAGCTAGAATAACCGTTTCCCACAATAACTTTCGAATAGAATGATATTGAAATGTGTTTTTTTGGGTCGTTTGGATGAATTTTCAGCACGATGTAAGACATAGTCTTTTCGAACATGATGTGCTTTGTGCAAAATTTAATAAGTATTTGCAATGAAGCTACTGTACTCTATCCATGCGCACATTGCAATTTTGACAGATGATAACTGATACTAAATCAAATCAAGATGCCACCTTTTTATTTTGAAATACGACAAGATATTAACAAGAATATATATATATATATATATATATCGAGAGAGAGAGAGAGAGAGATAATAATAAAAATAATAAAAATAAATAAAACCCCCCACTTACTACTTGAACTGTTGATATCTTCAAACACTGAATATATTTATCGAAGATGTAGTGGTCTAATTTTTCAATTATTTTTAAAAGTGGTACTTTTGTGCTTTAATAATTCAATAATGTATTCGTGAATGATAATGTATTATTTAAAATTATTTAAAAATTTATAAAAAAAATCCTTGTATCTATGTTCAAACAGTCTTTACTTTGTTGATGTCACAGCCATACCAATTTGTTAAAATTAATAAAAATTGAATATATATATATATATAGTAAATGAAATATATAGTAAATTAAACAATAATCAATCTGTCAGGTTAATTAAAAATACTTTCTGATAATTAGTTTATAATGTCAAAATAAAGAACTTGAGATTGCACCAACCAAAGCAATAGAGTTATCCAAAATATCAATAAATGTGTAGAAATAAGGATTGAATCTGTTAATTTTATGTAAGGTATTTGATTATAAAAATTTGACACTTAAATAATTTAAATTTAATTTAAATTATTTATAGATAAAATGTGTTTTTAGAAATGAATGTTAATCAAAACATAATGTATACGAACATTTAAAAAACATTCAGAGATTTCCTCTGTAAATGAGTGACAGGAGGTGCTATGAAATAAAGAAATATATGTGTTAAATACAAAGAGTATACTTTTATTTTTAAATATTTTTGAGGTAATTTACAAAAGGTTGCTTCTTTTCCTTTATTTTCTTTTATAGATTTTCTTAGTTAAAAAACAAAAAACAAAAACAAAAAAAAATGATTCCAAGTCCAACGAAACACAACAAATGTAAGACTTGTCAAATTTGCACCAGATGAGAATAATTTATTCTAGATCATTCAGTAAGATAAATATTCTACATATAAATATAAGTTAATCCTATATATATACATACATATATAATAAATATATATATACATATATATATATATATATATATTGTAAATTAAAAATGTGGCTAAAGTTAGTTTTTTTTGTATATAACCTCACATAAATTTAGGTGAAATAATATTTGCAAAATTTTAAATAGAAAATATATATATATATATATATATATATATATATATTATGAAATATCACATGTAATTTTCTAAGTGAGTATATAGAATTAAATAATTGATTTGTTGTATTGCTTTAAAAAAAATTTATAAAAAAAATCATTTTTTATATAACTTGTAAAACTTGTTACTTGAGCTCTTGGAGTAACAAGCAAGATTGAGACAAGACTCTATACAGTGTCTAGAACTAATGGCACGCACACCAATATAGTAATGAATTTTAATCATTGCACACCTTGAAAATATATGGCCCCCAGTCCATCGCTACTTCATCATTCAACATTCAACACGTCTTCACATTCATAATGTTTTAACAATGTTTAAGTAGTCTACCTTCATGATCCAAACTCAAGTTGTGCCTTTTGATTTAGTGGCAATATTGTGAGTGTATCTCTTATCTACTCCTGGCTGTTGCTCTCAAATCTTCACTTCACCTCATGCTATTGAATTTGTTTGTTTTGGCAGATAACAATACAAGTATAGCATTTGTTCTATTTATCAAATCATAAACATATAAAATTAAAATTACATTTGCAATATATCAAAACAACATTGTTAAAACAATATGAATGTGGAATTGTGCTTGTAATTGGTTGTTACAGTTATCTCATCAATTAAGTTTGGTGTTGCAGAATATTACAAAAACAATCTACTTAAAAAAAAATTAAAGAATTTCATAATTCCAAATATCAACAATAATGCTAGAAACTTGTGATATTCCCAAATAAGATATATTCTATGTAAATATATTTAAGTATTTTTATATTTTTTTACATAGATAATAAAAATATAAATCTACAGTAACTAAAGAAAGCTAAAACACATATTTTATGTAATTATTTAATTAATGTTTGATAGTCTAGAGTCTTTAATCTTCATAAAATTAAACATAATAGTAAATATATTCCTATATATACAGTATGTGAAACAAATTTATTTTGGAGGTCGTTTTTTAAAATTAATTAATTGTTTGTAAAATCTATTGAAATCATGGTACTTTGATACAATAGCTTAATAATATTCATTGCATCATCTCTCACACTATATTTTATTTTATTTTATTTGATGCAAATCAAGAGACGCAATGGTAGTATGTGTATAACTATAACTATAACTATATATATATATATATATACAATTTTAAAGAACATGCACAAATAAGCATATCATGTCTTATGTTCATTTTATTGTTGGACATTGAATAAAAGTTTTTTTCTGTTCTGTTTCATTTGTTTTGATTTAACATGAACTTAGTCTCTTTGATATACATTTCTAGTGTCAAAATATACTACTTGAATCCATGCTTAGTATTGTAATAAATTATATGTGCATCGTATTAACATCATATCTACTACTCGATGCAAATTGGTTCGTTTATCATTTATATTCTGATTGAATTGATTTACATTTGTAATTTCTATTGTCGAAGGAAATACCAAAATATAATGCTAGCGTAATCTTTTTCAATGACACTCCCAAACAAAAAATAACCTTAGTAAATTCATGAAAACTGTAACTCAATTGTAATCTTCACATCATATAAAGTACAAAGTTCTACACATTTTAAAATATTTGTTAAGAATAAATAATCAACCTAAGTGTATGAATCAAAGGATCTGCCCATATCATGAAGCATTTCCAATAAAAGTTATGATGACTTGGGTATGTGCAAAGTAAAATCTGTATCAAATCGATACTTATTTATTTGTACTTGAGACATAAGTTACACAAATGCTACACACGAACATTAAGACGTCATGAATTAAAGAAGACGGAAAGTATTAATAAACCATCATGATGAGAATCTTATCCAGTTCATTCTTCAAAACTAACACAAACATTAACTACAACATATAATTTAAAAAGAAATGAACATGCTGTTTTCTTTATATGACGCATCACAATGTTCACGAGCTTCAACTGTTCAATTAATGGTGACCGAGCAAGTTGGATGCCATGTCAGCGCACGGTCTCAACGAGCGCCACAATGCAACCCTACCGCGGCGATGCCACGGAGACGCGATTCGGCGAACGAAAACCTTCACATAGTGACCGATGCGACGAAATCGGCGAACTCTCGTCGACCTGACGACGCCGGCATCTCTTGGCGACGACACAGAATGGTAGGCGATATATTGGATGGATGTAATAAATACGATGATTCTTAGCATCTGTCATCCAATTAGTGGATGAATGGTTTTCAAGCAAGGCCGCCCCGACGCCCTTCCTATTCATCAATGCTGCCACCCCCAATTAGGGTTTCGCTCGTGCTTGCCGCTGTTCTCTGATGGTTCTAGTTCATGAATTCCCTGTCCACCTGCGCCATCCATGCGGCTCTGCTCTGCTGTCAAAAGCTGTTCTCAAAACCTAAGCGCCACGAATCAAAATTTTCCTCGCAGTCGTGAATCTGTCCGAAATGCCGCATCCTCGTCGTATCTATCCCTCGCGCAACTGCGATTTGCTCTTCGCTCGTGCTCTCGTCGACTCATCCGACTCCGCGTGTTTTAAGTCGTGAATTGTTCCTTATTTTTAGACTCTGCACCGACTGCGTAGTTTAATGTCGGCCAATTGCGGTCTTGTGTTTTGAAGTCTAGATCGTAGAGTTTCAAGCTCGATGCGAATGTTTTATGTAGTCAAAGTAGAATGCCAAGTTGTATGATCTGGCAGTCTAGAAAACAGCGTCAAAGCCAGAACCTCGCATGTATTTCTCTACCGCATCTTTCCGTATAATATCGTGTTTCAGAAGATAAAAGATCAAATAATGTCAAATGATATAAACATTATTTAAACTCTATGCAAACAACGGAGACAGCAATTAACAAGTCTTTGTCGTGTGTGGTTCATTGCGTATCGTAACAATCTGATTTCCAACAAATCGAAGTAAGGAAATCATTCCTTAGAAGTTTTCAGTTAATCATTTCTTAAACGTCAATTACTGTAAACATTTTCATGAACCAGTGTTGAAAAATTAAACTAATCAGTGAAGCCTTCCGAAAATGGAAACGTGAGCGCAATTCGAAACTCAATAGTATCTCTCTTTACGGAGTGCACTTCCTCCACAACTAATAATCTTTCAGATAATACAACCACCCCCTCAATGAAGATAACCGATCTTGAGACCAGATGCATGATTGCCAACCACAGAAAGGAAAAGGCTACATAGCAGGTGCAACCCTACGTCTACTTGTGTTTTTTTTCTATACTCCTTCCATTCTCAGAAGATACGGTTGTTTTCTTCCCACCAGAACAATCATCTAGTGGGTGGAGTATTTCTGTTCATGGATAAAGAAACATCACGTTTTAGGAGTGTCATAGAGTCGCAGTGGGTGTACACGTGTTTTCTATCTAATCAGAGTAAGAAGAATAACAAACTATAATTAAGAAAGATATCTATCATTTTGTTTGGAATCGAAGATCTTGGGCTGGACCTCGAACATTGGAATTGAGGCATTCCCTCCATTCTTCAAAACCCTAAATATGGCATTTCTCTCTACTGTGACTTATTGAGCTTGTGCTAGTGAGGAAAGGCGTTGCTGTTTAGGGCAACATATCAATTCATCCATAAATGCAGGGCTCTGTTTTTGGATTAGGCGTGCTCCCCAGAACACTGGGTTTCGCTGACTGGACTCCGAATCATGTTGGATATTCAATGCGTGGTTCAGGACACGGTGGTCAATGGAGATGGATGAAAAGGAACCGAGGATGGAATAATGGATGTAAGCACACAGATTTCATTCTACGAAACAAGTTGTCTGTCTCCATTTTGGGACGGGGAAATGGCGGGAAATCCATATATAGAGTCTTGTCTGCCACCTCAGCATGCCTACTGTGCCCTAAATCTGTGTGGTGTATGGATGTAAGTTAGTAGTGGTTGGTTCTGTAATTTAAAGCTTATGATTAAATGCAGTTGAATAAGGTTGAAATTGCAGATGAGATGGATCATCAGAGATTGTATCAGTATAATTTTGTAAAACTATTCCTTAGTTTCTGCTCCCTAATTTATAACCCTAGTTTTGTTAGTTTGAAAACTTTTGCTGTTTTTATACATCATGAGAAGGTTCCGGAAATGTTGTAGTTAAATAACTGCTTTTATCAATTTCGGGTTAAATGCAATTTCATATTATTATTTGCAGTAAGAAAAATTCAGTTCAAACGAAGCATTTGACCACTTGATATAAATACATACACAAATGTTATGAAAAACATCCAATAAATAAATATGTAAATGTACACACACACACATATATATATATATATACACACACACACACAAAACACATGGATAATGATCAATTCTTTTGATGTTGTTAGTGATATATAAATATTTAAATATCATACAAATAGACATTATATGTACATTATGATTCATTGTTCAAATTTGTGAATGTTAGAAATTTTTGTTGTCAATAAGTATGTAAGACATCATTCATATGATTTCTGAATTTCTTTTTATGATGATATTCAACAAGAACTAAAAAAAAAATACAAGAATAATAAAATAAAATTTTACATCACAAAACCCATTTCAAATTTAATTTGTATTTTCAAACTTATGTCTACAAAGTTGAAGTGTGATAAGACAACTCTCTTATGCTACAAACTATTGTGTTTTCAAGCTTAATAATATATTAAGATACAAGTGTTTTTAAACTACAATGAGAACATAATGGTTATTTTATGATTTTCTTGAATAATTGTGAGTCCCATCAATGCATCTTAATTGATGAATTGGTTAAAAATATAGTTTTAAGTCATTTTATTACATAAATATTAAGATTAGAGAGTCTTTTTGATTATTTAATTATTTATTAGAATTTATAAATACTTATAAGTTACAAAAGTCTTATTAGAAGAAAAGTTATAAAATTAAAGTCTTAATAAGTCTTGGAGGTAATTATCTTCGTTGGTTTAGTATTTTTACTTATTGTTAAGTATTAAGGATTATTTATTGAGACCAATGTCTGTATTGGCTTCTTATCTATATGTATTATTTATAAAAATCCTATCAATGATTAGGTAATAGTTAGAAGAATCATGAAAAAGAACCTCATGTCTTTTTAATTAATTATATAAAAAATAAGATTTTTAGTGGATTTAAATTGATTCGATTACTATAAAAAATCATCAAAGTAGGAATATATAGCCTTAAATGGATATTAATATTATAGAAATATTATAATATTTTATAGGATTTATATAGAATTTATTTGAAATTATTTAAGAATTACATAGAAGATTTTAAGACCTTGGTAAAATTGAGTTTTATCACCTTGGAAGCTATTATGAAAAAATTGAAAAAGATTTGAAGGCCATATACAATTTTTTTTGGCTATTTGGGTGTTCTTAAACACTATGATGAAGTCAGAAATGCAAAATTATGAGTTTTACTAGTAGAAAATAGGAGGATCAGCAGCTAATCTAATCCTTGTAAAAAGGGAGGTGCACAAGTTTCATATGGGTAGTAGCACCTTGAATAGAGTTAGGAAAATAAGATTAAGGCCTTGTGGCCTCTCTTAACAACCCATATACACTACTTGTGAGCCTTGATGAGACTTGATTTCGTTATTTCTTAATCAAATTAGCCTTGAGGTAAAAATTATCCATTAAATTTTTTATTATTTATATATATTTTTTAACCTATCATAACTTATTTATAGTAACTTAGATTTACATGTATTTTTATGTCATTGAAAAGATAAAAATTTATCTATTTAAAAATATATTTTTTATTTTTATTTTTATTTTTTATTAGATAAAAATCCAATAAAAAATTATGACTAGTTTTGTAGTATACAAATACTTGATTGCACTTGTTTTACTTGTTTTGTTTTATTCTTCTTTTGTTATTATTTCTTACTACTTCTACTTCACACCATCAATTAAAAACAACTCTTAATTGATGCCATCTTGTAATTTGAATTTAAAGGTGAATATTACCTTTACAATAATAATCATCTTTAGAAAAAAATCCAAATTTTTAGAACGTTTTTATATTTTATAATTTAAAATTCTTAAATGTATTATTATTATTATTATTATTATTACTTCACATGCATTTCTAAATTCATTTTTTGTCAGTTTTATCTAAGATACATCAAGGCATAATGTTAAAAAGTAATATTTGTTTTCAACTTGGCAAGCATTTACATTTTTTCAATACTATAAAAATATAATATTCCTTTTTATCTATGTTTTTGTTATATATATATATATATATATATATGTTTTTTACTTTCATATGCTGCAAAAGATCAATCAATTTTCAATGTTTCTTCACTTTCTTAACTGAAAAAAAACAAATAATTTAATAAATCTAAATTCTTGACTTGAATTGCAATTTAAAGTTAAAGTTTTTTTTTTTTTTTTTTTTTTTTTTTTTCATACAAATTCTGAAATTTTTAATTTTAACTCATGAGACTATATACTAAACAAGAACCACCTTTTATTCTTTAAAACTGATTTTATAAAGACTTATGGTACTAAATTTCAAAAAAATATATTTAAAGTCTAGAATTTATTATATTTAATTATTGATTTTAAAATAGCAATTAATTTTTCATTTTATTTTTATTTTTTACACACATACAAACATACATATACATATATGTATATGTATATATTTTAATATCTATAATATATATTTTTTGATCAAGTTTTTTTACTAAAGTGATTCTTAGCTTTTTACTAATTTCATATAAAAGATCAAAAAAATTATTTTAAATTCTCTATGCACAAAAACACAATATAAACCTAATCCTTCTAAATTAGAATGACCATTAACCATCAATCAATACACACATATAGTTTAATAATTTTTATGGAGGCTATGAGTGCTATTTTTAATGTAATTATTAAGACAATAGATGACTTAAAGGCATTTCCAAATCTAAAATTAAATTAAAAAAAAACTAAAAAGATCAAGGTGTTTTAAGTTACTCAAATTTTTATAAATGAATAGATATCAATACATACAAAAAAAATTTAGTAGACCAATAAACATTAATGTATATACATAAGCTAAAAAAACTCTTCTTATCTATAAATTGATATTCAAGAAATAAAAAATTTCTATTGTTTGAGAATCTACATAAAGTATTGGTGCTTCTTAAATTTTTACCAAATAAGATGTATGTCCACATTCAAGTAATAATTAAATATATATATATATATATATATATATATACAATATAAAACATGTTTTTGTAAATGATAGAGGTCATAGATTTTCTAATATATATATATATATATATATATATACACACACACAAAATTAAATTATTAAAGTAAGGCAATTTGGAAAATAAATAGCCAAAATACCAATATAATTGATACTCTGAAAGTGTTACAAGATGTATTATAGATATAGATCTTTAGATTTTTTTAATATTTTATAATGTAATTAATGAGTCTCTTTAATAATTAGATCTTTTCTATGGATCTTCTTTGAATCAACCAAATCATTAAATTTTATTTCAATATATTTCTTTTAGAATTTCTTATAAATCTTGAATAAATATAATTTTATAAAGATGTAAAATAAGCTTTGAAAGATGATTTTATGTATTCCAATATAAATTATAAAAGAGACTTTAAATTCTAAACCCTTATTTCTAGTTCAAGCAAAAAGTATTGTAAGAGAAAACATGTTGCATGAAAGAATTAACATTTATTTAGTTAATTTGGTATTAAATAATTTCTTTAAATATTTAGAGATTACAATAGAATTGAAGTAGAAATTTGAAATAGAAAACCTAATTATATTGAAATCTATTAATGAAAAAATTCTTAAAAGAGAATGTATGTGCTCTTAAAATGAACAACACTTAAAAAATAGAAATTGCTAAAGTTTGACTTAAGATATTATATACTAAAGCTGAAAGGAGATCTTACATGGAACCACTCTCTCTTTACTAATATATGTATATTCTATCTGAATACAAAACATTGATTCAAGGCTTCTAAACCCATGAAAAAAGAAACGAAGGATAACACCTAAAGTTTTGAACGACTATACGCAGGCACTATAAGCAAGGTGCATTTGGCAACTCACAAATTGTAGGATTCTTTGAGTTAAACCCAAACGCATTCATTATTTAGTTATTTATTTATTTATTTTTGTACTACACCAAGGGAAGGAGACTATTTCCAATCAAGTATGAAAAAGGGGAGAGCTGCAAGGATTTTGCATAGCTGTTGCATGCAGCGCTGCTTTTAGAGAACATCCTCAAATCAACAGCAGTCGTTTAAAAAGAACCCATATCTGACAGAAGAAGTAGAAGAAGAAGGATAGGGACCTTGCATTACAACGTTGAACCCATTAAGAATGCCAGATGGTGTGAAATTGTTCAACCTCGTAGACATGCTAACAAACAAACAAACTAACTAACAAATAAAGCAAAGCAAACCGGCCTGTGGCAGAAATGAGACGTCTTGCTGTTGTTACACTGTTGGTGAGTTGACGGAATTCCTTGAGTAATGGAGGGTAATGCTGCGGGTGGACTGCAGTGTTGGCGAGAGTTATCCATCGACGAAGCTGTTGTCTGTCTGATCTGTGGCTCTCACGACAAATGGGGATCATGACAAGGGGTGTGGTGAGGGTCTCAAAGACTGCACACACTCAGCTAGCTCTCTCATGTCGGAAGCAATTCATTCTCTTGTATTGGTCCCTCTGCAATGAAAATACCATTTCATTTGTGCCAAAAAAAAAAAAAAAAAAAAAATCTTATGCACCCAGTTTGCACTGAAAACTTAACAACTCTACCGCTTGAATTAGGCAAATACAGGGAGGTTTTGCGCGGCAGGATTCAACCAGAGCAGGTATTCATCTCATCTCCTAAAACGACGCTCCAATGCGAGACTTTCCGTATTTAATCACTACCTGAATCAGGAGGAATAGCTGGAGCTTTTTCCACTGCAATCAATGGGACTCTAAAACCGCTCCACCCACGAGGACCTTTCTCAGGGTGATTTTTTCACCGCTCACAAGCCGTTGAAAATAGAGCGTTCAGTTGAATCAAACAGAAACAAGAAATAAAAACAAAAAAACAGAAAACGAAACAAAACAAAACAAACAATATGATTCTGGTCATAACGAGACTTAACTATGGACTCTAAAGATTTTTATGATAAAACCCCAGTTCATTGGGGGACTGACCATTACCTTGCAGATTATGAGAAAGCCACCTGATCTGTCTACCGTTGCGTTTGCAAACTACCTGATTATTTCCCTAGCTTTTGTCAAATGCTGCGAATCAGCCATCTGGGATGTCCCCAGTAGAATGGTTGATAAGTCTAGTCCATTCTTCTTTGGCATAGTCAGTGAAGTTTCTCCATATTCTGTTGGAGAATTTGTCCGTGGGCCAGTTAGTGTTGTTGAACACCTTATTGTTCCTTTCCAGCCAAATTTCCCATATTGTTGTGCCCCAAAGCAACGTCCAGATGGTGTCAAACTTTTTAAATTTCTGGGGGATGTTTTGGGCCCATATGAGTTTGGCTCGACTGCATGGTTGTGTTGGATCAATTTGCATGCGGTGGAGAATCAGAATACACCACTCCCATATTTGTACAGCTTACGAGCAATACCAAAATCTATGTAGGATAGTTTTCAGTGCTCCAGGGCAAAACGAGCAAGATGCATCTATGTTGGGAATAAATCTTCTGCTCCAGGTATTAACAGCTATGACTACGTGCCACACACTCTAAAGGAAGGCCGCCTCTTTCTGTAACTTGAGGGGATGTCACACCCTATTCCATTTGACTGGACCATCACTAGGGAGATCCTCCCTCCATTTGGTGGAACATAGAGAGACTGGCATCTCCAAGTCTGTGATCCACGATCTAGCGTCCTTGGCTGTACACTAGAGAAAAGAATTGTTTGGCACCCATCCATACCGCTCTAGATCAAATAGTAGTTTATTGATCGGGCCTTAAAAGTAATAATGTTGTGTTTTTCTAGGGCATTTCTTTATTGTTGTTACGCACACCTTTGAAGTAAATTTCAAGCTGTCTTCTCTTGCTAAGTCCATCCCCAGTGCCTCAGAGAATGCCGGTTTAAAGTAACACCACCGAGTAAGATTTTGAATGAGCACTAGAGTATTGTTGGTGGAGCTAACTCTGAATGTGTCATGTTATAGCTTCGAGAAGAAGACGTTTAGTTCCTGCCCCATGGACGAGGTGAATATTGATAAGGTCCTTGTGACTAAGGCTGGGCTATGAGGTGCGCTTTGTGTGTATAGTGCAATCCATTTGCCAACCCTGGTGATATTTGGATCGATGTTGAACAGATCTCTAAGTGCTTGTTAAATGGCTGCAGTCATGAGGAGCTATTTGTGTTCCTCAGTTGTGATCATTTTGAACCAATTATATACCTCCTTCCAATTGAGATAACAATTTTTGGTTGGGCATCGATAGTCGCAAACATATCTGCATCCTTTTTCGGCTAGTTTACCCACTCTTTTCCTTGTGAATATTGGGTGAATGGAGGAGGCAAATTCAGGGCTAAACAGAGCCCGACGTTGTTTGCTTCTTCATGCATGCATGGCTTCCTTCATTGTAACTCCTTGACTACAATCTGCTATGCTTTTTTTTTTATAAGTGTCCATACTTTTGAGCCGCTCAATCTTCGGTAGCGAACGTTCATTATCTAGTTTAAATCCTTATCCCATCTACCTTGGTTGGTCGGCAGGAGGCTACTTTGTGTTTCAGAAGTGCTAGTAGATTGGAGTTGCCCGGCTCTATCGCTCGGATGATCCACTTACTAAGCAGACAGTTCATTGCGTCGATCGGGTCCGTTAGGCTCAAGCCTCCTACTTTCTTCTTTCTAATGCAAGTAGCCCAAGCCACTCTCAAGCATGTACGGTGTTCTCTCCCCTATCACAAGTAGTTTTGCAATAGGGCACGGATTTGCTTGATGTACCTTTGTGAGCCTGTCCACACTATGATAAAGTACTACAATAAAGAGGCTAAGACCTAATTTACGATTAACCTCTTCTCAGGTAATGAAAGTTTTGTGGAAGTCTCTTATGTGAGTTTTCTTTGGATTTTATCATGTAAGTATAAGTCTATGTCTGGGGTGCTAGATGTAAGCCCGAAAGGAATGCTCAAGAGTTTGCTATGTGCTTAGCCTCTACTCATTCCCACGGGTGCATAAGATCTTACGTTAGTATTTTCTTGTGTTAGTCAATTCTATTCTTTGCAGACTTGCGTATGGTATGCTTCCTTCAATGATTATTTTTTTAGAGTTGAAAACCACAATTGACTTATAAGAACTCCTGAAAGTTCAATGTTGTCAATCTTTTAAAATACACAAGAAGTTTATTCACTTTGAAATGTATGAAATGCCATTTTTTTTGTAGAATTGTGTGTATTCTTCAAAAATCAAAATACAAATTGTACTAGAAAGTAGAGGATGCAGCAATAAACAAGTCGTATTAACAGTGCATGATGTGCCTTAATATACAAATGAATAAATATTCATGACCTCAGATGAACTATGTTAGCACTCATTTTCAAACAAGGTCAAGTATATTTTATGTAATTTATCATTCTTCTTTCTATGGCTGTAGTGCATCACCAAGAGCATTGTCATGTAAGTTTTATGTAATTTATCATTCTTCTTTCTATGGCTATAGCACATCACCAAGAGCATTGAAAGGGACTGAGTAGTTTTTAAATTATTTAGCATATGCCAATAGTGTGTGCATGTCACGGACACAAAATACAGACTTGAAATCTAACAAGAAGTTCAAGAAGAAGTGGCAGAACTAGATTAAACAGATGAGTACAAGAACAACACCAGAAAGGTGAGCTAGAACTCCAAGAGATGTGTTGTCGAGACTGAAGAACTCTTCAGCCTTGATCCCTATATATACTCCTACTTAGGAAGCTTCTCGAGCTACTTCTATTAACTAGGAAGCTTCTAGAAGGTTCCAGAGGCTTCCTTTCTAGAAGGTTCTAGAAACTTCTCGAGCTACTTCTATTAACTAGGAAGCTTCTAGAAAGTTCCAGGGGATTCCTTTCTAGAAGCTTCTAGAAACTTCTCTTCTAGAAGGTTCCAGAGACTTCTTTTCTAGAAGCTTCTAGAAACTTCTCTCTAAAAGGTTCCAGAGGCTTCTGTTCTAGAAGGTTCCAGAGGCTTGTTTTCTAGAAGGTTCTAAAAACTTCTCTCTAGAAAGTTCTAAGGAATATGTCCCTAACATCACCCCCTCCTTTAGCTTCGAGGTCTCTGAGAAGCAATGTTGTTGATCAGTACCAACGCAAGAAAATGAAGATCTGTCGCATAACTTCTGCTATGAATTCCAACTGTTGTTCACGAGGCAAGTGGTTCATCGATCCTTGAAGCCAACGGTAGTGGCCCATGCCTTCGACTTCTGACCAAGCATGAACTTTCGTGTCCTCATTGTGAAATTGTCCTGCAAACACGCCTTCTAGTTGACCATCGTAAGTAGGCTCAATCTCAAATACGATCACCAGTGATCTGTTACTCGGTATCCTCCGTCATCGTCGTGGTACATGTAGTTCTTCATCTCGGGGTCACCTTCGTGAGCTACTCGGTTGCGATACTGTGACTGGCATAGTATCTATCTCTTGGCTATCCATATCAAAAGACCAAACTACGATCTATCTTGGAGAAAATAACTACATCAACTATGAATTTTGTTGGTGCTCTCCCCTTTTCTTATATTGTTGGTAGAACAAGCTTCAGAAAGAAGCTATCATCGAATTGATTTAGGTTTATCGGGATGTCGTTGATGAAACTCCTGTACCTTTTGTGGCGCATTTACAAGATTTTCAGCTGGCTCCCACGTTCGCTCATTAATGTCATAGCCGCACCAATGAACAAGATATTCTAACTTTCCCCACCTTCGCCGTGAATCCAATACCTTTTCAACCTCGTATTCTTCGTGGTTCTCGATTTCAATACTAGGTGGTGGACATTGCACTCTTCCAGAAAAAGATGACTCTCGATAAGGTTCCAACAGAGAAACATGAAAGACTCGATGTACCTTCATAGAAGTCGGTAACTCCAGCCGGTATGCCACTGGATTAATTTACTTCTGGATGATAAATGGTCCCAATCTTTGATAGTCCAACTTATCACATGGTCGCTTGGTCTTGATATTTCGTCGAAGAAGCCAGGCTTTGTCTCCAACTTTGAAAGTAGGTGCTGGATTCCGAAATCTATCTGCAGATGTCTTATAAGATTCTTGAGTGGATTGTAATTGAAGCTTCAACATAGTTTGAAGCTCTGATAGTTGCTTCGCAAATCCTTCAGCTGTTGGATTGTTATTTGTTGACGGACTCAATAAATCAAGCTTTGGATGATACCCATAGTTGGAAAAGAATGGTGTTTGTTGAGTCGACGCATGGAGGGTGTTGTTATATGCAAACTCGGCTAGCGGTAGATATGCAGTCCAATCGTCTTGCTGATAGTTGATGCTGCATCGTAAGTACTGCTCCAAGACTTGGTTCACCCGTTCCGTTTGGCCATCAGTTTGAGGATGAAAAGCTGAAGAAAGCTTGATATCCACCTTCAATATATCAAAGAGAGATCTCCAAAACTTTGACACGAACTGGGTACCTCGATCTGATATGATATCATCTGGTAGTCCATGATATCGATACATATTATCGAGAAAGAGTCTTGCTGTGACTTCACTGGACGATGTCTTCTTACAAGGAACAAAATGTGCCATTTTTGTAAGCCGATCTACCACGACAAAGATGCTGTCAAATGAGTTTGATGATGGCAAGTCCGTAATGAAGTCCATAGAAATTGAAGACCATGGTCGATGTGGAATTGGCAATGGCTGTAGAAGTCCATAAGGGCGATGCCGAGGATTCTTAGATCTTGAACAGATATCATAGGAGAGGACAAAATCTTTCACATCCTTCCACATTTGGGGCCACCAAAAATCTCGGGAAATAAGCTCGAAGGTCTTGTTGAATCCAAAATGTCCCGCAGCTGGAAAATCATGGCGAGATTGAAGAACTCGGAGTCGTGCTAGTCCTTTTGGAATGTACAATCGCTCTTCAAAGTATAAAAGATCTCCCTCCACCTTGAACTTGTCGTCATTGGTACGTTGCTTGATATCAATGGCTACTGAATCTTTAATGGTCATAGTACGTACCTGGTTTAGGAAGTCAGCATCAAATGATACAATAGTAGCAAAAAGTTAAAATCTCTCTGGCTTCAATAACGTTGTACATTGTTGATCAAACGCTGCTTCTCCAGCCTTTGGTGCAAGATACGATCTCCTTGATAAAGCATTGGATAGTCCTTGCTGCCTTCCAGGTCGATAAGTGATAACAAAATCGAATCTAGACAGCGACATATTTCACCGAGCTTGACGCCGATTTAAAACTCGAGCCGTCATGAAATACTCAAAATTCTTGTGATCCGTATATATGGTTACTAGATGTGCAGCTCCTTCAAGAAAGTGACGCCATTCTTTGAAAGAATCCACTATAGCAAGAAGTTCCTTATCGTGGATCTCATAATTGATTTGAGCAGCAGAGAACTTTCGAGAATAGAATGCAACTGGATGGAGCTTCTTATCTTCACTCATTTGTGAAAGCACAGCTCCCAAAGCAAAATCTGAAGCATCAGTTTCTAAATAGAAGGCCTTTGTAAAGTCTAGATGTACCAAAATTGGAGCTGTAGTAAATGTTGTCTTCAAATCTTGAAACGCCTTCTCCGCCAAAGGTCCCCATTCCAACTTATCCTTGCATGTTAATCGAGTGAGAGGAGCAGCAACTAGAGAATAATTCTTCATGAAGATCCAATAAAAGTTAGCAAAACCAAGAAAGCATTGTACGTCTCTAACCGTCTTCGAAACCTCCCAAGACATGATTGCTTCTACTTTCTTGGGGTCCATCTTCAAACCTTCTGTAGTCGCAATGAACCCCAAAAATTCCATCTCCGTCTAGTGAAATAAACACTTTTCTAATTTGGCATATAGTCCTCGCTTGCGTAGTTTCTCCAAGACCAAACGAACATGCTCCTCATGCTCTTCCTCGTTTTTAGAGAATATTAGAATATCGTCCAAGTAGATGACAACAAAATCGTCGAGGTGTTCTCGAAAGATGTCATTCATCATATGTTGGAAAACCGCTGGAGCATTGGTAAGACCAAAAGGCATGACATTATATTCGAAATGACCATACCTTGTACGGAATGCTGTCTTCCACTCATCTCCTTCCTTGATTCGTACGAAATTATAAGCTCCCCTTAGATCAATTTTTGTAAAGATCTTTGCATGTCCAAGTTGTTCTAAGAGACTAGAAATCAAGGGTAATGGGTAACGATTTTTCTTTGTTACCTTGTTGAGGCCTCGATAGTCCACACACATCCGTAATGATCCATCTTTCTTCTTCACAAATAAGATGGGTGCTCCGGTTGATGATTTTGAATGACGAATGAAGTTCTTGGCTAGACTCTTGTCGATGTACTTTCGTAACTCTGCCAACTCCGTTTGCAATAGATTGTAGATTGGGCCAAAAGGTGGTTGTGCTCCTTCTTGCAAGTCTATGGCACAATCATATGGTCGGTGTTCCGGTAGTATGTCGGCGTTCTTCTTTTGAAACACGTCTTCAAAATCTTTATATTGCTCCGGTATACTTGCTGTTGAGATCTTCTCCTCGGTAGTTGGAGCCGCATAAATGACAAATGGAGTGCCTTCCTTAGATGATCTTATAAACGCTCTTGCTCCAATGAATAAGGATTTCTTTTTTCGAGGTTTTTTACTAGGTTTTTTCTTAGGTGGTTTTGTGGGAAAAGTCATCTTCCGCAACCTCCAATCTATCAATGGATTATGTTTTTCCAACCAAGAAAGACCAAGAATAATAGGACTTGATGGGGTTCTAATAATATTAAAAATAATATGACTACTATGGTCTTTAAACGTTACTTCTATAGGTTTTGATTCATGGGTGATGCTACTAGACAATAAAGGTCGCCCATCTATGACCTCAACATGAATAGGATTTGATTTTTGTACTAAAGGGATCTTATGACGCTTTGCAAATTCTTTGTCTAAAAAACAAGCAGATGCTCCTGAGTCTAGTAGTGCTAAGGTTCTCAGTTTTTGAGGGCCGATAAACAGAGGGATTGTAAAACAAAGTGCAGGTTGGGCAGAAAGAAAGGAACCTGATTGTTGTTGGGATATTTCATTGTCCAGCCGCACGGTTCCTACTGTGGCTGGGCATCCTCGTTTTCCTGAACAAATACTCCCTTAGTCTTGACTATGCCTCGATTTTGCTTTTTGGGGCAGTTTCCGACTTTGTGGCCTTCTCCACCACAATACAAGCATAAATTTTCCTCCATACGTCGCTTTTTTTCTTCTATAGTAAGAGATTTGATACGTACCGCATCAATTTGCATGTCTTCTACCTCTGAATGCGAATTCACACCGCTGTCGTGTTGTAACACGAGTATACAGTGAAAATAAAAAGAAAGGGGAATTTTATTAATATTCAGTTACCTCGAATATTGGGAGCATCGACCAACTCCAGTACAAATACTGAGTGGTCAGGTTCAGTGACTCCGTTACAGTCAGCCGGGGCATACTGAAATGCCCCGTTTGATTCCAATAACGGGAGTCAGCAGGAAGAAAAGGACCAATTCACACGACGGGTTCGAGGAGCCAATTGGATCCAATTTTGATAATCCAATCCGGGTCCTCTTACCCAATATGAGACCTGTATTGGTGGGGCAACCCAATGCAGTCTAGTTACGGGAAATCCAGGTCTTACTACGGGTCTTAGCCAATCTGATGCGAGGACCAATTTGACCAAATTACGGAAACATCCAGGTTACTACGGGCATCTTTACCAATATAGGACCTGAATTGGTCGGGCGACTCAATGTGGTCCCGATTACGGGGTTCGATTCTGTTTCAGGCTGTCCTGTTCTCTGTGCCGTCTCAGGGAACGTTGTTTTCGGTAAATGGATTTCTTAAAGGTAAAAACGGAGGAGAAAGCTTGGCGGCGAGAGCCAATTTCGAATCCAAGTTGAGGTGAGAGCCAATTTCGGATCCAAGCTTGAGGTGGGAGCCAATTCCGGATCTAAGACGGAAGATTGAAGAAATTCAGAGGATAAGGTTAGGTGGGATATAGTTTAGGAGTGTGGGGGTTTTTTTTTTGAGGGGAAATCGGGGGGGGGGGGGGGGGGGAGCGGGTTTTCAAGCTTCTGCAAGGTTACCAGTTTGGATTTTTTTTATTGGAGGTTTTTGAAGATCAAGGGAATTAGAGAGAGGAGCTTCATGCTTCGGGTCGGGGAAGGAAAGACATAGAATTTGGATTTTTCTTCTTCGTAGAGTTTTGGGGAAGACTGAGGCAATCGCTGCTGAAGTCAGTGTTGTAATGGTGAATCGGGATTTTTAAATGAAGTGGGTTTGAATACTCTTGACTGTTTTGTGAAATCGAGTTACGTCTGTGATTGAAGGATTAAAAGGGTGTCTATAGGATTGAGTATGCGGAGTGAATGAAATTTATTGGGTTAATCTAACAAGACAGTCAGTGGATACAAGATTGTAAGTACAAAGCAGTATTGAAGGTTAACAGTTTGGGTTGTACGGGGTTCTCTGTAACGTCTAGAGACCTACCGGCTGGGGCAAAAAGGACTTCGACAAGCAGACGAAGAGCACCCGTATAGATTTACGGTACATTGTTGCAGTCGTTTATATTCCAGCAGTCAAAAACTGATAGATTGCTTGACTATCGGCGAATCTCCATACTACCTTCTACAGCCAGACGCCCGGCGCGTTCTCGAGCAGGAAAGCACGTAATACGACATAAGTGGTGAACCCGACGTGAAAGCTTGAGGTAGAAGGTATTGGATTTCGGTTGATTTTATCTTTATTTTTATGGAAAACGAAAATAAAAATTTTGAAGGATTTTTGGGAGAAGTTTTTGGTGGGGAGTCTTCTAAAGGACAAGGTATGCACATGGATCCGTCTATTGCTAGTTTGTTTCAAGCCTTCTCATTGTCAATGCAGCAACAGCAAAGCAATGATCGAAAGGAAGCTTTGGCAACCAAAGCATTGCAAGCAGTGGTCAATAAAATTGATCAATTTGATGGGAGGAATATTTCAAGGTATTTAAGATGTTATGTTCGTGAAATGGAATTAAATCGGGTTTCTGAGAAGAAAATGGTTGCACTATTTGGACTTGCCACGATACCGGAGATAAGGGACCACATTACATCGATTACGGATCGTTGTGGGAATTTATGGGAGGATTTTTCACATGCATTGAAAGACGAATATTTCTTGGAAGATGCTGATCGCGTTACTAAGAAGCTGTTTCTGGGATGGATTGAACGGCCCAATAAGAATTTGCAAGCAACAGAGCTACTAAGGGAATTTGAGAGGCAGTACTCTCAATTATCGAAGGTAGAAAAATTGACATTGGAGCCGAACAAAGTTGATCTATTTCTTCAAGCTGCTGATGGAGAATTGCAAGAGAAATTAGAACCCCTTCTTGAAGACAAAGAAGAAGATGAAGGATTGACAACGAAGTGGAAGAACGTTGAAGATGCGGTGGGGTTGCGTACAAAAAAAGAAAGGAGGAAGGATAGGAGTAATATTCCGAAACCAGTACAAGCACCCAAAGCTCCAATATGTACAACACCACCAAGAATGCTTACAGTTCAACCTTCGACATCCTTGTCAAAGAAAGCAGATATGGGTATGGAAGAAATTATACGAGGAATGCGAGATCTTCAAATCAAATTGGCAAGACTTGAAGAGAATACTTCTATAAACAATTCGAAGAATGTTTCAAAACAAGGATATGTACAAAGATGCATTTGGTGTGATGATGCTTCACACACTAGAAAAGATTGCAATGAATTTAATAATATGATACGGCAGGGAATTATTTGCTGGAAAGATGGGAAGATAGCATTGAAAGATAGGGAGGATCTTCTTCAAACCAATTTTGGCAAGGGATGAATGAGAGCATTGGTTCAAGATTACTTAAAGGGGCATCAAACAGTAGCACGAGAAAGTGCAAGTTATGGTGCTAGAGTAGATGATGAAATTGGTGGAAGTACGGAAACTAGTGAGTTTTGGGCTTCTGCCGTTTCTACAATGCAAGAAGGGAAATTACCTCGAGAAGCGTTATTGAGAACTACAGCTACAATACGAGGAAGAACAGGTTGGGAGGATCCCGTTGAGTCTCTTTCAGTTCATGCATATATTGCTAAAAGCCAACATGAAGCTTTGATGGAAGAAAAAAGACGAGGAAATTTTGATGATACTAGAGAAGGAAATTCTTTTAAGAGGCAAACTCGAGGAGACAAGGCTCGGGAGGCAGCTTCACAAGAATTGCCTGTAAAGGATACCTTAGCATCATTGGGAGAAAAAACAACGGAGACAAAAGATAAGGGCAAATCAATTGCTTATAAGCTACTTTCTGACATTGAAGCGGCAACAAATTTGAAAGGGGTGTTGGAAGAACGTATATTAAACGCTAAGGTGGAATTTACATTGAAAGAAGTCTTGGAAATTGCAAAGAAGGAGTTTCATGATGTTATCATTGACAGCATTAAGCGAAAGAGGCAATTAATGAGCGAAACTGGAATGAGTCATGCTATTGATGCAAGAATATGTAGAGATGAAGAAGAGGTTGATATTGGTTACAAGCAACCAACAAATGAAAAGAATGGGTATAATCAGCGAGTACGTTTCAAAGATTCTAGTGACAAGGAAATGGAAACTTTGAGCCATTATACTCGAAAGCATTGGGCAAGGGCAACTACTGAGGTATTGGTGAAGGTAGGAGATATAGAGGAACCAATAGTTGCTTTGATGGACCATGGTTCTGAAATAAATCTCATGTCTAAAGATCTTTATAAGAAGCAAAAATGGCCAATTGATATGGAACATGGATGGGCAATACGAGCAGCTAATAACACACGAGGCGAATTATATGGAGCTTGTCCAGATGTCAAAATTCGGATTGGAGATGTTGCTACGGAGCAACATTTCTTCGTTCAAGATACAACGTCTTATCCGTTGATTTTAGGACAACCTTATATCACGGCAACACGGATGAAAACAAAGGTACTTGACGATGGTTCTGCTTATGCAAGAGTACGGAGCGAAGATGGGAGGAAAGCTGTACAATTTCTAACAGTACCTCCTAACCATGAACGGAATCGAGATAGGTTGATGGAGAAACCATTGCCAAAGATTGTTGAAGGATTTAAGGATTTTGGGGAGGTACCACTGTAAAGCGAGATTATGGAGGTACAAAAGAGGAGGTACTCTCGCGAGATGAAGGTGCCTTTGATGCGAGTTTTATTGGTATATTGGAGAATGGAAATATTATGTATAAGAAAGTTGAAGATTTTAAAAGAAAAGAAAGAAAAAGATTATATGATATTGAAGGACAGTTATGCAAGATAGGTACATTGCAAGATGATGAGAGGATTTTGGGTGTTTATGAAGAAAATGGGCTGGAAGATTCATTGGAATTGATTACATCTATTGGGTTAGGGGATAATGATAAGATTGTTGAGATTCATTCGAGAGAGGTTTATACCATGCTTGAATCTTTTCAAGCACCAGAAGTCACAGTAGAGACGAGATATAAAACGGCAGATAAGAAGGTAAAGCCTGTTGCCGGACCATTACCAGAGGATTCTAAAGAACAAATGGGAGAAGCATCAAAAGAAGCAAGTTTAAGAGATCCAATGAGTATTGGACATCAGTTTACTGAAGATACTTTTGAAGAATTGAAGATTGGTTCTGATGGTTCTTTATTGCCGGAGGATGCACAGGTTCAGAGGGGGTGGATGTCGTGTTGTAACACGAGTATACAGTGAAAATAAAAAGAAAGGGGAATTTTATTAATATTCAGTTACCTCGAATATTGGGAGCATCGACCAACTCCAGTACAAATACTGAGTGGTCAGGTTCAGTGACTCCGTTACAGTCAGCCGGGGCATACTGAAATGCCCCGTTCGATTCCAATAACGGGAGTCAGCAGGAAGAGAAGGACCAATTCACACGACGGGTTCGAGGAGCCAATTGGATCCAATTTTGATAATCCAATCCGGGTCCTCTTACCCAATATGAGACCTGTATTGGTGGGGCAACCCAATGCAGTCTAGTTACGGGAAATCCAGGTCTTACTACGGGTCTTAGCCAATCTGATGCGAGGACCAATTTGACCAAATTACGGAAACATCCAGGTTACTACGGGCATCTTTACCAATATAGGACCTGAATTGGTCGGGCGACTCAATGTGGTCCCGATTACGGGGTTCGATTCTGTTTCAGGCTGTCCTGTTCTCTATGCCGTCTCAGGGAACGTTGTTTTCAGTAAATGGATTTCTTAAAGGTAAAAACGGAGGAGAAAGCTTGGCGGCGAGAGCCAATTTCGAATCCAAGTTGAGGTGAGAGCCAATTTCGGATCCAAGCTTGAGGTGGGAGCCAATTCCGGATCTAAGACGGAAGATTGAAGAAATTCAGAGGATAAGGTTAGGTGGGATATAGTTTAGGGGTGTGGGGGTTTTATTTTTTGAGGAGAAATCGGGGGGGGGAGCGGGTTTTCAAGCTTCTGCAAGGTTACCAGTTCGGGTTTTTTTTATTGGAGGTTTTTGAAGATCAAGGGAATTAGAGAGAGGAGCTTCATGCTTCGGGTCGGGGAAGGAAAGACATAGAATTTGGATTTTTCTTCTTCGTAGAGTTTTGGGGAAGACTGAGGCAATCGCTGCTGAAGTCAGTGTTGTAATGGTGAATCGGGATTTTTAAATGAAGTGGGTTTGAATACTCTTGACTGTTTTGTGAAATCGAGTTACGTCTGTGATTGAAGGATTAAAAGGGTGTCTATAGGATTGAGTATGCGGAGTGAATGAAATTTATTGGGTTAATCTAACAAGACAGTCAGTGGATACAAGATCGTAAGTACAAAGCAGTATTGAAGGTTAACAGTTTGGGTTGTACGGGGTTCTCTGTAACGTCTAGAGACCTACCGGCTGGGGCAAAAAGGACTTCGACAAGCAGTCGAAGAGCACCCATATAGATTTACGGTACATTGTTACAGTCGTTTATATTCCAGCAGTCTAAAATTGATAGACTACTTGACTATCGGCGAATCTCCATACTACCTTCTACAGCCAGATGCCCGACGCGCTTCAAGCAGGAAAGTACGTAATAGGACACCGCTTGTTGACATAGTTGGAGCATGGTGAATTGTATGTTGTCTTGAGTGTTGGTCTTGGCGACGTTGGAATAGGCAATTGTCACACTTCACAGCTTGACTAATGGCTTCATTGAGCGTTCGTGGATCAGGAAGAGTTAACAGCAAATCCTTCACATCATCTCTTAAACCCCAATAGAATTGACTCATCAACGCTTCTTTATCCCAATTGATGTCGCATACTAATTGCCTGAAATCCGAAGCATAGACTGATGTAGAACGCATCCCTTGTCGTAGCGACCGGATCTTTGTTGTAGCCCATCGAACCTTATCGTGTTCACCAAATGCTTCCGCAAATGCTTCCAAAAAGGTTTCGAAGTTGTTTAATATGGATGATCGTTTCTCAAACAAAGGAGCAAACCATGATAGAGCTTGTCCCGTAAGTAAGGTTCCAACAAGCGCAACACGTGACTCCTCCGTTGGATATCGTTCGGGCTGTAAAACCGTTATCAACCTGATTTGATTGACGAATCCTCGAAACTTGGAACGTGTTCCATCAAACTTATCTGGAAGGCTAACTCGAGGCTCCTTATGTTGTAGAACTAGTGGTTCTTGTCGAACCTGAGGTAAAGTTGTTTCTCCAAGTACCGAAATTTGAGGCTGGTGTAGTTTAGATTGTGCTATCCCAGATACTCCATCATTATGAAGCCTTGCCACCACTCCTTCAATCTCTGCAGTTCTTTGTGATAACGTAGCAAGGGCATTCATAATAGCATCTAACTTAGACTCCGAACTTTCTGTCATACTAATGTCTTGACCTCCGGCCATTCTAAAAGAAGGACAAAAATGACCCTATAAGAGGCAATATTGGTTTATAGGAGGGTAATCCACAACCTATAAAACGCCTTAAGAATTTCAAGAAGAGGGGTAATCCACTCTCTCCAAGAAGAATAAGACTCCAATATTGTAACAGAAAAAGTATCAGCTTAGAGGAGGGTAATCCGCAACCTCTAAAAAATGCTAGTATACCTTCAAGTAGAGGGGTAATCTACACTCTACTAAGAAAGAACTAGCTCTGATATCTCAAGTTAGTGCAGTCTCGACAAACTGTCACGGACACAAAATACAGACTTGAAATCTAACAAGAAGTTCAAGAAGAAGTGGCAGAACTAGATTAAACAGATGAGTACAAGAACAACACCAGAAAGGTGAGCTAGAACTCCAAGAGATGTGTTGTCGAGACTGAAGAACTCTTCAGCCTTGATCCCTATATATACTCCTACTTAGGAAGCTTCTCGAGCTACTTCTATTAACTAGGAAGCTTTTAGAAGGTTCCAGAGGCTTCCTTTCTAGAAGGTTCTAGAAACTTCTCGAGCTACTTCTATTAACTAGGAAGCTTCTAGAAAGTTCCAGGGGATTCCTTTCTAGAAGCTTCTAGAAACTTCTCTTCTAGAAGGTTCCAGAGACTTCCTTTCTAGAAGCTTCTAGAAACTTCTCTCTAAAAGGTTCCAGAGGCTTCTCTTCTAGAAGGTTCCAGAGGCTTGTTTTCTAGAAGGTTCTAGAAACTTCTCTCTAGAAAGTTCTAAAGAATATGTCCCTAACAGTGCATTAATACTTTTGATTTTATACTTATAAGTTAATATCTTCATAATTTTTGGACATATTAATGAAGGATGATGTGGTTTGTAGTAGAAAAAAACTTCTTTATGTTGTGTGCATAGGTAATACTTGAATTTTTCTACAAATTGTTCACTATGCCTTTAGTCTTGTTGATAATGTACTAAATTGCATATTTAAATAGAAGGTATTGAGAAGTATTGTCAAGTTGGACCAAGATAGATTTTATTTTTTTGTTTTATTTTTCTTTTTAAGAAATATATTCGTATTCTAAGAATTGATTATATTCTTTATATAAGATGCATTGGCAAAGATAGTAGGAGTATTATTATGGAATTGACAACTACAGCGGTTTGTATTGCAAAAATGCCATTGCATATTAGAATAGAGATGTATATTTTTTTTGAGTATTATTATTAGTGCAAAACTATATCTCATATGTTAAATGTGTATATATATATATATATATATATATATATATAGTCTTATCATTAGAAATTAATAATGTCAATGTTTGTTATATTAGAAATGAAGGTTTTAGTTGCAAATGAGTATTTAATTATAATGGAAGATTTTTAAGAAAGGATTTTAGACTAAAGGTGTTTCTTAGAGATTGACATGGATTTACTAGTAATGACAATAAGTCTTTTATATTACCTAATAATGATTGACATGGATTTACTAGTAATGACAATAAGTCTTTAATATTACCTAATAATGATTGACATGGATTTACTACTAGTAACAATAAATCTTTTACATTACCTAATAATGAGTGTGATAGAAGATGTAATTATTCTTGTAATAATTTTAATAAACATCTGATAAGGATTTGTAATGCTTGGTATATTTTAGAGATCTTGTATCATGGAGGTGCATACACTATTAACAAGGAATTTTTCTAATGTTTGTGTATTTTATTTGTTTTTTCTAGGCTACTAAGACTTTGAATTTGATCACTGCTAATAGCTTTGCAAGTATATCTATTGCTTGGAAATTTATAAAAAATATAATGAAGTGACATTTTTCCTTCTAAAATTCTTTTTTTGATAATGTCATAGTGTATTTTAATATGTTTGGTTTTTGCATAGAAAATAAGATTCTATACTAATTCAATTGATCATTGATTATTATAGTACATTATGATAGTTTTTGGTGATAAAGAAGTAAAAATATTCTAATGAATTTCTATGTATTTGTAAAAAATAGGAATAATTGAGTTGGTGGTTATGTGAATTTCTTATAATAATTGTCTTAATCAAATGCTTTTTGTTGCTTTGTCATTGAGAATGAAATAATTCAACTTTATTAAATATACTAATATTAATATTAATATTAATATTATTATTTTTACTTAGCTAACTAATTAAATTGTATACTTATGTGAAGATATAGACTCTAATAGAATGACTTATTTTTAGACTAATTCTTTGATCTACATCAATATAATCTTTGATTGTTTAAACATCATGTATTAGAGTAGAAGATGCCATAATCAAAGGTATGTTTCACATAATGCAATATGTATTTGACAACATCCAAATGTGATTCCCATGGATTTGCTATGAAACTACTAATTTAATTAATAATATTAAAAATATCTAGTCAAATTATAATGAGAGAGATTATTTTGTTTAATAATTTAAAATAGTAAAATCTATTACTACAGGAAGAATTCATATTTCTAACTAATATTTATTCTTTTGGCTAGGATATTTAAATTTTTTTACACTTAGACATCTCACATTACTTAAAGATAGACAGTATGTATTCTATCTAATGCAAGAAGATATCTAATAAGATCTATTTGAAGATTATGCTAAGATATTATTATTAATTTTTAAAATCAATCATGTCAAAGGTATTATGCAAGAAAGATTTGAATCTAAAAATCAACTTATTCTATTGCATGTGATAAATAAGTCATCTATATAGAGTATCAAAATAAGTTCTTCACCATCTTGATGCATGTAGTACATATTAGCATCATAGTTGTTGCGTTTCATTTCTTTATCTTGTAGAATCTTATCTATTCTCTCATATCAAGCCTAAGATGATTGTGTGAGACTATATAAGAATTTTTAAAGTTTGTAAAGTAAGTTTTTATGTATGAAAAAATAAAACCTTGAAGTTGATACATATAGATATCTTCTTTAATATAGTTATTTTAAAAAGTTGTTTGTATATCCTTATGATATATGCTCTAATTGTTGGCTGCAATCAACACTTTTGTAATTCTAATTCTTGACCATTTGATGATAAGGATAAAAGTTTATAAGAAATTGATTTCTTTGATTTCTTTAAGACATCTATCTATCAAATAAGATCTTTTTTCTATTGAATAAGTTGTCTAATCTTAATTTAAGTTTAAAGATCCATTTAGATATGATGGAGTATTTTATTAGAGGTAAGAATTGGAAAGTTAAGATCTTATTTTGTTCAATGGAGTACATCTCATCAATCAAAGTATACCTCTATTTTTCATTATATATACCTTATTTAAATAAAATACAAACTTCTTATTGTATAAGATCATATAATAATTCTTTCTTTGGATCCTCTAAGTCTATGACTACTATATAATTATTAAAGTTATTTGTCTAATGTAGACATGATAATCATCTAATTTGACGTTAGTTTTTTTTTTTGTAAATATATTAATTTATTGGATAGGAGTAATATGCATGGAATAAATAAAAACAAACAAAGAATGTTCTAAAGAGACAATCTATGGAAAAGATGAAATACTAAGTATAGCAAAGAATTATAATTTGATACTAGAAGAAGTTATATCTATTAATAAGCAAGCAAGTGGAAGTAATTGGAAGAAAAAATGGGGGTCTAAAAGTGATGTTCAACAAAGCTTTGATAGATTGCGACAATTTATGATTAAACATTGACTTGTAAAAGCAAACATTATGGTTGATGATTGTAGGATTATAATAATAATAGGTACAAATATTTTTATTTTATGTAATTAATATAATAATTGATACTTTGAAATCTAACTTGTTTTGATTTTCAATTGATATATGGTAATAAGCTTTATATCCAAATATTTTAAGATATTTAAATTAAGCTTAAAAAAAGAAAAAAATTATAGTAAAAATTACATTCTATCCTCTATTTGTGTTTGTAATTTTTTATATATTTGTGGTATTAAAAAAATAAAGAATCAGCAATCAGCATATTTAACTCAAAAACTATCATTTCTTAAATTTTTGGATGATGTATTGAGATTTTTACAACCTTCAAGACAACATAATAGTCATAAAGGCCTTCAAAAATAACATATTTTTTTTTTCTAATAGATAGTAAGATACAACATATTTGATATTACAATGTTGAAAGTGACTACCAATGTTTGGTGATATTATTGGAGGTAGGAACTATTCCTAATGGTATTTCAAATGTTTTATTTAAAAGAAGTTATGAAGGCTTTAACAATGATCAAATATCAAGGTGGTCTTTATGCCTTAGTATAGGATACTATTAATAATTAAAAAGATCTATCAACTATCTTAAAGAAAACAAAGATAAAAATATGTGAAAAATATAATTTATTGCATCTTGAATTTCTTGAATATGTAATTACCACCACTTGTGGAACTTATCTCTAAAAAAGAGGTAATGTTGCAAATATATATAATTATTTAGATAAAAAATGTTAGATAGAAAATAAATAAAGTTAGATTTAATGACATCTTATAAAGAAGCTTTTTAGAAGCTTCATAGTTGTGAGTTTGATTTTATATGTATTTATAGTTGATTGGTATATTAGAAACTTTGCCATGTATTCCATATGTTAGCAATTTGTGGTATAGGTTTGCCATATGGCGCCCATATAGGAAACTTATTTTGCAAGTTGTATATGTGTCTTGTAAGTTGGATATATATCGGAGGTCTTATAGAAAATTTCCATATAGCTCCTAGTTAGATAGTATATATGGAAGTAAGAATAAATCCTTCTTCACTCTTGTCAACACGTTTTTTGTCTTTAGTCTTGTTTCAAGAATCTCTAATTTTCTTGTTTTTGGCAATAAGCATTTTGGTTTAATATTATATCCTCTTTGAATGATTATTTATTCTTTTCTTAGTAACATAAGAATATATTAATCTTTTAATTTTTTGTGATTTATGTCCTTGACATATATTCATAGTTCTTGTAATATTTATTTAATAACATTTGATTTTAAGAATAATAGTTGAAATTAATTAATTAGTTTTTATTTGGTTATTTTTAATTATTACATAAATTCTAATCACTATAATAATTAATTATTAAATTTTTATTAATAAAAAATTAATTATTTAAAAATATAAAGACATGAGTTAAAATTTAAAAATAATAAGATAAATATAATGATTGGAAAAAAAAATTATCTTTCATAAATACATATCTTGTATGTATCAAAATTTAATTTAATTTTTAATTTTAATATTTAATATATAATAACTTATTTTTTAATAAAATATAAAATAAAATTTTAATATAAGTTTAAAAAATTAAAAATATTCATATATATATATTGACATACATATTTATCAATAGCAAATAATTACAAAGCTTCAAATGCAAGATTGCCCCTCTTGTACAACTTTATTCATATTTTTTATAGACATTTATTTGCATCCTATATTAGACCTAAGATATAACTAATAGAAAATTTTATATTTTATATTATTTAATATAGAATAATTTTGTGAATGATATATATTAAATTCATCATTATTTAAAAAATATCAAATACCACAGAATAAAATACACTTCAAACAAAAAATTAACTTAATAATATCTTTAAAATTAAATTATTTATTTTGATGCTTTTTTTTTGTATATATGTTTTTTTTATTTGCAACCTTACAAACTAAGTTAATTTATAAAATCATTATAAATAATCATATTATCATTGATCGTATTATACTTCTAATAATAAGATTTATAAATATTTTTTTATTTTATTTTATTACTAAGCATGTCTAATCTTAATTAAGAAGTCAAAAAAAAATTATTCTATACATTAAAAGTCTACATTAACATACGAACCAAATATTAAATTCTTCCATGCTATTACTGCCATTTGATACTAAACTTAAATATATCAATGCAACTTGGAAAATTTGCAACCTATTGTATTATCAATCACATATTTTACTACCAAATAGTACGATGATGAATCTAGATTGCTATCCTCCAAATTCTTATTCACCAGTATTCCTTTTACCATAATATTTTGCATTCTAATAAAAACTCCACTAATTTTATTTTATTATGTTCATATTGTTGTTTTTGGAAGTATCTCACTCCTGAAAATCATTTATCTCCAAACCTTTGCACATCAAAATGAAAACTTGATTAATCACTATTTCATCTTCAATTTTATCAAGTCCACAGTTCGACTGTCCAATGTAGTCAAAGTACTTCATAGTCATTGCAAAAACTCTGTAATTAAGTCATAGTTGATAGCACACTTCATAATTCTCCACATCTGAATATTCTTGTACTGCTCTCTCTTTGCACTGTAAAAGACCTAACAAGACATGTAGAAGTCTGCACTCTTTTTTAGTACAGATTGTACTTTTGCCTGTTGGAACATTCATCCCTACTTCATCATTGAATGAAATTTATATGGATGATCTGAGATCTAACATTTGTACTGAATATTCAAATCTCTATACACATACACTTAAGACTACATCAACAATCTCGTAATAAGGCAGTAAGCCCCTTTTGTTTTGTTCATTCATTTTATTATTCTCTCATGGTATCAAAGTGGGAGATCTTTCCTCTCTTTCTTTTCAATTTTATTCTTATGGTCACTTACATCTCTCTTTTGGATTCTTGTTCATTTTAATTTTTTTTGACACTTTCCAACTTTTGTTCTCTCATTGGCAACAACTTTCTTGACAAGAAAGCACATTTATTCCAAAGGAGATTCAAGTGCTCTCCCAACTTCACATTCAATGACGTCGGGAGACAAGAAAAAGTTGGTGCTCCATTTCAAGACAACATCAGACATAAGCACCAATTATCCTTCCAAGGAAACACTGTTTTCTTGAACATTGATTTTTGTTCATTTTTCTTCAAGATTTCATAGTTTCTTACTATCTTTCTTGAATCTCCTATAAGGTCATTTTTTTTTTTGTTTTTTCAGTCCAACATTTCTTGAATAAATATCATTACTTAACTCTTTTCTTATAATCAATAATATTATTTTTCTTTCTTAGCCCTCTTGAGCAATATGAACAACCTCAAAACCATATGCTCAAGAAAGCCCATGCTCATAAATTCAAAAAATTACAAATATTGGAATATCACTCTCTAAAGTATCTTCAAGAAAGAAGATCTTTTGAATCTTATTGAACCATAGCCATCACCAATTGAGACATATTCTATAGAATTAGAATCCAAGACATTTTCAAATCCAAATCAATCAAAACCTAATATCACTTGCAGTTAGAAACATAAAATAAAAGCCATGATCCAATTATCTTTAGTTTGAAATTACTGCTACAACATCATCAATATACTAGATTCATGCAATGCTTGGCAAGCTTTGAGCACCATATTCAATACAAATACCACATCTGATATCATGATTGTATTAAATCACTAGAAAAATACTTAAATGAAAGATCACCAAGACATTGCAACATTCATGTAACAAATAAATAATACAATCTGTAATCTCAAAGCCATCAAACAAGTACTATCTAATGAAGTTTTAGTACATTAAATTCTCAATTAGTTATCACAAAAATTTGATAAACTAATTTCACAAATTCAATCCGAGAAAGAAATTTCTAGCTTGTAGGAACTTGAAATAGGCTCTATATGGAAGAAACCAATGCTCTATTAAATCCATCACATGATATCTTCGAAGAAGCATTGGTGATGCATATATGAAACTTATATAATAAAAAGATCCGCTATAACAACTTGCCCTCCAGTGGTCCACAATGGACTCAATACCTATAGTAACACTTTTGAGGAGGACAAATCCTTATTTGCCACCATTGAGGCAAGCTCGGGCATACCTCAAGATATTACCATGCTCTTGCCTTGATGCCTTCTTTTAAAAATAAATACACAAATAATTTAAGATTGTATGCCTTTCCATGCAACAACAATCCTTCAATCCTTTTTATAACTAAGTGTCAATGTCACCAAAGATCTTTCTAGCAAATAAATTTTATTTGATCCACATGAATATAGTGATAGTAAAATTCTACAAGCCCTTGAAGCTCTCTCTATCAACAAACCGGATTCTAATTGGATTTTAGACTCAAGAGCCTTTAGGTATTTTTGGAAGATTACTTTACCTTTCGGAAAGTTGACCATGTCCATGGATTTATGGTTACATCCGTAGCTGGTCACTTCCATGTAATTGTAGGCAATGGCATGGTTGATTTATCTCTACCTAATGGTGAAATAAAGACATTAAAAGATATTCGCTACATTCCTGGTTTACATCAAAATATCTTATCAATAAATTAGATAACTGATCTTAGCAATCTATGTATATTTTGTCCAAAAAAATGCAATGTTATATCAATTCAGTTACCACATCATATTGTAGTGAAAGGAACAAAAGATAAAAACAATCGCCCATACAAACTTCATTACTTCACTAATAGAACTGAGAGCTCACTCTCATATCAAGTAGGTACTAATACTCACTCTAAAATTAACACTCTTTCTACAAAAAAATAAATCACTCTTATGGTATAAAAGACTAACTCATCTGAATTTCTGCACTCTTCAAGCATTCTAAAATTTAATTATAGGTATTCCAAAGTTTTCAGTTTCTACTTTCAATTGTTGCATATATTATAATGCAAAACAAACTAAAATCAATATACCAAAATAATTACTTGCTTTGGCATCTTTTTTGCTTACTCTCATCCATAAGAATGTTTGTGGGTCTCTTCTTATAGAATCTTTTAGACAAAATAGTTATTTCTTATTACTTATAGATCACTATAGTTATTTTTTTTGGGATTTATTTTAAGAAAATAAAAAATCAAACTATGAGCATGTTCCAGCAATTTCACAACATGATCAAAAAGCAAACCTCACATCACATCTTCTATGTGTAATCCAATCATGGTAGAGAATTCAGATCTATAGAATTTCATCAATATTTTCAAGCACACAAAATCCTACAATAATTAAATATTGCCCAAATATCCCAATAAAACAGGGTCTCCAAGAGAAAAAATCGCTCTATTCTCAATTGAGTTTGTGCTATGCTCTTTAGTAGGCATTTTTTCACTTTTCTTTGAACTGAAGTAGTCCACATAGTTGTACAACTCATGAACTCTACTCCTACTAAGTCCAATGATAAAAAGACTTCTTATGAAGTGTTCATAAGTAATCAACCAAATCTTAGCAAGATCAAGGTTTTTGGTTGTATTTATTTTATGAATTGTGATCAAATACAAAGACACAAACTAAAAGCTCAATCCACTTAAAGAATTCATTTAGGCTCAGACAACATCTCCTAAGGCTATAGAGTCTATCTACTGGATTTTAAAAAAATTTAAATTATACATGATGTTTCATTCAACAAAGATAATTTTTTCACTCAAGAATCTAAATCATAGACCAATGTTTTTGCACCCTTAAACCATCATCAATTGACCATTGATATATCAACATTAAAATCCATCCTGGCACTCAAAATCTATATTAAGACCAATAATTTTTTTCACCCAACCTAAACTCCAATATTGAAGAACCACCTCAAATTAAAACTTAGGATCTTTATAACACAAATACTTTTTTAGAAGATCATGATCCAAAAGGGACATCTCCTAGCAAAAATTCAATGCCAATAACAAATTTTGTACCTTATTCACTTAATTTCAACACAATAGGTGAGTGGCCAACTTTTGAAGCAATCAATGATATATCTTCATATATAGAAAACGATATCAATACACGTCAATCAAAACAATCCTATTCCTCCATATCTTTTGAAGCATTGAATCAAAATTGTTGTACTACAAAATGTCTAACTTGGCTACAAGATTATTTTTGTGATTTTTTAGACCTCTCTATTGAATCAAAATCATATGACAAAGCATCTCAAGATGAAGGATGGAGAAATTCAATGATTGATGAAATAAAATCTATTCATGGTAATAAGACATAGTTAATTACTACTCTTCTTTTAGGACACTAAACTATATTAATAAAGTAGGTATATAAAGCAAAAATAAAAATTGATGGTACTCTATAAAAGAAAAAATCATGACTAATTGTTTGTGGTTTTGAACAACAAGAAGGCATTGACTACAAAGAAATGTTTGCTCCAATAGTCAAATAGAGCATTATAAGAATGCTCCTTGCAATATTTGCACAAAAAAAAATGGCAACTATACCATATGGATGTCAAGATTACTTTCTTCTATGGTGATTTCAAAGAAGAAGTCTTTATCACACAACCTCAAGGCTTTATAGTTGAAGGGCACAAACACCTAGTATGCAAACTATACTAAGCTCTTTATGGCCTAAGATAAGTACCAAAGGTATAATATAATAGAATTGAATCCTTTCTTTAAACTCAAGGATTTACAAAAGAAGAAGGTGACTACAACCTTTATGTTATTAACTATTAAGAAAAAATGCTACTTCTAGTTTTTTATATAGATGATATTTTTTTCACAAGAAATTATATCAAATAGATTACATGGTTTAAATCACAACTTGAATCAAAATTTAAGATATCAAAACTAAAAAAAAGTGATATAATACTCTATCTTAAGGTTGAAATAATCAAAGTGCCAAAAGGATTTTTTATGATATAATGAAATTATGCATTACAAGTAATTTGTCACTTTGGCATTGAAGGATGTCAATCCGCTTCAACTCCCATGGCTGAAAGACTAAAACTTACTCTTGATATGAATGAATTCATTGTTGATCCAACTTATTATTGATCTATAGTTAGTAAACTTATACAATTAGGTCACTCTTGATTAGATATTTCATACTCTATTAGAATTATTAATTGTTTCATGATGAAACCACAAATACCACATTTGACAATTGCAAAAAGTATTTTAAGGTATATTACAAGAATATTAGATTATGAAATACTCTACCATACAAATTCACCAATAATACTATTAGGCTATGTGGATATAGATTGGATAAGAGACCTAATTGATAGTTGATCAACAATATATTTTGTTTTTAAATTAAGAGCCAGTCCAATTACTTGTTTCTCAAAAAATAAGTCATTTTTGCCCTTTTATCTTCAAAAGCAAAATATATAGGCTTGTCCACAGCATCTAGAGAAGTAGCATGGTTGAACAAACTTGCATGTGATTTTGTACTTCAAATTAAAAAATCAATTCTAATATATTGTGACAATGAAGGGAGTATCAAAATGGCAACAAATTCTGATATCAATCCAAAAACAAAAAATATAGCTACACATCATCATTTCACGAGAGAAAAAATAAAAACAGAAGAGGTTAAATTAATCTATGTACCATCTCTTGAGCAAATAGTTGACATCTTCACCAAATCCTTGGGACTTGGTCTATTTGAGAAATTTAGATCAAGATTAAATATTATTCCTATAGAAGAAGCACATTCCTAATAAAACTACTCTCTTTCTCATCTTCTCTTTCCACAGCTCATAGTTATAGGCATAAATTAGTACATCCAACTTAATAGAAAATGGATAATTACTTTCTCTACTCCCATCCACTGTCTCCACATAACAAACCCTTGAGATGAACCTTAGACATCTAAAACAAATTCCTTCACAAACTAGAGTCAAAGAGTACAAGTAGTTTCTTAGTAAGTATCAAAATTGATGATTTTGTAGGAAGGAGGGGTGTTGGAACATTCATCCCTCTTTCATCATGGAATGAAGTTTGTATGGATGATATGAGAGCCGACATTTGTGCCGAATGCTCAGATCTCTGTACACATGTACTTAAGACTACATGTACTTAAGACTGCATCGGCAGTCTCGTAGTATGGTAGTAAGCCCCTTTTGTTTTGTTCATTCATTTTATTGTTCTCTCATTGCCCACTTCTTATTTCTAGATCTTGTTGGTCAAGTTGTAATTTTCACAGCTGAACACAAAGTGACATAATCAACTAAGTCTACCAATCTTGTTTGTTTTCACTTCTTCGATTCATACAGGCTTTCGGCATACTTGGCACATTCACTCAATGAACAGTCGTTGTGTAGGCAATGTGTGTGCATGGGTTGAGAGTATGTATTCTACTGCAGATTGTGAGAGGTGAACGGGGCAATGTAACCCTATTTAACTGCACCGTTCCTAGTTCCTGTATCACCAATCCAACATGGGACGTTACTCTTCACTGCGTTCATCACTCGTCCACGGGAGATATCCTTTACATTTGTGTGATCAACATCCAAGACCATCTTGTCAAAAAAAAGGTTTTTATCCGACTGCTTCGCATTTTAGTTTTTGCCTGCACTAAACATTTGTCTAGAGGGATTTGTAGGATGTTTACTTTGCATGCGTTGAACTCTGCCGATTGTGAAAGTCCGCACTCGTACTATTTTTAATGAGTCACACCCTATTACAATAGAGTCCCACATTTCAAGCCAAGCCTCCGAGCTTAGTTCCGAAATGAGTACTGGGACACAAGTCTGACTGCATCTTCAACATAGAGCATCAGGGTATTCAATGTGCCCAGCCTCATCGACAATGTGGTGAACAAGTTGCTGACCACTAAATTAACTCTAGTACAGATATGAGAAGACTGGCATTATGATGACTGATTTTATCCCGCAGTTGAAGGGAAGCCCCCCTGTAACCTCTTCGACTCAATTAAATCTCCTACACTTTCACTTGTGCGCCACTATGCCAAGAAGGGCCCTTGACTTCGATGAAATATCTTCCAAGTAAAATTCATGATGTGAGCTGTCCGCATTGGTGAAATGTCGCTTCGAAGTATCAAAATCAGAATCCTCCGACAATGCAAAGCAGAGAGCATGCGTCCTTGTTGGACTCCCAACGAAACACGACAAAATATAGTTTAGATTTTGTTCATTGTACCCTTGACTATCTTGAGATCCTTCGTGATGAGAATCACGACATAAACTTGAACTTCAATGCAAGCAGGCGAAATAAACTCACCATCGCAGAATAGAACTGTCAATCTCCTGTCATGCCATGGTGAGGAGATATCCTTAACATGAACCATCCAGGCACAGTCCAAGGAGAGAGTGATTCCTTGACTCAGCTCAGATGTGCAGCGTCATTTGACGATCAGCGTAATCACCAGCAATTCGCTGCTCAAACTCCAGAGCAATACTTGTCGAGTGTCTATCGACATCGAACTTCTCGCCATCTCCCCAAAGAGCGTACGCTTCCTCGCCGTGCTCCGCATCGTCTCCAACCAGCAAGTGCTCCTCTGACATCCGGAGAGGGGTGATGAGCTCAACAGCGAAGAGAATAAGCGTTGTCAGAACCAGGTTTCAGCCAGCAATAAAAGCAGCGCCAGCTAACTGCTTCGCAAGCTGAATTCCGCCATTGCCTCCGTAGAACACTCCATTTGTGTCCTCGACCGCCACTTCCATGTACCGGCATAGAGTAGGGTCTGCGAACAGATCCACACAGATGCCACCCAAAATCCCACCCACGCCGTGGGTGTGAATAACTCCAAGTGTGTCGTCTACTCTCTGTAGCACCCACCATCTTCTGTGGAGCACCATCATTGTCCACCAAGGAATGCTTCCTGCTAGCATGCCCATAATCAACGCTGTCCAGCCCGGCACTAAACCTGCACACCACATTGAATGAAATTTAAATCATCGACCTCGGATGCACTGCAATAGGCCTCCAAATAGTGCCATTGCATCAAGTTCTGCAGCCACAATTGCAGTTGTATTGTGATGACTTGCCTGCAGCAGGTGTAATAACCACAAGATCGGTCATCATTCCCTGCACAGCACCAATGACAGAAGGCTTGCCGAAGAAGAACACGTCCAAGGTAGTCCATGTCAACAAACTGGTGGCCGCAGCGACGTGAGTGTTGAGAACAGCAAGACCAGCGATCACGTGCGCGCCGAACGCAGCACCTCCATTGAAGCCTGACCATCCCAACCACAGCAAACCTGCTCCAGTGAGAACCAGCAGCATGTTGTTGGGTGGAAATCTTTCGCGATCCTTGGATAATCTCGGCCCTACCTGCAGTCAGTCATCAATGCAACCAATCAACCCGCGAAATTACGAAGCCTCTCGTTCCAAACCGGGTCTTCTTCGTCGATGTCCTGAAGTCTTAGGATAGATGAGCGTACCCAGTACGCGGCGACGAAGCCAGCGACGCCAGAGGAAACATGGATAACGTAGCCGCCTGCGTAGTCTATAACTCCCCATTGCCACAAAAATCCCCCGCCCCACATGCTGAAAGCCCCCACGGTGTATGAGAAGATGAGCCACAGTGGCACGAACAGCATCCACGCCCGGAAACTCATACGCCCCAAGACAGACCCGGCTAACATGATGATGGTGAGCGCTGCGAAGAAGAACTGAAACAGTACCATGTCGGCCATTCCGAAATGCGAATCCATGGCTGGTGTCTTCACTTTGCCATCCTTGCGATAAATCACTGTGGATGGCATCGTCGCCCGCGACGGCAAGAACCTGAACCCCAACGATGAGCCCGCCTTTCCCCAGATGGGCACCAGCTGCTCTCCGGAAGACATCTTGTAGCCCCACATCACCCAGCACAACCACGTTGCCGCGAGCGCATACAACGCCATGAATGCAGAGTTCACCGCCCATTTCTTCTTCACGATGCTACCATAGAGAATGACTAAGCCCGGCATACTCTGAATTCCCACCAAAGTAGCGGCGGTGAGCTGCCATGCATTGTCTCCCTTGTTTAACCACTCGGGCGTTGCACCGTAGCCACTGTTTATGTAAGCAGATGGAATATACGACTCGGGCGCTTCTGAGGGCATCTTGTGTTTAGTAAGAGAGCTCTAATGCTCTAAAGCTCAGATTGTAGGCACAGAATAGATCACTGAGAGCATACCGATTGCTGCCTATTTACAAGGCCATCCGACGCCAGATCATATTTTTTTCTTGCAATCTGAACTCTCACACTTGGACACTGCAATTCGGTTTGAACAGAGTTGAGATTCGCTTCATGAGAACAAAATGCAACCAAAGCATAACATTCAACTTTTAACTTGCCGAATCCCACACAGAGCATTCTTCAGATATCAACTTCGGGAAGCAGGCGCTGCAATCGAAATGCGTGACGACCTAGATTGAATGCTCAGAGCTCCGAAGAGCATGAGTCATAATCACACACCATATCAAGGTGAGAATCCTGGGCAACTACGGCCTCCGATACTATTAGCCCACGAATTTCAGTTGACACGGCCCACAGCAGCAACAACGCGTTGCTGTCTAAGATGAAACGCACAGGATAATCCTACACCACACTAACCTGTACTACACAGCGAAGCGGAACTTAGGTGTGACGGCTGATGATCGAAGATTCCACAGACTCAAACCAGTTACCCACGGTCGTCGATTTGAGGCAGGCTACTATGCTCTAAACCCTTGCACCTGTACAAACCTTGCCGCAGGAGCCTTAGCTTGGGAATTGCTGGACTGCCTGGGGATAGCCACATTACCTTATCTCGAAGCAAACAGGGTGCCAACACTAGATATACCATGGTGGAGTAGAAGAAAACCGGGTGGGTGCCACGCCCTAAACTTGCGCCTCATCAGAATACGGCGTTTGTCCTTGAACAAGTTGGTGGCACAAACTTCAGTTTGGGGAGTACCTGCTTCCAAGCTTGCAGAACTCTATTCCATACCAATGAACAATGCTTGCTTTGATGGAGTTGTATGGTAAAGTAGTCCATGCTAGGATTCTACTTACCTCAAGTATATTGTTGACATTGAAGTAGGCGGAATTGTAGCATTATGTGTAAATTAGATTGTTTAGGCTCTAAGGCCTTTACCATCCATTTAATTAGCCGAGTACTGACAACATCCCATGTGTGAATTAGATTGATTCCTCTGTCCTTTTTTCCTTGATAACACTAGAGCCACCCTACCTTAGATCTCAATCTTTGCATTGACCTAGTTGCCAAATAGTTTCCTAATAATGTTTTAACCTTAGAATTCCATGTTGAGTTCCTCTCCATATTGACATAAAGAAGAATATGGTTAATAAGAGCACACTATTGATCAATATGCCTCTTTTAGTAGCATTTGTTTTTTGTGATATATCAATATGTTATCTTATGGTGGATTTTGTTGAAGAAAAAGATGTCCATGTCCAATGAAGTGAAAGGAAGTCCAAAAGGGGCTCCAAGAAGCTTGCTAATCTTAGTGTTCTCTACCCACATTATCTTGAGTAGATCCATCTATAGTGGTCCGTGAGTGTTATATTTGCACTTTTAATAACCATTGGATTTCTTCCAATTCAAGACATATCCCAAAACAAGGTAGAAGGTGTCTAGAGTATAGATGAGACTTCTTATTGAACCTTCCTCTCTTAATAAGGTCAATAAAGTATCATTTGTATATTTTGCTATTACTTATTGTCTTCCCTCAATATAAAGATAGACTCCTTTTACTATGCCATTATCCTCTTCTTTTGTTGTTATTGCATTCATCACTTTTATCACAAGTAGAAAGAGATAAGATGCAAGAGGACATTCTTGTCTCATATCTCTCTTGATTGGAAATAATGATGAAAGTATTTCATTTAATTCAACACATACTGATACTTTTCTAAAAATTAGTCAAACCATGGCCATAAATTCTTGTAGATAGCTTAGGCCATATATAACCTTAAAAAAGAAATCTTACTCTATCATGTCATAGGCTTTAGAAAAATCTAATTTGAGAAAAATGAGAGATTATCTTATATACTTTGCGTAAGCCATAGTTTCTTCTTTAAGCACCAAGTTATCCAAGATGAATTTTTGGGATAGAAATATTAATTGATTTGGACAAATAATATTTATAAAAATAGATTAAAGCCTTAAATACAAAGACTTAGCATAAATCTTGTATTTCATATTAAGTAAGGTGATAGATCTATAGTTGGTAAGAATTCTCTTTGTACATCTTTTATTTAGTAATGCTATAATATCCATTGTGATTCCTTCTAAAAAATAACCTATACTAACACTATGTTGAATCATCTTAAGATGATCTGTTCTTATTAAATTCCAAAATATAGTGTAAAATTTTAATGCAATACTATTGGATCATAGGGATTTTCTTATTGCCATCTCTTGAAAGGTTGCAATCAATTCTTCCAAGGTGATAGATATTACTAATATGTCCTTTACTCTCTTTTGTCAAGCAATTTACAAAAGATTCTAGAGCTTCATTACTTGCCTTTCTTAGAACTATCATTGGTTGTTGTGCTATGTACAGACAATTGTAATAGAAGATGTAAATGTATTCCATTTCAATGTGGCTCGTGTGGATCTGATCCACTATGTCATCTAACTCAATAATATTAGATGTAATAGATCGCTTCTTATTTGCTTTAAAAAACTTGCACAAACATTGGTTTCTAACTTGTTTCCAATACAGACAACTTTGGAGGGTTTTTCTATTGATTGTGTTTGTCTCAAAAGATTTTAGATGGTTGATGCATGAGGAGAGCATTACTTCTAGGCTTACGTTTTTGAAATTTCATTGTAAGATGGTTGATACACAAAGAAAGTATTATTTGAAGGCTCATATTCTTGGACCTGTCATTTTAAGACAATCACAACTCTTTCAAGTTGGGCTTGTAAATTTTATTTTATTTTATTTTATTTGTATTGTATAACCTTATATATATATATAGAATATTTTTTAATATTTGATATATTATTGGATTTTTCTCTAGAATAGGAGATGACAAATAGCTCCCTAAATGCGACAAATCTAGAATTAGATCTTAGCTAGTGCAAGGTAATGTTTATTCATCATATAGCAAGAAGAGTGATATAATTTGCATACTAATTGTATTTATCTCAAAACAAGTAAATAATGTGAATGTCAGCAATTCTCTAATATACAATAATTTTTTGGCTTAGTTCTTTGTCTTGCGGTAAGTTGAAACATATATATCTAATCTAACCTAGCTATTGCTCCCACTCCATTGCAATAGTAGTTATTCCAATTATACCAAAGATTATTAGAAGCTAAGAAGTTATCTTCAATATTTACTATATATTTCAATATTACAAACAATTTTTGTTTTTATTCAAGAAATAGTCAGTCATTGATATTTGACTTATTTATTCTATTTTCCACAAAATTTCAAACTTTAGCTAGCCACCAATAATAGTGTTTAGAAAGGATATCAATTAATTATTACCACAATTCATATCATTTGGACAAAATAAGAGACACATAGATATTTAGGACATTGATGTTCACACCTTGTAGACCATATAAATATATCTACAAGATTCATCCTAATCATAAATGACTTGTTTCTTAGACTAAGTGAGCAATGCGAGAAGTGATCCACAAGTCTGAGGCTTTCGTTGACATCTCCAGCCACAACTCTCATCTCCAGCTCTCCCAGTTGAAACCTTGAAACTGGCATCAAAATCAATGTTCACGTTGTTAACACAAATATATATAAGATATAAAAGAGAAGTCAAGTCTATGCACATATAGTTCAAGTTTGCAAGAATCGGATACGATGAGTACGTACCACAATCTTGCGGCCTATGGATATTCTATGCTAGGATTATCAACTCCATAAATGTGGTAGTGGAAGAAATTTTGGATGTGTTGAGATATCTTCTTAAACAACTCAAGAATCTGATCGCTACTATTATTGTAACATCTTAGACCAATATTATTTGGACATCTCTAATTGTAAGTTACATCAAACTATAGTATAATAAGATAATCTCATGTTGGTATGCAATCAAATTTTTGATTCTTTGTATGCATAACCACTCATAAAAGAGGTGGGTGAAATGTACGGCCATTTCTGGGTTCATTCTTCTTAGTATCAAAGAAAATGGGCCAAATAATTAAAAGATATTTCTAACCTTATTTTAGTAATAAATTAGATTGATTTAGAAATCACAACAATAAATATTGTTGTATTTATACTGGCCATAAAAGATTTCAATAGATTACTTTTGTTGAAGCCAATATTAAGATATAGTGTGGTGGTATCTAATAGCTCTTCTGCTCTAACAACTTTGTGGTCCATTTGCAAGTTATTAGATCTTGTCTTAGATTCATTGACAATTCCTATATTATCTCATGGAGTTTTAATGGTTGGCAGCATAGCCTTTGTTCAATTCATTAGATTTTCATTCAATATTTTTACTTCATAGTTGGCAGAAGGTTCTTATTATAGGAATTCAATATTGAGTACAATTGCCATAGAATTTGCTTAGTTATCCAATGTATAGGGTGGTGTAACCTATGAAGTATTTGGATTGGACCTTGTAGCTTCAATATTGTTGTTCATATAAGTTTGTTGCTACAGTGTCAAACTTGAGGTTCTTCAAAGTATATCCATTAACCTAGTTTCTTATATAACAAAGAGGAGATCAAGTGAGAAAGTCATACCTTGTGTTGTGGTCCATTCATTTTGTACTTCATTGAACTTGTTTATATGTGAAAACTTACTATTAATTCGTAATAGCTCTTGCTCTAGTCAAAGTACCAAATTGGAGTTATTATAATCAATTTTGATAAGAATCATACCAATAGTGATAGAATTAATGGCACCAATTGTGAAGTCAAAAGGTACTCTGGTTCTGAACACAATGCAAAACTTTTGATTGATACTTATTGAATTTCTTTAGTGTTTTCCAAACATTGGGTTCTAGGGTTTGTGCTAAATCAATAGTGCTACTCAGAAACTCGTCAAGTATAGCTTTTAGGATTATCCATACTAGCATCTTTATGCCCATAAGTTTAACCGGATTGAATCCTAGAATCTAAGGTTGCATTTTGCTCAACAGGAGAGGCGCCCGTGGGATTTAAATCCACATATTTGCCTATCTGCATCATTGCTGCGACCAATTGCAGCTCCACGTGGTCATGCCTGATCTCTTTTTCCGCGCGCCTTTTTTCTTCTGATGCCGAGGGCGACACTGGGGCGTGTACTAATTGGGACTTCAGCATTGCCGCATAAGACACTGGCGACCCCATCGAGTACTCGGTGGTCTTGTGTGTTGGTACTGTAGCGACTAAGCATTTGCTTACGTACAACCTTTAGTTGAATCTGAGTTGTCTTACGGCTCAAGCAAACCCTAAAATCGTCCCGTCCTAAGTATGTGTCCTCTGCTGGCTGTGGTGTGCTGTGTGAGGATATTCGCAAAAGTATTCCTTAATCTACTTGGGATTAGACGCAAAAGTGTTCTCGATCACAATGCGTGCATCTTCACGAACACGCGGACACTCTTCGTGCAGAGCGGAGGAGCTTGCAGGAGCCTCATTGCGACCTGCAGGGTCCCCTTATTCCCCGAATTGAACCACTGAAGTTCATGCACTCCCACCTCGCTATTGTCACACCTACATGCACAATATATGAGGACTGCAGTAAGAAGACCGATATACACAATGGGGGCTGACTTATCCAGGGCAGAAAAAGAAGTATCTCTCAGGTGGCGTATTTGCAACTCTCCAGGAACGACTGTGTTGATCTCCAGCTCTAGAATCAACACCACTAAAGTTAGCATGACAAGGAACGAGCTCGTTGAAACAAAAGTCGGATCCGAGCACGGCGTCCCACCTCCTCCATGAATCCGCTGAAAGAGCCGCCAATAGTTGGAAGAGCTTTCCCGAATTAGTCCCCCCACCATGTCGAGAGGCAGCTTGCTTCAGAGAACATGGGATATGTGCTATTAGTAGGTTGTTGTGTATACTTTTCCCCATGCGCTTCATCCACCCTGGCTATGGAAGCTTCGCAACAGGGATCAACGTGAAAACTGCGAAACGTTAATTAACTGACCTCCAATGCTTCTTCGACGGCTGTTAGCTCGATTTGGCACCGTGTTTCTGTACCGCTGGGATTCATGCTCATGCATTTTCGATGTCCTGCTTGGCTTGTAAATAGCAACCAAGGCTGCGGCAATTCCATCAGTGGGTGAGTGAACAGTATACCGTGACAACTCCATTCTGACAAGTGGGTGCCGCATGTCAACACACTATTTTTATTTTATTTTTGTGCACAACGTAGTGAAAACTTCACAATTTCTGACTTTTAGATTTGTTTTTGTTTTTTTTATTATTATTTTTTTATATATATAACTAAGTTTCTATAACCAGGATTTTAATGTGTAACAGTATCTTTGAGCATGAGTGGTGTTGAGAGCATTAAATGTAGCCTATGCTCTCCATAATATTTGTGCTCTCCATAATATTTGTGCTCTCCATAATATTTGTGCTCTCCATGATATTTATTGTAGTCTACAGTAAATACATTCCAAATACTATAGCTATAGTATTTGGAATGTAGTGGAGAGAAACTATTTATCCTCTCTCCTTCTCCTTTTGTATATGTGACACAATTAGATCAATAGATTTTATGTGAAGCTCTCTCTCTCCTTAGAAACTCTCTTGTGTGTGTATTTACTTACTACTACTCTTGTGTCTTTCTAAAAATTCTCAAAAAGAGGCATTGATGTTGCAGTCATTCTTGAAATCAAAAGTATCTTCACATCAAAAGCTTAAGAAACATTTTATCAAGTCTTGGTTGGTTGGAAAAGAGAAAGCATTTTATTCCTTAATGCTAAGTTATAAACATATTTGTGTGCTAACAATAATCAAGTAATCTACGTTTATTTTACATACCTCTTAGATTTTTAATATATGTCTTAACCAACTTGTTTACAACTTGTTTTATTTCTATTGTTCACAATTTTTACAATGGGATTTTTTTGTTATTTGCATAATTACTATTAAAATATTTCTAAATAAAACCTATGTCTACAATATATACATCATTAAGAAATATGATTGTATATTTTTTTTCTTGAGAATTTTTATTGGAATTCTTTAAGACTTGTTTCAAAAACAGTTTTCAATTATTATAAACTATTATTTAACAGTAGCATCAAAACATAATATTGACAACAGAAAATAGATCTAAAACATGAATTAAATACTATATTGAATTATTGTAGCTCCTTAAGTCTAATTTTCTTAGCAATTTCATTGCTTTTTAATATTGTAAAAACTCTTGATAATGTGTCTTCATTAAAAAGTATATATATATATATATATATATATATATATATGTTTTATTTATTTGATATCTTGTCTTAACAATAAAACATATAAGTAAATAAGATCTTAGAATAATTTTTATATTTTCTAATTTGAAAGGTCTATATATTCAACAATATAAAATTAATTTTGACATGTACTAATTTTCTTAAAAAGATTATTCAACTTATTTTGATGTGTATTTCAATTTTAAAAAATTAAGTAAAAATAAATAAAGTATAGAAATAGTATGATTTTTTAAGTAATAAAAATATTTAGATTTTTTTTTTTTTTTTTTTTTTTTTTTGATATTTTATTTATTGTCCAAAAGTTTTAAAATTTAGAATATTACTACTCAATCATTCTTCTAGCATATAGTCTAGGTGCTATAAAGATTTATTTAAAGAATTACAAACTTCTTTCTACTTAAAAAATTGAACATCTTCATCAATTGATTGCCTATAGTCTTTTGATGCAAGGAATACTTAATTTGTATTAGAAATATAATTTTTTTAGTTCTATTTTAAAAATGAGAATATAAAGTATTTATTTGTTTTTTATTATTATTATTTATTTTTTTTATTTTATTACATCAAATAAATTTGGAGGTTAGAAAGAATTCTATGTATTATTTTGTAACAATAATTAAATCTTTTTATTAAAGGTATATATATATATATATATATATATATATATATCTTTTTTCAAATTATTTCTAATAATTATATATTAGAGTAAGACAATAAATGATCTACTACTGTTTATGGTAAAAAAATTAAAAAATCCTTAAAAATATTTTTTAGAAAAATTTCAAAATTATCCCTATAATATTCTAAAATATCAAAAATACCCCCATATTCTTGATAATAGCACATATATCTCTCAATTTTGCCATAATATCAAATATACCCCTTTGTGCAATAATTTATCAAAAAAATCCAATTTTGCATTGAAATGGGTCCCAAGTTGCATGCCGCATAGTTTTTTTATTTTATTTTATTTTATTTTTATTTTTTTTGCACAAGTCTCTCAAATGTTTTGCTATAGTGGAGTCTTTGCCGGGTTCCTTGTTGCCACCCTTACTTGTAGAAACATCCATTCCTATTTATTGTTTACTCTAAATGATCATTATATAAATAAACTGACATTCAAACTTAGGGCCAAACTCTTAAGAACTAAATTCTTGTATTTAGGACCATGAGTTTATAGTTGTAGTATATAAGTAAGTTCAATGTTTGATTTTTCTAAAATCTTTGTTTTATTCTTTTATTATGGTATCAAAGTTGAAGTTCTTTATTTTTTTATTTATTTTAATTAATTAATTAATTTATATTTTCTAATATTGTTTACTTTCCTTGGTTGGGATATTAACCATTGACTCATTAAAACCTTGTATTTGATACACACTCTAGATTAAGTATTATTATTTTTTTTTTCTCTTCTTGATGCCACTTGATATTATATTTTTTTTCATAATGAGTGATATCACTTTGAGATCAAACAAACACTTTGATTCTTTACACGTTCTCATTTTTATTATTTTTAAAACTAATATTTTTATTTTTCTAAATCTATTGAGCAAGATGAGTAACTTAGAAGCAATTTGCTCAAAAAAGTCAATGCTTACTGGTCCAAAAAATTACAACCACTAAGCTATTACTCTCTAGAGCATATTTGAAAAAGCAGTTTTGTAGGACCTTATTGAGCTACAACCAATTACCATTACATTGTCATCTACAATCTGCCATTAAAAATAGAGTTCAAATAGCCTAATATAAACATCATTCAATGGCAAAAAAAAAGAATAATAGCCATGATTCAACTCTCATTTGATTTAGATCTTTGCTATAATATAATCAATATCTTGAATCTATGAGATGCTTGATAAGCACTCAGCACTATGTTTTGTACCAACACTATTTTAGATATCATGGTTGTCATGAATTGCTGGAAGCACTTCTAAATGGGAAAACAATAGGATGTAGCCACCTTCATGCTATAACTTAATGACATTATCTATGATTGGTAATCAATCAAGTAGGTACTATTTAATGAGGTTATTATACATAGAATTTTGAATAGATTATCTTATAATTTTGATAAGTTTGTTTCACAAATTTAGTCTAAAAAAGAGATTCTTAGTCTACAAAAATTTTAGAATTGGCTACACTTGAAAGAGACTAATGCTATTTTACAATGATCATATGAGACACATGCCAAAGCACTCATGATGCAGATTCAAAATATTTACAATAAAAAATTTCATTGAAATAAATTTCAATGGAGTTGACAATCCTTACAAAGATAACCTCTTACTTGCCATAAATGTGAAAAAATTAGACACACATCTTGCATTTGTAGGGCTCCTACATAGTTGCCATATCCAACTACCAAATCATCATTATTTACAAACCAATTAGGATGAAACTACACCTCTTTACACAATTATACAACTAACACAAGATCTAATCTTAGAATAAATTTCACAGAGGATTATTCCAAACATCCTTTTATATGCTCACTTGAATTGAGTGATCAAGAAATTTTCCATGCACTAGAAGCATTCACTGTCAGCCTAGAAGAATGCAACTGGATATTAGATTCTAAAGCATCTAAGTATTTCTTAAGATATTATATATCTTTTTGCAAGGTTGATCATTCTTAGGGATCTACCATCATCTTTGCAAGTAGCCACTCTCATGTCATAGCAAAACATCAGACTGTTGATCTCCCATTGTCAAACAACAAAATATAAACTCTAAAAGATATTTGTTATATGCTTGGACTACATAGAAATATTCTATTTATAAGGTAGATTATTGATTTGAAAAACTTAAGCATTTTTTCACCAAAAAAATGTAACATCATTTCTATCAATAAACCACACCATATAATCGCAAAGGGCTCTAGAAACAAAAACAATGGTCTCTATAAACTTGACTATATTAACAACTATCCACCTTTGTGTAAAAGCTATAAAACCTCAAATCCAGCAAGCTTGCTGAAGGGCATCGACCTTGAGGTAAAACACATGTCAAAATCAACATCTCTTGAGATTAACCAAATCGATCCAATAGCCTCAATGAAACCAACATTGTTTATACTCAATAGTGCTTTGACAAAATAAATAAATTTGGAAGTCATCAACATATTAAAGTAAATAGACCTTAAACTTAATATTTTTGTAAGAAAAAAATTAAAATTGAGAGATAAGAAATTCAACTACTTAAATTATAGAAACTTACAACTATTCACATCTCAAGTAATCAGTATTCCAAATTTTTTGATTACAAATGAAACCTGTACAATCTTCCATGATGCAAAATAGACTTGATAAAAAATACCAAAGAAATCTAATACATGCACAATGTCTTTGCTAGCTCTTATATATGTAGATATTTTTGGACCTTTTTCCATCAAATCTTTGGAACATAATCAATATTCTTTGCTCTCCATAAATGATTACAACTTCTTCTCATGGATTTATTTCTTGACAATAAAAATCAAGCACTTCAAATGTCCTACAACTTTCATACTATGATAGAAAAATAAACTATGTACCACTTACTTTGTTTGCATTCTAATAAAAGAGGCAAATTTACCTTGGCTAAATTTATGTATTACTTCTAACAACATGGAATTATCTGCCAAGTCAATATGGCTCAGACACCTCAATAAAATAGGGTATCAAAATTTTAGAATTGTACCATACTGAATCGATTCTATGCTATGCTTATCATTGAATACGTACCCTACTTCTTTTGGACTAAAGCTATGTATATTACAGTTCAATTTACAAATAATAGTTCTACTAAATTTAACAAAGGCTAAACACCATATGAGCTTTTGGCAAACAAATAATCCAACCTCAATAGAATCGGAGTATTCAGATGCTTCTATTTTATTTATTCAGATGCTTCTATTTCATGTAATATTATAAAATTAAAATCGGTTCTATTTTGGGCATCCATCTTAACTTAGATGATATTTCCAAAGTATATGGAGTGTATCTACTATCATTCAAAAAAATTCAAATATCATTAGATGTTTCATTAGATAAAAATTATTTTTTCAACACTGAACATGATCTTGCATCTGCAATCAATAATTATGCCTTTGCTTTCTTTCAAACCATTGGACTACCTAGCATTGATCACATAGACAACCTTCCAAGTATCTTGAGTATACAACTATCTAATTTAAATTCTAACTTGATAAAACAAGACATTGAAGCATCAATTCCAAAAAATCAGACTATTTAACTTTAATTCCACTTTGGCTAAGTAAAATTTATCAAAAATAGTGGTCACAGATATTCAATCAAACTCAAAAAATCCAATAGAACCATCTTTATGTGACACCATTATATCACCACCTAATTTTGTTCATCACCTTTTCAACGTTAATAATGTGGATGAATGGCCAACGTCTGCAATAGCTAGTGATCTTGCTTTTTATTTTGAAATTACTACTGATACATTTCAAATGATATAAGGTCAAGAATTAAGACAACTAGGATCAACTCTTCAAATTCATCACACTATAATACAGCCAATCTGGCTTCAAGACTACTTTTATAATTTTTTAGACTTATCTATTGAATCAAAGTCATATGAAGAAGCAACTCAAGACAAAGGTTGGAAAAACTCAATGATTGATGAAATCAAATCAATTCATGACAATAAAACATTAGAACTTATCACTCTTTGTTTAGGCTACCAAACTATATCAATAAATTGGATATATAAAGCAAAAATGAAAATAGATAGCATTCTACAAAAGAAAAAATTACAACTAATAGTTTGAGGTTTTAAACAACAAAAAGGACCTAATTATGAAGAAACTTTTGCTCTTGTAGTCAAATGGAGCATCATACAAATGTTTTTAGCTATTTTTATATAAAACAAGTGGAAACTATATCATATAGATGTAAAAACTATTTTTTGTTATAGAGAATTTAAAGAAAAAGATTATATTATTTAACCTAAAGGCTTTGGAGAAGAAGGACAAGAATACTTAATATGTCAATTACACAAAGCTTTTTATGGCCTAAAACAAGCACCAAAAGCATGGTACGACAAAATTATTATTTTATTTTTATTTTTATTTTTATTAAATCAAGACTTTTCAAAAAGAGAAGGAGATTATAACTTCTACGTCATTTACCATCATGAAAAAAATTCTACTTCTAATCTTCTATATAGATGATTCTTTATTTACAAGAAATTATATTGACTAGATTACTTGATTTAAATCATAATTTGAATCAAAATTCGAGATGTTGGAACTAAAAAAAAAAAAAAAAAAACTCTATATTAAGGCTAAAATAATCGAAGTACCACAAGGACTATTTATAATACAATAAAATTATGTATTACAAGTAATTTGCCATTTTAACCTTAAAAGATGTCAATCAATGTCTATTCTTATGATTGAAAGATTAAAACTTATAATTGATATGAATAAAAGTACTGTTGATCCAACCTACTACTGTCCTATAGTGGTTAAATTTATATAATTAGATCACTCTTAACATGATGTTTCATACTCCATTGGAATTCTTAGTTATTTCATGCTAAAACCACAAGTTCCTCATTTATTAGTAGCAAAAAGAATCTTGAGATATATTATAGGAATATTGGATTATGAAATATTCTATCTCAGAAATTCACCAACAATACTATCAAGCTTTGTAGATACAAATTGAGTAAGCGAGTTAATTGATGGTTGATTAACAATGGATTTTGTTTTCAAACTAGGAGCCAATTCAATCTTTTGGCTTTCATAGAAACAAGCTATAATTACTTTGTCCTCATTAGAAGCAAAATACATAGGCTTGTCGAAAGCATCTAAAAAATTAACATGGCTGAACAAACTTTCATGTGATTTTGTATTAGAGATTTTAAAACCAATTTCAATATTTTGTGATAATGAGAAAAGCATTAAAATGGCAATAAATCTAGAAATCAATACATGTATAAAATATATAGCCATACATTATTTAATAAGAGAAAAAATAGAAAAGAATAAAATAAACTTAATTTATATGCCTTCTTTAGAATAAATAGCTAACATCTTCACTAAATGATTGGAATGTTGTCATATTATGTGTATTCTTGCTTGAGAATGCACCAGGTACCTAATTATGGAAGGTAAGTAAGAATGGAAGAATAATCCTATTAAATCTAATGGAATCTTAAATAACCTTAAGTAGACCTTAATAATTGTGATTGAACTTTGGCCAATTAAAAATAAATTTAAAAGTAGTTATAAAAGAAATATAAAGAAATTCTAAACTAATTTTGAAGAAAAATAATAAGAAATATTTAAAAAATATAAAAATAAATCCTTAAAGAAATAAAAATAATCTAAAAGAAATACTAAAAATATAAATCCTAATATAATCCTAATTAAAATCTTAATTGAATCTTAACCAAACCTTAGGACAAATCATAGATTAAATCCTATTTAAAATCCTAATTAAATTTTAATCAAATTCAAGGTTAAATCATAATTGAAACTCTAATGAAATCCTAAATCCTAGACAAATCCTAGACTAGTTCTAAATCAAATCCTAAGCAAGTCTTAGACCAAATCCGAAACCAATCCTAATCAAATTCTAGATTTTAAACAAACTCTTAATAAATTCTATAGCAAATGGAACCTCAACCACTAATAATTGAATTGTTGATATCAACTAAAATTTTGTACACTTCTTAAGGTCTTAATCAAGAACAAGGACAAGAAAGATGAAATCAATTGTACTTACTAATTGAAAAAAAAACAACATAATCTAATTAGGAGTTAGGCAACTTCTTACTTCAATGTAAATACTAAACTTCTAGTGCTAATATTTCCTTCTTGAACCATTGAATTACTTCTAAATTTCACCTAAAATATTAAAAATCAAGTTTAATATCCATATATAAAAAATTCACTTTAATCCAATTAATAGATTGTTAAAAATCTTAGAAATACTTAGTGACCTTCTAACTCCAATTTTTGAGACCTCTACCTACAAAAACCTTCATTCACTTTGATCTACCTATTTGATTGATATCAAAATTTGCATACATATTAACAACTAAAACATCAATACAATATCCAAAATTCACTTATACAAACACTATAGAACTCAAAAAATCCTCAAATTTATAAAAATATTTTTATTTCTTAAAAATCTAAACCAACCAAGAATATTATTAATTTTAAAAATCTCTTAAAAACTCAATATTGACTTGATTGATATAAAACCAATGCTTAGAAATCTCTCTTCAAGTTTGCTTTTAAATTCCACTCTCCAATCTATCAAAGAACCCTAAAGTCATTGTAGGTGCATGATATTGTGCCTCAAGGTTTGATTTTGACCCAGGTTGACAACTAGTCCTCTTTAGATATCCATACTTAGCTTCTTGAAGTAATTTTTGCTAAAATCTATTCTTAACTCCTTCCTATACATAATTATATCATTTTTTTATATTATTTATTTTGATTTGGCTTATTTATACCTTTGCAAAGTAAATAGAAGTTCCTTCTGTGACTAAATCAAAGTCATGAATCCCAGACCTCAAATACATCAACAGACTCTTGGAAATCTACCTCAGAATTTTGTTCATATCAACATTCTAAACTAGAAAACTTATGACAACTCCCCACACTAATCAAATCAACTTTCTCCTCTTCATATGGCACTTGGTCACAACCTAGCAAATCAACTTTTTCTTTTTCATATGGCACTTGGTCACAACCTAGGGTTAAAGAAAACATGCAAGATAGGAGGTACCAAGAAAGGATCTCGAAGGACTATAAACAAACATTCTGGGAAAAAAAAGACTCGTGATTACCACAACAACAACAAAACAAAAAATAAAATAAAATAAAAAATCTACCACTTCCAAAAATAAATAAGCAACGATGAATCACTATCATCTGCAAGAAGCTTCCAGGTTTTAGAAGTAGGGCTCTTAGATCTTCCTGCAAAATATTTTCGAAGATGATCTCGTAGTGAGGGAGGGTGTGGGAACATCCATCCCTACTTATCATCTACTCTAGATGATCCTGATATGGACGAACTAAGATCCGGACTCAGCGCCGAACTCTCAGGAACTAAACTCTTGTGCTTTAGACTGCGAGTTTTCAGTCGCAGTTTGTAAGTAAGTCCAATGTTTGATTTTGCTGAAATCTTTGTTTTATTCCATTCTCACCACTTTTCGTCACTGCATTCACTGCAGCGTCGAAATTGTTGGAAGATGGCTCACAAACTGTGAGACTGGACCAAGGCAAGCCGTGAGAGCCATCCATAGAGGACGACGAGCACATGAAAAACCCGCAGTCATCACTCAAATTGTCAAAAAGAGTGTCGTCGCTCATGAGATCTACCTCAATGGTGTCATATGCATCACCGAGCATTTTCATATCCTCGTCTTTCCCGCGCGAGACGCAGGTCTTTTCATCACCATCAGTAATTCTTTTGACTTGAACTGGGCACATGGGTTTGGAGGAATACGACGTCCCCTCAACCTCGGGGGTTAAGGTGACAGGCTCCTTCACAGGTCGTGAACCCTTCGGCGAGGCCTCCTTCTTCATGGTTTTCTTCGACATCACATCGGACCTGGAGGTCGTTGTAGTGATGTGCTCGACCTTTTTACTGGTGCTAAAATTTGTATGTGCTTGCGGTCCATGAATCTCTTGTGCGGCTTGTTCAGCAGTATCGTATGTTCCCAACCATAGCCGGACCCGCTTGGAGGGATCCTGGATCTCAGCGGCCCACTTGCCCCATGGTCTCTGCCTCACGCCTCTGTATTTGTGAGGCTTGCCTTCGTTTGTTGACACAAGTGAGGCAGATTTCGGCTGAGACTTCTCGAGTACCGTGAATTTTGCGGTGGCCATTGGTGCGCTGCGAGTCCCATGTGAAGAGAGCTTGCTGCTTCTCACTGTCCTCGCGACTGGAGCGGATTACTCAACGACTGAAGCAACCCCGGGGACCTTCTTCAAGGCACCTTGGGAGCATTCTTTTACGATTGTCATGGTTCGTCGTAGAAATTGGGCGACGCCACCACGGTCTCGCCATCGGCTGGGCTAGCATAGCTCATGGAGCACTGCATTCCCTTGGCAATGAAAACACTGTGATAGCTTGGCGTCTAAGGCTCATCAAGCTCACTATCAGAAGACAACTCGTTCACCGCAAATGACTCGGTGGACGTGTAAATCTCCTGAACTAATCTCCGCTGCAAATTTCGCAGCGAGCGAAAATCGTCCTCTTCATTACTAGACGAATCCGTGGCGTCTGGGTCGGTACAAATCACTCTCACTCTCTTGGGACTAGTATAAAATCTGTTGCTCAGATGGTATTCCTCGTCATTAGAAGATGACAAAGAATTCTCCCGCTTCAATGTCTTTCCCGGCGCCACCTTTGCAATCTGCCACTTCAGCAGAGACGCAACCGACGCTATCATGCCAAAATTCAGCATTTTGCCTACGGGGCTAGAAATTCCGCACTGATGGTGCTCAAATTTATCACACGCCCTACCACTCTTTTATATTTCCCTATTCAATATGATTCTTTTAACTTACTGAGAGATTCTCACACAAGTCTTTGGTCGCTCAGTGAGCAAACTATATTTGACATAAATCTCATGGGCGACGACACTCTTTTTGACAATTTGAGTGATGACTGCAGGTTTTCCATGTGCTCGCCGTCCTCTTTGGATTTAACATAATCCTGGACCAGAATATCACAATATCAATGGGTAACGCGAATTGCACGACCAGGCTGTTACAGTTGCATATAAAGCATGTTGATAGAAATAATCCAGCAAGTGGCTAAATACTTTGACAGTAACGCATAGAGACTTGCGAGACAAGTGAAGCAGATTCATGTCGTAAGGGAAGGACTGAGAAGTGGGTTAGTCTCCGAAATGTAAGCAGGCAAAACAGACTAACTCCAAACAGGCGAGGGTTTGGAGTAGGTGCTGTGAAGTTCAAAATAACTTGTTTGTAACAGTTTACAATAATTTTATCACAAATATCATGCTTGCAGCAATGCAAGCCACGATAAGAGCGGAGTAGATAGGTTAGGAGAATGTAAAGATTTAGAACATATGTTACATCCTCGCAATTTGGAGGCATGGCTGTAGTTTTCCTGTACAGAGAGTGCAGTGACATAACCGCACCCAGGATATTACAATGTTCCAATATCTTTCACTGTGATAATCTGCAGGTTTGAGCTGCAAACCAAAGTATGTGGAGCGCTTCGTGTTTAGCAGAATGATTCGTCTAAAAAGCTGAAAGTAGTCTTATAGGTGCTGCTGGAGTTATACAATTGAGAATGAACAGTTTCGTCATAGAAAATCACATTTGGCAGGGGCCGGGTATTTACTTGGCGTGCCGAAGGCGGGGCTCGCTCCTGCTGCGAACCCAGAGACGTAAAATGAGAAACATTACACGGGCGAGCACAGTCTATGCGTGAGAGCCAACATATCTAAGGACAAAAAATTACAATTTTTTATTTATTGTAACCTAAATTAATCTTCAGGCATATTACTCATCATGATAGCGAGGATCAAAATAGGAAACATATAAGAAAGAGTTCTGAGTCCGTACTACAACTTTTCGAACTGATTTGCTAGACACGGCTTCGGATGGCGTAACAGGCTGCTGCTCGTCCATCTGCTTGAAATGTTTTCGGAGTGCTTGAATAGCCTCTTTGCATATCAATCTGGGGTCAATTGAAGAGTATTAGAAGGGAGCGTCCACTCTGTGTTCGTTATGAGCTAGTTTCATGCAGATCTGATGATCAATTGCATTTATACCTGATCAAGCTCACAAGAAAGGCGATGCTTATCTGTGCAGTTGCTAGGGAGTATGGATGTTAACACGCGCCTCGTGAGAAAGGATACGAAGTTAAAAATTCAAGACACCCCGAGAAAATTTCCTCACTGTAAGGAACCGAGAGTGCAGAGATGAGAGCTTACCCATTCGATCGTAATCGCAAGTTAAGAAAATCGGCTGAAAGCCACTTAGATGTGACATCGTCATAATCTACATTTGACAGGTTGTAGTCGTCCTCACCCTGCTGAAACACACTCTTTATGTAAGAAATTCGCATGATGTTCGCTACCTGGCTGTCTGGGTGACGAGATGAGTGGACTCTGAAGGAACCAGTTCAGAATGGCTACTCTCTTTGAGCTTCACAGGACACATGGAGGCGAATCATCTGCAAATGTATTTACAAGTGAAATAATAACATTAAAATGGGAAAGGCAACAAGAGTACCAAGGAGTTTCGTGGAGAAGTAGTCTTGGCAAGTCTGTGAGGTGAATTAGGTGATCCTCTCACTCCTGCAAATAACACTACAGTTGTGAAGCTTGAACAGCACCCAGCCGCTTGCAAATTCGAAGCCATGATTTTCTCAAGAATTATCTCTTCTTAACAAACTTACGGACCTCGTCAGAATCAGGAATTCGAACCGATGACACTTCAGATCTGCATCCGATAAAAAATACTCCGAAATTAAATAATACTCGTGACATCAATTCTCAATTTCGAAAGTTGAACATATTACGTGTGCCTAAGCAGAACTCAGCAACGGACGCACAGGAGGTTGCGCATGGAATTTGGAGAATGATTTGCTGCTCAAAAGAGTCAAATCGACTAAACCAAGTAGTGGTCTAACCTGATGTTGGAAGAGGAAAATGATTTCAGAGTCAGCTATACAAAAATACGAAAGGAATGAACTCGATTCCTCTGCTTATGGAGATTGCCGTCGTCAAATTGGATGAATCTTTCACGCAGCGGAAGCATGCGATCTTCATACAATCCGGGACTAGGTTAATGTGGCACCAAGTGGATAAGGCTACTATTCACGCTACATCTGTGGAAGCCATGAATGCGTGAGGTAACGAAAGATTCAAAATCTCAAAAGAAAAACTTAAGCAAACGACCTCATTAGCAAAAGTATAAGGTTAAACCGAACTGACCACTCACACACAACAGCGACAAGTAGCGACTCTAGGTTTCTGCATGAACCTAAGCAAGATTATTTTGGTCGAGGATCAACCTCAATCGAGCCTTGTGCATGCACCAGATGCCTCTCGCAGGAACTGCACCTGTGATCTACGTTGTTCATTGAGAGATATCTACCCTCGGACGAGAACCGATAGACAACCATCTTCCGTCTCTGAAGTTCTCTAGTGCCATCTCAACTACAACCATTTCACTTCCATTGGATACTTCAGCGGACTTCGAATGGATATTCAAGAAAATCTCTCTTTAATCAATTGCGGTCAAAATGCCGTGTTACGTCGTCCACATCCGCAAAACTAAACCAGTGCCACACAGCTTGATTTTTGTCCGCCAGGCCCCCCGCTTCCACAAGATCCCTCCTTCTGTCGCCATTCGAAGAATGATAACAGTCATCGGGTTACAGCGACGAATCAAAAGTTAGCAACAGCGTGGTGGTGGTCAAAGAAAAGCGAGAGAGAGGAGGGCACACTTGCGGGAATGTCAGACTTAGATCAATCGATGCGAGCCATTTCAATGCGCAGATACTCTACTGATGACATCAGATCTGCTGATGACAACAGATGTATGTAAATGTGCAGAGAGTTCACTCAATTACTGTTGGATGCGTATGTAGTATGAATATAGTACACTACTTGAACAATTGTGATATGAACAGTTGTGACTTCAGATTCTAAGATAGTTGAACAATATATATAGAGAGAGCTGTAAACATTGTTATTATTGCAATTAGTCTTACTCCTTATTCTTATTCTTGGTTCTCATGTAAATCCTTCATGGTATCATAATGAATTCTCATGAATTTCAATTCTTGTGCTTAAAGCAAAATTGCTCATAAATCTACATTTCAACAATCTAATATGAAGATTGAGGCTGGTGCAAAGTTTCAAGTCTTCAACTTCATAGAAAGTGATTTTAATCATGTCCAAACAAAATTACAACTTGTAGATGATATTGAACTAAAAGTGATTCAAATAAGCTTTTCATCTTTATAAGGAAGCTTGAGGTTTATTTTAAAAAATATTAAGAATGATTCACAAGGTTGATATCAATCATGTTTCTAAATTCAATGGCACCTATTTTAATATTTAACAATATATATTGATATTAGGTTTCAAAGTTAAAAAATTCTCATTCAATTTTGTTTATTGAGAGATATTGTCAAGGACAAGAACATGATAAAAACAAATAAACAAGTGAAACTTCTCTCAAAGAAAGATGACAAAATAGAAATAACTTGATATGTATATTAAGAAAGAAACTAGAATGGCTATTGCCAAAAGCCAAGAAAACTAGAGATCCTTGAAACTAGATTGGAAGCAAAAAAAGAGTTGACAAGAGTGAAGAAGGCTTCACTCTTGTCTCTATATATACTATCTAACTAGGGGCTACGTGGCGATGTTCTATAGGACCTCCAATATGTGTTGACTTTGTAGGACACATCCCTTGACTTATTAGGCAAGTTTTTATATGTGTGGGCCACATAGTTAGTTTGGTCTTCAAGTTAACAACATGTGTGGCACATGGTCAACTTATTGACTATGTTTCTAATCCAAAAAGTCAATTAAAGACACCTATAAAATCAAAACAGCATCTATGAGGCTTCTAAGAAGCTTCTATAGCAAATATTATAGAATTAATTTACTTTTATCTACTTTTACTTACTTCTACTTATTTATACATGTAATTACTGGCTTACATGCATATGTCTATGACATTACTCCCTCTTCTAAGGACGAATTCTATGAGGAGCGGTCAACATATGTTGAAGAAATCTATGATGCGACAAATTGTATTCGCCACATACTTTGATCTTTGTTCTCTTCGAAGATGATTGATAGGGCCTCTCAACCATCGGTAGTGTCCCATACCGAGGCGGGAGGACTACCCAGTTATTTGATTGTTGTTGAGGCCTTCATAACTTCTTTTGAATAAAACATTTGAAACATTGTCAGGAGTTGTTCCTACCTCTAGTAAAATCACCAAACATTGAGAGTTCCTTCCAAGGTCGTGATACCAAATGCGTTGTATCTCACCATCTATTTGAGGAAGAATATGTCATTCTTGAAGATCTTCATCTCGATTACGTTGTCTTGAAGGTTGTGACAATCGTAATGTCTCGTCCAGTAGGTCAACAAATGAAGGCTCTTAAGTTGAATCCGTTGATTGTTGGTTCTCCATCTCCTCAGTGTCACAACTACAAAGAAGCTACAAACAAGGATTGAAAGTAGAATGTTATCTTGCTTAGATCTTGTTTCTTTTATAACAAAGATTTTTATCTTGATTTTGATGGATGTGGTCGATGAAAAGCCTCCACTACCTTTGCTGCATTTACAAGATTCTTTACTGGCTTCTATGTGTGTTCACTAATATCATATCTATACCAATGGATAAGACATTTTAATTTATTTTGGTGCCGCCTTGAATCCAAGACTTCTTCCACTTTAAATTCTTCATTATTATCTACTTCTATAAGATGAGGTAGAGCTTGTCTTCTTCTTGGTATGTCCACTGTCTTGTATGATTCAAGAAGAGACACGTGGAATATTGGATGGATTTTCATTGAGTCCGGTAGGTGTAAACGATATGCAATTGGATTGATTTGTATAAAAATAGAAAATGGTCCAAGCCTTCAATAGTCCAACTTGTCACAAGGACGAGTGCTCTTGATATTCTGATGAAGTAACCATACCTTATCACCCATGTGGAATGGTGGTTGTTCCTTTCGGTAGACATCCGCATTGACCTTTTATTGTTCTTGAGCTTCTTTTAACTGTGCCTTCATTGTTGAATGTAGCTATGACAAATGAATTGCCAAATCTTTTGTAACAAGATTATCAACTTTTGAAAATTCAAAAGTATCAAGTCATGGATGATAACCATAATTGGCAAAGAAAGGTATTTGTTTTATAGAAGAATGTACCGTGTTATTGTAAGCAAACTCTGCCAATGGCAAAAGATTTGTCCAATCATCTTGTTGGTAGTTAATGCTACATCTTAAATACTGCTCTAAAACTTGATTAACAAGCTCCATTTGTCCATCAATTTGAGGATGGAATATCGAAGGTAGTTTTATATCCACTTTTATAATCTTGAAAAGAGTCTGCCAAAATTTTTATACAAATTGAGTTCCCCTATCTGATATAATATCTTTGGGTAATCCATAATAGCGATAGATATTGTCTAAAAAGAGCTTAGCTATTTCTTCACCTGTGATAGATTTTATACATGGTACAAAATCTGCCATCTTCGTAAAACGAACTACTATCACGAATATAGAATCATAAGAACTTGAGATTCGAAGATCCATGATGAAATCCATAGAAACAGAAGACCATGGTTGTTCTGGAATGGATAATGGCTTAAGAAGTCCATAAGGTTGACGACGAGGAGTTTTTGATCTCGAGCAAACATCACAATATTGTACAAAATCTTTGACTACTTTCCACATTTGGGACCACCAAAAGTCCTTGGATATTAGTTCCAAAGTTTTATTGTACCCAAAATGTCCTACTACTGGAAAGTTATGACGAGCTTGAAGAACACGTAATCGAGTTTGACTTTCTGGAACATATAGGCGTCCCTCAAAATATAGTAGATTCTTCTTGAATTCAAACTTGGAAATATCATGAGACTTTGAAGGATTTTTCTTAATATCATAAATAAGAGGATCACATATTACAAAAACTAAGAAATGCAAGACTTGACGATGACGAGTCTTTTCTTGCTCAGTAAGAGGTTTGAGACATATCGCATCAATTTGCATATTCTCTACTTCTGAATGTATGTGTTGAAGAGATGTTGGTGTTGCCATTGAATTATAATAACGTTGAGGTCTACTTATACGGTTCTCAGATTCGAATTCAAAAAGATGATTGTCGCACTTCATAGCAAAGTCAATTGCTTGACTCAATGTTTGAGGATCAAGTAAGTTGAGCATTAATTTTTTTACCTCATATTGTAATCCGTAGAGAAATAGGCTAATAAGCGCAGCATCATCCCACTTGATATCAGTTGCAAGTTGTTGAAATTGTGAAGCATACAACGTTACTGATCGATTGCTTTGTCGCAAAGTACGAATCTTATTGGTTGCAATACAAATTGCATCATGTTTTTCATACATGGATTGAAACTCCACCAAAAAAGCTTTTAGATTATCTAATATTGGATCTCGTCGTTCAAGAAAAGATGAAAACTATGATAATACTGAACTTGAAAGAAGCGTATCAATGAATCTAACTTGTGATCTTAGAGTTGGATAGCTTTGGGGTTGAAGTTCAATCACGAGTTGTACTTGATTGATGAATCCTCTAAACTTTGATCTGGTACCATCAAACTTCTTGAGTAGGGCAATTCTTAGTTCTCTAATACTAGAAGGGCGTTCCACCATAGGAGAAAGGACATGATTTGGTGCAGATGTTGAAGCAGCTCCAATCATTTCTATATCTTCACTTCCTGCCAATCTTGTTGCTCCTTGTGGTGGTAAATTGAGTTAATGCATCGCAAGCATTAACTCCTTCAATTGCTCCTGCATTTGTACCATTGCACTCTTCATTTCAGCAAGTTCTGCCATGATAATACTTAGAAAAGAGAAGATGTCTAATATCGCCTAAGACAAATAGAAGAGAGGACTTGAGAACAAAGAAAATACTAAGGACAATATCAGTTTAGAAGAGGATAATCTGCAACTTCTAATATGCTTATGTCTTATCAATAGAAAGGAGTAATCCACTTTTAATCAAGATTAGACAAAGCTCTGATATTGTAAGTGTACTCTTATCAATCTGTCAAGGACAAGAACATGATAAAAACAAATAAATAAGTGAAACTTCTCTCAAAGAAAGATGACAAAATAGAAATAACTTGATATGTATATTAAGAAAGAAACTAGAATGGCTATTGCCAAAAGCCAAGAAAACTAGAGATCCTTGAAACTAGATTGGAAGCAAAAAAAGAGTTGACAAGAGTGAAGAAGGCTTCACTCTTGTCTCTATATATACTATCTAATTAAGGGCTACGTGGCAATGTTCTATAAGACCTCTAATATGTGTTGACTTTGTAGGACACATCCCTTGACTTATTAGGCAAGTTTTTATATGTGTGGGCCACATAGTTAGCTTGGTCTTCAAGCTAATAACATGTGTGGCACATGGTCAACTTATTGACTATGTTTCTAATCCAAAAAGTCAATTAAAGATACCTATAAAGTCAAAGCAGCATCTATGAGGCTTCTAAGAAGCTTCTATAGCAAATATTATAGAATTAACTTATTTTTACCTACTTTTACTTACTTCTACCTATTTATACATGTAATTATTGGCTTATATGCATATATCTGTGACAGATATCTACCTTCGGACTTATAGTAAGTGGTAGTAAATTCTCACATGTAGCACCTAATGCAACACAAATTGCTACTAATACATTAATTTTTTTTACCAGATGAGAAAAAAAAATAGAGATCTATTATTTCTAACCATAATTAATACTATTTCAAAAATAACATTGTATTACATATACAATCATATAATTCATCAAATAAAGCATGAAAGAAATCAAAAAGTGTATTTAAATCACAAGATATAAAAACCAAGATGAATCTTAAAGATAAATTATATACTTAAAAAATCAAAACAAATAAGAATATCACTAAATATATTTATGTATTTAGATCCCATCTTGAGGAATTTTCAATAACCAAATATTTAATTCAAGATAATGAGACAATCTTAACTCTTCTTAGAAGTTTGTTCTTATCTTGTAGATCCTTCATTAGATCTTTTAGAAGACAACTAAGTATTACTTTGCAAGTATTAATAAAAAAAATTAATACAATAAAAAATCTTAATAGAAGATATAAATTTAACTATGAAAAATACATCAATTTTTTGTATTAGAATGAAAATATTTTATAATAATAAGAAACCACACTATATTAAAAATTATAATAATTTTTTAAATTTAAAAGATAAAAATTCTTTATAACCTTTTGAAACAAAAAATTATTCTATTCTTAAAAAACTATTCTACTCACAAAAAATATTTTTGTTATAAGAAATCTAGACATCTTATTCAAGATTGTAAAAAATGAATAAATGTTGAAAAAAAAAATCAAGTATGATTATAAAACCAAATAGACTTTATGTGATTGCATTCATAATCAATAAAAACAACTACTTCTATATGGTATATAGATTCTAGAGCAATACAATACATGTGTCATATATCAATGCCTTGACTAACTATACAAAGTATGTAAATCAACAACTTTCATAATTAAGAGATGATTCTACATGATATAAAATAGAAGGACATTGTGACATTAAAATTGGCATAAAAAAAATCATAATGTCTTATATATACCTAGACTTATAAAGAATTTAATTTTTTATCAAAAAAGTAGATAAAGTTAGAAGTAATTTTTTTATTAAATCTAGAAGATAATATTAATAAATAAATAATGCTATACAACTACAAAGTACAAGCTAAATCTCTATTTATATGAATTGGATATTATTGTAATTCAAAATCAAAAAGCATTGGTAATACCAACTACTATATAAAATTTGAATAAGGTATCAAGGACAAGAAATCAAAGAAGATATTTGATCATTGTTGAGGCCTTCATAGCTTCTTTCAAATAAAACATTTGGAATACCTTCAAGGGTGGTTTCAATCTCTAGTAATATCACCAAATATCTTGAGTTTCTTCCAAAGCTATGATACTAAACATATTGTATCTTGTAATCTATTTCAGGAAGAATATATTCTTGAGGATCTTTGTCTTTGTTTTATTATCTAAAAAGTTGTAACAATTATAATGTCTTGTCTAGTAAATCAATAAATAATTACTCTTAACTTGAATCTTCAAATTATTGATTTTCCATCTTCAATGTAAAGAATATACAAAACCATAAACTATGATAGAAGATAAAATACAATCCTTATAAATCCTTGTTTCCTTTATAATAAAGAATTGCTTTGTTACTCATCTTGGTTTTGATGGATGTTATTGATGAAAAGCAACAATCTTTTTTTTTTGTATTTGTAATATTCTTAATCGACTCCTATATGCATTCATTAATATCATATTTGTGCTAATGTATAAGATATTTCAACATATTTTAACATCGCCTTAAATCTAAGATTTCTTCAATCTCAAATTCTTCATTATTATCCATTTTTATAGAAGGTAGTGATACTTATCTTCTCTTCCATATATTTACTGTCTTATATGGTTTAAAAAGAGACATATGGAATATGAAATGAATCTTTATTGATTCCAATAGGTATAATCAATAAGCAATTGGATTGATTTATTTATAAATAGAAAAACTCTAAGCCTATGATAATCCAACTTATCACAAAAATAAATAGTTTTGATATTGTGATGAAGTAACCATATCTTGTGGTTGTTCTTTGCAACATGCATTTGCATTGATCTTTTGTCATTCTTGAGCTTCTTTTAACTATACCTTCATTATTGCATGTGGCTCTAATAAATAATTTACCAAATATTATGTTGTAGGATTATTAACTTTTAAAAAGTCAAAAGTATTAAATCATGGATGATAACTATAATTAAAAAAAAGATATTTTTTGAAAAGAAGAATATATCAAATTATTATATGCAAACTTTGCCAATGGTAAAAGAGTTGTTCAATCAATTTAATGATAGTTGATGGTACTTCTTAAATACTCCTTCACAACTAGATTCATTTATTTTTTTATCCATTAGTTTGAAAATGAAAGACCAAGTATAATTTTATATCCACCTTCAATATCTTAAAAAATATTTTTCAAAATATTGATACAAATTATGTCTCTTTATTTGATATAATATCTTTTAACAATCCATAATAGTAATAGATATTGTCAAAGAAAAGCTTAGCTATTTATTCATTTAAGATATATTCTTTACATAATATAAAATATACTTTTTTGGTGAAATAATCTATGATCATAAATATAAAATTATATGAACTTGAATTTGAAAGATTTATAATAAAATCCATAGAAACAAAAAACCATAATTCTTTTGGTATAGATAATGATTGGAGAAGTCCATAAGGTTGAGGACAAGGAGTTTTTGACCTTAAATAAATGTCACATGAGTATATAAAGTTTTTTACAGCCTTCTACATTTGCAACCATTAAAAATCTTTAGATATAAGCTCCAAAGTCTTATTATATTCAAAATGTTCTAATATTGAAAAGTCATAATGAGCTTGACAAATATATAATTTTTTTTTTCTTTTTAAAATATATAAGATACTTTCAAAATAGATTAGGTTGTTCTTGAACTTAAACTTAAAAGTATCATGAGACTTTGAAGAAGTATTTTTAATATCATAAACAAGAGGATTAGAAGACGTAATTGATTGAATTTTTTTAATAAAAATTAAATTAATAGTCAATGTTGATTTTATTGCTTAAAGTTGAAATTTCTCAAGCTTCAAGTTAATTGTTCTTTGTTAATCAAAAGCTGCATCTCCTTCTTTTGGTACAAGATAAGAACATCTACAAAGTTTGTCTTATAAATCTTATTATTTTTTAGGTTGATATGAGATCTTGAAATCAAATCTTCATAATAATATGCTCAAATAAGCTTAGTAATGATTCGACATGTATGTTAATATGAAATACTTGAAGTTCTTATGATTCATATATATGATGATTAAAGTAGAAGCACCTTTTAGATAGTGATGCTATTCCTAAAAAAAATCCTTAAATACAAAAAGATCTTTATTGTAGATTTTGTAGTTGATTTCTATTACTAAAAATTTCTTAAAATGAAAAGCTATTGAATGGAGTTTGTCATTTTTTTTCATTTGTGACAATACCGCATCTAAGGCAAAGTCTAATGTGTCTCTTTTTATGAAAAATACCTTGAAAAAATTAATGCTGTCATATTATAATTATTTATAGTATATAAAATTAATTAAAATATATAATATATTTATAATTATTGATGTATATTAGAGTATTTTTTAGATTAATTTTTTAAAAATTGGTATAAAAAAATTTATATTGAGATTTACTTATTTTGATTATAGTGTTTAAATTTTATATGATTTAGATATTTACTATAAAGAAAATACTAGAGCTCAAAGATGAAGATCTAAACATCTAAGCAACTTATTTGGAGAGATGAAAGTAAGATATGGATGGATGAAAGTAAGAAGCAAAGATCTTCATCCTTATTGATCAAAAGCTATGCCTAATAGGTACTCAAGAGGCTAACTACAATCATAACAAGGATTTTGGTGACTATAAAAGAGGAATTTAAGAATAAAAAGTGAAGATTATAAGGTTTAGGATTTAGACTACAATTTGTGTAAAACTTTTAAAAGATTTGGAAATAAGGTAATGAAGATATAGCCATTTGAAGTTAAAGTATCTTTTTAAGATACACTGTTGTTCTTTGAAGATACAAGGAGTTATACAATAGCTTTTGGAAATCAAAAGATGCAAGTACAAGAGTGATTTTAAGACCTATGTCTTTTGTAAAAGAATTTTGTATTTGGAATTTGTATGAAGGAGTTATAGAGTATTGAAGACAATATATATAATTCAAAGGCAGTAAACAAATAGTTTTGTTGATAGTAATAGTTGGAGCCATATCTTGGATTTCGGACAAATTTTTTATTGAAAATTTTTAAAAGTATGTATTAATAGATTAAAAATCTATATATCAAAATTTTATGATATTTGAGTACTTAATTTGTGAGATATGAAGAAAATTACATATAGATATATGTAAGTAAGGATTTGAAGCTACTATTAGGATTTTGGCTATATTTCAAGATTTGTAACAAATTTGCAATTGAAATTTGTTGTGGTAGTTGTTTAAAGTATATCAACCCTTCATATAAAATTTTAGCTTATTTAAATGGTCTAATTGTGACATATAAGTTATTGAAGTTTGAAAAAAGTTTCACCTTAAGGATATATAAGGTTTTAAAATATTTTTATCACATTTTGGATGATCTTTGGTACTTAAGACTTATTTATTGATATAATTGCTCCTACAAGAATAATTTTATATATGAACTTAGTATTTTTTATTTTTTTATTTTTTATTTTGAGACTTGATTGATTAATTAGTGATAGCCAAAAATCTAATACTTTTTTAAGGTAAATTTTCTCTATCCCAACAACACAATACAAGATTATTGCAAATATAATTTTTTTCTTTAAAGCATCAAATGATGCTTTAGCTTCTTTACTTTACTTAATTTTGTCTTTACAATTCAAATGTGTAAGCAAAGTTGTAACTTAAAAAAATTCTTAATGAAGATCTAGTAGTAATTGATAAAGTCTAAAAAATATTATACATCTCTCATTGTTCTTGAAATCTTCCAATTTATAATAGTTTGGATCTTCTTGGGATCCATCATAAGGTCTTTGTTGGAAATGATATATGCTAAGAAGTCAATTTGAATATTGCGGAATATATACTTTTTCATCTTGGCATATAATCTTGCATCTCTAAGTTTTTGTAACATATAACAAACATAAAGTTCATATTTTTTTTGTATTTTTAGAGTAGATTAGAATGTTTTTTAAATATCAAAGAATAAAATCATCAAAAAATTCACAAAAAGTATCAATCATAAGATGTTAAAAAGTAGCTAGTACATTTATAAGTCCAAAAGACATGACATTATATTTGAAATATCTATATCTAGTTCAAAAAGTAATCTTCCATTCATCTCTTTTAATATAGACTATGTTATATATTCTTTGTAGATCTATTTTTATATAGATCTTTTCTTGATTGAGTTGGTCAAGAAGTTTTGGAATTAGAGGTAAAAGATACCTATTCTTGATGGTAATCCAATTAAGTCTTTAATAGTCTATGTAAACCTGCATAGATCTACCATTTTTCTTCACAAATAAGATAGGAACTTTTATTAGAGATTTTGAATGGCGTATAAAGTTCTAAGCTAAGTTCTCGTCAATGTATTCTTTTAGTGTATCTAACTCATTCTACAACAAGTTGTAGATTGGTCCAAATTGCAATTATGCTCTTTTTTGAAGATCAATTGAACAATCATACAATTGATGCTCTAGAAGAATATCTACATTTTTTTTAAAAAAATATCTTAAAAAACTTAATATCGACTAAAAGTATCACTTAATGTCTTTTCACCATTAGAAATGGATATGGCATATGTAGAAAAAGATGATCTTTCTTTGGCTGCATGTGTGAAAGTTCTTACACCTATTAATAAGGATTTGAATGTATTAGACTTATATATTTCTATTTGACTAATAAAATTTCAGATTAAACTAGTAAAAAATTAAGGTTGTAAGAAATCTAATCTATCTAAAGATTGTATTTTTTTAATTATGATAATTCTATAATACTTAGGTTGAAAGGAGATCTTATCACACTAAATATTATTATGCTATTATGATATTTAATTGCTACATGTAAAAGAACAATCTTATAGATAATATCTGTAAAAGATAACAAATAATCATCTATAACTTCTACATATATGGATTTGGTTTTCTTGATTAAGTTTTTTTTTTTAAAATTTTTTAAAAAAATCTTTGTCTATAAAATAAGTTGAGGCTCTTGAATCTAATAAGACAAAGAATTTATGATTTTTAGGTTCTAAATATATATATATATATATATATATATATTATAAAATAAGATGAAAGATCTAAAGAAAGAATAATATCTTTATTAGATATTGCATATAATTCTAACTGCACAATCCCTATTGTAGTTGGAAAAATTCATTTTTTAACACTTGTCTTCTTTGATAACTATGATCTCTATTTTATAATTATATTATTTCTTTGAAAAATATTGAATAGTATACTTAGCTTTTCCAGAATATAAGCACAAATTCTTTTGATAAAGTTGAGTCTTTTCTTGCTCAGTGAGAGATTTAAAATATACCATATTAATTTGCATTGATTCAAGCTCTGATGAATAAATATCTAAAAACTTAAGAACTACCATCATTACTTGATTTATTTTTTTCTAGAATTTTTTTTTGATGCCTTTTAAATACTCAATTGTCACATGCAATGGCATAAGCAATAAATTATTCTAACAAATTTGCTTTTGGTATTGTCAATAACAAATATTTGATGTTATCTTTTAACGTATATCAAAATTGATTGATAAGGGTTTTGTCATTTTAATCCATGTCAAAAGCAAGATTTTAGAATTTAGTATTATATATGGTTATTGATTGTGATCTTTGTCATAAAGATAAGAGCTTATTCTCTATTATTTTTTTCAATCACTTTTTTCAAATGTAGCCATAAATATTTATAAGAATGAATTCAAATATTAAAGGAGTTATGAATTTTTTTCCATCAAAAGGTATAAACCAAGTGAAAACACTTCCAAATAGAAGTGTGCTTATGAATTCAACTTAAATAAATCTATTAGGATATTGGAAAAGATACAATCTTAGATAGAACTCAACTTGTTGTAGAAATCTTTGAAATTTTGATCTTATTCCATTTAATTTCTTGAGCATACTAATCTTTACCTCCTTCATGGTTGTAGAAATAAGACTTTTTGGATTTGATTGTAAGTTCAATCTACTTGCTTCCTTCAAATGCATAATTTTTTGGCATAGAAACTAGACTTCTTTAGTAAGTATAGAAATAATACTTTCATAGTTGATATTGGTGATGCATGAAATTTCCATCCTAAGAATATTTATAATTTCATAAAGATTTGCGATAGTTGAAAATCTATTCTTACTTTCACCAAATGTAGCATCCATGATTTTTTCTTCCATTTCAAATAATTTAATAAATCTACAAATCAAATTAGAAGAGAGTAATTTTCAACCTCTAATATTAAATAAAAATTTCTACAAAGAGGGATAGTTCACTTTCTTTCAGAAAAAAAATAATATCAAAAAAATAAATGTTAATTTAAGGTGGATAGTTTGAAACCTTTGAAATACAATAGTAGAAGTGGAATTATCTATTCACTTCTAAAAACAACACAAGAACAATGAGTTAGTACTTTTGTTAATTTTTTAAGAATAAAAATTTATAGAAGATATATAAATAAGTAAAAAATAAATCAAAGAAAAATAAAAAATTAGAATTAAGAAAGTAAATAAATTTAATAAAGAATTGAAATGCCTAATGCCAAAGATTAGAAAATTAGAGACTCTTAAAATTAGATTAGAAGGAAGAAAAGAATTGAAAAGAGTGAAGAAGGCTTTATCTTTGCCTCTATATATATTATCTATCTAAAAGCTATGTAGCAATGTTCATTATGACATCCAATAGGTGTCTAATTTGTAAGACACATATCTTAACTTACAAGATAAGTTTCCCATATGTTTGCCATATTATTAGCTTGTATTACAAGCTATCAATATATTATTGTATTGTGGTTTGGCTACCATATGAAAATAATATATGTATATATATATATATATATATATATATATATATATAGATATAGTGAGAGCCATGTAATTAGATTTTAATTGGCTTCAAACTATGATTAGATTATTACTTTGAAGTAATTAATTTAAAAGGGCTACTATTGTGGCTGATTTTTATGTTGATAATAATTTTATGTACTTAGAGTCACCTTTATTAAACATTGGTGACACTTAAAATCTTATTTTGTTTCTTTTATTTAATATTTAAGGCACATACTATATAAAACTTATTAAAAAAAATATTAAAGAAGGATTTTTGTATAAAAAAAGATAATTATGTCATCTATATAGATGAATTGAGATAGATGATAAAAATTCCTACTCCTATTGGCCAAAAATCATATCCAATGAGCTTCAAGGAAGCTGCTCATGGCCTTAATAGGAATTAGAGTTATTTTTGTTTTGAAGACACTTGAATATCAAATGTTAAAATCATTAAGTTTAGGATTTTGGATATAGTTTTGTACAAATTTTATGTAATTTGGAGTTTTTGTAAAGGAGATATAAGCACTCAAAGTTAAAGTGTTGAGTTTGTATCTATTGTCACTCTTTGGAGTACAACACACATATATAAAGGACTTTTGAAGGTCGGATTATGCAATTGAAAATTTGGTTTGAAGAACTATATTTTTTATATATATTTAAAAAAATATTTGAAGTTGATTTAAAGGAGTAACAATTATTTGAAGACAATGCTTCCAAATTGAGGTTTGTTAGTAAATCAATTTTATGAGGCATTGGATTCTAACAATATCTCAATTATTTAGACAAATATTTGGTTAAATATTTTTAGGAATGTACATTACTAAGTTTTAAAGCTATATACCAAATTTTGTAGTATTTGAATTTTGTATTTTTTAGATATGAAGAAAATAGTACTTGGGTACTTATAAATTGGGATTTAGAGTACTTATTAGGATTTCTAAGATGCTAGACAATCTATAGTAAATTTATAATTTATTTATTTTATAATAAAGCTTAAGGATAAATTCTACATTAATTAAAATTTTGAAAAAATTGAACCATTGAATCAAGAGATATGAAATTTTAAAGTTTAGAAAGAAAAATCCTTTGAAGGAAAAAAAATTGAAAGGGTTTTGCTACAATTTGAGCATTTTATGAAAAATAAAGGGATTTTTGGAAGCCAAGACTTTATATTTATATTGAAAATGTAGATAAAGAGCTATGATAAAATTATGATATAAAAATAGATTTTTAAAAGGAGATTATAGATTTACTTTGTAATTATTAAAAATCTAACTTATCAGCAAATGATTAAATATGATTTGATATAATAAAGGATGTTAGGAAATTTTTAGATGCTTTAAAAAGCCTTATGTACAAATCTTACTAAACATAAAAGGTTTTCACAGTATACTCGTGTTACAACACGACACCGCCGCCTAGAAAGTTGATGACAAACTTTAACTTGCAATTTCTCCTTCTCTGACTGTTAATTCTCATTCAAACTTTATATACAGCTCCGCCTTTAAGTCCTCGACTTACTATGTTAAAATTTACTTTATTCCAATCAATAGATCTCAGATATTACAAAAACCCTAAATAATTTCAATATGCCAACTTTTGATACCTCTTTATACTAAGGATCAAATATCCTCTATCTGTACCATAACATTAACACAAATTTTTGCATACACTTAGTATACTCAACCATCTAGATACCTTTAAAATTTCAACCACAGATGTCTCTCCAATTTTATAAAACAGTCAAGAATACTAGCCTTTACTTTATTGCAAAAATCCAATTCACCAATACAAACTTTGACTTTGAGCAACGATTGCAAAGTCCTCCCAAATCCTATGAAATCCAATTCTATACCTTTCAAAGGAGCTTGAAGCTAGCTCTCTGATCCCAAAATTCCGATCTCTCAATGCCCCCTTCTTTTTCCTCTCCTTTCTTTTAACTCTATGAGGTCCCCTATTCTTTCGCCCTAGATTCCGAATTGGAACAATAGACCCGCCTTCATGGAATTCTCACCTCTAAGAAGATCTTTCGATAAAAAGGATGTTTCTCCAAAATGGCATAGAGAATAGAACAGCTTGAAATAGAACTGAAGCCTCCGTATTTGGGACTTCATTGGGTTGCCCAACCGAGTCAGGTCTCATACTGGGTAAAAGTCCCATACCAGGACTTGGATTGGATATCCCCGTAATTGGATCAAATTGGCCCTTCACATCAGACTCATCCGAATATTGAATTCATCCTTTTTTCTTTTGCTGACTCTTGGTAAGAACGGCTTAGACTTATTCCACCTGATTTACTGAAGAATCTTGAAGACCTCGATTTATCTCTTCAATTTTTCCCTAGCTTTGGATTTTCTGATTTTGATTATTGAAATTGAACGGAGTATTATATTACTGATAAATATGCCCAGATTGCTTGCTATTCCCATACACTCATGCGTAATTGTCACTGGCTTTGGGATTGGGACATTTACTAGCATAATGACCAATCTGTCTGTAACGGAAATAACAAAGTGGTCTTCTTGTACCTCCATCAGGCATATTGGATGTCTTCACCGGTATATACCTACTAGGCTTCTTCCATGTAGGGTTGGAAAATGATTATAGTCATCTCGTTGGTACGGAGGGTACTTGGTTTAATGATGCCGGTGGAACATATGCTATTGTCACATTTGGTGGTACAGCTTATAATGGGGTGATATTTATTGGCCCCTGAATATTGGCACTGGAATTGGCCACTATTTCTAACATCCAAGATGATTAAATATTAATAAATCTTTTCCATTTATATTTTTACCATATAGTTGTATTATAATACGACATCCACTCCCTCTGAACTTGTGCATCCTATGGTATGTACCAAATAACCTAATTATTGTTTGATATATAATATGTTCTCCAAGTCTTTGTCAAAATCCTCTTCATTACTTTTGCTATCCAAGTCAATTTCATCTTCTTGTTGAGGATTACCTATGTCTTCACCAAGGTCTTCTATATTTATTTCTGTATAATTTTGTTTAAATATTTTTACTCGCTTCCTTACAATTAGTATTTTTAACCTTGTTCCATCTAATTTTTGCAATGAGTAAGTTGCATTATCATGAACAGTTTTTAACACATACGGTCCAAACCATCGCTTAGAAAACTCTCTTAAAGTACTATGTTGGATGTCCAAGCTACTATCATAGACCAAAACCCAATCACCTTTTTCAATTTTTTTAGGCCTCAATCGATGCTACTTATCAAATCGTGCCTTGTTTTGTAACCTTAATCTTTTTAACTTTTCTAATATTATTTGCACATCTTCCAATCTTTACTCTAATTGTTGAATTTTAATAGCTAGAAGTTTTTCTCTTGTCAATCCATCCTCCCATGGTAGCACACTCTAAGTAAGTACTTTTTCTTCAATTGGCATAATTGGTTTTTGACTTGTCATAAGCTCAATAAGCATATATCCCGTTACTGAGTTATGAGTTGTTTGATTAGCCCATAATGCAAATGACAAAAATCATGGCCATTCTCTAACCTTTCCATTACAAGCTATAACTAATGCTTTCATAATCGGTAGGTGACCACGCTCATTTTTTACATTTTCTTCAGAATTATAAGCAGTAGTTAGTGATAGTTTAATTCTACATCTTTCAAAGAATTCACGAGCCTCTTGTGCATTTAATTCTCTACAATCTGCAGTGATTTTTCCTACACATCCGTAGCGGCAAATAACATCTTCAAGCAAAAATCTACAAATTGCTTCTATAGATTTTGTTCTCAATGCTCTTCCTTCTACTTGATTTGATAAATCTTCACGAGCTAAGACCAAATATCTCATTTGCCACAACCCGATTGCCATAATAACCAAATCAACAACCCATTTAAAATGAATAGCTAGAAGATATGTAAGATGAAGACCATCTCAATGTCGTATATTAGAATATGTTTGACAAATTTCACATGACACTACAAATAAGAGCACATCTTGATACATATTTTTCCACCCATATCGTTCCTTAAGCTTAGCAAAAGTAGCCCAAATTCCTCTATGTCCTTCCCGTAAACTATCATGAAATCTTTTTTAATAATTTTTGTTTCTCTTACTTATTGCCTATCACTCTTTGTGGCATTCCAATTCCTTTCTTTGTTCTCTTTCATAAGAATCCTTCTTAAAGCAAAAATCCATATACTTTTTTTCTTATTTGTTTAAATTTTTCTGTAGACCAATTTTGTTGCTTAGTCAAGATATTCAAGTAATGACCAATATCCAATAATTCACCTTCATAAAATTCTTCAAGAAATAACTTGTCTTCTTTGTTAAGATTTGATACTGAATAGAATTTTGATCCAACATCATTAATATCTTCAATCATTTCGTCTTCTCTTTCATATCTTGCTCTAGATAGCATGTCTGCTATTAAATTATCTTTTCTAACAACATGCTTAAGTTTTGGATTTAATGACTTAATATAAGCAATACATCTTAACATTGCAATATCTGGCGTTGAATAATTAGTAATCATTCCAAGTAATGGCAAGCAATCTGTTTCAATTACTATTGCTGTACAAATCAAATAATCCCTTTCAGCTTTCATAGCCGAAACAACTCCCCAAAGTTCTCTTTTGACTTACGAATATGTATGTTGATGAGTACTTAAAACTTTAGATCCAAATCGAACTGCAAATCTATTTCCACTTGAATCATCTTCATCCACAGCCCATCCAATAGCAATAGGACTAGTATCCACAGTAAAAATTACTTGTCTATTACAATCATAATCAATTTTTTTTAAAATTGAAGGTGTCATCAATAACACCTTTAGTTTTTGCATTACTTTAGTATGTTTTCTTTCCCATTTAAATTGATAATCCTTATGTAATAATTCATACAATAGATCCGCTACATGGGCATAATAAAGAATCCGTATACAATAAAATATACAAGCTCCTAAAAACCTGCGTACTTCTGTTAAAGAGTCACATGAATCCTTCATTCCTCCAATTGCATCAACTTTGCTTGGATCTAGCTTTCTCCCATAAAATCTACACAAATGTCCAACAATAAGAACTTCCTGCATTCCAAATGTAGATTTTACTCCTGAAAGTATAAGATGAACCTCTTCAAGTCAAGTTATAATCTTTTCACAATCTTGTATATGATCAACAACATATTTGCGACACCCCTTCTCATCTAAAGTTTCATATTTTTCTCTTTTTTTACATCTTTTGATAGGAACATCATCTAAAAAAGGCATAGTTTTTTCAGGAATGAAGTCTTTTAGTACCTTGTTCATCCCATTCTTCATATGTACAACTGAGTTAGTAGCACCTTGTAGGAGAGTACACATTTTAAGCAATCTAAGTGGCATTCTCATTGTTGTTAGATCTCTACTCCCATACGCAAGTTGAAATTGATCATAATCCAAATATAAATCATCCATTGAATAAATTGCCCTTCCCGCAAATGCTTCTATAAACTCGTCTTTTAAAGATCCTATATCTGTATTTGTTATAGTTACTGCATTCATTGGGTGCATATCTTGAATAAAACATAACGATCCATTTTTTTTAAGCACCGTAAACCAACGACTAGAATATGGAGCAAAAGAAGGCTCCAAAATTTTCATTCGCATCTTTTCTTTCAATAATTCTACCAATTTAGGTAAATGTGCCCTTGGCACGAGAATTGGCCTTAAGTTCCAAGGCACATGAGGTACTGTAAAGATAACCATAGGAGCAACAACATTAGGATCTATACATCCTATTTCACGAGACCTAAAGGCAAATGATTTATCTCGTTTCGTAAGTATTTTTTTAAAATATTCAATTTCTATTGGAAATAAAGAACCATCACATCCAATCTTCAATTCTTCAAAAGTCTCCTTTGTAAACTGATGTTCAATCTTCTTTGGATCTCTTAAACTCTCTTCTTTTGATGCTTCTTATATTTATTCCTTAGAATCTTTTGGTAAAAGTCATACAACAGGTTTTACCTTTTTATCTATTGTTTTATATTTTGTTTCTACAATAACTTCTTGTGCTTGAAAAGATTCAAGTGTAGAATAAACCTCCCTCGAATGAATTTCTACAATCTTATCATTATCCTCTAATCCAATAGATGCAATTAATTCTAAAGAATCCTCTAATCTATTTTCTTTATAAATACCTAAAATCTTCTCATCATCTTCTAATGTCTCTAACTTGTGTAATTCCCTTTTAATACTATATAATCTTTTTATTTCTTTTCTTTTAAAATCATCAACTTTCTTATACATAATATTTCCATTCTCAAAAATACCAATAAAACTTGCATCAAAGGTACCTTCATCTCGCGAGAGTACCTCCTCTTTAGCACCTCCATAATCCCGCTTTATAGTGGTACTTCTCCAAAATCCTTAAATCCTTCAACAATCCTTGGCAATGGTTTCTCCTTCAACCTATCTGGATTTTGTTCATGATTAAGAAGTAATATTAGAAATTTTATAGCTTTCCTTCCATCTTCACTACATACCCTTGTATAAGCAGAATCATCATCAAGTACTTTTGTTTCCATCTATGTTGCCGTAATATAAGGTTGTCCTAAAATCAATGGATAAGATATTGTATCTTGAATAAAAAAATGTTGTTCTGTCGCAACATCTCCAATCCAAATTTTGACATCTGGACAAGCTCCATATAATTTGCCTCGTGTGTTATTAGCTGCTCGTATTACCCATCCATGTTCCATATCAATTGGCCATTTTCGCTTCTTATAAAGATCCTTAGACATAAGATTTATTTCAGAACCATGGTCAAGTAAAGCAACAATTGGTTCTTCTATATCTCCTACTTTCACCAATACTTCAGTAGTTGCCCTTGCCCAATGTTTCCAAGAATAATGGCTTGAAGCTTCTATTTCCTTATCACTATAATCTTTGAAATGTACTTGTTCATTATATCCATTCTTTTCATTTATTGATTGCTTCTAACCATTATCAACCTCTTTTTCATCTTTATATAATCCTCCATCAACATCATGATTCATTCCAGCTTTGCCCATTAATTATGTCTTTCACTTAATGCTGTCAATGATAACATCATGAAACTCTTTCTTTGTAATTCTCAAAATTTCTTTCAATGTGAATTCCACCTTAGCATTTAATATATGTTCTTCCAACATCTCTTTTAAATTTGTTGCCACTTCAATATCAGAAAGTAGCTTATAAGCAATTGATTTATCCTTTTCTTTTGTCTCCTTCATTTTTTCTTCCTATGATGCTAAAGTGTCCTTTATAGGTAATTCTTGTGAAGTCGCCTCACGAGCCTTGTCTCCTTGAGTTTGCCTCTTAGAAGAATTTCCTTCTCTTATATCATCAAAATTTTCTCGTCTCTTTTCTTCTATTAAAGCTTCATGTTGGCTCTTACCAATATATGCATGAACTGAAAGACATTCAACAGGATCTTCCCAACCTGTTGCACCTCGTATTATAGCCGCAGTCCTCAATAACGCTTCTCAAGGCATTTTTTCTTTTTGCATAGTGGAAGTGGCAGAAGCCCAAAATTCATTAGTTTCTATACTTCCACCAAAGTCATCATCTACTCTAGCACCATAACTTGCACTCTCTCATATTGCTATTCTATATTCTATTAAATAATCTTGAATCAATGCTCTCATACCTCTTTTGCCAAAATTAGTTTGAAAGAGATCCTCTATATCCTTTAATGCAATCTTTCCATCTTTCCAATAAATAACTCCTTGTTGTACCATATTATTAAATTCATTGCAATCTTTCCTAGTATGTGAAACGTCATGACACCAGATACATCTTTGTACATACCCTTGTTTTGAAACATTCTTCAAATTATTTGTAGAAGTATTTTCTTCAATTCTTATCAATTTGATTTGAAGATCTCGCATTCTACATATAATTTCTTCAATCCCCATCTCTCTTTTCTTCGATAAAGATGTTGAAGGTTGAACAGTAGACATTGTTGGTCATGTTGTATGCACTGGAATTTTAGATGCTTGTATTGTTTTTTGAATATTACTCCTATCATTCCTACTTTCTCTTTTTGCAAGAAAACCCATCATATTTTCAATATTTTTTCACTTTGTTGTCAATCCTTCATCTTCTTCTTTGTCTTCAAGAAGCAATTCCAATTTCCCTTATAACTCTCCATCAGCAGCTTGAAGAAATAATTCAACCTTGTTTGGCTCTAATGTCAATTTTTCTACCTTCAATAATTGAGAATACTGCCTTTCAAATTTCCTTAATAGCTCTGTTGCTTGTAAATTCTTGTTAGGCCACTCAATCTATTCTATAAATAGTTTTTAGTAACACGATCAATATCTTCTAAGAAATATTCATCTTTTAATGCATGTAAAAAAATCTCCCATGAATTTCCATAATGCTCCATAATTGATATAATATACTCTCTTATTTCCGATATCGTGACAAGTCCAAATAATTCAACCATCTTCTTCTCAGAAACCGCGCGTCTGGCTGTGGAAGATAAAATGATGTTTTGCAAGTATCCAAGTAGTCTAGTGGGTTTCAACTATCTAAACACAAACTATTTCGGATTTCAATATAAAAGCTTAATTCCAATATAAAGTACTTAGAACACTATTTTTAATAGCTTTTATATATTATAAGCATAGATTCTTTTATTATTTGTTATTTTTATTTCTATTTTATTTATTTAATTTTTATTTTTTTATTTTTTTATTTTTTTATTTTTTTAAATCCTAATCCTACACAACGAGCCTCGGCAAGCTGTAATTCTCAATTTGACCATCCGATTGTGTGAGACTTCTACTACTAGTATCTTTACAAGTCTTCTAAATGCTCAAGAAGTTCAATCTAATCCAACTTACAGATTACAAGAAAATACCGTAAATCCACGCTGAAGTCCCTTGACCGCCGCCTAGAAAGTTGATGACAAACTTTAACTTGCAATTTCTCCTTCTCTGACTGTTAATTCTCATTCAAACTTTATGTGCAGCTCCACCTTTAAGTCCTTGACTTATCGTGTCAAAATTCACCTTATTCCAATCGAAAGATCTCAGATATTACAAAAACTCTAAATAACTTCAATATGCCAACTTTTGATACCTCTTTATACTAATGATCAAATATCCTCTATCTGTACCATAATATTAACACAAATTTTTGCATACACTTAGTATACTCAACCATCTAGATACCTTTAAAATTTCAACTACAGATGTCTCTCCAATTTTGTAAAACAGTCAAGAATACTAGCCTTTACTTTATTGCAAAAATCCAATTCACCAATACAAACTTTGACTTTGAGCAACGATTGCAAAGTCCTCCCAAATCCTATGAAATCCAATTCTATACCTTTCAAAGGAGCTTGAAGCTAGCTCTCTAATCCCAAAATTCCGATCTCCCAATGCCCCCTTCTTTTTCCTCTCCTTTCTTTTAACTCTATGAGGTCCCCTATTCTTTCGCCCTAGATTCCGAATTGGAACAATAGACCCGCCTTCATGGAATTCTCACCTCTAAGAAGATCTTTCGATAAAAAGGATGTTTCTCCAAAATGGCATAGAGAATAGAACAGCTTGAAATAGAACTGAAGCCTCCGTATTTGGGACTTCATTGGGTTGCCCAACCGAGTCAGGTCTCATACTGGGTAAAAGGTCCATACCAGGACTTGGATTGGATGTCCCCATAATTGGATCAAATTGGCCCTTCACATCAGATTCACCCAAATATTGAATTTGTCATTTTTTCTTTTGCTGATTCTTGGTAAGAACGGCTTGGACTTATTCCACCTGATTTATTGAAGAATCTTGAAGACCTCGATTTATTTCTTCAATTTTTCCCTGGCTTTGGATTTACTGATTCCAATTATTGAAATTGAATGGAGTATTACATTGCTGATAAATATGCCTTGATTGCTTGCTATTCCCATACACTCGTGCGTAATTGTCACTGGCTTTGGGATTGGGACATTCACTAGCATAATGACCAATCTGTCTGTAACGGAAACAACAAAGTGGTTTTCTTGCACCCCCATCAGGTATATTGGATGTCTTCACCGGTATATACTTACTAGGCTTCTTCCGTGTAGGGTTAGAAAATGTTCCTAGTCATCTTGTTGGTACGAAGGATACTTGGTTTGATGATGTCGGTGGAACATACGCTGTTGTCACGTTTGGTGGTACAGCTTGCAATGGGGTGACATTTACTGGCCCCTGAATATTGGCACTGAAATTGGCCACTGTTTCTAACATCCAAGATAACTAAATATTAATAAATTTTTTCCATTTATATTTTCACTATATAATCGTGTTGCAATACGAGAATGTAGCTAGAGCATTCATAATGGCGTCCAACTTCAACTCTAAATTTTCAGTCATACTAATACCTCTAGCCATTCTAAGAAAAGAAAAGAAATGATTCTCTAAGAAGGCAGTATTGGTTTAGAAGAAGGTACTCCGCAACCTCTAAAATGCCTTAAAACCTTAAAAAAGAGGGATAATCTACTCTCTCCAAGAAAGATAAGACTCCAATATTATAATAGAAGAATATCAATTTAGAGGAAGGTAATCCACAACCTCTAAAATGCCAGCACTTTCAAGCAGAGGGATAATCTATACTATAACAAGAAAGAACTAGCTCTAATATGAAAGATGAGTGTAGTCTCGACAAACTGTCACGAATTTAGAATACCGGCTAGAAATCTAAACAAGAAGCTCAAGAAGAATCGACACGACTAGATTAATCAAATGAGTACAAGAACAACACTAGAGAGGTGAGCTAGAGCTCTAAGAGGTGTATTGTCAAGACTAAGAATCCCCTCAATCTCGGCTCCTATATATACTACAACCTAGGAAGCTTCTCAAGTAGCTTCCACAAACTAGGAAGCTTCTCAAGCACCTTCTACGAGTTATGAAGCTTCTCAAGCAGCTTCCACAAGTTAGGAAACTTCTCAAGCAGCTTCCATGAGCTTGAAAACTTCTCAAGTAGCTTCTACAAACTACAAAGCTTCTCTAGAATCTTCTAAAATCTTCTACAACTTTCTAGTGTATGTCCTTGACAGATGTATAATTATAATTTTTTAGAAAAACATAAATTATTGTACTTACAAAGACATTTGATATAATTTGAGTTTGCATAATATAACAAACCATTGCATTATGATTTGAAAGTTGAAAGACTTCAAATAAAATGTTCAATTGAATAAAATATAAATGAATAAAGAAAAATCAATTTTATAAGCATGCACCAAAGAAAGATCAATAAAGTGATTATATTATTATATAGATGTATAGGATTTTTATGATAAGTTTAAATGATATTCTTCTAAAAAAGAATTATAAAATAAAAAATAAATAAAGAAAAAGAAAAAGATAAGATAATATGAAACAAAAGAAAAATAACATCTTCTTATTATGAACCAACAAAATGGCAAAAGATTCTAAAGATGTTTGGAATTGATGTAGATGATAATGGAGCTTCAAGAATGTTGAGTTTCTTCTAAATCATGAGCTTGAAAAGTAGTTGTATCATATAAAGAGTATTTTTATGACATAACTTTTAAACTAGCTATGACATTGGATAATGAGTTGTTTGAGAAAGATATTCTATAATTGCTTTGCAATTCTATAAGATAGCACCTTCCATTCATGAGATTGTTATTGCAAGATTGTAAAAGTGAGTAACCAACATTAAAGGAGAAAGAGAACATAAGATGCGGGAATGAAGAAGGATAAAAGAGTGATAAAAGGGAGGTTTTAAAAATGAGTGACCAACATGAAAAGAAAAAGAAAAGAATGGAAGGAAGGAAGATAAAAGAGAAGAGAGGAAAAGACGAGAGGCTGCCCCCGAACCCCGGCAGTCTCTTCACTGATAGGGGTCTGGGTCGCCCCGGACCCTGTATTTCTTTCTTTTTCTGTTTTTTTTAGCTCTGACTTTGGGAAAAAAATTTCCTTCCCGTGTGTGTGGTGCGACGGTGATATAGATTGTGCTGCGGTTGTAACTGGAGTGAGGGCGCTCTTGCATGGTATGCGGAGAGTCACCCAGCACTTCCCTTCTGTCTTTTGTCGCTATTACAGAGCTTCGCACTTAGGCGGAGTGTGTGTGTCGATTCTCCAAGTGCGGCTGTGCTGTGGTGGAGATCTGTGTTGCGGTTGATTATGTTTCTTTCCTGCAAGGAAGAGGCTCATCTGCTAGTCAGTGCACAGAGGAGGCTCATCTGCGATTGTTTTGCACACTGCCCGTGGAGAGGCACCTCTTCCCACTCCTCTTTAGTTTTTATGTTGATTGGAGCTCGGGGAGAGCGGAAGCAATTGGTTATTTTACGTAGTTTTGATTTGTGTCTTTTTTTATGAGAGTGCTGCGGTGCAGTAGTACCCTCTTAATTTATTTTTTTTGTGTGTGGGGAGTGCCGGGACCGCGTGATCTTTGACAGTGTTGTTGTTGGCGGTGGATCTTAGTTTTGGAGCTGTTGCAGTGCAACCACGAATTCTTCTCTTCTTGCGGGGAGTGGTGCGGCGTCGTTGCATATATTTGACCTGCAGTTGTGCACGGGAAGACATCTCAATTTTTTTTCTTGGTTTTTGTTCTAATTCATTGAGGGTTGTTGGTTCCGTTCATGGTTTGGCTGGAGTAGCGGCAGCATCGCAAATCAACGTCACGGCTAGAGCATTGGCACTTTGTATTGGAAGGCGAGGTGCATGACTTCTAGACAACCCTTTATGCTGGATCGTGGAACTCCTTAATTAAACCTCGCTAGTAGCGATGTTTCTTCGTCTACATCAACTTTTGGTTTAGAGGGAGGTCTTGACAAAGGATCGTTTTTTCTTCGACATTGTTGGCAAAAGTGGAGAAGAAGTATGATTCACTTGGTGACACTGTGTGTCATTGACTAGTCATAGTCAAGGACTCGGTGCAAGTTGGAGTGAAGTCGTTGCAAGAATCCAAAGTGGAACTGGTCAAAAACTCAGCATGGATTGTTATGGCATTAAGCTAGATTCAACGCAGCTGCTTTGTGAGCCATGAATGTCCTTTTGGGTAGATTATAGTTCAAGTATATTTTCTTGTATTTTTAGACAGGGACTTGCTTACGAGAAAAGTGACGCAAGGACCATGATGATCTGTCTTATGTTGTGAGTATTGAATCTGAGATCTCTTCTGGGACATGCTGGAACTCGAAGTGTTGCAAAGTGAGCTTATTGGGAATACAGTGAGTGAGTGCAGCCACTCCTACGAGGAGTTTGTGTCCACTCTAGTTCTTTCAAAATAGGTTCAAGTATTGTAGGTAGAAATAGTTGGTATTGTCAGGGTCGATTAGTTGATCACAAATGATTGGCACTGCATGCAGCACTTGTTGCTCTGTTATTTGGTTCAGAGTTTCGTAGCACAAACCCATGCTGCGCATGAAAAGTGTATAATTTTTAAGTTTTAATTCTGGAGCAACAACTGTGATAGACATACAGCAGCTGATCTTCACCAACTCGGGTTGGTTCCTTTTTTACTAATCCTACACTTGTTACCATTCTTCTGTTCCTTCACTTTAGTGGGTGTTCTGGGTTGTCGGTCAAGGGTGATAGGCGGCGGCTGTTCCGAATTTGCTTCGGCTTCCTTCGATTCCTTTGCTGGTGGCTGCGGGTTTACAAAGGAGAGCAAAAGAAGTGGTTAGGCCTGTGATTGTTGTGGCTGCAAACTTTCTCCAAGTCGACATCAACCTCCAGCTGTGAGATTTTGAGTTAGATGAGCATTTAGTTTTGGATGAAATTCAAGAACCAAGACAAGTTAGGTTAGATTAGAATGAAGTTAAGTTAGGTTCTAGGGCAAACAACTTGGATGAATTTTTAAATCAAGGATCCATTTAAAGTGGATGATAAGTTATTCATGGATGATAAATTATAATTAGATGATTTTTTGTTAATAGATTAAAATTAATATAAAATAATAATAATAATAATAATAATAATAATAACAAACAAATAATTAAATTAAGAGTTAAGAGAAGGAATTTCTTTGGCATGCATTTTGTGAATAATTTACAATTGTATGTGAATTAATAGTAGAGGTTTTTTTAATTACTTGGATTTTTTTTAATAAGATTGAATAGTGATTTAATTAGAATTTAAACAAAAAGTACAACATATTAAATTTGTTTAGCTAATTCACTTGTTGAGAACTAAAACAACCTTCCAAATAGTAGAAGGTTGTTATTTCACAATTGGTGAATTAAGGAAGTGAGAAGTGAATAGATTAAGACTTTAATAAGAGCTAAAATTTCTAAAAATTAAATAGTTAATTCATTTACTGTGAACTAGACTAAATTCCCAACTAATGGAGGTTTAATTTAGCTCATACATTGGTAGGTTGAACACTTAGCCAACAACTTAGCCATATATTATATATGTTGGTAGCTTGTGATATAAGCTAACCATATGGCATACATATGAAAAACTTGCCTTGTAAGTTATACATGTGTCTTGTAAATTAGACATGTATTGGAGGTCCTATAGAACATTATTATGTAGCTCTTAATTAGATAGTATATATAAAGGTAAGAGTGAAGTTTTTTTTTTACTCTTGTCAACTTATTTTTAGGTTCTAGTCTAGTTTCAAAGGTCTTTAGTTTTCTAGTCTTTTGGCAATGACCATTCAAGATTTTTTTTAAATATACATATTTATTTACTTTTATTTTGCTATCTCTCTTTGAAAAAATTCTCACTTGATAATTTGTCTTCATTGAATTTTTATTCATATTTGAAATTCTAGTTTATTTTTGTATTGAGTCATTGTTGTGAATATGATTCTTTTAAATAAAGATTAAAGATAATATATCTAGTATATTGAAAACTTTTATATACTTAGATAAAAATGATTCTAAATTTTTGATAAGAATATAAAATAGCTTAGTTAATCTTGTATTACTTGAAATTTGGTATATTAAATATTTTATTAATTTTTTGAAGTAGCATATTATGTCTCATGGAATGATACACTTAAAGATTTTATGATTTAAAATATGTAAGTGTTTAGATTTTATTTCTTTAAGTTTGAAATCTCATTTATATTTGTATTTTTTATAAAATAAATTATTATAAAATTTAGATTGAAGATTATTCTTTAAAAAATCAACATTTTTGATGTAATTAAGATTATATGGTTTTTAATAATAACTAATAGTAGATATAGATTTGATTTCTGTATACATCTTTAATAATTTTTTAATTTTAAAATATCAATGATAAATTATATATCTTTTATTTTTAAATATAAATATAAATAATAATATTTTAAAAAAATTATAAGATTTAATATAATATTACTTTTGCTACAACTTTTGTTATTACTACCACTATTTGCCATTTACTTTATATTTTTTTAATCAATATTTTTGTTGAATTAAATGGTTGGAAAGTTATTAAATTAAACAAATTAATTGATTTGACATGTTTTGAACAAAGGTGGTATGTAAAGGATAGAAGGTTGCAGTGGTAATAAAAAAAACATTGTGATAGCAATAGCAAAAACTATAGTGGCAATAACAATATACTTAAAAATATGTCTCTTAAAATGATGTTATTACTAAATTAATTTTTTATTAAAAAATATTCTTATAATAATATTCTAAAAATATTAATTATAATAATTTTTTTAATAAATTAATTATTTATAATAAATAGTAAATTTTGAAGTACCTATCATGTACCAATATATTATGTATATACTACATTATAAAGTTTAGAAGCTACATAAACTGCACATATACTAAGAATTTTGATGGCACAAGACCAAAGTTTTAAGGATTCATAAATCAAGTATAATTGGTAATTAAACTTTAATTCTAAAGCTATAAAATTTTTAAATCATAAGATAAATTTAATAAAATATTATTTTTAGATTTTATTTTATTTTATTTTTTATCTTTTCTTGAAGAACATGATCTAATATCAAATAATTTGGAGGCTCTTTTGGCAATGTTTTGATTCATATATAGAAGAAATGATGTAATTTGTATTATAATTAATAAGATCCATATTTTGCAAGAAAGTAATTGATTAATAATATTATATATTTAATCATTTGAGAACTTGTAATTAATATCAAACAGGACAATACTATATTCATTGATCCATTTTTCTAAAAATTACAATATAATAAGAAGAAATTGATTCTAAACTTACTTAATCCTAAAACATTAAGTTAAGCAATTAACTTTGTTATGAAATGTAAAAATCAAATTTTTGAATTTCAATCTGAGAGTTCTATAAGTAGGCTTCAATATTTTTATAATTCAATGGCAATATCAATATCTTCTCAATATATACATTTGGAAGTAGAAGACATGTAAATTAATACAATATATTTCAAACTTCTTACTAAGCAAGAAAAGACTTGTCATTGTTAAGAAGGATTCTGCTTATATTATGGCAAATTTAAGCATATTATTCAACATTATATAAAGAAGCAATACAACCACAAAATAAAGAGTATGGATATTAAAAAAGACAATATGTTAAAAAAATAGTTTGTTTAGATACAATAGATATTATTCAATAGGAATCTTATATGATACCTAATAAAAGTCCTATTCTCTCATCAAAATAATCTTCTTTTTTTATAATAGATGTATGTTTAGGACCTAAACATCACAAAGCCTTTGCTTTTGTTAGATTAAGGATTCTTATCTTATATTTTAAATAATTATTTGTTGTCTTTTAGAAATGTTATATATGAAATTTTTCCTATAAAAATAGTGACTAATAGTTATAATAGCTTTTTAATATTTAATATTATTAAATCTCATATTAATCTAGTCATATTAGATTTATTATGGCTAGAAGAATATAACACTCAAATAAGATAGATTTCTTGTAGTCTTGATTATTTATAAAGTAAAATTAAGTATTTTATTAATCAAGTAGAAAGTCATATATTTAATATAATCAAATCTTTATTTATGGATATAAGAGCTTTTTTACATACTGCAAAATAAGAATCACCTTGTGTTATTTATATTACACCCATTTCAAAAGATAGAAAGACTTCAAATAGCATTCCAAACTAATATCAAGATTCAAAGATATTTTTGAGAAGAAAAATGAAGATATTCTTCTAAAGTATTATTCCTATAATTGCTTAATTGACCTTCAAGAGGAAATTCAATCTCTATTTGAACCAATGTATAGTTTTTTAAAAAATAAATTATTTAATTTTAAAAAATTCATTGATAAAAACTTTGCCAAAAATTTTATATACCATTCAAAATTTCTAACAAGAACTCATATCTTATTTGTGAAGAAAAAAGATTGATCATTCCTAATGTGTATAGATTATTGAAAACTTAACAAAATTACTATTAAAAATAATTATACACTATTTTTGATATTTAATTTTTTAATCAATTAAATCAAGCTAAGATCTATGTAAAAATAGATCTATAGTAAGCATACAATCTGATACGTATCAAAGAAAGAGATAAATAAAAGACTACATTTTGAACAAGATATGATTATTTTAAATATAATATCATATCTTCAAAACTAAAAAAAGTATCAATTTCTTTTCAACATCTAATAAATGATATCTTTTAAGAATTTTTAGTTTTTTTTTTTTTTTTTTTTTATCTCAATAATATTATAATATATTCTAAAAACATAAAAGAATATAAAATTTATGATTATTTTATGTTATAAAAAAAATATAAGATTCTATTTTAAGATATATATATATATATATATATATATTACTTCTTAAGTTGACCTTTTATGATACATTATTTCAAATGATAGGCTTATGATGGAGCTTAAAAAAGTTTAAACTATTATGGATAAAAAGATCTCAAAAGCAGTAAAAGATATCAAATATTTTTTTGGAATTTATTAATCATTATTTAATCTTCATCAAAAAAAATTCTTATATTGCAATTCTACTTCTATATTTGAGTTGTAAAGGCAAATTTGAGTAGAATAAAGAAATTAGAGCATTATTTAAAGCTTTGAAGATAATTTTTATTTTTATATCCATCTTGTATTACACAATATTTTTTAATGAAAAAAATATATTAGACTTTGCTTAGGTTACAACATCATCACAAATGGGACTAGATGATAAATTCTATCTTATTAATTTTCATTCAAAAAAAAATCAATAATAGAAATCAACTATAAGATCTATAAAAAAGAACTTTATATAATTACAGATTCATTTTTAAAATAGCATCATTCATTAAAAGGTGCTTCTAATCCAAACATCATATATACAAATTATAAGAACCTCAAATATTCCATGTCAACACGTATTTTGAATTATTATCAAGCTAGTTGGAACTTCTTATTGTTGAGATTTGAATTTAAGATAACTTATCAATCAAAAATACTACATTATTTATCAGATGCTTTTTCTTTAAAAATTTATTTTGTACCAAAAGAAGAAAATTTATTTTTTGATTAAAAAAATAATTTTCTTTAAGTTAGAGAAATTTTATTTTTGAGCAATGAAATAAATAATAATTATTTATTTAACTTTTTAAAATAAGTTCTATCAAGAATATCTTCTAATTCTCTTATTTTTTGTATTAAAAAAAATTCTTCAAAAGTTTAGAATACTTCCAAGTTTGAATTTATAAATAATCTATTCTATTTTAAATAATATTTATACATTTCAAAAGATAAAGGACAATTAGAAGCACTTTAATTTTATCACAACTTTCAAACTAAATAGCATTTTAGATACAATAATACCTTGGAGTTAATCTCAAGAGATTTTTAAATGCAAAAAAAATTGAAAGGCTTAATATAATACATTCTTATATTCAACAAATACCTTTTTATATTAATTATTTATTATCCACAACTTGATATTTTTACTTTTTGAAAGTTGATAATCTTGTGACTAAAGATTTGGCAAATTGTATATCAAAGCTACATGCAATAATGAAGGTATAACTAAAAGAAATTTAGGAACAACAAAAGATCAATGTAGATGTCTATAGCAAGAAAAAACCTCAATTTCACATTGGTAGCAAGGTCTATTTACTTCATTATAATATTAAAACTAGCTAGTCTTGTGACAAGATGGATTATTGTAGACTTATATTATTTCTTATTTGTGAAGAAATCAATTTAATTGCTTTTGAATGAACCTATTGGATTTTATTAAGATCCATCTAATATTCTATATATATATATATATATATATATATATATATATATTTTAGTCATGTGAGATACTTAATATCTTGAAAAGAAAATAAATGCAACTACCTCCTATAGAAGTGGATTATAATCAAATGTTCAAAGTAGAAGAAGTCTTAGACTTAAAGCGGTACCAACTTTGATTAGAATATCTTATTCATTGCTACAAATATGATATTGATAAATATACATAAAAACCAATGAAGAATCTTATAAATATAGTAAAAATGATTAAAACTTTTTATTAATAACATCCATCAAATTCAAGATAAATAATTAAGAAATTTCTTTCTATAAAAGATATTATTGAGATATTGGATTGTTCATTGTTTGCTTAGCAAATCCAAACTGGCTATTTATAAATTCTACATTTATTGGAGTTCTTTGTCAAATAAGTAGTTGAATAATACATATAAATGTGAAATATATATATATATATATATATATATATATATCTGAACCTTCATAATAGCAAAAAAAAAAGTAAATCTAAAAAATAAATTTTTCTTTAAAATTAAATATTTTTTAATAAAAAAAAATAGAAATTATAAAAATAGATATTTTAATATTATATATGTATTAAAAATCATAGTTAGGTTCTATATCTTATTGAGAAATTAGCACTCTTATCTTCAATTTGAGCTTGACACATTATATTTATAGACCTTCTCAAAATTCAAGACGTTACTAATTGAAATAAAGATGGATTCACAAGAATATGTCAATATTTGCAATAAAAAAGAACTTAACATAAGTAATCTATTTTGGCTTCAATTGCAACTGTTTAATATCTTATTTTGAAGTAATAACACTATAGTGAATTTTCAATAAAAATTGAGGTTTTACTTGTAATAATTCTACATTAGTTGTGTGCAAAAAGTAAAATAATTCATTTTATGAAATAGTGTGTATGTCCAATATTTTGATTGATTTACTGTTTTTGGTAACTTGCAATTATTTAGTTAGTTTTTTTTTCTTATAAATATTAATTTTATTGAAATAAATACAAATAAATAATAACTTGTTATGAAAAAAAGGTAACTTTATATGTTTAGATAATAGATTTTATGGTTTTAGCTCACTATTAAAATAAAATATTATTACTATATTTTGTAATGGTTATATAAATTTTTTTATTAATAGATTATACAAACATGCATGTAATTTCTTTTTATTCTTTTAATATCTACAGCACATGTTCATATTGTTGTATCATATATATTTTTTAAGAACTTGACAATTATAAGTAATCTAGCATTTCTTAAGATTAAAAAATTCATTTGTGGATGTTATTTGATATTTATTTATTAAAATAAATAATATTTAAAAAGTCTACTTGAACATTATAAAAGAGAAAAAAATGAAAAGAAACATACTAGAAGTATCATATTTATAGAATGAATATATATATATTTAAATACATGTGTATAAAAAGAATAAATTTTGAAAACTTTCTGTAGATACATTGAATTGTTGAGTTGGATTATCTCATAACATTAATATATGGATCACAATTATGTTCTACAATTTTTAATTTTCAAAACTAATGTGCTAATTGTAAAAGATATTTATCATTTATAAAATACTAAATATAAATTCTTTAGATTTTTTTATTCCTAAAATATAAATAATTTTAAATTTTTTATATCTAATATGTATATAAAATATATATATATATATATATATATATATATATATGATTTCCTAAAAGACACCGTTGACACTTGTACAAAATTAGAATAAGAGGCAATGAACTCCAAGGAATTTTGACATTGTTAACTTTTGATTTCTTTATACAAGTAGTCAAGTTTTGATATTTCTCCCTTCTTAGCTCAAGTAAATGAGATAATTATAGTGATCTGATTGTGTGGTGCATTTGATAAAAAAAAATCATTTTATCTGGCCCATTGTCTTGCATTTAACAATTGAATGGCTTGGATTATATTCAAGTTTTTATTCTTACTAATAGAAGTTTCAAAATTAAAAGTCTTACTCCAAAAACTACCACTATAGCCACTGGGTGGCACAAACTTTTCATACTTTTAAATTTATAAGAAACAACTTATTTATAATTGAAACAAAGGAAGTTTATATAACTAACAAGAGACTTCATCTCGCTCATTATTACT